>NW_028288780.1:626041-1252083 GCF_059628265.1 Tinamus guttatus
ACAAAATTAACAATTACATACATCACTTAATTCTATAAGTGCATATCCCTTGAAGTGCCCATTAGCTAACCATGCCTAGTTCAGTTTTAATATACATGCAGGCTTTGTAGCACAGAGGGGATGTAACTATGCGAGCGCTGGCACAGTAAACCCTGAAATGGCAAGTGCTATTAAATTGAGATGCAATCACGTTGAAAGGGAAACATTAACAAACAGCAGACAATTGAGAAGAAAATACAGGGCGCTTGTGTTCTCATACATGTGCTTCAAAACCTTATATAACTATTCATTGTCTATTGCATCTGGCCATGGGCCCAGTTTGTTCTATGCTATACTATACTAATTTTATAATAATAAACTGTTACACAAGCTTTATGCAGTCATGCATATGAAGAGGTTGTGGAAGACATTACACTTGATTATCTTTCATGCAAAGACACCATCTTGAAATTAAACACAGCCTGGCAGAAATATGGATGAGTTTAAAAAAGAAAACCAATGCAAGTAAATCATTAAAAAATAAAAGAAGAGGAAAAAAAATCCTTTCAGAAAAGATAGGTTAGACTTGAGAAGCTTTTCCTCCTCTGAATCTCACCTTCGCATTACACGTGACAAATGAATACGACTAATCCCATAATACAATGCAAGAATCTGCATGTTCCTGGACTAGATTCATTTGAAGACAATTGCTGATTTTGGAAAAAATATGTTTTTTTTTAATACACTTCTTTTTGGTAAAAGCAAGGTAAAGCAGTTTACAAAGCCAAAAGGAATGCGTGAAATAGCTGGAGTTTAAAAACCCTTTCTGCTGTTGTTGCTTTAGCATGAACCAACACGAACCACTAAGATGCTTCAGTTAACATTCATCTGTAGCAGAAAACATTTCCTAGGATAGGAGTCGGAAAAGTTGGGGATGAGAGAGACGGGGCACAGAGGAATCTACACAGCACGAAGCAGATGCAATCCAGAGAAGTCATTTCATATTCCACATTTGTCTATGGAATTGTCTGAGAATTTTCTGCTGGACATTATTTCCGAGTTTATCACAGTGGTGCAGAACTGGCTATATTTAGTCACTGACCAGTGCCAGAAAACACTACCAGACTATAGGATCATGGCATATTTTAAGTCTGATATCTCATCAACCATTAAGGCCAGAAATAAATGCTTTTAACTATCAGAAAGAGTGAAACACTCAGATCTCCAAGATAGATGAGTGATTTTTCTCAGCTCTGCTAAGTCACAAGGTATCAACCTCAAAAGTGACATTATTCTGATTGCCATTGTGCATCTTCTGCTTCCCCATCACCCCCTACATATTTTGATTTCAACGTTTGAACATCTAATCTAAAAAAAATCCACTAAAGTTAGTGAACCAGCATTTTATGTGGGGCCCCCGAGGCACTTCCACACACAAATAGCAGCAGCACACACCAAAAGCGGAGCACCGGCAGTCAAGTGGCACGGGAGTCAACGGGCGCAGAAGCAAATCCCCAAAAGCTTCAGCACCAGCTTCCCATCTAAATTACATCAGTGTAAATCCCAAATAATTGATTCTGGTGGATTTACATGAGTGGAACAGAGATGGCAATCTTGCTCTTAACCTTTACTTTTGAAGTGGAGATGGCCAAAACTATGATTTTCTATCCAGCGGGAGAAAGACAGAGTTCCACCATTTGCTTCTGGTCTAATCGGGACGGGCCACCCCAAAAGTTCCGAACACCACCAACGGGCACCGACGGGAGGCACAGCCCCGCGGCAGCACCACCAAACGGAGCCCAGGCAGGCGCCGGGGCCGCCGCAGCGCCTGCCGCTGCTGCCGAGCCGCCCAGCGCGCAGGGATGCTCGTGCTGCCACCCCGGCAGCCAGCACAGCCCCACGGATCCTCCAGCTCCCCTGCTCCGCGAGCGGATGCTCCCGCTCATTCATCGCAGCCTCCTCTGCTCTCCCGAATATTTCTGATGGTTGCTAGGCAACTATTGTTGCATACATGCATGAGGCATTAATTGTCTGCGCACTTTAAAAGAGGAAAATTCTTTAAAACTGAGGACATCGCCATACCAAAAATAGGATATTTCCTTTACAAAGGGCAACATTCGTG
Source organism: Tinamus guttatus (assembly GCF_059628265.1). NCBI lineage: Eukaryota > Metazoa > Chordata > Aves > Tinamiformes > Tinamidae > Tinamus > Tinamus guttatus. The sequence continues at coordinate 628,143 of NW_028288780.1, forward strand.
GCTGGGAATGTGGATGGCTGCAGCATGTCAGAGGCTAAGTGAGTCACAGAGCTTACTCATATTCGGCACACATCACAAAAGAAGTATCTTCGGGGGACATTATTTTATTATAAAGTTTTATTTTAAATAAAGCGCTTCAGATCTTGTTTCATCTTCTGACTGCTGTCATTGGGAGACTCGGTGCACATTTTCACTATGAAATTAATGGCCCTGGGTCCCTCCGCCGCTGCAGCCGGCGTTAGGGTGAACGTATCGGCTCGCGATCCTCTACACCCAAAATGGCACCGGCAAGTTTTCCTCTTTGCCACACTTCAAAGGATACTATAGTCTCACTGCCGATGCCAAGTGCTCTGCGCTTCTTACCAGTAAATGTGGATTTCATTTTATAGGGTCTTTTTTTTCCAAAATACATTCCAATGTCATGATCAAGCTCCAAAGACAGTAAACACAGACTTCCATAAATTGACTTAAACTTCTAAACTAAACAACTGTGAGGATTTGCAGCTAGGTAATTTTGTTTTTTCTTGTTTTATAACAAACCCACGTCTATTGTAACTAAACATTCACAATGTACATGCATTCAACCTAATTACAGGGTGCCTTTCAAAACAACCAACACCAAAAAAAGCCCTAAAGAACCATCATTTTTTTGGTAAATCGGAAAAATGATTATGGTTCATTGCAAAATCAGGATGGTATAAAGGAATGAGGGTAATTGTACTACTAATTCTGAGGTAAGAGCTGCTAAAGACCCCAAGTATAATCTTCTCTCTGTTTTTCAAACTTGTGTTCTGCCTCTGTAAAAATACATAATGGGACACAGGCTCATCTAAGTAAGGTTCAGCTGAGGTTATGAGTCCTGAAAGATGAAGTGACTTATTTAATTTCTTAAGTGAGAAACAGAATCAACACCTACTCAAAGTAAACATACCACCCATAGTAAAAATTGTTTGCACTGAGAAATTGACTTTTTATATTGCAGTTGCGAGCCCAGAACAGTGCAGACTGTACGGGATGGCTCCTTAGTGCCCTCCTGATCCAAGTCCAGCAGCGACTGTCAATGCCCCCCATGGCAGTACAGTGATCATCACCATTAGCCTCTTCATGTATTTTCTTACCCTTTCTGTGGGCTGAGGCTGCTGATTTCAAATAAAATCCTCCCCATCTATTACTCACTTGTTGCAAACACCTGCTTTATAATTAACATGCTTTTTGACGCTATTATGCAAAGAGGTAAATGTGCCCTGAAATGTCTGTGAAGGATCCTTAAAGTTCACACGTGAAGTCTGTGAAGGATCTTAAGAGTGTGCAATAGCATATTTAGGTGAACACACAGTGCTCTGATGAAGGTCCTCCAAGGCAGGCAGCCCTTTGTGGTGGGACTGAGACTGGAAAAACAAGGATGAGATTCAAGACACAAGGTATTAGCGGCCACCAAGGCAGGCCTGGGCAAGGAGGCTACAGGGTTCAGTCCCTGCCTCACCTCCTGGGTAATCCTGCACAGGTCGCTGTCTAGCGCTTGGAGCATAAACAACTTCTAGGAAGATTCTGCTTTACTGTAGAATGCAGATTAGATCCAGCAAATCCTACCTTTGCTGGCCCACATGCTACAAATGACACATACTAATAGAGTAACAATAGAGCAACTAATAGAGTAGGTCCAAAACGAGACAGGAGGGGATTTCTGCCTTGAAGACCTATCAACTTCAGAGCGACCGTCAGATGAAGACAGCATCTTTTGGCTGAATACGGATCGTGTCTTCTTAAAGCCAAGCAATAAAGAACCTGCATTATTCCTAGCTACGCTCTTCCCATGGTTAATTACCCCTCACTGCTAAATAATTGTGTCTCATTTCCAGCATAAATTTAGCTGTTTCAACTTGGAAGCACTGGATGCTGCTTGGTACCAAATGGAGGAGCGCTCTGCAGCCCTCCCTCGCGTACACGGAGGGGACTGACATCCACCCGTGCTCCGCTCGCGGCCAAGCCTGCCGTGCCACAGACCCTGCTTTGGATCTTTTCTTAACCCTATCCCGTACTGCAACACGATGGGCAAAGCAGAGGCATGAGAAGCGAGTGCAGCCGAGCTGAAATTGGGAAAAATATCTTTAATAAAGTATTCCTGCTCTCCCGTGATCCTCTGCAGCCTGCAGTTCAGAATAATACATTTGGGTATTAGCGGTGCAGTTATCCCGTCAAATTGTATCACCCTTTTTGCAGTGAGCCATAATCATTTGACTGACTTACCAAAAATGTTAGCTCTTAGGGGTTTTGATAATGATTTCCTCTAGTGCTGTATGCAGCAGTAGTAACACCTCTCTATTTCTTCTTAGTATTCCCCTGCTTATTCATCTAAAAACCAGGTTTGCTCTCCTACCCTAGTCAATTGGTTATCTATCATTACCCTCAGGTAATTTATGGCATTAAGACCAACACAGCAGCCCTGAGGCACAAGAAGTGCTTGCCTGAACACTGAAAGACTGAGATACAGCTATATATGTCCAAGCCCAAACTTCAGTTGAAATCAAAACTCTCACTGCTTCACTGGCTTTTGGCCCGTAATGGGCAATCAATCTATAAAGAAACATTATATAAAGATCTAATTGCTGATGATAAACCTAGAAAAAAGCAGTACTTCTTTTTGAGCTAGATGCTGCCAGTTCTTTTTCTTTCTTTTTTTGCTTATTCGCTACTTCGGCCTAAGAAGCAAGGCCATGCTAAGCAGCCAGCAGCTGTCTCCAGGGGTGCTCATCCCATGGGAGCCCACGCGGGTGCCTCCCCTCGCAGCCACAACTAAAACGGGCTGCCGGGCGCTCCCTTGCTGTTGGCATAAGCGAGACCCACTGCACGCACCCACCACCATCGGTCTGCTCAGGGTTACACAGATGTGACAGGCTAATGAGACCTTCCTCAAACTGCACCAGTGCCAACAGAGAAGAAGGGTCCTCTGAACCAACCCTGCGCTCTCACCTGATCTCAGGGGGTGAAGACCACAGCAAAACTTTCTAATGCCCTCCCCTGTGCCTCTTTTGCCGTTCGCTTTAGCAACGGACACAAACCCATTCGAAGAATCCAGCCACGTGAATTTAAAATCTGCAGAAATCTCATCTACCAGTAATTGCTACTGGAATATTTAAAATTTTAAAAGAAAACAACCGCCAAACCAAACAAAACGCCATTTTTCAATTAATTTTCTTCCTCTGATTCCTCCGCACATTGCATCATCTCCCAATTACTGTGATTTTGCTGAGTGTGCCAGTTTCTTAAAGACACAGCTATAAAATGTATGGACTAATTGTTGAGCCGAGCCGGGGAGCTATTAAAACTGCAATAGTGCAGCACTTCCACTGCGAGTCTATTATTTCTACATGATTGGCTTTGTACAGTCCAACTCATGCAGGGAAACTCTTAGATAAATTAACTCCTTCGTTTTGACATAAACATCAAAGGGAGAATTAAAGGAGAACGAACAGTATTTGCCCCTCCTATTTAAACCACGATGCTCATAACACCCATGCATGTTCCTGGAAAATTACGAATTATTTAAATGGAGAAACTCATTTGCTGCTTTATCAAGACCGTAATACATAAAATTTGGCTCCAGCATTATCTCATTTTCCCATTTCATGTTTCCCTGTTACCTACATGGCAGGGCATGTTTACAGAACTTTATAACTATAATACACAATTCAGTCATTTCTAAACAGCGCTATAAGAGTAAGTCTGAAATGTACACATTTTAAAGATTATTTAGTGAACACCAAACTCTTTCCCAGCTGTTTTACATTTTGAATTTCCCAATAAATGAATAACATACTAAAAAAGCAAACAAGATCTGACATTATTTAGTCTAAGTTTCTAAAATGGCGTAACATCTGTAGCTAAAAACAATTTTGAATAACTATATTTAACTGTAGCAATATCCTATTATTCCGAGTCCGTTTTCCTTGCAGACTGGGTGACTTAACGCCATGTTCAAACACTTCTGCTAATTGTTTGGCCCTTTCACCAGCCAAACTGCAGCAAAGAAAGGGGGGCTGGGGAAGAAATCTGCACCCATATCTTTTATACACCCCCACGTGACCCAGCCTGATGTCTGTGCGGGGCCACCAGTGCTCATCGACACACATCGCTCTGAACGGCTTCTCCGCCAGCAGCAAGTTGACCTTCCACTACTCGCTGCTGCCATTGCCATTAAAATCCCCATGACATCGGCTCCGCCGCTCTCTTTGACCACCTTTTAGCTGCTTTGGAAATACCAAATACCCATTCATTAAACAGCAAAGTTTGCTACGTCCTTACGTAATGGTAGAGTCCCTTTTGCCTTGCCAGCAGCTCGTGAAATGCCTTTGACTCGTGAAGAAACAGAAAAAACAAGAGCAAAGCCCCTCCTCCCCCGCCACACAGCTCCAAATCCGGACTGCTCACTCCTTCCCCGGGAAATCAAGGCTGGGGCCTAATATTAAAAACGCTGCCGCACCCAGGCCAGTTTAGCTCCCTTCCCTGTTTGCCTTATGAAAACGCGGATGCCACAACCCGTGCCAGGGTGGCCCCGCGCGCGGCCGCCTGTCGAGGGCACCTTTTGCCTCGCCACAGGCCCAGGCCGGCCGCGCGCGGGGACAGCGGCCGCGCTGCTGCCACAGGGCTTCCGCTCCCCGCGGCGGCGTCGCCAAAACCGGGAGTCCCACGGAGCGAGATGCGACTGGAGATAAAGAGGCTTTGATCGCGTTTATGGTGCTCAAACGTAGATGGGCAGGGAGGGGGGGGGAACTGCGCTTTTCTTTTTAGTTTTTATGCCCAGCAGTTATCAACTAATTACATGTTAAGAGAAAGAAAAAAAAAAGAGAAAGAAAAAAAACCCAGAAAAAGTTCACATGAGTCATTTATGTGTTTTCATTCTTTGTAAACTTTCTGGCACACCCTATATGCTTCATTTCTTGCTTTAAATAAGTAAGTACTGGAAAATATGCTCAGAATTTGGAGCTAAGGGGAATGACATATTAATTCAGAGTTTGCTTTGTGTAATTTTGCTTCGTCCAGATTTGAAATAAAACTTTAGGGAAACTTAAAATTCGCCTGCAGCCGGTAACTTACAGGCCCCTTCACCCACAGTATCTGGACGTTAACAGCTCTTCCTTTAAGCAACAACAGTGAGTAACATCATTAGCTCCTGTGGTAGCCAGGGATGCTCCCACGAGCCTGAGCAGTCAGGGACCTGGAAGCACAAACTCAGAAGTGGGGGGAAAAAAAAAAGAAAGTAATGAGTAACAGTTACGGTTCCTTAAAATGTGTACATTAACCTCGGTATTGGGAAACTATTTGCTTTGTAGCGGCAGTATCCTCCAATAGAAATAACAACAAATATTTTGGAAACTCCATCCAAAGCCAAAGAGAAATTGCCCAAGTGCCCTCGCACACGAGCTCGGCGTCTCCGTGTGCCTCCCCAGCAGCTCAGGTAAGCTTACAAATGGCCTCTACCTAAAAGACCATTAACTAAAATTACATTTGTTTTTATTGAAAGACAGCCTCAAGTGCTGACATGTAATATATGACATGTGATACATAATAATACTCTTAAACCAGTTCTGACATAATATCTCCCAAGGCATAATAACCACAAATGACTGCTTTAGTTAAGAACTAGCCAGAAGCAAAATAGATCCATGTAAAAGTAGCTTTAACCATAAATACCTCAACAATATTTTATGTCACTTTGTAAAAAAGTTAAAGGAGTCCCATAATAATTAACAACAAAAACTTCATGTTCTTTACAATTGTATGGCGGTTGTGAAAGGTTATTTCATAGTCCCGCAGCTGCCAATGCTGTAAATTATGCAGGCACCAAGAAGCATTAAGGAGAAATAATAGCAATTTAAACTAAGGGCTGACGTAATTCATGATAAACAGTCGTTGGAAAATATTACAATGTTGTCTTTTTTGAGTGGGTTTATTCAGAAGAATGTGACCGTACTCTGACAGAAACCACTTCTTGCCAGTGCGCCGGCGCTGCCGGCCCCGCTGCTCCCCGGGGCCCGGCCACTGCTGCAAAGTGCCCGGGATCCCGCAGGGAGCCGGGCCGGAGCCACGGACCCCCGGAGGTGCCGCCCGTGCGGACCGAAAATGAAAATAAAATGAAATTTTGAAAAAGACAGTTCCCGGCTGCAAAAATGCTACGAGCGGCGCTTTTGCTATGGTTTACAAAAAAAGTGGAGCTCATAGCATGGTTTTGGTAGTCAAGTCATAAAACTATGGAGCGGAAATCCTAGAGATGAGGAGGAGATGCTTGGTCGTGTGCATCTACCGGCACGTTGGCTCCACTTCTACAGAGCGAAAAAATAATCTATCTTAATATTTATCGTGGTTACAGCTATGGCTGCTAAAGAAAAGGCACAGTAATAAGGCAAAAAGAAAAGGGCATTTGTTTCTCCTGAAGTTCTTGCAGGCAGGAAGGTATTTTATCTTACTCTACCACGCATTAGTTGTGTTCACTTAAGAGCTCGCTCTCAACGTTGGGCAGGATTCTGCCCTTGGCCAATGGGTGAAAGTCTCGAGTAAGAGCCCCTGAGTAGCAAGAGGTATTTTGGATTTACGCCACCACAAGTGAGACAGAATGTGGCCCCTTATCAGGGCTTTTTTGCTTTGAGTATACAAATATTTTATGCATTTCAATGAGTGACAGAATGCAAAACTTGCAAATATTTATTTTTAGATGTATGGGGGAAAAGCAATTAGAGCTAAAAATGTTAAGAATGAAGAAATCACTTAACAGAAGCAATTATGTTGGGCATATAAACAGCTCTGCCTTCAGACGCTTTATTCAAATGCTGCAGAGCACACCAGAAAATATCAATTGTTTAAAAAAACTGCAAGTATTTTTTCACAACTGAAAAATCAATCATTATAAACAACATCTGGGGATCATTAATATCTTACTCTACAGTTGGATTAACAAAATAAGAGGTCTGACCAGAATCCAGAACATTTCCAGATTTTCTTTTTCAAGCTAAAAGCTTATGTTTGCAGAGGTGGGCTGGGCAGGGAGAAAGAAATATGCATTTATCTATGTATATTGTGTATAGCACTATTATGCATTAATCATTACTTCCCCTACAGCTATGTCCTGTTTTTGTTTTGAGAGAGTTAAAATTGAAATATTTAGCTAAGCCACTCTATCCAGAGCCTTGGAAAAGATTTGCATATTTTTCAGACTGCTGGAGATGCCACCGAAAAGCTGCACTTGAGCAGGGCCCAGTATCCCCACGAACAAAAGGCCCCCATACTCTTCACATCCTGTTTTTAAATACCAAAACATGCTACCCTTAGCAGAGGTGCACAAACACCGATCCCACCCTAATATCACATGTGTGTTGAAACAGAGAAAGCTGAAAACTGGAAATTTTAAAAATGGCACTGGGGAAAGAGGTCTACAGGCTGCCTTTTCCCTTTTCTGCATGGAGGAGGAGGAAAACTTGCAGTTTTGCTCTGTCCATGAAGGAGGATACAGCTCCCTGTCTGGCTCACGGTACTTCCTGCCATCCTCTGGTGCACGGGGAAACACGGACATCTCCTACACACTCCGACCATGACATTATCACAGGGTTGTTTCCAGAAGCAGATATATGCAGTGTTTGAAAAAAAATCAGAGAAAAAAATATTAAAAGCACCTAGAGCCCTTTTTTTTAAATGGAAAGTTGTCAAATAAAATAAAATAAATGCAATGCATAAAAACTGAACCCAGGCCTTCAGGTAGGAAGAATGTTCTCCCTGCTCCTCCTCCGGCTGGATGCGGCTCCCAAAGGCAAGGACACGAGGCACGCTGACGGAGACCTCGCAGGCGACCACAGCTGGCACCAGCTGATTAATATCCCCGCCACTTGACCAAAATGCTACAAACTTCGGTGCAACAAAACACTCCAGTCCAGGTGGGGGCTCGATACACACGCGATTCCCTTATCGTCCACCTTGGGCCACAGACCGCGGAGCTCTGGCTGCTCCAGAGGAAGGGACATCCCGGCACAGAGCCCTGGCAGGGCAGGGGGACAGGGCCCCTGTCCCAGCCTGGCCTCAACCCCAGCGACGCCAGCGGCCCTGCCGGTAGCCAGCACACAGCAGCACCGCAACGCGGCACTTCAACCAAAAAACATTAAAAATACCTTTCATTCCTGAGCGCAACTTTATCCGTGAGATGGCTTACAGAGAAAAGTCAACTTTGACTCAATAAAGAATGTCACCAACAGGAAAACTCTGCATTTCATTACACTGGAAACATTCTTCTCTCTCTCGCTCTTTTCTTTTTTCTTTTTAGGCTCATTTTACACGCAGGGTTTTGTTTTGTTATGTTTTTCCCCTAAACAACTGATTGTATCTATGAGTCACCAAGTTCTGCTAAGCTGAGATGCATAACGAAAGCAAAGGCGAGATTTCAGCTGTGCCGGAAGCAGCGGTCCCGCTCGGCGCCTCGACGGAGCCCGCTGCACCCCACGTGCTTCTTGCTCTGTTTTCCCAGCGCGAGCAACATGGAGCTAGGCTATGGAGCAGGAGAGGGGTGAGCAGGGAAGCGGGGCTTGCAGTGCCTTGGCACATTTGTTTTTTTTTCAATGAGCAGTTTCTCTGTGCGCCGCTCTTTTTATGGTAAAATGGAGAAGTTTCATTTCTCAGAGGAAAAGATGATATTAATACCCCGGCGTGATGCAGTTCTCTTCACTTTTGTGTATAAAATATTTTCTAAAAATTTGGCCTTTACACATAAAAATAAAACTTTAAACCTCCTTTTGGGGCTGAGCAAGCGTTTACAGTACCCCAGGGACCAAACAGCTTTTTTAATAGCATATTGGACCCAGCATGCTATAAAAGTAATCCAGGACAATTTAAAATTTACCAAACAGAACTAAAAAATAGACCAGAAATAAATGCTTCGAGTTTCCCTTGCGCTTCGGCACATGCACCGGCCAGCGCACGCTCCGGCTGCCCCCGGCGGGCAGCAGGGACAGCACCCTGACCCGGGACAGCAAAGCGTCCTGAGAAACGGCCTCGCCACCACAAATCTCCCTTTTCTTCCTCGTGTGCCGCTGTGTTTTTTTGTGTTTGCATTGCAGAACAAGGAGGGACAAACAAGGGTCTGGGGAGGAGGAGCCAGGGGAGAACAACATGTTTTTATTGCAAATGCATAATAAGAGCAGGGAGAATACTTCCTGGAAAAACATTTCTCTCCATTAAACCCATGCAGCGAGGCCGCTGGCAGCTGCAGCGAACAGGCCTTGCCCGCGGCTCGCGGCGCCCGCGCTTCCCCACCTCTGTCCCTCCGCGCGCTCCCCGCCTGCAGGGGCGAGCCAAAGGCGCCCGCAGCTCTTCCTAGGCACCTTTGAGGAATTTTGGTCACAATTCTGTAATCTGGTCTCCCCCTCCGATTCGGCGGATAAACGCCAGGGCCTTGGAGTAATCCATTTATCTGCTGTACCACCCTGCCTCTGTTTAGATTCAGCAGTCATCGCGTTCCACATGTGACATCAATCTACATGATATCAATGTAAACTGTTTGTATAACAAAGTGTTGCACATTTTATTGTCCTGCCAGGAAAGAAAGGGATAAAATAACACTTTGCCCATTGCCTTTGACGAAGGTAACATAATTGACACCATGCATTTTGCAATATAGGAGCTGAACGATATATTGGGCAGTGTTTGCCTTCCTAAAACAGCAGGGCGCGCGAATTTTACCACATCATTATTTGCATTTACAAAAAACAAAAACAAAAACAAAAAGACTTCTAAAGAGTAGTGTGTTTTTTTTTTTTTTTTTTTACAGGCATTACAAGATCTGCTTCCTAAACCAAACTAAGTTTTAAATACACATAATTAATTTCTATTGCAAAGATTGCCGTGGCTCTGGTTTGATAATGAGATAATTGCCTTGCAAAGGTCAAGAGAACAGCACAGATAGCTCTGGGAGAGCAAACAAAGCACTTGCTATGGTTCGCAAAGCATCATTCTGCATCACTCCACATCGCTTTGATTCATCTATTACTAATATTCCATGATATACTTGCATTATGGATCCAACCACTGCAGCAAACCTGTAATCAAGGAGTGACCCCGAACAAAACACTCTACCGCAAACAGATGGTACACTCGTCGCACGCCTTCCAGCCTAACGTGACCTTTCCCATATATGAAGGATAGTTAATTAAAGTTGAACTTTATATTCTGAGGTGGATCTTAAGGTAAATAAAAATCAAGATGATACTACTGTGTTAGCAAACCAAACTTCCACGTAATTCCTTCTTTCTTTTTTGCATACCCCCCAGCAACCACTATGTTCATTCACTCAAAAGCCAATTTTTGCTGTGACTGCATGTGGGTTTACTAGTTTGGGCCCAACGCTGCAAGCCTGGCATCACTGACCACAGCTAAAGACATGGCACTAGACCTGTGCCTGGAGCTACCATGGCCAATAGGGAAGGCACCCCTGCCACACATCCAGCAGCACATCCTCTGCCACTTGGGCTGGTCTTACTAAAAAAGGTGCTAAATCACCCCGCAGCTCTCGCAGCCTCGGGGAGCAGCAGCGAGCTCTCCACACTCCTTGAATTAAGAGATCACCTCCCGGACCTGCCTCTGCACATGCAAAGTCAAGCTCCTCGCATGGCAGAGCTCCCACGGAAAGGCTGCCTTCCAGGAAGACCAGGACTGCACCGTCAAGCGCGGTCGCTTCTCCGGCCCTGCCTGGGAGCGCGGCTGTGCTTGAGCAGCGCGCGGCCGTAGCAGCGGGGCGCACGGCAAGGCTCTGCTCCATTGCATTTGTTAGCATATGGTACCAACAGCAACTTTGCAAAAATAAATACCAGTGGCTCGCACTTCCTCCTCGAAAAACAGTGGACATTTAAGCTGAACAAAAACATCATTACTTGAAAGAAAAATAAAATAGATGTGAAGTGACTTACCAAACTCATCACATATACTTTCATTTTCTATAAGAGTTGGATGATCAAATGTATCCCGACAGTAGAAGATTTGGGGGTTCTTGCTTGTTACTGCAATGCCACCCAGGGCTAAAACAAACTGGTCTGTTAGCACTGAAGAAGGCTTGTCCTGAATGCGCTTTAACATGGAGCGGTATCGACAGTACTGGGGGTAGCTGAGAATTAGCAGGTTTGAATCTTCATCATCCTCACCTGGAAGAAAAGAAAAAACAAGTACACTTAATAGATCAAGATCCTAAACAAAGGCTGGTCAACGGGAGAACATCTCAGAAAACTTCAAGTCAATAGGGAAAGTCTTGTGCTTGTCTCAAGACCGATCTTTCATAACAGGGCGGGTTTTGAAAGGAAAGTAAAAAATATATACAAAAAGATGGTTAGTGAAACAGCTGCTTCTCTGGCTTTCTGTCCTGTTCTCCCAGCCTTTGGCTCAAAGACTCTGCTCTCCTGAGTAAGAAAACACCGCTCGGCAGAAGCTACCCAGTGGATTGAACCAACGCGTTCCCCGTTTCCCGGCACTTTGCCGGCTCTGTTGCTTTGATTGAATTATTTCCTGTCATTTTACTCAGCTCCCTACACAATCTCATTGAGTTGGTCTTTACACGATTTAACATCTTTTGAAAATAATATATATATATATATTTTCCGGAATGAAGAGCAATCAATTCGCTTTGAAGTATTTCATACTGGCAGCCACAGAAAAGCCCCTGGGTAAGGAGGTGGACTCCCAAAATGCTCATGCTGCCTCTAGGTAGACTCAAAATACAAAGCCCCTTAGAGGCGAGTCCTCTTCACTGCACGGGCGTTTTAACGATGCTGGCATAAAGGCGGCACAGTCAAGATGCGCCGCACGCTGAGCAGCAGGAAAGGCAGCAGCACAGGAGCCAAGGTGCGAACACGAGGAGCTGCTCGTGGGCAGGCGTGCAGCCCGCAAGCAGCAGCGCCTCGCTGGAGGATGCAGCTCCACTCTGAGCACCAGCTAACTCAGCTACTTTTTCTGCCAGAGACAAAAGGTCTCTTACTTAAACCCATTACCCATGCCAAAATCGCCTTCCTTACCCTTAAAGTCAAAATCACGTCCCATATCGGAAGCAATGTCCAATCAGTTCTCACCCAACCACACACAACAGCACAACTCATCTTGATTTGCGTGTGAAAATGTTGACACAGAAAAGGCTAAATTTTATGAATGTAGTCTCTGGAAGCAGATCTATCACCCAGCAGGTCACCACTGCAGACCAAGGCAACGCTGCAAAGAGCTCAAGCCAGCACAGCCATTGGGGTAGGGCTGTTGGTAGAAGGACAGATCTTGAAAGCGATCATTTCTGAAAACCCCGAGTGCTGCCCACTACCCCTGAATCTGGCGGGAACATCGAAACAGTTTGTGTATTTAAAAAAAAAAAAATCACAAAAATACACATTGCAATACATAGCAAACGGCATTAATATTACTCTTCCAAGAAAATGTAACCTGTGATTCTAAAAACTCTGCTGGTCAAAAAGGATGTGATTTTGAAGCAAGCAAGTGCCCTGTAAGGCTACCCAAGAATATGCTGGGGCGCTGCTCCCGGGAATAAGGAGGCCTTCCTCTCCATCAGGAAACTGTGACCAGGAAAAGCACGTGATCCACCCACGGGCACCTCGGGGAGCTCTGTGCAGACTGGCCTGACGGTCGCTACCGCTTCACACGTTCGTGTGGATGGCGAGGGGCTGGCACTGCTCACCAGGCAGCACCTCTCATGCCAGGATGTGGTCGGAGTTTTTTTCTCTCTTTCTTTCTTTCTTTTTTTTTTTTTTTTTTTTTTTAAGACGGGGTTTATATAAATTCATGTCCCACATGCCTTTGTAGTAAACCACTGGTTTCTAGACCAACATGCTCTAAGTGACTGCACTGAATTCTATAAACTTTCTATCACCTGACGCGTTACCTCAAACCCGTGTCGTACACTCAAATCAGAGCATTTTTCGCAGGATTGCTCGTGCAACTCCAGCGAATACTTGGTGATGCACTTCTTTCCCTTCGCTACTCACCCCAGGTTCAGGAGGTAAATTTAAGCATGAATAAGGACTGCATGAAGCAAAGACGTGTTTAGCGAGAGGTGTTCCTGGAACAAAACGCTGTTCCCCCCAGCATGCTCCCGCAGGCAGGGAGGAATCAAAGCAGACCAATCCCTAATAAAACATAAGTCCAAAGAAGAAGCATTTTTCTTCCAGCAAAATCTAGCACATGGCATGTAATGGTGAGCTTGGTGCTTATCTTTGATGAGGATGATCAGAAAGCCTGAACTAGTGCAAGGGGAGAGCGAAACGTTAACCGCCTGCCATTACGAGCAAGAAAAAACAACGTAATTCCTAATTAAGATCTTAATAAAGCAAGATGCAGAATTTCAGAGTCTGGCTTTAGCTTCAGTAAAGTCAACACTGTAAAAGATAAAGCCTACAGGACGCCGCTCGGAAGATCCAACCGAAATTACTCTAATCCCGCGCTTATATCATAATTACATGTTTTAATAATCCCCTTCAATGTCAGTTTTTCATTCGGGTCTGCGTTTGGGGGCTGTGAGCAGAGAAGGTGCCGTTGCGGCGGGGGCGGTTGGGCTGGGTTCCCCGTTCCTCAAGGGGCCATGGTGAGCGGGAGAGGCACCAAACGCCAAGCACAGGGAATCTGTGCGAGAACTGACTTCAGAGCAGCACAGACATTTAAAAAAAAAAGAAAAAATGCGATGCGAGGCAATTAAAGGCCAAAGAAAAAAAGAAAAAGAAAAAAAGCAAGACTGCTAAAAACTTGAATTCCTAAAAAAGCCACGCAGAGCCAGACCTATTTAGAGAAAGAACGGAGAAATACAAAACCGTAACTCGCTTTTTGTTTGCTTGTTTCGGAAACATCAGGCTGTAATGTTATTGCTAATCTACTCCCAACATCAGTAAGCATTTTTTTTTTCTGTAAAAAGACCTTCACACCAGGAATTTATAGAGCTTGATGGAAAAACTATGCATGTTCCTTCCTGTACCTAATTACCTCAACTGCAAAATCTGCCAAGTATTCTGCCCTTTAGTTCTTTTAATCGTATTAGTGCAAATGCATTTGGATGCCAACAGAAACAAACATTTAAAGATTTTTGCTTAAAAGACTCCAAATATGTATGGGGCTGCTGCGAGGAGTGCACAGTTCCCGCTTCCTCCCCGAAAACACAGGATTTTTTTTTCAGAAGAAACATGGATTTTTTCCTCTTGTAAGACTAAATGTCTAGTTTCAACCCAATTTAAGTAAAATAATGTCAATATGAGCTGCTCTCACAATGATTTATGCTACCTTCTGTTACTTTATTACATTAGACATTCCTTTCTCCGCGCTTTATACTTTTCCCGGTGCTCCTAGCAACCACATAAAGGCTGCTCACCAACTTTACGCACTTGGCACGCTTCCAGCCTCCGCTGTTATTGATAATTATATTGAAGTTTCAATTTAATTGCTACTCTGTTGTGACACGGAATATTTTTTGCAATTAGGCATTTCCCATTTTCTGTCCATTCATTTTTTTTTTGTATTACTGTAAATGATTTTCTTCCAGAAAACATAAGCACAACGACGACACGGGTAAGCCTATGTGCATCTGTTACCAGCATTACCAGCACTGCAATGGGGGAAAAAAAATTATGAAAAAAAAATTGTGAATATAATTTCTCGGAAGGTAATTTTCTTTTCAGTTTAAGCGCTCTTATTCTTCTTACAGTTGCTCAATGATTTCCTGTTCTAATTACAAGACATTATACAGAAAGTCGTTTTTTAAAAAGGAAATGCGCCAGAGTGGGAGGCCGAACAGCGCCGCACGCTTTGCTCTGTTTACAATTCCAAACTTGTGCTGCAATTTTATCAATCCTCTGCTCTACCTTTCTGCAACGTCCTCTACAGCGAATCTGCAATCTTTCACGGCAGTTAACACAAATGTATACATCAAAGAGGAAAACACACTTGCAGTTAAACTGCAGGGGAAAGAAGAAAAAAAGATCTTTTTTTTTTCCCCCGCACTGTAGCTGTTGAATTGGCGGCAGGCCAAGCCTAGGAGTGGAAAATATTAAAAAGTGAAAAAAAAAAAACCCTAAGAAAAAAAAAGAAAGAAGAAAGCTTGATTAAAAAGCGAGAGAAGAGATATTCAGTTCTAAATCTAAATGAATAAGCCACAAACTATTTCATAAAAACATACTGTGACGTAAATTACACATCAGTGTTGCACTGTTGTGGTTATTTTGAGCAATGGCTGTACTGTAAGTCAGCTGGTAAAACCCCACCCTTAATGATTTTGTAATTCTCCATACAGCAATCAAGCGGCGCAGTCATGAAATTGCCAAGAAGGAAAACAGACAGAGCTGCACAGAGTTTGTAATAAAAAGATAATGTACTTTTAACATAACAGAAATAGAAGATCGGTTTTATTAACTAAAAAAACTACTTGAAAGGTCCCAAGCTTGCCATTTGCTATGACAAATGTTAACATAGGTCTTTGCAAGACAAGCCATGGGAGCACCAGGGGAAGGGGCACACGGGTAGGGCCCCGACGCGCAGGGAGCGCGTGATACCTGCAAGAGCCGGCGATGCCCGAGGAAGCCGCGGTGCCCGGCGCCGGCCTCCCTCCCACGCAGGGCTGCGGCGCTGCCCTCCTGCACGGCGCTGCCCCTCTGCACTGCACTGCCCCTCTGCACGGTGCTGCCCCCCTGCACGGTGCTGCCCTCCTGCACTGCACTGCCCCCCTGCACTGCGCTGCCCCCCTGCACTGCACTGCCCCCCTGCACTGCGCTGCCCCCCTGCACGGCGCTGCCCCCCTGCACGGTGCTGCCCTCCTGCACTGCACTGCCCCCCTGCACGGCGCTGCCCCCCTGCACTGCGCTGCCCCCCTGCACGGCGCTGCCCCCCTGCACGGTGCTGCCCTCCTGCACTGCGCAGCCCTCCTGCACGGCGCTGCCCCCCTGCACGGCGCTGCCCCCCTGCACAGCGCTGCCCCTCTGCACGGCGCTGCCCCTCTGCACTGCGCTGCCCCCCTGCACTGCGCTGCCCCCCTGCACTGCACTGCCCCCCTGCACGGCGTGCGCTCTCCTGGGGGCTCCATGGGGCTCATCGCTGCTCTCGTGCCCAGCCACACCGTGAAGGTGCAGCAGGCGCCCCAGCCAGCGGTGAGGAGTCCAGACACTCCTAGTGAAACCTGGGAGGGTTAGCTGGGCTGACCCGACACGGCTACGGCTGCGGGACCCATGGGTCACCTCCTCCTCCAGAGCTGCTGCTCCTCCACTAACTGCTGCAACCAGCTGAGGCCAAAGGGGAAGCTCGCAGAGCAAATGTGGATGAAATGAGTTTCACTCCCACAACAACGTAGCCTGCCCTGGGCCAAAGCAATGGTCCAGATATGTGCCAAAGAACCAGCTCCTAAGATAGGAGCCGATCCTCCATCCCCTATTCTGCTCCTTCGGCAGGGACCTTCTGCAGCACCAGCCTGGAGAAAGCAGGCGTAGAAGAGATGAAGACAAGTGCAGCTCATCCACCAAAACCAACGGGTTTGGTGTGGGACGGACAGACCCTGCACATCTCAAACCTGTCCATTCAAGTAACATCCTATGGGGAGACAGAACAGATTTCCAGCAGACAGAAACAAATCAGTACAAAACTACCTAAAAAAAGGGAAATCCTCAAAACTGCAAGAAAAACAAAACCCAACGGAAGGGTAGAAGAGTTAGTAGAGGGAAGAAGATATTGGAGCTTTATGAACTCAAAAACCTTAAGACAAATGTTGAAATGAGAACACCTTTCCATATCACCACCAGTTACAACCTGCCAAATACTCTCCAATCATGAGCCAGATAATCACAGCTGGCCAAGCCGCCATACACACATCCCCAGGCATTCCTGAGAGAGCGGACGGTTCTTCCCAAAGAAGCAGCCTTGGCAGGACACTTCTGGCAGGCTCCTTTCTTGACCAGCTCACACCCTGAATCCTCCCACAGGACTCCCCTCTCCCTGCACAACGCAGCTGTGACCTGCGAGCAAGAACTGAGGAGTTCAGACACCATCATCACCATCACCATCACAAAATTGCCTCTCCGCACTCCTGCTCATGTCTGCTGATTAGGGAGAGACCTTTACTGAATCCAGCTCTTCCAATGCACCCTAACTTTTCACTCCCACAGTCTTTGTTCGCTCTGGAAATATGACTTGGTATACCGTGACTCTCTAATTAATTACATGACCTAAAATATTAATACAAGAATCATATTTCTCTCACAGATGAATGCAAATACAATAATGATTTAGCCCCATGAGACAGGACTAGAAATCTGTGTTTTGGGGCTTAAATAAATTTTGGTAAATTATCGACACAACAGGGATACTGCTTTGCTGGCAGGCCCACCGCTACTCATCCTCGCTTTGAGAAACCCCCTCCATTTGAATGCTAATGCAATCAAGAACAAAGGCAACATGTTGCAGTAGAGGGAACGCAGTGATTACAGTTATGTTTACCAGATAATGACAGTATTAACAAGTTGCCATGTAATTCTTATGTGGACGTTTGCCTGCTTGATTTTGCTTTTAAATTGATCAAAAGACGAAAGATATTTTGCCAATACACACAATAAAATGCACAGAGCCTTTCTGGATGTATCATGTTTTTCTTTTTTTTTTTTTTTCTCCTTGTAAGGAGGACAGAGAACTAATTCTCAGAATTTCATGTCGCTTGCACAGCCCTCTGTTTTCTGTCACGGTGCCAGAAGAACATCAGCAGTTCAGAGAATTCCTCAGATTAGTTGAACATTTGAAAGAAAGAGTACACTTACAAACCTACTGGAGATGGAAACTACTGTTCAATCTAACAGTAATACAGTCATTAACAAAAAAAAATCTAATGTGTACTTAAAGTACATGGCTGAGGAATATTTTACAGCTGGTGATTTGGATGTGATTTGTTCTAGTCCTTCTTAACGGGCACAAAACCGAGCATGTTGATTGATGATTGACAGCAGATCCATATTATCAAATCTCCCATAATATTTATCTCGTTAAATCACTTTGAATTCAAATCTTAAATCCAATTTTTGTAGGAGATGGAAGAAATTTAATACTGAAAAAGTTCCCAGACAGGCATCCGACGTCCTTTTTTCATACCCTGATCCAATACTCAGCTGTTCCTGGCTGCAGCTCCCCGGTTTCTCCCACGCCTTGGGAAGCAGGTTTATGAGAAGCTGCTAGACCCCAAAGCAGGGTGATCGACAGTCGTCATTTCCAGCTTTTACACAACCCTTTCATCCCTATCTGCTTTATCAAGATGAGTAAAATCTATTATCCCCATTACACAGACAGAGAAACTGAGACGGGGGACCTCAGAGGCTTTCTCCCACAACATCGAGCAGCTTGGAGGACAACCAAGAGAGCAAAGAGCCCTGGTGGAAATCCCCGTCCATGGCTACTCCTGCCTAGGGCACAGTCTTCCCAGGTTTCCTCCGGCCCCAGCTGGCCCTGCCTGCCTCATGCCCAAAGTCTTCTTCTCCCTTGTTTCTCAAGCGATAGGAGTAGGTCAGCCCACATCCAAAGAGCAACAATGCCTACAGCAAAACCACTCTTCTCATGACATAAAAGGCTTTTAGACTGCCCTGCTAAGTTGTTAAAGCAGATGGAGATGAGGAAGTGGGGACCGACTGGGGACGCAGGAGATGCCGTCTGTGCTCCCGGACGCTCTGGGTCAGGCAGCCCATTTGGGCTGAATGTGCATCAGCTTTAAAACAAGCATTTGTCCTGGTTGTCGTGGTTACTGATAAGCAGCTTCAGTTCTGCCGATGACAAAAAGAAGGGAGAATTTAAAAGGGGAGGGGAGGCTGAAAACGTAATTTGGTAATATGACGAAGCCAAGAATAGGAATTAAATCACATTAAACAAGCCAATTGTACTGTCAATGGCTCTGCCTCTCTGTATTTGCCTTTAAATCATCTAAGGCTCTAACATGGCAGCTGCTTCAGTTTTAACAAACAAACAGTAAAAATCCCTTTTAATAACGAAAGGAAATAATGATATACTTTGCTTTAGCTGAATTCAAACATAATTTAATTTTTCCTGAGGTGAAATTTGCACAGAGAACAATCAGATAATAAGCGTTATCATTCTCATAGACAAAACTGAACCAGCACTTTGCAATTCAAAGTGCTATTTAATGCACCGTTTTCAGCAATCGCTGAACACCATCCAACACGCCACCCAACCACACTTCACTCCCTACGTGCAAAGCCTCATCCTGCAGAGATCTGGGCACACGAGCGCCGTTACAGACCCAGCAAGCTCCGCCGCTCCTCTGGCCCTCGTTCTGCACGTCCTAATGCTGTTTCATGAACGTGCTCAAATCCAGCAACTTTTCCATACACAATACCTTCTCGTCACCATCAGCAGCACTATTACTATCACATACTACTACTATTCTTCAATGTTTTGGTTTGTTCCGAAGCGTAGGTAGGTCTGCATAGAGAAAACCCTGGAGAAAGCCACACATGAGCCTCGGAGAGACCAGCAACGAGAGCCGTGGCTGGGAGAGAGGCCTGGGGTTTTTACAGCGAGGGCAATTTAACCACCAGCATGACAAGAGGAAGGAAGGAAGGAAGGAAGGAAGGAAGGAAGGAGGGAAGAGCTGCCCCAATATTGTGTTCACGACTGCATTTTGGGTGCAAGAGACTCTTAATTCAGTTATTTTCAACCCGTGGTCTGTGACTTCGCCCCTGTGCTGTAGAAGTCCATGAGGCTTCGGACTACTGGACACTTCCACGCTCACTTTGGGCAACTGCAAGGACCTTTGGAAGAGAGGGGAAGCCACGGGGCGCTGGGTGGCAACCCCGGCGTGGAGCGGAGGGGAAACCTCCTGCTGCTGCTGCCCTCCCGGTGCCCGCGCGCGCAGGGCCCGGCCCGCGCCTCGCGCTCGCCGCGCCGCCCCTGCCACGCGGCAGGAGCAGGCAGCTCATTTTCCATCAGCCAGCAGCACATGAGTCAAAAGCAGCCCCACGCCGCGCGCCAAAGGCCCTTTCACTCTCATTCTGAAAATTCGGGGGAACTTGGCCCTCCTCGAAATAGCAACGGCAGAAGCTGCCGGTCCCCGCACCACGGCGCGTGGAAATGCTCCAGTGATTCAACTTGATGAAATAACAACCCCGTTAATTCTTGCAGGGCATTTCATAGACATAAGAACGGCATTATCTACTATTTACAATTTGCTACACACAAGCAGGATCTGGCTCTGTATAAAAATAACAAGCTCGCTGTAACCCTCCGCTCCCTAACCATACTGCTGATTTCTTTGACACATGGAGAAGTGAGAATAATTACATTTTACTGAGTGCGTCTCATTACACTGATTTAAGTAAGATTTCCAAAGCTGCAAAAATATGCCTTTCAATTTCATTTGTTTCTAGCAATTCATTCCGAAGATGGTTAGTAAAACCTTCAGAAATCATCATCAACATGGACAAAAATTGTACCCTTCTCATGCGGACATTTGACAGAGGGATAATAGGGTCTAGAAACACCACAGTCAGACGTTTCTTTTCTATTTAATGTTTCCTTCTGTGCCAAACATAATATAACAGACAAGTGTTAGAGAGACATGCAGGGGGGAGCCTGAATAGAGAGCTTTAAAAGAGGTCCTTAATAGAGAAGCAGTATGCTTAGTCTTCCACAACATTCAATGGCAATTTATTTGCAGCCATTTTCTCATGTAACCTTTCACACTGGAACAGGTAAGATAGAGCACAAGACAATTTGTCAACTGCCAGATATGAACAAAAGAAGCCATTTTTAATAAGCTTCTGCAGCCCCTTGTATTTGTTTGCTAATAACTTTTTTGGAAGCCAATCAAAGGGAAGAGAAGAAAAAAGTCAAGCTGGGAAGCAAAAAAAAAACACAGCTAAAGAATTTTACAGACAAACTTATGTTATCATCTGCAGCGTAATAATGCTTACATCCCCCACTTGGAACAAACATTTGGAATTAGAAAGATGTTTCCTTAGAAAAATATATATATATAGCAATTACAAAAATGCTAGCTACACGTTATTTTCTTCCAAGAATTTACCATCCTTTATCTCACTGCCCTCCGTACCTGCTCCCCAGCACAAGCTGGCAGCATCACACAGCTGAGGTATCATTCACAGGTATTGCCAGGTGCCCGTGCCAAGAAGGTTTCTGCAAGGCACAGTTGCCAGCGTTGGACCAAACACTCCCAGGAGCCCCCGGTCGCGTTTCCGAGGGAAGCTCCTTCTGAAGCTGAAGACAGGGCCGAGAACCCACGCCAAAATCCCAGCAACGCGGGATGAAAAATCTGATGAAGTGTTAAGCAAATTCATTAATGTTATTAAAACACAGAAAATTCCCTTGGAAAATTTCACACAGGTTTTCCCGTCTCATCGCACATTAGTCACAGCCTGAGAGACGCATGAGGAGCAAACGGAGAAAAATAAAGCTTTTCTCGAGTCAACTTGGACCAAGTCCTAGTCTCACTAAAAAAAAAATAAAAAGCTGGGCTTGTGGGCTTCGGTGAGAACAGGGCTGGGTCCTTTGAACTGCGCTATGCTGGCATCTGCAAGAGGTGCACGAGCTCTTGGTGAGGCAAGACGCACCAGAAAACAGACGGAGCTGCTGGTCGGGTGGCAGCCCCCCTGCTAAACGTGACGGGACGTTGGACTTCAGCCCATTGCTGAGTGGCCATGAGCTTGTACCACTTACCACCCTACCCCCAGAATCAGGTTTTGCCTTCCGGGCCTTTTCAGCGGAGTTTGCTACCCAGTGAGAAAGACTTTGTTCTTCAAGACTTTGTTGCCCTGTGATGGGAACCAGAGAGCCCAGCCCCGTGCGCCTCCTGAGAACCAGCGCAGGATTTCTCTTCCCCTTGTGCAGGAGCAGGAAGCAATTCCTGGAGAAGCAGAGGAGCTGCATTACCTGAATTATCTGAAAAGGCCTCAGGTGGAGGCAGGGTGAGAAAGGATTTCAGGATGAGTTATGCCTATGAGCCGAGAGGAAGAAGCAAGCATCCTCCCACTCCTTTCTCTAGGCAGACTCTTTCCAAGGTTTCAGCGAGAGCACAAGTCTCCAGCGCCTGTGCCCAGGAAGGACCAGGCCAAGCATTGCCAAGCCTCCAAAAACCATGGGGCTGTTCATGCTCTGCTCCTGACATGGCTTGATCGCACCACCCACTCCAACAACCTCAGCCTCCTATCTATCCCTCTGAAGTGTGCTGGAATAGGAGATAGCACTGTCTCTTTCAAAGCACCTAATGGAGGCTAATTAGTCCGCAGGGCATTCCTATAAGGCAAGCAGATAGGTAAGTATTATTTCCCCTGTTTTGCATCTGAAATAACCTGCAAGATGTTCCCATTTGCTTGAGGCCACCAGATGAGCCTGGCCCAACCAAGCCGGGCCCAGCGTGGACCTGTGCTCAGATCTTGGCATGGTCCCTCTTGCACAAACCTAACTGCAACATCCTCATTGCAAATGTGGAGTGAGAGGGGAAGGAGGGGTGATAATGCTGTAAAAAGAAAACAAACAAACAAACAAATAAATAAAAACACCTCTGAGAAAGGAGCTTCCCGAAGAACGACAGAACAGCGCCTTCCATCTACTGAATGCCAGAGACCAAGCCTAGGACAAGGGATGCACTCAGAAACAAAATTATAAGAGGTTTTGCTGGATATTTGGTTCAAGCAGACACAGCCATTTACTGTGATTTGCAACCACTGTTACTGTCACTGAAAGTTTTAGATTCTTAATTTTTAGCCTGGCCACAAGCGCTAGAGGACACATAAGAGCAGCAAATACCACGATCCTAGACAGATAGAATATGTGCGCTTAATATACACATATGTGCACAGCCCCACAAAATTACACTGAGGTCCTGCTCCACACCAGAGATCTCTGGGACCTTCAATAGCAGGGACTCTTTGCAGACAGATTTCACATCTTCTTGGGAAAAGAGCAGCAAATGGTTTCGGCCACTACCCGCTAGCAGCAAGCACGCACGCGGCACCGGGTGCTAAGCAGCTCCTGAAGCAGGAGCACGTTAGCTCCCATTGCACTCCTCACCACCAGCAGCGGGCGAGCTGGGGACCTCAGTTTTTAAGGAGCCAAACACAATCCATGTGTTTTGCTGCCCAACACTCACCAGGCACCTCTGCCAGGATCACAGACGTCGGGCGGTTCACTCAAGTGAGCCGGGGTCCGCGGCGCGTCAGTCCCCCAGACCGCACACCCATCACTTGTACCCCAAAAATCCCCATTTTTGCTACTAGAGCACTCAAGAACCAATCTGCAGTAACTACAGACTATGCAAAACATTATTAATTTATCAGTGGAAAAAACGTCTTCGACGCAGTGCACTATCAATCTCCAGCGGTGATGCGGCAGCCCAGGCTTGATAAACGGCACGCAGCGCCACGCAGCTGCTTTGCATTTGGAATCCTTTATTTATAGAACATGGCAAATTAATAACTCAAAAATGTTGTTTCAGGCAAAGTAATGGACACACAATAAAACTATTCATTTCCTAAAAGGTCACTCTAGGAGAAGCATACATTGTTTCGCAGCCTCCCAACAATGCCATTGTTCCAAGGAAAAGTGAAAACGGATAATAAGCAGTTAGCGCATGGATCTGCATCGGAGACCCCGGGCTAATTTAAAGTGCAATCTTAAGGCAATCAATCATACTCTAAAATTACTTCATTTTCCAAACTGTTTACACTTTTTAAGTTACAAATCCACTTTCTGCTATTTCAACTCACGATTTACAGCTCCGGAGTTGGGCTGCCTTGGCGGGCTGCCAAGCGCTAGTCATGAGGGAGCTAATGATCTGAGCAGATCAGTGTTTTATAATGGAGAAAAGCGCATGCAGATTTCCAGTATGTCTGCAAGTAATCACGGCAGGCTGACTAGCAAGGAGGCCGCCGCAAATTTATTTTAGGAGAAACCTCTTAAAGCTGCACTTTTTATCCAGGCCCAAGAAAAAAAAAAAAAAAAGAAAAAAGAAAGGAAGAAAGAAAAAAGAAAGAAGGAAAAATTTTTCTAAAAGGCACTCTAAGATTACTTAAAATTATTCTAAATGAAACTGCTGCACAAACAATACGTTAAAGAATAGTACAATAGCTAATTTCCTTTAGTGTGTCTATCTCAACCAGATCACATCCTTATCGTGGCAAGCTGGAACATTAAACTCTCTAGTTCGTGGAATCAAAACACAAGAGTGCTTCATATTACATTATAGAAAAATGAGCCGTTCCCTACAAACAAGGTCAGATTTCTGGAATGCCAAAGGTCTACATTCAAATGGAGTTGGGAGGAGGGGAGCCTCTGCCCATTTCTCTCTCTGAACAGCAGCAGGGAAAATGTACCAGCAATTTAAATTTGTTTTAATAGCGCAAAATGCTAGAAAGAGAACAAAAAGACTCTTGGGAGATGATACTTAAATTAAGTATGATCTTTATTGTTCCATTACAGTGGCACAGCCAAATAATATCTCTGTCTTACTGTACAAATAATGGCGGATCCTCGTTTTCTAGCGGAAACTAATGTTCTCTCGGACTCTGCTTCCCGTCAGCCTGCCCGGGCAGCCCAGGTACCGGGCAGTGCCTCCACACTGCATGGGGGCTGGCCTCAGGGAAATTTGGGATTTTCTCCTCTCCTTAAAGGCCACACCAAGGAGGCATATTCTGACCCTAAAGTGGCACTAAAAACAAAGCTATAAATATTCTTGCATTAGACTTCATGAAATTCAGCCCTGTAGGATGGATAGTCTCATTATAACATTATTACATACCTAAACTCAATTGTATAACTGGATAGGGCCAGAAACAATAGGCTGGCATTGCTCTGTTACAGTGTACTATAGCCTTGAAATACCTGTAATCATCAGTCAACATAATTATTTGAAGCACTGTTACGAAGCAGGAAAAGAAATATTAAAACACACTAGCTGGTAGAGAACCTCACTTGCCTTTCTAGAGATGGAAAGTTTTTTCCCAGCTGGGTCTCAGCAGCGTTGTGATGGGGAAGGGTGCCCCAGGGAGCTCCCCGCCAGGGACTGAGGGATCGTGGAGTGTTTTGGCACAAATGCTCCCTTGCTTCATTAAGAGGCAGAGGCAGCACCTTGGCTTGGGCACCTCTTCCCTCCGCTTACCTTGGGTCACACAACTGCTCTCCAAACCTCATCTTCCCCCACCTGCCGGCCATGCGGCTCTTCACGCTCACTGGAGGCACCGGGTGAAGCATGACTGGAGTTAATATTAAAACATGTATTCCTCCTACAGCTTCCCCGAAAATCCCATCCAATTCACAGGGATAGAGATCTCTCCGAACTCGCTCATTCTAGTTTTCTTGCTGCTATGTTTTTTAAGCAACTCTTTTCTCCCTCTTCTTTCTTTTAATCTTTCTAGTCTCAAACAATGTCTTTTATGACTTTTGATATTTATGTGAGAAATATTAAGTCCTTCACAAAGATACTGTGAGAGCCAAGTGCTTTATGGCTGTCAGCACTCAGCAACGTGTAGAGCCCTGGGTATGCGCGTAGACACACACATATATATGTACATATGTATATATGCACATATATGCACACACAGCTTCATCTAAATAACACAAACATACATGCAAGATAAATATGTAATATAAAAGTTGCCTCTTTTGTTTTACACTGAACTTTCTCACACTGTGGCACTGTAATTTGGAGAAGTAGCTGGATGTAGGTAAGACCTGAATTCCCTCGGTCAAAGAATAAGAGGAAGAAAATCCCCTGATCTTTAAAGACATCTCAAAGAAACTAGAAAGGGAGAACAAGCTCATATGGTGGAGGAAGGCAGGTCAATCATGAGCAAAGTGAAGATTTCCAAGACAGAAAAGCAAACATAAATAAAAGAGGAGATACAACCAAGTGCTGTGAACAATTCCGGAGGACACCAAAGCGTTTGTTGTAATCACAACCAGTGTCACGGAGGGGCTATTAAAAGGCCCAAACACTCATTCCCAGTGGTCTGAGTCACCCAGAAGAGCTGGCTCTCGAGCAAGCAGGTTGCTGGAGCCCAAGATCCATTTCCAGTTTTCTTCATTCCAACTTGGAATTACTGTACAATGACACCACAGGACGGCACAATCCAACAAGCAGAACTGAAGAAGGGAAGGAAAACAACTTTTTCCCCCTTACAAGCCAGGTTCAGTGTTTTTGCCTATTAAAGTAACCGAAGATGTTTCTCTCAGAAAACAAAGCCAGGAGGCCACGTGCCAGAGGCAGCCGGCAGATAAATCCCGTCTCCCGAGGGCGGCCGTTCCGGTTACGGGGGGGCCTTGCTGGACGCAGCCTTGCAGCGAGGGCTCCCCACGAGCCCTCCCGATTGCTTCTCGGGAAGCAGGGAAGGGAAAGGGAGCACCTTGGGAGACCTGTGCAGGGTTTGGAAAAACTTCACGCCCGAAGCTGCCCGTCCAAGGCCACAGTTCTCCTGGCCGTGGACCCGCGGCCCTAGCGAAGCCCCCGTGCGCAGGGAGCCACAGCAGCCCCGCTACCGCACGGCGCTGCGAATGAGCACGGAGTTTGTAAACAAGACCGAATGGCAGGTTTCATTTTTGGTCCCTTTCAAACTGGAAGACCTAACAGTTTCCTGTTCCAACATACAAAATAGTATTGCCTCTATAAACCTCCTCCAGCCTCCTTGCCAGCAGTTTCCATTTAATTAAACTGACAGCAACACAGGGCCCTTGCTAATGTGATCCAGACCAGTTTTCCTTCAATGTAAATTCTCAGGCATGAAATTACATCTGAAACAGACACAATAATCCCTCTATATCTTAGTCATAAGTTTAATCTATACTAAAATAACATTTTCTTTGTCTATACTGCAGTCTGTTTTAGAATTCAGTGAACTTTTCTTCTTTCTCCAGTTGAAGTTCAGGGAATTATTCAACTTCCATTCACCTTACAGTCAATTCACAATTTTCTTCTTGCCTGTAATTTATACACTCATTGTTGGTTTCTAGGTCACGGGTAGCAAAATGATCTTGCATGTGAGAAACCAGATTCAGGACCTACTTCAAACTTTCACTTTGTGGAACTGAAAGGGGCTAGCCGCTTTCTAAAGCCGCTTCCCAGCGCTCAAAGCGCTCTCGTTTGCTAAGCAAACGCCTCAGTCTTGCACACAGCGCCCTGGACCTGCTCGCTGTGCAGACCAAACTTGCTGGCATTTGTATGTACCCCTGTCCTTCAATAAAGCAAGCGGTGGTGGTGGCAGGGGGGTGTATAACAGCCCACAATGTCTTTCTTAAGTCTGGTTGTTCTTGCCACTACTCGACTGCTGCAGGTTCCTACAATTCCCAGGAAGAACACAACAAGCAAAAGTTGTTCCTTGTCCCATGATAAGCAACGACGGGGTTCACCACGATCCCCTCCACGAACCGCAGGGTGCATCCACGCCATGTGCAGGCGCAGCTGTAGCGCCCAGGTGGCACTGAGCGCGCTGCCCGGGGCCCGCGTGCTGCCTCACCCTGGCATGCACGGCGCAGCAAAGGGGCCAGCACACGGCTCCCCACACCAGCTCGGAGCCTGGGAGGGAGGGCGTCTGCACTGCAAGGGCTGCGAAAGCCACTTCTCCAAGGGAAGGGCAAAACTTCCTACTGAAGTCAGCACGGGCACAGTGAGGACCTTGCACAGCGGGGACCTCACCGGGCCTGCCACTTCTAGGGAGAAGTTTTCTCTCTGTCGCTGCCAAAACGCTCTCCCAGACCCGCTACCAGACCGAGCGGTCACGTCCTGCAGCCGTGTTGGAGAGAAGCTGCTGCTCTTTGCTGCTTTGCAGGTTCCTCCTGCCGCGCCAGTGCCTCCCCGGGCCCTGCTGTGGCGGGTCTCCGTGCTCGCTGGGAATCACGCAGCGCATTGCGGGCGGCGCGTACTCGCGCCCAGGACACTCACGGTGAAACACCCTGCGGCAGCCCGGCCGGGCCGCGCGCTGCCGCTCCTACTCTGTGTCGCGGAGAGGGAGCCCCCGCTGCTCCGTGCGGCCACGCTCCTGCCGGGCCTGTTCCCCGAGGGAACGCGTGTAGCCTGGCGTTTTAAAGGAGAGCCTGACACCGTCCTCAAGATCGATTCCTGGTGAAGTTTTAGCACCACCAACTTATCACAAAAATCTGTAGAGAAGAGCTTGGATACAGGTATCTGAAACTCTCTTCTGCTGGCCAAAGCGACAGATGAGGTGGCATGAGAGGAACAGCCGCATGAGAGCTCTACAAAAATGAATGTGAGGAGAGCCTGCTCCAAGAGGTCAGGATCTTCCTTATCTTCCCCAGACCTCTCATTTGGCCACTAGATTTGATGGCCACCATCCCCTGCAGCCCCTCTTGGCCACCGTCGGCAAAGAGCTCGTCCCATCGGGCTCAGGGCACGCAGGGCTCTGCGGCACTGCGCCCGAGGACGCGTTTCGCTCTGCGGGAGCATGAATGAGTCCTTGTGCTCCCGCTGGGGACACTGTGCTTGTAAGAAGCCCAAGTGACAAAACCACTATAGAAACAAGAGAAAACTTGACCACAGCGTATTTTCCAAGTTTCTGTCTGCCCAGCCAAACATTTGAAAAACCTTAGTTGCATGCCCAGCTAAAAATTCCAGCTGCCCAAGAAATGCTGCATGATTTTAAGTGAGAAATTTGCCACGTGCCCAGTGAGGTATGAATGGTGCTCTTAGACAGACCCACTCAGAGGCCTGCAGAGCCTGGACAATGTAATTTCCAAGCGCTGCTGTCACAAGTTCCCTCTTCAAATAAGAAAACACATTGCATTGTTTTCCTAAAAAGTAGCAAGTAAAGTGGTTAGTTAAGAAAAGCAGTCCTTCGCTAAGCAGCCTGACAGCTTTGGGGAAAACAGAGCATCTCATTTATGCAGCAGAAGACAGTGGTTCATCGTAGCCTGATCAAAACCACCACAGGTCCTCCTGGCAATTGCTGCCCTGCTTCACCGCTGTGTGCGAGGGTCCCTTGTTCCAGAGACAACACGCACCAAGCATTTGCCAGGTAAAACAGACAGAAGCCACTTGCCACTGATTTAGCGACTGTCTGTAAGGTGATAAAGGCTTTAAGAAACTGCCTCTTGTCCTTCCTGAGCTCTGAAAGAGGCAGAAAAGAGGTGCGGCTTTGTATAAACATCAGGCACAACCGGCCTGAAATGAGGCAATGACTTCACACATTAATTTATATCCATTTGCAGATACCTTGGATCAGTGGAAAGTCGCTCAACAAGACAGGGAAGCTACCAAAGGCCAAAAAAATGCTTCAGTGCCATTGGTGCAATTGGCTGGGACCGTGTTATCCTGCATGCAAACTGCTGTCCATGCTCTTGCCTTGGCTCCCACACGCCCTGCCATCAAAAACCAGGCACAGAATTGGCCTCGTTTCCTGTGTATTTCATACAGACCTAAAGTCCTCGAGTATGGTGTCAGAGAATATATTTTAAAGCTGTTCTGCTCACATCTGATCTCTTACTCTATGCTTTTAAGATATTAAATAGGTTTTACCCAATAAATCACATGTTTGTGCCTTGCAATCACATGGTCTCCCACATGGGCAAGCTGACCCGAGCCGCTCGCGGTCCCTGTGTGCAGGCCCCCGCTCCCGGAGAAACAAGGGAGAAGCAGAGCACACAGCCTGCCCTCCAGGAAAGGCTCCGGAGAGGAGGAACGATCCCCCAAACGAACACCAAAACAAAGCACACCCGCTTCTCAAAAAAAGCCCCGCGCGGCTGCGATTGCTGCGGGCAAGCGGAGGCACCCGGGCGGGAAGGGAGGCGGGAAGGCGCCCGGGACACCCATGGGCAGCCTCACCGCTGATGCGGGACAACAGCGCGCAGACAACAAGCGAAACGCCTCCAAGAAACACTGCGGGCCAGGCGCCAGCGCTGGAAGGAACCGTCCCTTCGGAGCGGAGGCCTTTTTTAGCCAAACCGACACGATTTTGCTTAAGTGACTCATGCAGACGGATTCTGGACAGCGGTTTAAAAATGGGATATTTTCTCTTCTGCTTTTAGGTTCACCTCTAGACATGTGAATGAGAAAGCAGCTATAGGAGTATTAGCCTGGACTTACATTCACTAGCAGCCTCTAAAGGGGGATCTGCTAAATTTGCAAAGCTTAGCTGAAGTTTCAAATGTATCAATGTGAAAACACAATTCCTCCTAAGGGGGGGCGGGGCTGGGCAGGGATCATAAAACTATAAAAAGATACTTTGTCCCCACGGACTGCGAGAAGCTAATCATTAGCCACCCGTTTATAGAGCTTACCTGTTTATTACATTATTTTGATATCTTTCCTTCACAGGGGCCTCGTTCTTATTTCTACCATATGGATAACAAAAAAAGATTCAGTGCCTCCAGGCAAATTGTTTTTAAAGACAAAGCCATTTGCTGGATTAAAAACAAACTAACAATCCGACAAAGTGCACATAAATTTGGAGTCGACTACTGTTGGGCAGCTGGAATGGCACACATCTTCTGGATTTTTTTCTTATGGGTTTTGATGCATATGACAGTAATCTGTGTACCCAACAGCAAAATCGGAAAGCTAAATTTAAAACACACTTTTGGACCACCTTTTTTTTTTTTTTTTTTTTTTTCATATTCTTTTCCAGGGCAGGAGGGGAGGGCGAAGCTTGCACCAGTGTTTTGAAGTACTGCAAGTTCTTCTGCCTTTTAACAAAAATATGTAAACAAGGTGTATGACTGTAGGGTAATGTTCCAGTCACAAAGCATTCGAGAGCTGGAGCGAAGCTATTTAAAGAATGGAGTATTCAATTCCTGAGGCCAGATGCTAGTATAAATATGAAACTATGTTTGCACTGCAGATTAAATTATTTTTAGTTTCTGCATTTGAACTGCCAAAATTATTTGGTTGATATATATGTGTATGTCAACCATATATATATATGTACATATATTCACACACACGCTATACCACAGAACTTAATGGGGCTCCATTTTTTGTGTTTCTGAGTGGAGGGTTAAGAGGAGGAATGTAAAAGGCCCTTTCTAGCTATTTACTCTGTGCAGCGAAACTCAAAGCATGTCCTGACATACACTGTCACAAGCCAGGGTCATTCCAGGAGCAGGAAAATTAAAAGCAAGATGGAGCTGAAACATTTGAGATTTTTGAAATAATTTTGGTAACACCTCATAATTTAATTTTCATACCACAAAGCTTTTAATCAAGGAATACTTGGTATGAATGAATAGTAGAGTTTGAAAACAATTAAGGAGGAAAACATATAACTGCATTACATGTTGCCTATTGGGTATGCCATGAGAGTTCACATAGACATAGCTAAGAATATCAAGTTAAAACCACCAGTAATTAGATAAACAAACAAATAATCAACAATCCCCTGACTCTGCAATAGCAAGAACCCGCTGAATCCAAGAGAGAAAGATAATGGACCAACATGGGCGCAATCGAAGCAAACATCGTCTCGGCCATGCGCTCGGGGGGATCCAGCACCGGTGCCCCATGAACCTCCTGCGCGGCTGAGCAGACGCCGCAGCCACCGCCGGCCACGTCGCTGCTGCCTTTTCTGGGTCAGTTTCGGGGCTGCGCTGCCTTTGCCTCGCCAGCGGGCAAGGCTGGCAGCTCCGGGAGGCACCTCGAGGGCTTGTCGCGCGCGGCGCTGGGGCCCATGAGCCTAGCGAAGAGCACAAGGGCACCGAGGAGCCACCAGGCACCCGCGGAGCCGCCGCCGCGGCGCAGCACGGCGGGGACCCGGCGCAAGGGCAGAGGGGCCGCGCTGAAAGCGGGACACGCTCTCCAGCACCCCGTCACATCCCTGCGCCTCAGTAACTGCTCTCATCAGCAGTGGGTCTGGCACCGCGGCGGCGAAGCTCCTCCTGCCGCTCCCAGCCTTCCCCCGGTATTTAGAACGGGCTTTTAAAATGCATTAGCCTGCACTTTCAGGAAGCCTGGGACCAGAACATCTGGGCTTCGGTTGTTTTGTTGCTCAGCAATAAGAAGTGAAAAATGATGCAGCTGTGGATAAAGCAGTCGGGAACCCAGCAGCCACCTTGCCACGCTGTACCCATCCTCCCTGCACCAGCTTCATTCCAAGGAGAAGAACAGGGCACAAGGGGACCTGGAGGAGCACAAGAGGGAACCTTTCCCTTCTATTTTGTTTTAGTTATATTTTGAACTTTGCACTAGGATTCTTGGATCGCACAGCACGTGGGGATCTATTCCACCCATGAGACACATGCACAACTGCCCCCAGCATGAACGGGAATCGCCAACGTCTTGCGAGAGCAGAACTGCTCCCTAAAACCGCAGGAGCGCGAACAAGGCTGCAAATACATCGTGAGGTTCCGGTAACATTAGAAACCAGACTAGCATCTTTCTCATGGCTTATTATGATATCACCAAATCCCTTCTACGTATTTATAGCCTTGTAATTCACAATTATTCCGGGTCCATAAATGTTTTTGGCATCTGAATGTAGAACTGATACTATTATTTCACGTATTATGGTACTGTCCGCGAATGCTAAATTCATTCCAGCAGAGACTCCTGGAGTTCATTCATCAGATATTTTATGCCACTGTTCTTCTAATGATTCATTTATCCTTAGTAATATTTGTATTCTGAAGTGCGGCATCTCCAGCCGACAGCACAATGCTCTGCTGAATTATCTTTTTCTTTCACAGCATAACAAAGTGGAGCGCAGTCAAATTGAAGATGGCCTTTAGTACACTGTCAGAACAATACTGCTTACCAAGCATATCCAGACACATTTCTCAAACCACATGTAATGCTTTGGCTGCCAACATGCTCATAAAGTCATTAACCAGCATCTTAAAATGAGGATGTGATACATATATTTAAATGCTTAGGAAAATCAAATGTGTGCTCTTCTACAAGCCTATTTTGAATTTCAGCTCCTACATATATCAATTATGCAGCAGTGTGCAGATGTAAAAATTCACCTGGATTCCTCAGAAGCAGCTGAAATATACTCCTGTTAAAATAACACATATTATCTATCACTAACAGAGGCGTCCTTACGGCGTTAAGGATTTGTCCTTCACAATGCGACACAGCGATGGAGCCCCAAGCTGAAGGCTTATGGTGTTGAGGATTTATTTTTACAAGCAAATTATTATTAGCAATAAAATTAAGGAGGAACTCACTTCACATGGTACAGATTTTACTCAATGAAGTAAATAAAGGTTATGCCACAACGCCTGCAGCACAAACCTATCCAGTCAGTTACAATTCGTGCTGCTGTTACATGTTTTAACACTGCCCTTTCCCTGCCACCCACTTCCACTTACCGGCACTGCCATTCATACATCTGCATGTTTTGCTCCCCTTTTCCAAGCACCTGGAACCATCAGTGGCCTCATCCTGCGAGCGGCACTGAGCAAGCACAGAGAGCAAGCACCAGCCTCATGGCGAGGTGGCAGCAAGACCTGGACTGAGTCACTTGGAGGGGCAGAGGGTGCCTGGCCAGGCCCGCCACGGAGCCGAGAGCTCTCCGGGCAGGGGAGCAGTGAGCACGAACCCTGGGAGCGCAGGGAAGGTGCACGGCGCTGCCCACGCCGGGTCAGCTCTTCTCCTCCTCCAGGCCGGGAGGTGACACCCGGATGTGGCCGTAGCTTCAGCAGAGCCCGTGGGAGAGCCCGAGCACCTCGGCACGGCAGCGCCAGGCACAGCCCGAGCGCCTCGCGAGCGGGAAGGAAGGCGCTTCGCCCGCATCAACACTGCGCTCGAGGTCAAGGATAACCACCAGACTCCAGGCTTGGAGCACGCTCACGATGCAGGAAAACAGGCAGCTGGAGAAAGAGGAGGTGCTCCGGGCGCCCCACTGCAGCGCTCCAGTGGCGTTTGGTTTATCAGCGCTCTGCGCTGGCTACGCGGAAAGGGCGCAACACAGCAGAAAGGCACCGACGAGAAACCAGGACCCACCAGCGCAAAGCAGCGAGCGCGACACAGGGAGGACACGAACAGCGCAAGTCCCAGAGGGGTCCCCGGGGAGCGGGGCGGGCAGCAGCACCCTCGGCCCCCGCGGCAGGACGGGCGACGTGGGGCCCGGCCACGCTGCACCGCCCGCACGCGCCTCCAGTTACTGGAACTGAACCTCATGGTCAGTAAGAATTAAATGCAAGATCCAGCAGTGACTAGAAGGGAAAAAATCCTGGAGAGCAGACACATGTGGGTTATTACACTGCCTGGCAAGGTCAATCTCGGTGCTAAAAACAGACAAAAATAAAAAAAGCCGTCAAACATTTTTAAAGGCACACGGTCCCACAACAGCCACTTTTTACACTCCCTGTGAATGGCCTGCATTTTCTACCTGCTTTATTTTGCAATTATGCAGGCTACTCCCACTCTAGCCAGAGGCTGCCACAAAACTCGTATTAATGGTGCAACCAGCGGTGGCTTCAGCTTCAGAACAACTTGGGGCAAAAACCTCCGACTTCAGCAGGCGCTAAAATTTAACTCTTCCTCATCTCCTACTCTGCAGCAGTGATTTCTTCCCTAATGTTTCCTGAATTGCAATTGCAAATGGCTTCGCTCCACACTGGCGACAAAGTGCCCTGTCATCCCAATGCATAATTGAAAGGGCTGACGCAGTGACAGCGCTATCAGCGCGCAGATAGCCAGGGCAGCCCGCGCCTGCCGCAGCGACACCGCTGTCCCCATCCAGGGGCTAGCGTTCACGTTTCTTGTTTCTCAGTGGATCACCTGCATTTCAAAGGACAGCACGGCCCCCTTCCCCATCACTGGGGGCAAAAATGCCACCACCCCCTCGCACCTGGCAAGAGCATCACCCAGCAAGAGCATCCCCTTGCAGCCCTGGAGCCAACAAACCTACGAGTATTCGTTATCTCACACCAAGTGGCCTATAAGCACAGAGCAAACATTTGAAAAGCTTAATGAAGTTTAAATGAAGTTTAAAACCAATAAAGGCAAGCGGAGAGGCTGCAGCAGGGCAGTCCAGTCCAGCCCAGCCGTCGAAGTGACGGCAAGGCCAAGCTCAGAGCCCCAGCTGGCTCCCACCGCCCGTGTGACAGCTCTTGTGGCAGCTCCTGAGCTACCTGCCACCCCGAGCCCATTGAGCATACAGGTGCAGGGCACCTGAACCAGAAAAAGATGCATGGGCAGAAGAAGCCTTCACGCTTGTGGTATTGCTGGGCAGCAAGTCTCGATCCCTTCCACAACCACAGCATTGCCCAGCACATGCCAGGAGCTATATGAACGCCCAAGAGGACACTAGGATCTGTACGAGCACCCAGGAGGACACCAGATGACACCAGCCCTTTCCCAGAGAAGGCACCTCCTCCATCTGGGCTCTGCGGAGCACCTAGGACAAACCCCACAACAAAAGAGCTGTATCAATTCCGATGGCTAAAACAGAGCCAGAGAGGTTGCTTCAACCTATAGGACAAAAACAACACAGGGTACACAGGAGCACAGAGTGGGGAAATGGGATAACAGACACCTGTGGAAACTCTGCCAAGACAAAAACAGCATTCAGCCCGGCCAACTGGCAGGAAGCAGCCAAAGACAGAAGAGGGGCACAAAGACTCAGGCAGAAAACATCCCCAGAAAGAACTGGACTCACAGCAAGGGCTCACAAGCAGCTGGTTAGAAAATCATTGCATTAAGTTAAGCCAGGAGAGTCTGAATTCAGCCATGCGCACCAGACAATGAAGAAGCAGAGAAGCTGCCATCACGAGTGGGTCCACAGATGATTAGCTTCGGCAGTATTATACTTTGACTACATTAGAACCTGATAATCTGCATGGGGAGAAGAGAGGGCTGGTCCGTGCTGCTGGGACGAGCCATCCTGGCGGGGCTCAGGCTGCCCAGGAAGCTCCGCCGAAGAGCTTGCAAGGAGGGAGCAGGAAAAGCTGCTAGGAAGCTTCCTCGGGACCAGCCCAGTCCCCACTTAGTAGCAGTGGATTTTAGCAAGACGGTGGATCTTCACCCCGTGGCCAGCACAGCCCGGGCCCCGTGCGCGCCGCAGCCCCTCACTCCTCCTCCGTCTCTTCTCTCAATTTCAGCTCTAACTCCTCTATCTTTTATTTCTTTTTCTAAAGACACATTTAGAGATGAAACCATTCATAACTGCCTATCCACAGACAGTTTGTGGCAGCATAATTGACAATGAGTCTGCTGCAAAAATGAAAATGCTGTTTTAATAACCTTGGCCTAAAATACATTCTGTTGTATGCCTCAAAGGGTTTCAATAAAAAGTCAACCTGTAGAGACATATTTTCTTGGCTTAAACAACAATCCAAAGCATATAAATGTAGTCCAACTATAATGACATATTTATAGGCCAATAAAGCTTACACTGCAGCTTTCATACTTCACTTAAAGGAAGTCTGTAAGAAGCAGCGTTATATAAAATAATTTGAATTTTTTTTTCGAACTATAGCCCAAGGAATACAAATATGCAACTTCGCCATATTTAACTGATAGTGTTTACACTGCTTAGTTGTTAAAAATTTGTAAAATGAACTAACTCCTCATTTGGTGACTTCCAACTGGTTTACCAAATATGGGTATACAAGTCATTTATTACAAAGAAAAATCCCCTAAATAATTCTAAAGACAAAAATAAATAACTAGCAGCCTTAGTAGTGAATGATTTAATCAGACCAATTCTTCTGGAAAAACAGGTTCTCATGTTCATTATGAATAATACATTCCTGAACTCTATTTTTATATGCTGCATTGTTGTTATTCTTTATTTTTCTCAACATTTCAAAGAAATACTCAGAAAGCTATAAATAGTCTTAAGACATTAACTGCTTACATTCAATATTGACATATTTGTAGAAAGGGACAAAACGTATAACATAAATACCTCAAGAGGCAGAAAGAAATAATTTCTAAAAATCATTTCTCAGGCTGAAATCTTGAAGCTCGCAAGAAAAAAAACAGGGGGAAAAAAAAGCCATTGCTAGATCTTTAATTTAATAGAGTCCTAAGGAAAAGTTCTGCATAATTCACAGTGATGAAAACAATGGGATTCTACAGAAATATCAGTTTCTGCAGAAAAGAAAAAAAAAAAAGAAGGGAGAAAAGGAAATGAAGGAAAGAAAAGGAAGCAAAAAGGAGAAAATAAAGGGAAAAGAAAGCTATGGAATCTGAATTAGAATCAACTTTCAGCTGAGGCGGATGGTTTCCCCAGGCTGTGGCTTAGGCAGGCGGCACCTCCTCTCCGTCCCGGGCGAGGGCCGCGCGGCACTGGGCTCGCTCGCGGCACTGGGCTCGCTCGCGGCACCGGGCTCGCTCGCGGCACTGGGCTCACTCGCGGCGCCGCTTCGCAGCCGCCCATGAGCTCAGGCGGCCCCGCGCCCGGCGCCCGTGTGTTTAATTAGGGCTGTTCTCACGGTGCCCCGTCCACGGGCCCGCGTCAGCCACGCTTTC
Source organism: Tinamus guttatus (assembly GCF_059628265.1). Taxonomy (NCBI): domain Eukaryota; kingdom Metazoa; phylum Chordata; class Aves; order Tinamiformes; family Tinamidae; genus Tinamus; species Tinamus guttatus. The sequence goes on from NW_028288780.1 coordinate 665,563, forward strand.
CTTTCACCCCGGGTATTTCTCCCTTTGCCACTCCTCTATAGGACGAGAACTGATTTTGCAAAGTTTTCCTGAGCTCTTTGGTAGGGACCTAATTTTCTATTACCTTCTACAGCGTGGTCCAAAGACATCTTGTAGGAAAATCTCCAATTATATTTGTTTTTATGAGATTTTTCTGTAATGGAAAATTACCTTCTCATAGGAAAAAGAGGGTGCAGGAGATCACCTTGTTTACCTGGGCCTCTTCAACACCTGCTTCGGAAACTTCCTAACCTCAGCAAAGGCTGCACTGGGGCACGTGCGGCAGAGGGCACACATGTCCTGACCAGCATGGGAAGAGGACCATCCCACGCTCCCCTCAGACCCAGATCCATAGAAAAGGGGCCTCCTGTCAAGGCAACACAGCACTGGGGCATCTCACCACGGAGTAATTGAGCCAAGGTAGCATCTGAAAACCTTTAAGGCAAAAATCTTAAAAATCTTGCCTTAAAAATCTGTCAGCAGAACCTAGCTGACCACACTGTGCTTTCGCCCTGCTGCAGAAGTTGGCGCTAGTCAAACCCGTGGCGGCCGGGTCTGAGCGCTGTGCGTTTGGCCAGGCCCGCGCAGGGAGGGCCTGGGGGCGCAGGCGCTCGCAGGCAGCGCCCTGGCACGCGGCCGCCCGCACAGCGCGGCGGCGGCGCCCGGCAGCCGCCTCGCACCCCGCGCGCACCCCGCGCGCAGCGCCTCGCGACACGGCGCCTCCCAGCGAGCGGCACCGACCTCCGCTGGCCACCGCGAACGCGAGCGCAGCGCTGGGGACTTCAGATACGAGAAGCAAAATATGCTCAACTTTTGGGGTGCTCTAAGTAATGAAAAATCACCCTAGTATTAGATTTAAGGCATTTCTTTCATAGCCTTTCGCAGGCTAGACCGGACGTCTGTAACAACATGACTAGTATGCTCTAGGTCTTCTTGAATCCTTGGTTCCATCCCCACCAACCAGCCATGGTGAACAAAAAGGCAATCAGAATCAAGCACTATTCAAAATACTCTTTATACCAAAAAAAAAAAAAAAAGGCAAACAAAGAATGCTAGATTCACTGACTGAAAACGAGCAACACTAGGTTGTGCGTTATCGAAATTATAGCATATAGTTTACATTCCATAAGCATTTTGGTATAACCTCTATTTTCAAAGGCTTAATGTGCAAGTATAAGCTTTATGCTTTAAAATAACTTTCTTTGGCTCCTATGGTAGATAATAGCAATTTCATAACTTATCACAAGAGTTTTTTTTTTGTTAAAAACAAAAACAAGAAAAGATTAACACTCAAAAGTTCTGTCTGAAAAAACATGAAGATTTTTTGACACAACAAACAAATGCAAAGAAATGTAGTGAGGAAAGGAGATGCCAGGGCAATAGCAGAGAAAATTACTGCATGTAATTACGAACCAGAAGAAACCACACAAAAAAGTAGAGGAAAAGAGGATGAATTACATGAGTTGTTCTTTTATTTCCTGAAGATGCAACAAAAAATAATATCAGCTTCCAATTGTGTTTTAATCTTCCAACCTGTGCACTAGTGGCAAGAGGTGGGATTGATAAAACCACCTCCCCGTTTGGTTGGATCAGACAAGGCGCTGGGTGCAGAAGATGACCGTCCCAGGGCAGGGCAAGGCGAGGCTCCGCGTGGCTCGGCGGTGGGGCCAGCGCAGCCCTGCCACGGCTAAGGCCGAGCTTGGCCCTGCGGCTCCTGCTCGCCTAGGTACAACAGCTCTTCCTCACACACATCAGCCTTAACTTCCAATTCCTTACCTTTCAACCCGTTCTGTCCCAAATGTGATGCTCTTTCAAACATTTTTTTAAAGCTTGCTAGAACAGAGGAACGTCACTGGCAGGCGCTTCAGCGTGCTGTCCCTGACAGTGCCAATGCACCCGAGGCCCTAGCCCAGTGAACCAGCTACCACCAGGAGACCTGTTCCCTGGACATCAGGCCCCACTGCTGATTTTGGAGCTCCAGGCGTCCATGAGGCGCGAGAGCAGCCCAAAAGCCACAGCCGTCACAAGCGGCCGTGCTACCACCGCTGTCCCTCACGCTGCCCCTCACGCGGGCCGCCTGCGCCCCGGCTCACCTCACAAGGCAGCCGGGGCCCCAAGCGTCAAGCTCCAGCCTTTACCTCAGAGGGCTCCTCACATCCCCATCCACGCGGGGCTCCCCACGCACAGCACCGATCTCTCCAGCCACCTCGTCCCATGTCACTGCCATGATACACCACCCATTCACGACCTGGCGGCAGCCAGGCCACCCCACGGGCCCCCCACACCACCGGGTGCCTTCCCGGAGCCAGAGAGCTGTGGGGCGCCCACTGAGAGCCCGGACAGCGCCTCAGGGCAAAGCTCACAAGACACCCCTCAGGCTGGAACCTGAGGAAACCACGGACGACTCCCGGCACTGCCTTGAGATGGGACACGCACCGTGACTGCGACCGGCGCAACGGGGCTCCTCCGCTGCCGACCCCTGTCCAAACACCGCCCCGACGCCAGGAGCACTCACCAAGGTCGGCCTTCTCCTTCAGGATGTCCTTGAAGTTCAAGCCGCTGTTGAGCGTGGACTGCCGGTACCGGGAGAGGGTCTCCCTGTGGTCGCTCCGCGCCGCCTCGGCCGGCGGCACCGGCGCAGCCCGGAAGCCGCATCGCCACTTGGAGAAGTCGGACTGCGCCCATCTCGCCAGGTCTTCCAGCTTCACTGTCACCTTCTCCGACACAGCGATAACTTCATCCTGCGAGGGGCAGCCAAGACAGGGAGACAACACGTCACATGGGTCCCGGCGCGGGCCACCGCGGACACCGGCACGCGGTGCCCAAGGCTGGACCGCGAGAGCCCTGAGAAACGTCGACTGCCAAATCGCTTTCTGCATAACCCAAGGCCTCCGGGGAAAGTTTGTTTTTTAGGTGCAATTAGCTGCAAATGTAGAAATTCATGGCTGGATGACTAATGGTTATAGCTAGTCCCGAAATAAATGGCCTAAGTAAATCTCTGATTCTTGGAACTCTGACTCACCAGAAAATTCCTGCCTTTATGGTACATTTTCCCTTGGCTTATTCGCAAATATTGAATTTAACTTTTGTCCTAAAAATTAAATAAAACTGTGATGTAATCCCAAAAGAAATACTACATAAATGTTATGTGCTTCCCACCAAAAGAAACTTGCACATTCTCATGTTTCTTAAAACCTTTTTTGAGATTAGAAAAGAATGGTAATTTCCCCCCCCTCTTAAATAGACATTCTAAGAAAAGCACTTACACTCGGTTTAGCCTCCAGAACATATACTTGAATTAAACAGCTCTAATTGCTGAATTTTATCCTTCCAGGAAACAATCAACTCCTCTCAGTCATGATGAATAAGCAGAATGTTTTATAGACGACTACAGTAAGCGGGGGCTCGAGAAAGCCTCAGAAAAATAAACAAACAAACATGCGCACGTATCCAGCAAGATACACTCCAGATATTTTAGTTAAAATAGCAGGAATGATTTATGTTGTAATGAGAGCTGGCTGCACACCACACCTTGCACACCACACATTGCTAGCACTAAATGAGACTACTGGTTCTCGAAATAAATAAAGCAGCGTCCGATTTTTCTCTCAAACAAAACACAAGTATTTGCAAAGGAGAGAGAAATTCTTTGAGTTATTAAACAAAGAGAAAGGCATGAGTGATTCTCTCCCCCCCGCCCTTTTTTTTTTCCACACCAAACACATTCCTCAGGAAATAAAATACTGCTCAATAGAGAGAAGGGGGGAGAAAAAAAGCTTTATTGAGGTGAGTCACACACAATACAGAACCTGGAGTACCACTGGTAAAAATAAATAAATAAATCCAGCAGATCTGCTACTCCAGTCTGCCTCACATAATGCAAAACTGCTCTATAAGCAGGCACCTTCATGACATTTAGTGCAACAACAAGTATTTGGTCAGAGACGAGCGGCAGGCGCATACGCTGAGCAGGCTCCTCCATCCCCTGCGGGGCACGTGCGTGCGCCGTGCGGCATCAGTGGCGTTCGGCATCTCTGCTTGTGCCAAATGCCCATACTTTGTAAACAAGTGTGGCGTACTACAAAGTGCCGTCTCAAAGGATGGTTTCACCCAATTTCATTACACCAGCCACTCAAAATAAAAAAGCTGCAGTTGCTATCCATTTTATAGACATTACATGGCGATTATTAAATGCCAAGATGGAAAAAAAAAATGTATTTCCAGCCTGCCTGAAGACAGTCTCAGCAGCTTCTGTGGGAAGTCTTCCTTCAGGATGTTGGATTCCATCAGCACTACACTCTTTCTAACATTCAACTCTAGAGAACCGATTTAGCAGCATTATAATAAAAATCTGACTTGGAAATCAGATGTATTTTTGGTTAAAATATTCTCTTCCAAATAGCTCTTACGATCAAATGATTACGATTTCAATTGCTAGTTTCTTCACATCCTTTCCAAGAACCGGTATGACTAATTTTGGCTGCCATACAAAGCAAGCCGAGCAGACAATTTATTAACCAAAGAAAAGTACAATCACTATTACATCATCAATGAATAAACTTGTTTTCGAGAATACAACCTTCGCACATACGCACACAATGTATGCATCAAAAAAAGAGACAAAAGAAAAAAAAAGAAAGAAAAAAGAAAGAAAGAAAGAAAAAAGAAACCCCACTTAAACAAGGATGATTCAATGTGATTCAATCCTGGTGTATTTGCCCCCAGCTGTGGCAGGCTCCTGGCCACACGCGGCGTGCCATGGTCTCCGGTCACCCCACGCTTCACCTCATGGGGCTGAGACACCAAAGCCTTTTTATGGCCATTTTAACGCCTGGCAATTAAGTAAAATGAAAACACTCAGACTGAGCTTTAAAATAACAGGCTCAAGGCACTGGGTCCAGTGGTGGTTTTGACTAGACAAAAGATATCTGGTGAAGGGCAAAAGAGCGGTGTGCCTTGGCCTGTTATTTTTTTCTAAATACTTGCTCAGCTTCTGACTCTGTTCTGCATGAACACACATTTTTCTTCCTCTTAACGTGCCATTATGATCACTGCAGTTTTACAAGGGAAATACATCTGAACTTATTTTTAGCTAGAAAAATGGAAAAATGATCCTGTATGTTTCAGAGGCTCCCCCCCAGCCTGGGACAAGCTGAGGCAGCACATCCCAAACACGCTGCGAGCATCACCACCCCATTTGCACAGCTAACGGCAGCGAAACTGCTCTGAAGAAGAAACCAACATCTTTCTCTGCTTGAATAACCTCTTTGTAAACATGGATGTATAATTTAGATCTGTTTTCTCTCACTGTTAGTGTTTTAAATGAAGTTCATTTTAGGAGCCATTTAAAGATCAGTGGCCTTAGACCCTATCCAGTGCAATCTTCCCTCGCTGACTCTCTGTACGCAGTGGCAGTGCAGGTCACACTGGGATTTCCTCTGCGCAAGATGGGCACCGGCTCCTCCAAATTGTCTCGCAATACCTGTCCCATGAGCAAGGCCTTAGACTTTCCACCATCTCAAAGAAACTCTTTAATATCGCTCTTCCAGATCTGGAATCTGCGCGCTTTTTGCCCATCTTTCAACATCCCTTTATTTAACCTTCCCAAGCACCAGAATTGGACCCAAACCAGAAGTTGCATCTTTTCTTAGGAGAGGGGTTGAGAGAATGGTCCATGGAAAAGGGTTGCCTCCTTTCTGGAGACAACCAGAGTGGAAACGTAGAAGTTTGCAGAAGCCCCAGGGCATGGGAGAGTCAACTGAACCTGGTTGAGTTGAGCAGTCCTCTTACAAAAGCCGCTAATTAGAGAATTTCTACCCAGCAGATCCCCTTGCCCACGCGGTACAAGCCGCTATGCACCTATCCCCAGTGCCCTCCTGCTCTCCAAGAAACCCCTTCGACAAGACGACAGAGAAATGCAGATGTCAAGTAAATAAAAACCAGGTACACAGTGACACATGACTAACAAACCTTTAGAAGATTAAAGGAATCTGCTGTATACCCTTCATGTCATTCATAATTATATCTCTGTGTAAACATGAAAAGCCACCCACGTTGCCTACAGTGTATGCATACACACGCACATATATATTTGCATACACACACACAATTCAACTCATGCTGTATTAGCTGTGCTCTAAAGCGATACGTTCATGAGGTCTCCATTGCACGGGAAGTCTTTAACGAAGGCCGCACTTGCAATCTCCCAATTTCTCCCCACTACGACCAGGAGAGCTTTGCAAGGGGGAGCAGCGGATGCCGATTCCGGCCTGTTCGGGAGGGCAGCTGCTCCCGGCTGCCCCTTTAAGGGCACCGAGGGACCAACGGGAATGCTTTTCCCCTCACAGAGTTGTCCAAATCTTGAAATAAATACTGGCTATAAAAAGAAAGGCTTTTTCTTCTGTTTCTATAAAAGTGGATATCTAGTCAGCCTGTAATTTTAGCACATCTCGCCAGACTCCTGTGCAAAGTAAAATACTTTCACCTATCACGGAGGCAATGGGGAGACAGTTGAGAAAAGACAGTGATACAAACTGCTGTTCTCTCTCTCCTTTTCCTTAAGAGCGCGACAGATTTGCATTTTCAGAGAAGTCCAGGGAAAAGGGACAGTACCTTCTTGAGAGCCGTTATGCTTAAATATTATGTCACTGTTGTCTAAGCAACCATCACAGGCTGGTGAAAGCACAAAACGCTGTATTGCCTGACTCAGCAGATGGTGGAAATACTTACATTCATGGAAAGAGGTCAGGTAGTTAGCAGAGTTTAAAGCAGATAATTGTTTTTTAAAAGAAAAATGAAGTCTTTGGAGCAGAGGGCCACAGGGCAGCGGGGCGGCAGCACATCTTGCTTCCCCCGGCACGCGGCGCATCGCAGCGTCTCGCTGCCTGCCAATAACTGGCGGAGATTTATATTTCGGAGAGGCAAAGCAGCCTCAGAAGACTTACGGCAACTGAGATATCTCAAAATTTTGACGTGCTGTGAATGTTTTCACTGCGGTGCTTCCAGAGGTCATCTGAGGAATTTGGGAGGGCAGAAGTAAGGCGAACACCTGCTTGGCCATCTCCTACCATCAAATACATGTCCCAGAGAGAAAGGGGGACAACCTTAGAAGCTCTTGCTGATAATTACAGGAGACACCACTTGCCATTTATCTGATCAGTATAATTTGCATGAGAAAACATCTTCAGCCTTTTTACTGAAACCTTTAGCACAGCAGATAGCTGCGGACACATATTTTATAACCCAGTACATTGATGATGAAAACACATTCATCCACAGGAAAAAGAAAATACAATTCAACTCATATAAACTACATTCACTGAGGATAATAGAACTGTATATTTCATTTGGACTTAAAGGGTTCTGTTATTCTGGTGGGCTGTCTTTGTTTTTGCTTTTTTTTTCCCATCCTACGTATGTTTTAGTGTTCTGCCACATGGGCAAAATGGAGGTTCTCATAAGGGGCACAATGACACGGCTCTTGCCCCACGAGCCCAGCTCCATATTCGAGGCCTCTCTAGGAAGGGCAGGTCATGTTGCAAGGAAAGGAAGGAGGGGGCTTCCCAGAAACGCTCCCGCTCAGGAAAAGCCAAACTGGATTTGGGAGGAAAGGCGCGTGCACCCCACACACAGCGATGGAAGCACCACCGCCCGCACGTGATGGCCACTGTGCTCAGACCAAGGCGCCAGGCTGCATCCCTGCTACGAGCGGGTCCCGACTCCGTCACACAGCTACTCCCAAGGGCTCTGGGACACGAGCAGGTCCACACGAGGCTCTGGGACACCAGCAGAAACCTGGTTGGCTGAACTCAAACTTGGTGGCAGCGAAGCAGGGGGACACGGCGGGATCACAGACGAGCTGACAGACCCGGCTGTGCCACGGGGGAGGTCTGGCTGCTGGACGTGCCCTGTTCAGCCTTTCTACGGGTATCGAGACATAGACATGGCAGCTGGGAGATGCGGGTGGCTGCAGGACTACTGCTCTGCATAAGAGCACACATGAGAAGGAGACTCAAAAAAGACGATGGAGCAGCCCAGGAATTCACCGGGTGCACGGGAGGACTGTGCCGAGGCGCAGGCAGAGCCCCTCAGCGCTGCCCTTCATCGGGCGCTGCCGAGGGCCGTCGCGATCCCGTCACACCCAGGTGACGGGCGCTGCGCTGTCCTCCCAGCCCGAGCGCCGCCGCGCGCGGCCACTGGGAACCTGCGCTGATGGAGAGCGCTGAGTCCTGACACGTTCACCACATCCACCGGCGCCCTGGCCAACCCCAGGGCATGGCAACCACAAGGACAACACCACAAGGATGGCACCTACAGCCATAAGGTATTCCCTTTCCTTGGCATTAATAAATCTCCTCTTCCTCTTGACTCAGTATTTCCAGAGAGCTGTGCACTCAATGCCTGGGGCAAGGCAGCACAAGGTTTCTGTGGGCTACTTTGTGGGCTCCTGGTTAAACTCGGGCCAGAAGTGGGGTGGAGATGGAGTGCTCGCAGGGACGGATGCAAGCAGCCAGATTTCACATTTCTACCACGAGCCTCCTCCTTTTTTTTTTTTTTCTCCTCTCCTCCCGTTGCTGAACAGAGGTTCAAATTGAATTTATATCTGTCACTGCAGATAGAAGTTCTGATCGAGGAGAAAATAGGCTTCAGTCAAAATGCTTTCCCATCAGATGGCTTGCAGATCTCAAAGAGTTGTTTTAGTTCAGGCAAGTTGACAAGCAATTCGTTCCTAATTTTGCCTACTACAGTTACAGTACGAAGAGCTCTCCTTGTGGATTACATAATTATATTTTTTTCTTAACAAGGAGTATGTTGCATTAGCAGGTTTAAATTATGCAAGCTTATTCTTTTGTCTTTTGTTATATTATGTTCTATTGTGCTGGTAAAACAATATGTGCTTTAATTAGCAAATATCTGTAAATAATTTACTTGCTTTTCAGACTCGAGAACAATGGAGCCAATTTTCGCGTACACGCACGGAGCGGAGCTCGTCAGGCCCTCGCCAGCCTCCCCGGTGCAGAAACCCACAGTTCTGCCCCCAGGAGCCCCCCGAAACCGAGACCACAGCTTGCAAAGAAAGATTTAAAAATACCTAGAAAAGGAAAACAAACTCTCTCATTATCTGTAAGCCTGGCACCTTCGCGCGGAAACATGGACGCCTGCCAAGCACTAAGGTCATTGGACCGACGCCATAAAATGCCCATGTTCGTCCGAGCTCCTGACTGCGCTTCAGCTGCGGGATAAAAAGCTCCACTCGGCAGGACGTGCTGAATCCCGGGAGCGCCTGGTCTCGGCAGGGTTAACCCTGGGCGCGAACCCACCCTGCACCCGCGCAAACACGCGCGCGCACACACACAAAGAAGAAAGCTCTTAAATCAGGAGTGGATGACTGTTCGGAGACTTAAGGCATTGTTATTTTGAATGCGAATGAAAGGGCCAGAACAAGCATTGCAAGAATATTTCAATTATGTATTTCCCAGAACTACATCTCTGAGCAACTAATGCAAATATTGCTCCCACAACAGCAGAACTTCCTGAGTAAAAGCATATAAGGGCTTGAATCAGAACATACTTTCTATATTGTATGCATATACTTTGAATATTATTAAAAATGCAAAATCTATGTGTGTGTTACTCTCCTGAGCAATACAGTAATTATGATTAAGGGACAAGCAGCACAAAAAGAGCCAATTTATCTTACTTGTGCTTAGGAATACTATTGTGTAACTAAGCAACTAAAGACAAAATATAGTCTAATTAATTCACTCCTATGCTTATTTAAAAGACACAATTAGAACATTTTTATTTTCCAGCCTGCACAGTATCTCAACATGCTGGAGGGTGTACCATGTGAGGCCTATTATTCTCCAAAGACAAGAGTTTAATGTTTAGTGCCACTGATCAGACCGGGAACAGCAACTCTGGGGAGCAGTGGGTGTTACTTTGCAGACTGAGCACACTGGGAAATGGAGGCAAAAGGGAAAAGGGAAAAAAAAATAAAAAAATGTTGTTGTGTTTTTTATAAAGAGAATCTGCCATAAGTGCCCAGAGATGCCAGACTGCTGGCTAATGGCTAGCAACATGTGGCTTCTCTGAGTAATATCATTGCCCTCTCATTCCTTTGCCAGCATATGCTCCTGGTGGTGAGAGAGATAAAAATATACAGCGTGGATATGCAATTACCAAAACCATGATATTTTATGACAAATGTCATTTCGCTAACGCTGCTATTACAGTGTGCCTGATTTCCAAAGCTGAATTAATTTGAGCAAGTGTACATTGGAGATTGATGCTATTAGCATGATTTTTAAAGCACCCTTTAACAACCATCATCTGCGTGCTTGAAACGTGTTGCCGCTACCAACGTCGACAGACGCGAGCACGGGAGACGCGCCGCGGACCGGAGGCTCTAGCGGGGCAGCCCTCGATCCAGATGAGGAATCAGAGCCCTGTGCCCAGGCAAAGGGAGCAGGAAGGTCTTGGGCAGGGGCTGAGGAGCAATGAACAACCACACTGGTGTGCAGGGGTGGCCGGGCAGCGCCCACCTGTGTGGAGAGACCTTGGAAATGCGTGAGACTGCAGCCAGCAGCCACGAGAGCTGCCACCTTCCCAAACTTTCTGGAAGAATCTCTTCCGCAATTAAAAATGACACACATTTATAGCGCAACTTTCTTTCTTTTGTTCCTTTCTTTTTTCCCCCTCACCTCCAAATTAGCTGGAAAATGCAAGCTAGTGCTAGGAAAGTAATTACAGGAAACTCGCTCTCTCCTCTGCCCTGCGTGAGCAATGCTTACTCAAGCAGAGGGCTTGCATGAGTAAGGGTTATTTGCAAGACACAGGGCGTTGCATCAGACCCACGCGCTTTGGTACCACAGAGGAAATCAACAGGAATTCGTAGTAAACTTGGGTTCTGGTGAATGAGCCAAGGGCCGTCGGTGGCCGAGGCGCCAGGCGGAACCAGCGAGCGTCCCACTGCCCAAATGAACCGGCCTGCGGATCTTGGAGAATGCACATGTCATCTCAAACACCTTCCCGGGATCCCTCAAGTGCCAGTTTTGATATGTATTAAGCGTAGTCCAATGAATGCAACCCAGGCACCCGCATTTTCAAAGAGGCAGGGAAGTTTTCTGTGAAGTGCGGCCAAACCTACATCATACGCGAAGGCCTCGTGGCTCTCCCCAGCATGAAGCTTTTGGGCTCCCCAGCCCGGTCCCCCCGCAGCAGGATCGCACCAGAGCCTGGGTGCACAGCAGCACCCAGTTCCAGCAGCGCGCAGGGTTATGCTTCCATGTGCAGGATGATGCATCCCGCGCGCTATAAAAAGACTCGTATTTACACTCATGGCTGATTAGCACAAACATTTGGCAATCAGATCAAATACCCCAATCAGACATTTCCTGAGCACCAGAGCCTCTGCATCCCGTGTCAGCCGCTTTTCCTCCGAGCAGCCTCGAGCAGAACGGCCTCGCTGGGTCACCGCTGCTATTATAAAAAATTGTTTAAAGAAAAAAAAAAAAAAAAACCACACGCAAGTCGATGCCACAGAGCCTGATGCCAGTGAGCCTGATGCCAGTGAAGACGCCTGCAGAGACGATGCACCCCACTCGCCATCGCCCCCTGCTCACTCGTGCCCGGGGGTCCTTGCAGCCGGCTGGCTCACGTGAAGCCCCCGTCCCATTTCCCAGCGCTGCTCCTGGGAAGCGGCAGCGAAGCCCGTGGGAGCGAGCACGGGGCGATTCCCGGTGGGAGCGCCGTGCAGCCCCGCTAGGTCTGGCTCTGGGCGCCGGCCTGGGGCTCCCTGCCAGCCGAGCATCCCTCGGAGCTGCGCAGCTAACGAGTGACTGACTGAGGCCAGAGGGGAAATGACATCAGCGGGGTGTAAAACCCGACTGCATGAGCAAACTTTTTACCTGCTCTAACGTTTGCCAGGATGATGCCGGTGCGGCACGGCGCCCATTTGCATAATTTCCAGGCGTGCCGTAGCCGAAACGCGCTTCGGCGCGGCCGGGCGGCGCAGGGCGCCCCGTGAGGAGCACGAGCCTCCCGGCCGGCAGCGTCCGCACACGCATCCCGGCCAGTGCCACGCTCCCTGCGGCGGCAGTGTTAATTCCCTCCGACGCTCCTCATGCAGTAGCGTGAGCCCATCATTAGGATGCATTAAAATGATTTGTGTCCCCTCCCCCCCAAACATCTTTCATTTCGCACACGCACACACGCAGTTTTAGGCGGTCCCCGGCACTGGAGCATCCCTAGCTCTCCCGCGGCTCCCGGGCAGGGGCTCGGCAGCAGCATACAGCAGCCCCCAGCGCAATCTGTCCTCACGAGTGCCCCCAAGCCCAAGCCCTGGGCGACCCCTGCCCCAGGCCGTGGGTTTTTGCGGGGGTCCGTTTCACCCCCGCTCAGGGCAGGAAGGGGGCCGCGGGGTGGGCCGGGGCGCAGCGTGCGCGGGGCGCTGCCCTACCTGTCATCTACCTCTTTACTCAGCAGTGGGCCCTCCAGCTGCGCGGCTCTTGATCCCCCCCAGCCTCCATTTCGTAATATCCGCCCTGCTTAAGTGCACCGAGCAGTATTTATAAATAAATCAACAAATAAATAAGCCCAAGCCCGCAGAGTACCGGAGCGCAGCGATGCGGGCCGGCGGCTGCTTAACGCGGGGCGCGCGGGGCGCCGCAGGGGTCCGCGCGCGACGCGGCTCGCGCAGGTGCGCGGGGCGGGGGGCCGCGCACGGGACCGGCGCGCGCGCGGAGCTCCTACCTCGCCGTGGTCGCTGGTCCTGCCCTGCGGGGTGTCCTCGGGGAGAAAGTAAAGTTTGGAGCTGGAGAGAAGTTGGCGGCTGGTGCGCTCCTCCCAGAGCAGCTGCAGCTCGGCGATGCAGGCGGGCTGCTCCGCGCCGCTCCGCACGAAGAAGAAGTCGCCGAGCGCCAGGACGCGCGGGCGGGCGCCGCCGCGGCGCGCGAAGCGGAACGCCTTGTAGAACACGTAGGGGCCGTGCGAGCCGCACGGGGCGCCGACCCACTGCGGGAACAACAACACGGCGGCGCCGTGAGCGCGCCGCGCAGCCCCCGCGCCGCGCCGCGCAGGCAGCGCGCAGCGGCGGCGCCGCGCAGGCAGCGCGCAAGCGGCGCGGCGCGGGGGGGCGGGGGGGCGCGGGGGGGCGCTGCGCGGGGCGGCGCGGGCGCTGCGCGGGCGCGGTACCTGCAGCGAGCTCTGCTCCATCGCGGCGCTCCGGCGCGATTGAACTCAACATTCTCCCAAACTTGTTGGCGTGAATGGAGCCCGGCAGGTCCTGGCAGGGCGAAGCCGGCCCCGCCGCCCCCCGCGCCGCGCCGCCACCGCCCCCCGCGCCGCCGCCGCCGCCGCCGCCCGCGCCGCGCCGCCCCGCGCCGCCCGCCGCCCCCCGCCGCCGCCGCGCCGCCCCGCGCCGCCCCCCGCGCCCCGCGCCGCCGCCGCCGCCGCGCCGCCCCCCCGCGCCCCGCGCCGCCGCCGCGCCGCTCGCCGCCCCCGCCGCCCCCGCGCCGCGCCGCCCGCCGCGCCGCCCCCCCGCGCCGCCCGCCGCCGCCCCGCGCACCGGCCCGCGCCCCCGCGCCCCAGCCCGAATTTTGGGGGCCCGCGGCGCGGCGCGGCGCCGCTGCGCATCTGACAGGACCTGCGGCGCCGGGCGCGTATAAAGGCGGCTTCCTGCGGCGCCGCGCCGCGCTGCCCGCGCCGCCCGCCCCGCGCCCGGGGCTGCGCGCAGCGCGCTCCGCTCCGCGCTCCATCCTCTCCGCCTCATTGATACCATCTTTTATTTTTTTCTTTCCTTTTTCTTTCTTTTTTTATTTTCTCCTTCCCGGGTAGTGCGGGAAAGTGGGTTATCGATTATATAAACGTATAAATATTAATGCACTTGTGCACTTGCAAAAAAAAAATTCCGAAGGGGGAGCGCAGCGAGCGGTGCAGGGAGGCGGCGGGCGCCGCGCGCGGGACGCCCCGCGACGTGCCTGCAATGCTGATCCGCGCCCGCTTATGCAACGCGCCGCGCGGGAGCGCCGCGCACCTGCGCCCGCCGCCGCGGCGTCCTCGGCGGCTCCGCGGGCGCGGGGCGGCAGAGTGGGGAGGACCGCGGGGGAGGCAGCTTTTTTTAAAATTTATTTTTTCCTATTAATTTTTTTCCTTTTTTTGCCCCGTTTTGGGGGCGCAGGGGGTCTCTGCTGCCCTCGCTCCGCGGCCGCGCAGCCGGCGCGGCCCTGCGCGCTCCGCGCGAAACCGCCCCCTGCGCGAAAACAAAATCACTAAAGCCAAGCGCCGGAGCGCGGCGGGCGGTGACGTCAGCGGCGCGCAGCGCGGCGCAGCGCGGGGGCGCAACAAGTGCGCGCGGCGGCGGCGCGGCCCGGGCGACCCCTGGCGCCGGCCGGGGGCTGCGCAGCGCCCGCGCCCGCGGCCTCGGGGCGCCCGAACCGGCCCCCGAGGTGGCGCTTGCGGGGCGCCTGCCCTGCAAGTAGCGCTGCCCGCGGCCCGCCCCAAGCGGCAAATGGATAAAGGAAATAAAATCGGGCTCAAGGGGGGTAAAGGACAGGCGGTCCCATGGGTGCGAGCTGGGGTCTAGCAGCTGCCCTAGCACTGCCAGTGTCCTGGCACCTCCAGGTGCTGCCGACCTCTAGCTGAACCATCATCTTGGCTCTCACCTGCTCTGTCAGCAGGTGTTTGGCTCCAGGAAAGGGAGGGAACTGCCCTGTGGACCCTCTGCTCCAGCTCCAGCTGTGGTCAGTGCTCAGGGACAGGCCTTTGTCCCCCAAGGAGCCAGGGGACACTGTGAGGGGAGGGCACACAGCAACTCCCACGCAATTGGGCAGGGACCCCGACCTGCTCTTGGGAGCCTGGGTCAGGGCTGAGGAGAGTAAGATTTCCTCTTACCTTTTCCGCTCATTCTCTTTGTCTGCATGGAGCCCTTTGCTACATCCATCCTCGGCTTCCTCGCAGCTGCTCTGGGCTCTCCTTGGGCTGGCCAAGCTCTAAGTAGGATTTCTCCTGGAGAAGGCTGCGTTTCATTCAGAGCCTTTAGAGGAGAGAAATCAAATTGTCAAACCTGTTGAACATTCAACCTTTCCCTCTCTATGTACCTCTAAGATGCCCTGACCTTCTGCATGTTTGGTGGCCCTACAGCATCTTGGCTGAAATGGTAGCAACGGGAAGAAAGCTGTTTTCAGCTAGAGGAACTGGGAATATGCTTCCCATTTTTGGCGTGCTAGGGCTGGAGCCCATTGGCATTCAGACTGCAGGGGAAAGCTCACTTGTCCTGCCAGGCTTGGAGAAAGCCGAGCAGCGCAGCCCAGTGCCAGGCGCTCAGCCGCGGGCACCGCGGGCTGAGTCCAGCGTGATGCTGGACAGGGAGGCTCAAGCCAAGGAGCATCAACACTCGGCTGCTACCAAGCCGCGGGGCGGGCTGTACCCCGGGCAGGCGAAACCATGAGAACATGACTCCGGTAAGAGAGCTGCAGAGAGCCATCATTTTGGCTGTGAACATCTGGTGCTCAGTGTTAGAGTGCAGTCACTCGGGGCACAGCAGTCACTCGGGGCAGGAGAGTATTTTGAAGGGGATGGGTAGCTATTGGAGATGATGCAAGTGAGACCCACACTTTGAAATATCCCTGAAGAACTGGTAGTGTCACTTAATTTTACCCCCAGTGAACCCTCAGCTGGAAGAACCTGCATTTCTTCAGCAGTTCGCCTTTGTTTTCACTGACCTTGGCATGTTTAGTTAGGGTTATATTCTCACACAGATAAAACCATCCCCAGGTGATTGTTACAATATATTGGGCACAAACAGGTTTTTATTTGTTTATTCATTTGCTCTATCTCTGACAGGTTGGGCTGCTTTTCCCCACAACAGACATTCAAGCAGCACAGAGAACTTCCCTTTGCCATTCATGCCCCACCTCCTCTGCTTGTGCCGCGTGGCCCGGGCCCTTCTGGCGCGCCTGGCGCTGTCCTTGCAGCTGCAGCCGCTGCATAGAGCATCCTTCCAGGCTCTGATGGCTGCAGAGAACCCACCCTTCCCTCCAGCCATGGTCTTGCTCCTCCTGAAGCCACAATTGTCCATGTGCTCTAAATGAGGGAAAGAAGGAGGTTCTTGAAGAAGCATCTTCAGAAGGGTTAGTTAGGAGGATTTCCAGAGAGCTATGCCTTTGTCCCAGGCAATTCTGTGGGCTCTGGCCCATGGCAGGTCATTGTAACCATATCAAGAAGGCAAGGTAGATAACGCAAGACTAGATGGTTTTCCCATGGAAGGGCATGTTTTGGCACTGGCACTGGCCTTCCTGCTCACTCCTAGCAGCATGGCGGGAGGAGACCATTATGAACACTGCCCCAAGCCACTGTTCAGTGCATTTAGCTCCTGCAAGACTCTGTATTAACTCCAAATTCTGGGGAAGCCAACTCCACAGTCCATGCTTAAGATCATCCTCTTAAGGAGCAACACATAAAGTAGGCATTGAAATAACGGGCTGATCTGGTGTGAGTTGGGGCCCCTTGAGACACCAACAATAGCCAGTTCTCCACAGCCAGTCACCTATACCTAATTTCCAATAGGAAAAGGGGCCCCTGAGGGCACCAGTTTCTCTCCATAGCTAAGCTTTGTACCTAGCTTTTTAGAGGACCAAAGCAAAATGGGATGAATCCCGCCACAAAAGTCTAGCAGGCTCTATTGCATGGCACATTTAGTGTACACAAACCAGCCAGCTGCCTATGAATGTAACATCGACGGGACAAGGGCTGCACTGTGACTTTCTTCCTCTCTGAAAGCACCGAGGCCATGGGGCAGCGGACGTGGCCATGGGGCAGAGGCTGGTGTCCTGGCACAAGGGAAAGGCAGCGTGAAGCCTCAGCCCTGTGGGCTCCACGAGAGCTGCCAGTGCTGCGGCTGGTAGATCCACGAACATCCCGCTCCAGTTTATGGTTTTAGCACTTTGAATGTAATATCAATAGAGTCTGTCGCAGTGCAGAAGAGTATGTAATACCAGCAATGAGGGTATGTATATTCATCACTGCTTTGACATCAGTTGTATAGAGGTGTTTTTTTTTTTTTTAAAGCAGCAATGGAGAAAAAAAGAAGCTTGTTTATAGCAGAAATTGGAATTCCACATATAATCAAAAGTTGGATTTTGTCCCGCAGGCACTGGATAAGTTTCTTCATATGAATATTTTGTAACTTTCTCTAGCCAAAAGAAATTTGCAAAATGTTGTAATGCTTTGTGCTTTCCTTTGTGCTTTCCTTTGTACATTCCAGGCTTTTACTTAAGCTTCTCATAAAAGGTTATTTTCAGTGGAGACAGAAAAAAAAAAAAAAGCCTACAGTATGCTGAGTCAATAAAGTAATGCAAAACCATAAAACATAGCAACGATAACAATAGAAGATCTGTAGATTGCGAATAAAATAAGATTGGAATCAGAGTAGTAGCTGGAAATTAATACATAAAAGCCAAAAGAAGACTGTTCTTACTAAACAAAGTTGAACCCAAAAACATCTAAAGTGTTAATTTATTAAATAACTGTATTTTCATGTATTACAATTAAAAATATTTGCGGTTAGGAATGCTGGGAGACAGGAAGCAATTTAAACTGAAGACTTCTAAAACTGTTATTATACTCGGAATGAAACTCAGCCAGGATCCAATCTTCAACCTTGTGTTGGCATGCGTGGGGGGCTGGGGAGGCCAGCATTGTTTTTATTTTGGTTTTATCTTATTTGTTTGTTTGCTGCTTCGAGCCTTTCTCTTGCAGGCTTTCAAGTCTCGGCGGAGTTTTAGGGAGCGTGCTCTGGGTGGGAGGGGGGGCCACAGCGAAGCCGCGAGCCCGGTCGGCGAGTGGGGCTGATGCGAAGCCCTGGGAAGTGCTGGGCAGGCTTTGGGGCTCAGCCTCTCGCCTAGGGAGTCCTTCAGATCACACATTAAAATGCCATCGTCCAAACTTCCATCGTGCCTCCAGAAACCACACAAGACCCAATCGACAACTGAAGCAGAGTCCCACATGAGACCAGTTTTAAAATCACAACCTGTAATAAATAGATGCATTTGGAGTTATTTTTATTTACCTTGTATTTTTTATCCTCCTGGCATCGTGTGTCTAAGCTCCCCCCTAGCACTGCTAGGAGCTCATTTGGAACAAACGATAAATGACCCTGGAGTCAGGGGTCTCCAAAAGCTGGGTGTCTGAGGAGAAGAAAAAAAAGTGTCACGACAAATGCCATGAACACCACGACGGTCTGCGCGGATGGCCGCGGAGCCCCACGACGAGGGCTGCTGCCGCCCCGCAGCACTGCTGGTCCGGCTCACCTGGTAGCGGGGCCTGAGGAGCTGCTACCTGCTGACGAAGAGGCAGCTTCTGGCAATGGCGGGGGCTGAGGGTCAGCGAGAACAGGGCCGCGCTGCTCCTGCCTCATCGGTTGCTAACCAAGATACTTTTCAGAGGTTGTTAATTGAGTCTGATGAATTTTGCTCCCATGAGACCTATTACAGGCAAAAATACAAGTGACATCAGAGCCATAACTCATAAAAATCAAGTCCCTGAATTACATCTGAGAGCAATATGAAAATACAAGTGGGATTTCAAATGGTATCAAATAACTTTCTGTCATACCTTATTAATAACACAGAGCTAATAGAAAGAGCTATATTATCATCCTAATGTCATTATACATATATAATACACACACACACGTACACACAAACAGTGTGTGTAATTATAACAGCATTATTTTGTTCACACAGCCTGAAAAATGTGATTAGATGGTGGTTCTGAAATGGCAATATTCAATCAGGTATGACTTGTATATTGGCTCAGAGCACAGTCTTCTACTTATGTAAAATTATGCCTTGTTATGTGCAGTGTTAGTGTGGACGACTGTGAAAAAAAAGACATAGCTGAGGCCACAAAGATCGTTTTCTCTTGAGTTGGAAGAACTGAATTGTCATTTCAAAGCTAAAATACTATCATTGTCCAGTGAGCTATCCGAGGCTATCGTTTCTTGCCTACATTACCTCAGAAAACATGCTAATTTACCTACTAAAAATAGCTGCTTTTTCACAAAATCTGAATAAAATCTCTCCAGTGGAAATGATCCTAAATGCAACCAAACTGTGCTCTTTTTTTTTCCTTTTTTTTAATCATAAAGCTCAGAAAAGAACATCATCTGCTAAGGCTTTAGATGTGCTTCAGTTTCTAAATGTTGCACAGGAAATGCGCACACCAGCCATTTCACATCCATCTCCTGTCAAATAATTTACCTCAACTGTTTTTAGTGAAAATATACATATGTATATATATATCCCTGTGTAATGGAGATAGCTGGAGTTGTAAACATCATCTTGAAAATGCCAGGCCATATTTACTCAAGTCAGTGGTCACAGAAAGTTGCTATTCTCAGTATGCCAGATTTAAATCATTTTAAGTAAACAAGCTTTCCACTTAACAGGTCTCAGCCATCATGTCTTTTCTCCTAGCAAAAAAAATTACTAATTTCCATAAAGTCAGTGGGCCACAGAGGAGGACGGGCAGCTACCTCAGATGCAGCAGACTGTTGGCATGGAGCAAGCCGGGGAGGGCAAGGTGGGTTTCCCAGGCAGGGGATGCATCAGCCAAATGCAAAATTTTCCTTTTTCTCACCCGGCCCTCATTTGAAAACAGGATTTCACATGTTCATTAACCTTGAATGCATCACCACAATCCTAGGTGCTCTTGGCAACACTTGGGCTCAGCTTCCCTTTTGTACTTGCCCTTTTGCTTTGGGATTGGATTTTTCTACGCAAGACACAGTTTTGCTTGTGTGAGGACATCTGACCTTCGCAGTTACTGGGTTCTTTTTTACCAGCACTAACATGAGACCCATGAGACAGAAAACAGCTCCTGCAGTACCACCACCACCACCTCTAGTCCCCCCGCCAAAGTCTGCATTTCATGCTGTGCTTGGTGCAGTCCTCCGCTTGCAGCTGCACAGAGGGAGGTGGGTGCTCCATGCGCCACGATCCAGCTCTTTCCCTGGGGGCAGATCTGCCTCCAGCAAGTTCTAGCGCTCTCATCTACACATTTGTTCCTGTCCCTTCATCCTTTATCCAAGTTACAAAGGCAAAATACTTACTTACAATTCAACCATCTAGCATAGTTTAGCAACTTTCAACCCTTAGTTAAGCTGTCTTCAAGCCGTACCTATCCAAGTACACACTCAAGACTGCTTAGCAAACAATTTGCTGCCCACATAAAACTGCTAATGCTAAGACTATTCTGCTTAAGTAGCCTGTACAGAACCTAATTGCTTAGCATGACTCAAGAGGTCTCTCTGAAACTAGTTTTGAAAAGAAATTACCTGCCAGACTAAAAGGATGCAGTCATTTTCAGACTCTGGTACAGAATGTTTCAGTGAAACTTTTTGCCCACTGTGAAATTTCTTCCCAGGAAATCATTACTTTGTAATGCACTGAGCAGCCCAGAATTCTCCAACTCATGTGCAGGCAGAAGGATTTTGTCAGCTTGCAAGCAGCCACCAAGGCAGCTTCTATGACCAAGGGACAGAAAAACAAAGATGCTGCAAGCTGGAACACAAGTTTTGTCCTCATCATTACCTCGGGGTATCATTTGCAAATGGAAGCCATGCAGGAAAGCATCCTGGAGACCGACTCTTCTGCAAGGAGTCACGGTGTAACCTGCAACAGCACTGGCTGCAAAGTGCTGACGTCCTCCTGGGTCAAGGCCGGTGTTTCAGCCACTCTGGTGCAGTGCTAAGGCCCCAGGCAGAGCTCTTCACCGAGCACAGGAAAGGTCCTTTCTGGTGAGACTCAGAGAGCCTAAGCTGCTCCCACCTAAGAAGAGAATTGTCCCTCCCCTGTCTAGCCGACTGCAACATAGCTCTGTAAATGAAGTTCCCAAAGCAGATAACCCACCTGACCAGCTGTGACTTATGGCACATATGCCCACATTTTGCTTGCTAGGCACTGCCTTCCTTCTCATTGTAATGGCCCTTCTTGCTTTACAAATGCACTGGAGGCATCTGCCCATTGCATCTGCAGAGGAGGGTCTTAACAAACAGCTTTCAATACTTCTCATTGACCCTATTTACCTCGGTGTGCAAACTGGGCACACACACACACACACACACACACAAAGACCTTAATTAATGTATTATGTGATGTGTTAAATGTAGGCTGGAGCCTTCAAAGTATTTCTGACCACTTGAAGCCAAGAGAGCAGATTTCCTCACAAACAGGGAGCGTGATCTGCTGTAACAGCCCCAGCTAAATCTGACCGACATGGTTCAACAGTGGCAATTTAAACTTATATCAAAGAGGGCTGAGGTTTATAGAAATGTCTAAAGAGTTCTACGCTACTCCTGGATAATACAGCATATGGCCGATTGCAGTTTATCTGGTTCTGTTTTTCTGGTAATTCCCATGCAATGTTTAGGTCCCAGTTCTGTCTGTTGATCCCGTCACTCTAGACGTGCACACTGAGTTGCCTTTCATGTGTTCATCCTCAAGGCAGCCTGGAGCAGTGTGGAAGTGCTGCTGTTTCCATCCTGCAGACGAGGAGCCCAGGCCGGCGCTCACACAGGGCAGCTGCATCCCGGCCAGGAAGCCGAGCGGTGGCTGCTGCCACCCTCCTCACACAGTCATCATTTTGAGCCTTTTGCATAGAAAAGTCTGGGCATCTGGCGCCAAGTGAAAGCAGAGAGGAATAAAACAAAGTAGCTGCTAGTACCTCGACTGTATGATTTGAAGGCATCTTCTTGCCTTGTGGGACAATCAGTTTAATAAGCAAGTGCCTTCCCATCTGGGGCTGCTGTGGTCCCTGGTGCTGCTGTGAGGATGGACTGACATCTCCATACTTCCCACTGAACCATCATTAGAGTCAGGCTGAAATAGCTAGAGAATTTAAACTGACTTTTAAACACCGGACTTGTCTGATAAATACTGGATAGCATATAGAAATCACTTTCCCTTCTCCCAGTTCCTGTATATAAGCATGTCAAAGTATAGTATTACAGGAAAGCAGCAAAACCAAATTGATCTCCAAGTCCAGCTCTCCTGTACTCACACTAGGTTATCCAGCTGCTCTTCCAGGGAACACAGAGACCGGTCATACCAAAGAGAGGGTCTTTCTTTTCTTCATTTTTAGCTTTACCTTCTCTTACCCAAGTGAGCTTGGGACATGTTTCTGAAGCACAAGAAACAGAGGTCTAACCACTGTGGATCCAAGCCTCTGGGGATGATAGATCATTTCTTTCCCTTTTTTTTTTTTTTTTTAATCCTCTTGAGAAACAGATGCTTTGGCTCATTTTCATTATACCTAGCCTGATTTATTTTAATTGCTCTGGGTATCCTGAATTCTATGGTTGCATAATCTCACGTACATGCCTTTAAAAGGAAGCCTTGGCTGCAATACTGAAAAGGCAATGTTAAATACAGAAAAAGCTCTATGCAAAGTCTAATTTATTTTGGAAATCCGCTGAAAAGACATCTACTGAGAATTCACAGGAAAAAACGTATGCCACATTTGAATGGTGATCCTGGGAGGTGCTTTACCTAGCTTTTCAATAAGGTGCTCTGAAAATTGCATCCTTTGAAAAACTTCTCACTTCCAAGACCTAAATTTAGTGAAATCAGATGACAGTTAAAGACAAGATGAAGCCACCACCCTGGGACCACTGCTGAGGGCCAAGCGAGAGGGCTGGCTGTGTGACGCCGTGCGCGTCTGCACGTACTGGTTAGAGGAGGAAACCAAGCAAGGAAAGTCCCTGAGCAGAGTCACTGGGAAGCACAAGCTTAGGACTGAGAGCAAGGTGAAGGCCTGCTGAGATTTGCCCTTACTGTATTTACAAACACAGGACTTCAGCTCAATAAAACAAAGCAGGAATAACAGGACTGAAGAGAAATACCTGAATGTCGTCTGCTTCTTCTATCAGAGGCACTTCACAAGATGCCAAATATTGCCTGTGAGAAAGTAAGTTCGCAAAAACTTTATTCCATTTAATAAAAAATATTATCTAAGGTACTTTATATTTGGACACAGAAAAAGATTTTGTTTTGATGCCAAGTCTGTATCTGTTACTAACATGTTGTTTTTCTGAGAAACATCCATACTTTACCAAGAACTTTCTCTGTATTTTTTGATTTATCTTATTGGATAAGGGGAAGAATTAACACTTGCTACAAATACTGTCCCTACAGATGATGCAGATAATCTATGAATGAATTGAAACAAAACCTCAAACAGCAACAACCTCCCCTCTTCCTCACTCCATTCTCCAGCAAAAAACAAAACAAAACAAAACAAAACCCTTCCTTCATCCCTGGCATATTGATATTCCTTTCTCTCTTGTAAGGAAAGGAAATTCCATGGATTTTGTAGGTTACCTATACTGCATTAATTATTTTTTAATAAAAAAGACCTGAGATTTTGTTTTGCAGAAACTGTTTAAGATTCACCTCCAGGATGGGTTACTTCCTTAGCTTCCATACAGACAGATGCATCCAAGTGACCTGTCCCCCTGGATATACAATGTCATAGATACCAGGGAGGACATTTAACCAAACATGGGCTTTGCACATTACTGAGATAAGCAAGCCAAATAGATTTCACAGGTGGAGGAGGAGACACATAATCATGTCTTTTCTGATCTTTAAGAGGAACCACAAGCACTTTCCATTTAATTTTCATTTGATTTCACTTCCTATCATTTATCTGGGAATGAATTGGATTCACTTAGATTTGGGATTATCTATTTGAAATGACAGAGTGCAGAACCGCAGTCAGCACTACTGTACCAGGACGACAGCTACTTTGGCAATGTGTCATCTAAGCTATCTACACCAGCACTTCTAGTGTTTCCAGAGCAATCAGCTTTACTCATCAATACCCATGTAGGAAAACCAACCCTCTCTTAGGGGTGCTGAGGCCGGCCAGCACCACTGGAATCAGTGAGAACCTAAGAGGCACCCGGAGCTGCTTTCTCTGCGACCTGCAGTATTTTGCTTGAAACAACGAAGCCTTGATTTGTGACTGGGCTTCCAAGCTGCCAACGCAGGACACCTAAGAAACCATAAAGAACAAAAGTAGCAGGCAGCTACTGTCGCAATTTATAGGCTATACCTTTAAATGCCCACAAATTCACTTCAGGTTCACAGAATATAATGAGATTCTAGTTTGGGAAAATGAGCCCACAGAGACTATCAAGAATATTAATGTTATCACAAAAGTTTATTAGTGCCTGCATGTCTAGAAATGGGTAGGGAAACCCTTTGGGTTTTGTTGTGCTATCAGCAATTATCATGCAAAAAGATTTCTTTTCCCATTTCTCCCTCTGATAGAGTTTTGGGAAAAAGGCTCCAAGACCAGCATGAAGTTCTTTGTGTTTTGAGTGGAGGGTATGTTTTCTGCATTGGCTCCTGCGTACTTCCATTTCTGAAAGAACAGTTAAGGGCCTTCCCTGCCCTTACTTCTTAGGAGCATTGCCATTTCAACTCTCCCATACGTTTTATGCTTCTGAAATTTGCAGGCATATTTGCCATTGCGCGGAATTAAAATAATCCTTCAGATGCAGGCTTACACGTCTGGTTTTTTCACTTCTTTCAGACCAAGCAATAACCCTGTGGTTCAGTCTCCTTTTTCTATCTGTTCTCTCCTTCTGGTGGTAGAGAGAGAGATTACCATTACTTGATTCCCAGTGCAAGTAATGTTGCTGCTGTTTATTCAGATGCCAAGAGGGTGCCAGTGATCAGTTTCATAAGGAAAAAGCCACCAAGATGTGAACACGGATTCTGGAAATATGTCCCTGAGCACACCAGAAATCCTTCCTGTCCCTGTTCCTGTTTCTTTTAATTGGCTAAAGGATGTAAAATTCTGCATCTGTTATCTATGCTGTGATCTAGAGCCTTGATCAGTCTTTCTGAAAGGTTTGCATTTTTTAAAGTTCCTCATTTATTAAAGATAAAAAAAAAGAAAAAAGTAAGCAATCATGCTGACTGATTGGATGAAACCTCTAAGCAGAATTCAGCATGGCTGTATTAGTAGTATGCAGCTCTGTAGAAATCAATGGGATTGTGTCAGAAGTTCTCAGAAAGAGCAATGTGCTGGCAAGGAGATCCGTTACTCCTGAAAGCTCCATTAAGGTTCCTCCATCCCAAAGGTACGTTTAAGGATCAACCAGACTTCTTCAGCTTCAGAAAGAACCCACCCATACTTGCTTCCAAAGGAGCAGCAAAACGTGTGCAAGATGGGAGCAGGTTACAACTCCATTTACATTTAAAATAAAATATTGCACCTATGCTTGCCCAGCTGCCTGGTCTCAGAGAAGGGCTCTGCAGGCATCAGTTGTTTGTACACTTAGCCCGCAATGTTCCACCTTTCTGGAGCAAAAACCAAAGTACTCACTAGTTTTTCACAGCCAGCCTAAGCAAGGCAAAACAGTTACTTCACCGGGCAGTTTACTCACGCTCTGCACCTACCCGAAGCGCCCTCAGTCCGACAGCACTTTGGCTGGTAGAAGTCTCCCCTGACAGGGATGTATCAGTCAACCTTTCCAAACTATGGACTAGGCCTTGGTTTGGTCTTGCTTAAACTCCTGCTGCTTATTGTGCTTTGAAGAGCAGGGCATATTGCTAATGGAGAAGCTGTTGGCTGCTAGATTTAATTAAGGATTCTACTGAAAGTTCTGCTTAAAATAACAAAGCTTGCTGTTTAGAAAAGCGTAGGTGATTCCCCCAGAGGCCTGGCCAGCATTCCTTCTCCTATTGTATAACGTTATTGATTAATCAAAACTAATGCTCACAGCTGTTGCCTGATGGATAATGTCTTTGGTGTTCGCCTGCATATAATTATTTACTACTTTACTGATGTTATTTATTTCTTCATTAAGTATTGTTGGCTGTTTAATTATGTGAAACACAACTGCAAGTGTCGCTGCTAAAAGCCATGGGAAGGACTGCCCAAAGCAGAAATCTTTCAACAATGAACTCTAAAAATAAAGATAAAAACATTTTAGCCAACATTTTGAGTGAAGACCATTGAACCACAAATATGTTAAACGTAATCTGGAGACTGATGCTGGAGTGCCATGCTCAGACAGATTTGCAATGTTGATTTGACTGGGCAACAAAGGGCTTTTACTGATTTCTGTATTTTATTAGAACTCCAAAATACATAAGAAAGGTGCCTATCTATGATCCTTGGTAGCTGAACACTTAAAATTAGTCAAGGGGAAACTGATTTCCCAAAGCTTACATGCCAAGGGTGCCTAACAAAACTCCTTCCAAAAAATAATTCTTGTGCTGAGAAGCAAGGATGTTCCAAGGCTGATACGGGCCCTGTCCAGCCCGGCTGGGCAGTGCCTGCCATGGCTGCGCTGGCAGGAACGGCCTGCTGGGACCCAGAGGCACCAAGTTGTGTGAACGTAGTGAGAAGCTGGGGAGTCTCTCAGAGAGCTCCCTCCACTGCTTCTTCTTGTCCTTTTTGCTCTCTGTGAACGAGCCAGGCCCCAAGGGCAGCCGGCATCCCTCCTGCCCGGGGAGATGACTTCCCTCTCGCCTCCTCACAAGAGCCAGGCACATCTGTTACAACAGGTCCTATGTCCAGCCTCGCTCCATTAGGTAGCTGATGTTTAAGCCATGAGATTTCCTTGGATCCACACAAGATGAGGAGGGATGCACTGAAGCGAGGTAGTCCATGCGATAAGCATAAACAGCCTAAACAGAAATACTTTTCAGCCTAAACAGAACTACTTTTCCTTGCAAAGACCAAGCCATGCAGATTTGTGGGCAAAATCTACACCTTACATTCTGTCTGGAAACCAAGAGGCATTAAGGACAGACTAGATTTAAAATGCCTTGTGGCTTTCAGCAATCTCTAGATACTTAGCGTTTTTTTCATTTTTGTTTTTTAAATGGCCTTGTTCAAGACTACAAATACACTGCAAAGAGAATGTGAAAGAACCTTCTCAGTCTCAGTCAGAGAACCCATGAACCCAACTGTAGCTCACAAATCACTAACACGCCAATACACAGCATATCAGAAATAGCCTCTGTATTTCCTTCCTCAAAAAATAAAAATTCTTTCTCTGACAACCTTTCCAAATGACCCCCAACAGGGCCTTTCCTGTGAGTAGGAGAATAAATGGCTTTGGCAGTCTTTGCTTTGTGATTTGGTAGCTACTAGCTTGAATGTCTCCACCAAAATCTCTTCCTTATTCTGAGGTAGTGCATTAAAATTAGTGAGCTCTTAGCTACTACTTTATAAAAAGTAAATAGATGGCCAGCTGCCAAATCCTTTAACCTCCCTATAAACGTCTGCTTTAGTCGAGTAGCCTACATTTTGTCTTCAAGGAGCCCAGACAAAGGAGCAGACTAAAGCCTGGCATAGCATCAGGTCACCTGCATTTGTACCAACATATCTCAAGCCCAAAGTGCCACCAAAAGTTTCACATTAGGCCTAGGCTCTGTCCATCCTCTCAATACACAGCATACACTTACCTCTTTTTTTCCAACGAAGACACGTCTGAGAAGGACCTTATGCTGTCAGGCATTATTTCCATGGGTGAAGGAACACGCACAAAGTACTACATTCAACAGTGCTGGGAATACGGATATGTACAACTGCGTGGAGTAGCCACTGAAATCAAAATTAAAATAAAAGCAAAATTACGCAGTGCCTGGCAGCCAGTAGACATCACTGGATGATGGAAGTTCTGCCCTTCCGTGATAGGATCCTCATACCACGAGCTCTCAAAATAAAACAACTGTCCCTGTGGATTTGTTCCATCCATCATCCCCTTTTTTTGCAAAATTATTATTTATAGCATCATGGGATGCCATGAGATGGTAGTTTCAAAAGACAGCAGAGATCTTAACGATAGAAGAGAAAATACAACACAAAGGCACTAAGAGAGGAAAACCTCAGAGAAATAGTGAGCAGAGAGGAAGAATAAAGAAAGAAAAAAATAATAATGACAATAGGAATAGGGAGCTCGGTCTTTATTTCCTTGTTTGTCGAATACCCAGATTTCACATTTTCATGTCTTTCCTCTGTCTGTAGTCAGTTCTTCCTCTCTCCATTTTTTTATTCAAGCCCTTTCCTGTAACCCTTGTGCCCACATTGTACAGGGTATCATGGGCAGCTTTCCAGCAGGGAGATGTGCAGAGTGATGTGGACTACAACTAGCATTTTCAAAGGAAACTAAGGAAATCTTTATGGAGAACTTGGTGAGAAACTGGCACTTGGCACTCTTCTGCTTCTTTGAAGGTCCCAGCCTATGGGAACAATCTAAACAAATATATGCCCCAATGCTGATAAACCCTTTTGGAAAGATATCAAAGAAGATCTTACGGGGTTTAGAGACCTTTGAAGAAAGGGAAATATCCTGCCAACCTGATGCAGAGGTCTATCTTGTTCCACCATGTGGTCTAAATCATCAGAGTCTTCCATGGCTCTCCCTCCTCAGGGCATGCAGGCCAGCAAGCTCTGCCTCCCTGGATGAAGCAATCTGAGGGTGAAGAGGACAACACTATTTGAAGAAGATTCAAATAAAAAAGTACTTTATAGTAGAAGCTGTTACTGTGCCTAAAAATATCTCAATGACTCAGATTACCCAAAATGGCAAACCATAGCCTCTCTCAGTAGTCAGCTGGCTTCATTCACTAGCCTAGCATCTCTTTTCCTTCATGTTTTTAATATTAGAAGAGTGTTTTTTTAAGGCTTTGCTAAGCTAATGTTTAATGGATCACCCTGTACAGTTCTTGGTGTTTACATGTTCTCCAACTAACCAAATTTGCAGAGCAAATTTAGTCTGTAAGACCAGGACAAGCGAATTACAGATATTGGTTGCACAGAAAAGATGGCCTTGTTCAGTCTTGCATGCCCCAAAAATGAACAGTTTCAATTACGTTTTCACCTTCCCCTGCAATACGAACATCTTCTCTCAGCCACTTGCCAGGGCTGTTGCTCCTTAGTCTGCAAGTGTTACGGCTCTGCGCACACGGGCTTCCTGCGAATGTGCAACCTTGCAAAGTGCCCCAGTCCCGGGGCTTGCAGAGTAACCTATTAAACCAAGCTGGCGCAGGACCAGATGTGCTGGACAGGCATGGGAGAAGGAAAGGTGGAGACTAACATGTTGTTGATGCTTTTTTTTCACACACATGCACTACGCGGGTGTGGCCCGGCTCTCTCATCAACCCAATTATAAATAGTCAGCGTGTTTTCCGCTCCTGGATGGGCACACTGCAGTGCAGCGAGCCGTTCCCGGTGACACAGAGCAGGTAGCGCGCAGGGCTTTGCCGGGTGTTCACCTGGGGCACCGTGTCCCGGTGCCTAGAGGTGCGAGGCCTCTCCTCCGCTGCCGGCGCGAGGCCAGGACGGCACCTTCTAATCAGAACACGACCCACTTCTCGTCCCGCCTGGTGTTCCTCCTTCGCAGCGCGAGGAGACTCGAGACACCCCATTTCTGCCTGCGGGCCCCGGGGGACGGCTGTGGCGCTGAGCAGCCCCGCGCTCCGTTGCAGAAAGGACCCCAGAAGTCTCCTGTCACCCATGTGGCAGCCGTAGTAACTCAGCACAGCAAGACCTGAGGAAACAAAATGATTTCTTTTAGGGCTTAAAATCAACAGGAAATAAAACAAATCACGTTACACATTTTACCAATGGTAAAATTCCCACTGGCACCATTGTGACGAGGATCGGGCCCAGGCCGTATCCCTGTGTTTTCCCAGGCTCATAAGGATTTTAAATTCTGGATTTCAAATGATAGTTTATTTCTGGCTGACCTGTTTGGCTTGAGCTGCTATGTGTTTTCAACTGTTGGACTTATTTTTAATCTACTGTATTAGTACACAAACTTAATCAAGAACAAAATGTTACCAATGCAAAGTTTTTTTCCTACCCATTGCTATCAGTTTAGCAGTTTAAAGTTCCCTAATTGTATAAAGATCTGCCCGCGCCATCTGACTCCGTTCGGAACATTAGTACATTCCTTTCACTGTAAATATACAAGGGGGAGGGAAGAGGCAAACACTGGCGCGCACAGCGACAACGCGCTCGCCTGCAACCACTGCCACACTGCAGATTTTAACAATTAACATTCCTGCCATGTAGGCAGCTCCGGAGGAACCTCATCCATTTTTTTTCGCCAAAGAAACTTCTCCCACACACACATTTGGGTCATTTTTTGTCATTTTGTGTCAGTGGAAGGCTGCGACATTCCTCTCCTTTTTTTTTTTTTTTCCCCCTCCCTGATATTTGAAGAACGAGATTTTATCGGCTTTCCCCACCCCCTCCTTCCTTTACCCCATGCCTGTTTCACTCAAACCTGCCTTTCGGGTCAGCAGCCTGGTAAGAGATTAATTTTATACCGCAAGAAACACCAAGCAGAGTATTTCAGCTTTGACATATGAGAAGTCTGTTATAATATTGCAGTTTTTCTAAATTAAATATTAGGAAAAATTAAACCCAATTGTGGTTCGTATTCCTATGGAAAATATTTCTGTTCAAAACAGTCCCTCCATGCTAAATGACTTAAATAACTGAAAACACAATAAATATGCAGCAAGTTAAAAACCCAGATTATTCAGGTTTTAAGGCTTATAACTAAAAGTGGTTTAATGTTTCATGCCTAATAATAGATTACTCCTATCACATTTCTAACCTTTATTTCTACCAGCTTTGAAGTCCAGCCATATAAAGGCTGTTTGTAGAACCACACGAAAGTTAAAGCAAATATTACTCAGGGTGATTCATATGAACAAGAATTTGCAATGAAGGCAGAGGGTTTTTGTGTCTGTATCAAAGGAAATGAAATGTTTGCAATATTTTCCAGTTGATAAATGCATTAAAACATTTTACTTGTGTAGTATGAACATTGCTGACATAAACAGACTTTGACCTGAAACAGATTGTATTAAGCTCTGTGAGGGAGGCAGCTTTAAAAAGAAATAAAAAATAAAAAATAAATTCCTAGATTTCAAAATCTGCCACAAGGTCACTGCAATCTTTAATTAGCTGAATACATTAAGAGAAAGCTAGGACAGATTCTGTAAAGAGAGCAAGTGTATGTTTAATCCTCTGTTCTCTGCGTACAGATTACCCTTTCGGAATGAGTAACCTTATTTTCTTTTTAAATATCTATTTACCTTTTGAGCTTTGCATAGCAAAACAGTTTTTTTTTTCCACTGTTGCAAAAGAAATTAATTTGTTGCTAGTTGCTATGCATTGGCAGGATTTCTGCATAAAGAATGTAAGCCATCTATCTTTGTATTCAAGATATAGTTAATCTGGCAGTTAAAATACTTTGGAAACATTTTGATGACTTATCTGGAAAAGTAGCTTTGCATTTTCAAAGAAAACTCAGAACTGTATTGCAAGAGGAAGATAAAAGATATATGAAGTGTTTGTTCCAAGCGATACTATTCATTTAAAGATCAGAATGTAACCCCACCCAAGCAATTATTGTGGAAAAACAAGACAAAAATCCTTATACAGCTTTCTGACACAGTCTTTATTTGGGAAACAAAATAACTATATTACAGTTATAGCCTAATGGATTGCAAGCTGTTTTATTAGAGTCAGCTGAATCCTATTTAGCATAAAAAAGAACTCTGTTTGCTATCAAGAACACATTTACATTAATATGACTTTGACAAAGTAAAATAAAATCGCATTAAGATGATGTAAGTAGATAAGACAATGAAATCTCTGTGAGATAGTTTTGGCACACCAATTAGAGTCAAGTCCCTACAGGAAAGAAACATATTTTTACACCAACTATCCATGTGTTTTTAAGTTGTAGAGTAGCCAAAATTAATTCCATATTTAAAATATTTCCAGCAAGCAGGGGGAGGAGGAAAAAAAAAAAAAAGAAAAGAAAGTTTACAGTTCTGATTATTATTTTTATTTTTCCCTTGAAAAGGTAAAATTTCTGAGAAATTACACTTTTATTTGCAATAATACAAACAAGTTTTGTTCTCTGCACTAGCTTGTAATCATTCTGATTATTGCAAGGGACTTTCCAATATAGAGCAGC
This sequence comes from Tinamus guttatus, assembly GCF_059628265.1. NCBI lineage: Eukaryota > Metazoa > Chordata > Aves > Tinamiformes > Tinamidae > Tinamus > Tinamus guttatus. Next base: position 697,607 of record NW_028288780.1, read on the forward strand.
TGAAAACAAGGTTTTAGATTACATGGTAATTTAGGAATGCATGAAAAGCCAAGCAGTCACCATAATAGAGCACTGCATAAACTTCATGGCTTTTAGAGCAAAACATAACATATGTTTTGTGATTCATTCAAATGATGTTTCTTTTTCTTTTTTTTCTTTCTTTCTTTTTTTTTTTTTGGTCAGGGTTCTATCAAAATATGTTGGGATCTTGTATTTGTTCCCTATTGTATTTAGGGAACCTTATTCTCTAAAAACAACAACAACAATCTTTGATGTCTCTCTTTTTAGTTTGGTCATTAAAAGAAAGGCAGTGATGGATGGTGATAATGCTGTGGATTTTATGACTAATCAGATCTTGGCAGCCACAGTATTTCTTTTGTAGTGAAACTTTAATATTCCTTTGGCCGTGTGTAAACTTTTTCTCCTTTTGGAACTATGTTACACAAGCTACTTATTAAGCCTTACAAAACAGTTATTACCCAAAACTGAGCACTTTAATTTAACACCTGACAGGGTGAAGCTTTTCCCCCTTCAAATACCCGCCGCTCGGATGCAGTGTGAAAGCAGTGCTGCAGTCGAGCTGCCTTCATGTGTGCCCAGGGAAGAGCAGAGAAGCCCCCTGTGCCCGTGGCAGCCCCAGGCAGGGGAGGCGACGTCCCCAGCGAGCGGCGGCGCCGGCGGCACGCGCTGCACACGCCGGACACTGGACACGGCGCGGCCCTGCTCGCCCCACGCCTTGGCAGAGGATTTGCAGCGACAAACACCAGGTGTCTCCACTTCGCTGGGCTGAAGCTCTAAGAAAAGGGGCCTGCTACCAAAAACATAAGGGGAAAAGAAAAATAAATAGGGTTGTCCTTCCCATCGCTCCTAATCTGCCTGCTGCAAGGCTGTGTAAACAAGGAAGAGAACGTATGTACTTGCAGATATTCTTATACCAGGATCATATTTTATTTTGTCACTTGATAATGCCTCAGTCAGGCAAGGCAGGACTTTTCGGAGTTTGAAATAATCCAAATTCAATCACTTTAAAGCTGCTACAATATGCAAGTCCTGGCAGCCGTTTTAAATTAATGGAACATCAGATGTGCTCTGATCCTTTCAATTTCCTTGGGCAAGTGAAATGCTGCCGTGGTGGAAGTGGTAGGGGAATACAGGGCTATCAGTAAAATAAATGTCAGCTTTTGTCTGCTGATAAAAAAATACAGCAAAAAATGACACAGTATTTACTGCCCCGTAATTAAAATGTATTTCTATACGCAGTACGGATTATCTTAGTTTTAGACAAGTGAGCACTGTGCAGTCTGATCCACACGAATGGACGTGATATAAAACCAAAATACAGGATTGCTTTTTATTTGAGGTTTTACAAATACTGTTAAATATTTCATTTGGATGTAGATATTTATTTTTTGCTGATGCTGGCAGGTTTATCAATAAAAACATTGGAATGCCAGCAGTGAGAGCCCAATAGCAGGCCATAGATGGGATTTTGGCTAGAATGGGGGAGGGAAAAAAAAACAAAAACAGAAAAACTCCATAGCAAGATGCCAGCCCATGCAAATTCACTTAATTTGAAGCTTACTTTGAAAGTGTAAACATTCCTCGGGTTTGTCAAAAGGTTTGAAGACTTGAGAACCTTTTGATCAAACCTTGGCTGTGTTTTGAGGAAACCTGTACTGGAATACACTTTTCAAGATGCAATTCAGTGGCTTTGCTTTTGAATTACAAACAAGTCCCAAAATTCAAATTAAGGCTCTGTGCCTTTGCACAAGCTTTTATGGTGCACAGCTTTTGCTGATTTGCAGGGCTTATCACCTAGGGCTATGTCCTGGCTACAGGGGCTGTGTTTCGTGAAATCCCTTTTCCTGAAACAAAAGTATGATACAAGTTGCCAAGTTGAGTTGAGGACAGGGTATTTCTGTAATTTTTATTTTCCAGTTATTTGCTTAATTTGAGGAGAGCCTGGCTTCTTCTGTGTGCTAAGTGGGACTCATGCTGCCAGACAGTATGCTTTAAGCTATTTTTAAAAATGCTGGGTTTTGAAGGCTCTTAAATCCTTTGATGTAAATGAAAATACAACCATAGTTTGCAATCTAACAGAGGCTGTTAATCTTGATATTAAAAGTGTGAATCATACTAGAGAGTAGACTAAAACTATTTTCTCTGCTCTACATTTGCCTTCTCCACACGTACCGACATCCGGTATTTATGGGTCAATTAGAGATCTCAGGTAGTGCTGGGTGCCTTGTGCCAAGTTCTGTATGCAGTTATATGCAGTTACTGCCCCACAACCTGTGGCTGAGACTTCTTCAACTTTACTATTTTGCTCATTAAAATATGACATTTCAGACAAGCCTGATTAAAACAAAGCAAAGCAGAAACAAAATGTCTTAAAATCCATGTGTGTAAAATTAGTCAACAGAACTTAGAACAATTCTGTCTGGGAAGAGAAAGACCAGTCAGCATTGCAAAAAAAATATAGGAAAATTTCTGCCACAGCCACTTTTAAAATCCCAGCATGGTTCTCTACCACAGGCTGAGCTAGAGCATCTGCCCCAGGCCCGGCTCAGAGAGAAGGCCCACCTGAATGCACCTGCTTCTCCGACCCTAGAAAGCGCAGTCAGGGCCTGGATGCCATTTTTCAAATACTGGATGAAGAATGACCAGCTGAAATGCTCACATTTTTTATCATATCTTCTTGCACATTCCCTGTAAAACTCTGACGGATGCTAGGAGAAGAGCACGACAGGACATGTGATTCAATGGTGCATTAGCATAACAACCTTCTCCTAGGTCCTTCTCAGGGGCATGCTGCCACATACTTCCTCAATATGAGCAATGTCACCACCAATACCCCAACATCGTTTCTTGTTTCCAAGTGGTATCACTCAAAAATAACGCTGACAAGCATAGCCTCTAACGGCAGGTTTTGGTGGGGTGCACCTGTATAGGTACAAACAGGTGGGTATCTCCCTAGGGGAAGACAGCACACAGTGGGTCTGGTTTAAAACAATGTCCCCATCTCCCTGCTCCTCTCCAGAAAGAGCTGGAGAGACCTTCCCTTGCCACGTGTGCTGGCAGAGGTGTCCCCTCCCTCTGCCTGGCTGCAGGAAGTGGCTAGCAGTTGCCATGGGCTCCGGATGGACACTCAGCAGGGCCAGAGGATAGCAAAATCCATTCCCTCTCCCTGTGATCTCCGAACAAGGGTGACCGAGAACCTACCTGAGGACACTGCTCCACTGAGGTGCTCTGGCAAGCTGGTTGCCTGGGAGCTGCAAGGCTGCAGCAGAGCTGATGGCAACCTTCATCCCAGCAGTCCTCCTGAGATGTGCCTGGAAGCTGCCCAGAGCCTGCGAGCACCTCTGCTTGTGAGCAGGCTGCATGCCATGGTGGGAAGGGGTGACGGGTCCTTGGGGAGGAAATACTGTGCACTGGGGACTCCCCTTCCTTGGGGAGGAAAAACTGCATCCCAGGCCTGCACCAGCACTGTGCCTCAGCTGCAGCCCCAGGGAAACTGTCAGATTGCCTTTATCCTCCAGGATCCTGCCATGGTTTTTGTCCCAGCATAAGGGGCTGTGACCACTAGAAAACCCAGTATTTATCTCAGTATTAGTATTTATTTGCAAGTTGTGCAGTCTCCTGCTGAGGAATCTAGAAAGGACTCATCATGCTTTCTGTGACCACATCCACCAACAAGCCATGGAAAGAGGAAATAATCGAGATGAATGTTCATCTTACCTGCATGAACCAAGCTTTGAATCACCATGTCTGAATCCTTCTGGATCTGCAACCTCCATTGGAGTTTATAATGAAGAATTTCAAGATTTGTTCCTAAATAAGTGCCAAATTGTAATTCGCAACATCATGTAATGTAAAATGTAATGCAAAAATGTAACAGCATGGTGAGGTTCCCACTTGCTTCACACAGCAGTCAGGATATGCATTTATTGTTCCCATTGCAACTGTAATTCAGTTTCCTTGCTCATACATAATGTTTTTACCTCCTCTGAATGGGGTTATCTTTAGTTCCTTAACATGCCCAATAATTCAGCTGTCACAGTTTCCATAAGAACAATAACTCGGAATTTCCTGACTTTGATTTGGACTAACTCCTGCCTATTATATTACATTAATGATGTTTCCACTGTGTGTGATGACTATGAAATCAGCCATTAAATACATGTTACATATATACATGCAATGTTCAGGTTGTATTTTTAGAGATAACAGCTCAAAAAGTAAGCATCATATATTGATAAATCTGGCAGTCTCGGCTTGGCTGCTTCATCTCTATTTCACTCTTCGCAGCTGGGTTGCCTGGTATGAAGGGAAGACTCCTGCGCAGGCCGAGACAACCAGTATGAACTGACCTCAACTCTTCTCCCCAGCTCTTCTGCCGTATGCACTTTGTTTCTGACTGCATGAGGATGGTGAATGTCAAGGCAGAAGGGCCTCCTGGCCCACACCGTAGCATCTCACCCAGCCCAGAACATCCCACAGCACTGAGCTTTGCCCAGTCCCCAAGGAGACATTTTTATTGCTGTCTCTATTTTGTAAGGAAATGAAGTAAAACATTTAGCGGTTGAAACCTGAGGCTTTCTAATTAGCCATCCAGTAGCATATTGACAGATGGCTTTTCTATTTTTGCTTCCTTCACTCCAGGCCCATTCATTTAGTGTGTTTCTTTTAATTAACCATGTGCCCAAAAGCTTGTCCATTTTTTTCCCCCCAAGTTTACTAGTTGGTCTGACAAGAATTGTTATCTTTCCCTACAAATACTGCTCTTAAGAGTTTCACCATTCAATTTTTGGCACTGGACAAGATCTCCAGCTTGGCAGCACTTTGATTTGGCACCTTCCCTGGGCCTTGGGAGAAGAGCCAGCTCTTTAAAAAAAGAGCAACTCTTTCATCTCCACCATCCTAGAGCCCCCTGCTTATGTACCTGCACGCCAGGCTGGTAAGCAGGGGCATAAGGACGCAGCAAAATGCAATACGGGTTCATCAGAAGGCAATCTTTATCAATATAAATTCAAGCAAGGTGGAATCAGATAAAGACATGATGAACTGCCCTCTGGCCGAAATATATGCACAGGGACTGAGCAGCCCACGGGTGACATGCTGTTTGTCCCTCTTCCCCAACTCCAAACCCTCTTCTCTGCCCAAAGATTTTGCCCAAAAATTGACTTTTGTGCTCGTGAACTAGACAAGGCTTAATTTACAGAATAGAGAGACTGGTGGTGCAAAAGGAGAACCCCAGGAGGCTGGGGAAGTGATCTCCAGCACGGTTTGGAGGACAGAATTGGTCCCTTGCTGTTTGCAAGCTGCACTCTGTGGAAAAATGAAAAGGGCAGGAGCCAGCCTGAAGGGTTCAGGGCTACCCTTGCAGACTCAGCACCACAAACACCATTTTAAAAATACCTGCCACCTCTGAAGAAGGATCTCCATCCTGAGTCTTCCCTTGTCACTGCTGCTTACAGGGAATGGCTTTCACCCATTTATCTCCTCTTCACTGGTGATCAATGGCCCTATGGAAAAACAGCATCAATAATGAATAAGTAGAAAATGATGTGCTCCATCTTTCTGGCTCTGACTATAACTAAGACCATCAGGTGGTAAAAATCACTCTGTCTCAGTCCTGTTGATTTTAGCTAGCTGGGAAACTGGCCCAAGTTTCATCTGATACATGTGGGAAATAAACCATATATTATTATGTCTGAACTGAGCACTGAGCTGAGGTAGAGGGCAATTTGCACTGACCAGATGGCACAAGCGCACTTTACCAAGTTTGGAAAAATATATCCAGCCAGAGAGGCTGCTACCAGCCAAGCTGGGCATCATGAGAGACTCTGGCACAAAATCTCTACATGAACCAAGACTTTCTAGAAAGCCTGCAAGAAGAGCAAAAGCCTGTCCAAGGCTGAACAGGCAGTGCCAGTGACACAGCAGATGCATATGTTCCCAAGAATACTGACTGTCAATCTGGCACACTGGTGAATGCTGGAAGTTACATGGCACACACACACACACACACACACACAGAGTCACAGCTATCATTAGAGTTTTGCTGCTTTGGCACCTTTTCCTAATTTTCTTAATTTCTATTTATACCATTCTGTTTCTGTTTTGAGTCTTTATCAAATACTGTCATGTTTTTCTGCAGAGCCAAACTGTGGAAGCTGGCTTTGGAAAGACATAATTTAAGAGGAGTTTAAAAATATCAGAGCACTTTGGAAGGGCTGTTCCTGAGCTAACAGTGACCACTGTATCTGTGAAAAGGCAATGTGGTCAACCCTCCCCAGGACCAAACCAGACTCTGCTGCCTGTGGGGGACAGATCCCGAGTGGCTGTGGAACACACCTAGAGAGCCTGGGAGGGCTAATTGAGAAAAACAAGCTTGTTGTCAGCAAGCTTAAACTTCTCACATATGGGTCTAAAACTCTACTGGAAAAATTGTAGAGGTCTGCAAATCAAAAGAGGTTGAAAACCACAGCATAATAACGTTCCAGCTGTATCTCTGGGGTAGCTAATAATTGCGTCCAACTGATGAGTACTTTTCAAATAAATTGCCTAGTTAGTGCGATCATACTGCAGGCATGGGCAGAGGGTGGGGGGTAACACTTTCCTTTCTTTGCTTCCATCTGTGACCCAGTGATATGTTTGTCATGGTTTGGCTGGAGCACATATGGAGCTTCTGAGAAATAGCTTCTAGGAAAACACTATATACACTCTGTCTGAACAGCACTGATTGAAAGTTTCGGCTGTTAAAACTCCAAGAGCTCCCATACAAGTAGCAGATCAGAAGAACACAGCTGTTGATGTTGACATGTTGCTGGCCTTATGGAATGATGATAAACAGCTGGAAACAAATTTGACGAACTGGGGAATAGGGATAGAGAGAAGAATTTCAGGCTTGCTGGAACATAACAAATGAAAAGTTGACCAACGGAGGAGGCTGAATTCTTTCTTTGCATATTATTTGTAGATCTTTCCCTGCTTCATACTACAATGGGTTTCAGTTCTCTGGCTTCAGAAAGATGCACATGGGCAGGACTGCAAGCTTCCCGGCTTCCTAGACCCACATAGATGCTTTTTCAAACCCTCACAATACAGTCAAAAAAATTTAAGGTGGATGAATATCTGCAGACAGAAGAAAGAGAGAGAGAGAGAAACAAACTATTTCTCCCTTTGTGGATGACTGAGAAGATGTAGAATAATCTCAGCAGGAAATTTTCCTTCTCAGAGGGCTTTGTCTTTCTTTCCCTGAATAATCACACCATTAGCAAGTTCTCCATGCAGAGCAGTCCAACTTCACAGCCCACTTCTCCCTGTGTTTCGCTGTCTCAAAGGCCAAGTGTGGCACTGAGAGCAGCAAGCCTCCTTTACAGGCCCTTCCCCAAGGGGAGCACGGTGCTTGCCTGGTCACGGAAGCAATGAACGCCCTCTCTTAGAGCTCCCTTAAACCTGGGGGTTTATCCCTGTGTTCCAAGGGCTCCCGGTGTTGCACTCTGCCCTAGCTCTGATTGCTGCTGTTCTGAAGAAAGTCTTTGTTCAGTAAAACTGTGACTTTGTGATGACATCATCCACGAGCGTGGAAAAAAAAAGCACAGCCTGGAGTAGTCAGGCATGTGATGATGTATAAATAGCACTGACAGAACAATATTATAAACTCTGTGGGTACAGCTGAGACAAAAATAGCACGATGCTGATTCATCTAAGATATCGGCAAGAGGGATGGCATGAGGTTCAGCTACAATAAACCTTCCCAGCTAAAAGCTTGTTGCTTCACCATGAATCAGCTGTTCAGATCTTTCAGTCTTTTCAGAAAAGCACCTGTCTCTTGCCGCTTCAGTCCTCCATTACTGAGCTCATGAAATAAAGGGCCGGATTTTATTTCTGTTTCCTTTACGCTGAAGTAGGCTGCAGGCAGCTTTCCAAGGCTTTATAAACATGTAGGGAAAGCAGAAACATTCCTGAAACTGCCTGCCACAACCTTAGCAACAGGAAGATCTGAAGTTATGGTTCACTGTTATTTTTCCACTTTACCTACCTTTAGAAAAAACATTGTTTCAATAAACCTGAAAATGCTGAGCTATATTTCTAGCATCTCTCAGTGTGTAATGCCTAGGTCATTTTATGGCTGGCAGTGAGATACACGCACAGTGAGGTATCCCTATACAGTGCACACGGATCATTTTTCAAGCCTTCCAATAGACAGAATGCTACCTCACTCACCACACCTACAAACACAAGAATTTAAAGGAAAAATGAAAGAACAGAAGAAATAGATAACCTGCTCCTTCAAACACATCAGCAACAAATTTCTGTTGTGTCTTCTATGGCCCAGAATTTACGCTCATTTGATTTATTTCTTTTTAAGTGCCCTGAATCATAAGATCAGTCATGTCGCTGCTGTGCCTCCCCTTCACAGAAAGCTTCTGAAGAGAAGTACAGTGGTTACAGTGACAAAAAAGAGTGCTAGAGCTCCAAACTCAGGGGCAATTACTCTTGGGAAGCAGAGCCTTGTGCTTCAGCCTGTCTGCTCCCCGAGCATGCAGTACCCTGACAAAAAACTGCCCTGCATGTCATCTTTTAATATTAACACAGCCCCAGACGCCGGTGGCTCCAAGAATTCCTCTCTTGTGGCAAGTGCTCACACTTAGTTCCAAAGAATTCTCCCACAATGTGGCCAGCATGTTTTCAGACACAAATTAAAGAGGTCTTAAACATGTAACTTTCATTTTTTTAATATTATAGCCATATGGCAAAAAGCAACGCACATACATGGTTACTTGCAAATAGGAAGATGTCTTAAGAAGTTCCTCTCCCTTAGTGTTGGACGAGCTCTTCTGTAATCCATTGCAACTCTCTGGGTTGATCTGGGCTAGTGAGAAGAGCTGGAATCATCTGGTCTGCTCTGTTCTCTGAGAACGGGTCTGCTCCACTAAGCTGGGAGGGCTCCAGACCACGGCATAACGGTGACGGAAACGCTACCTTTCCAAAGAAGAAAGTCACCACTACTTGTGGTTCTCCACAGAGAGAGATAAGCTTTTCCCAAATTGCAATTATTTTGCAACTTATTACTCATACTTACTGGTAACTTAAGTGTTTAAGTATCAGTAGTTTAAGTCCATATTCTACTTCCCAACAGCATGGTCTTACACTACAATCATCTTACACATGAGTATCAATAATATGGACATGAACATGCAGCAATAGAGTAGCTTGCTTTGTACAAGCAGAGAGCTTTATTTCCTGACTCTGCAGTGTTTTGCATCAAAGTCAAGTTGCTTATTTAGGACCATTAAAATGAGTAAGGCTTACACAATTAGAGAACTCTGTATTAATTTTTAAAACTCACAGATGTTGCAATCTATACATACGGGAGTAATGCCAAATATGATGTGACAGAGAAAAGGTTACATTGACTCCATTTTAAAAATTAAGGAGCCAGAAAGAAATCTCACTCTCCTGTTACTGAGTTGTTATGCACGTCTGGTTTTGTACATAACTTTTCTTTAGCAGGTTTCGCATTTCTGAAAGTGAGATAATCAGCTAATGGTTTTGTGAGCACAAAACCAGTAACATAGTGGATAGGGCAGGGGGGAAGGCCAACAAAAAGCTCTGACTTGCTTTTGAACTCTTTTAATATTCCTTGAATCCTTCTTGTTATACCTAGAGCAGACCTTTGCTGGACTTGAGTTGCACAGGGCAATGCTGACAGTGATCTACCCTTTCTGCCAAGATCCTTCTCGGGGCGAGCTCCAGCGCGGAAGAGTGCCCTTCTGGATGACACCTCTTCTGCACAGCTTCTCCAAGAATTTGCAACTCCAGTACTATTTTGGCTCAGGTTGCTCATCGATAACACGCTAAGGTGCTTCACACAGAGCATTTCAAATGACTCTCAATGACCTACATAATCTACATGTGCTTTCTATTATCAGCACCTTTTTTGCATTTCAATTACATGTCAGTACTGCTAAGCCCTACTGATGTTAAGACCAGCTTTAACTTTGAAGATAGGGACAATAACCAAACAAGGTGCTATTTGTATATTTTTGTCATTAAATCTACCAGCAATTCTGATTTGATTGCGGCTATAATAGGAGGACTAGCCAGAGGAAACCACCTCGGTGAACAGGAGATGAAAGAAGCAGATGGGTTTTCTATGGATTTTCTAAATCCAATTCAAGAAGCTGACGGTTAAGCTTAGACTCCTGAATTATTTTGGAACAGAGCTTTCCAAAAGATTGCTGAGAGGACAAAGAGACCTCAGCACTCACCTCTTTCTAGCAAAAAGGTTTCTAGAGATGGAACATTTTCCAGGTCACAGCCATCTTCTTCCCCTTACTTCCCTCCCCTAATTCCAACCCCAGAGTACACCCGTGCCAAATACGCTACAGTTTTTGTTTTCCTGAAGTCCACCGCTAACATAGAGCAATGGTGAATGTGCTCCTCTAGCACAGCAGATGGTCTTCTCCCCAGGCACCCCCTCACCTTTCTCCTCCTGCCCTGCCTCTCTCTTCCCTCTGCTGCATGGTCAGTCCCTTTGGGCTGTGAGAATGGGCCCCCTTGTCTAGTGGTTAGAAGTCATCTAGGAGACCGCAGCTGCATGTGCATAGTACCCGGGTGGTTTATTGAGGCACCACGTATATAACACAGTAACGCTGCTGCAGCTATAGGTATGTTACATGTCATCAGACCTAATATATGTTTTCAGTGTAGTGAGTCTTCATGCATTAGTCCTTTACTTCTAAGGTAGAAAAAAGCTGGTGCTAGAACACTCCTAAGCAGTCGACTACAGTTATTGGCGTTTCTTCCCTAGCATGCTCACCACTAGCAAACACATGAATGTAATGTCAGCTCAACACAACCCTGGGTCAGAGGATCTTACAAAACACCACAGAGTTACATGTGAGTAAGACTTCTAATACAGCAGCACAATTTATTCTCATTTCCAGTTTAATGGAGCCTTTCTGACTATTTTCACAGCACTGTGCCTTTTTTTTTTCTTTTTTTTCTTTTTTTTTTTTTTTTTTTAGTGATACTATACAAAAGGGAAAAGCTTCTAATGCGGTCCTGAAATGCTCCGGGAAGTCAATGTGACTTATTCTCTGTCATCAAGAGAATGATACCGAAATGACTGAAAGACAATATTCTTCTCAAATTTTCTTAACATACAGTGCTTATATGGCATAAGGGACTAAACTCTCATTTACACAAAGGCGAATACAGAGAAATCTGTCAAAGTCAATTGAGCTATTCTGGACACCTGACTAACTTGTCCCATAGTATGATTCAGTCTCCAAAATCCACTCTGAATGTCCAAAACAACTGCTTGCTACTCACGTATATTTTTAGTTCTAATATCCTTCTAATTTTTCCATGTTTTACAAATAACTGGAATCAGTTTCTTTCAGAAGAAGCTGTTCCCTCCAACTTGGCTTCCCAAAGGAAAACCATCACTGGGCTGCTTTTGCTAAATGTTTCATTTTTTAGAATAAACATCTATCCCAGATGCAGTATCTTCAGCTTCATTTAATGTTTTACTAGTTCATCTTGAGGCACATCAATATTTACCTTGGACACAGTTCTGTATCCTTTAGTTTCTAATACCAGAGTTCTCCAGACCAGCTTATTGTTCCTGGCTTGATTTCTCCAAGTTACAACTTAAAACTTTCTTTGACATACTAAATACGATACAAATTCACTCAGCTGTTTGCTTTGTTGCATGCTGCCAGATATGCCTATTCCAAATATCTCTAAACTGTTTTACTTCAATTGCTGTTTACACAGAGGCCCCAAATATGCACTTAGCTACTCTAAGGTAATTTTGGAATCATTTAATCACAGCAATTAGCAGAAAGGAAAGCAGAAATCAGACATCTACCTTTTAGGCACAGCACACCTATGGCAGGCCGTTTCTACCGACCCTTCACATCCCAGAAAAACGTTGTCAAGAGATCACAAGGCTTTCCCTGCCTTTGCCTCCTTTACCTCATCATTACTTTGCCTTTGTCTACATTGTACCATGTCCGAATCCTTTCTGGAGAGACAGGACCACATTTCTTCACTCCATCTCTCTTCCTTGCTCCTACCCAGCAGGACTGACTCACGTTGTGCTGCTTCTGGTATTCAGATGCTTGCTCAGCTGGTGAGAAGAAACCTTGAAAAGTAGGGAGCACAAGCAGGATGTCACATTCTCCAGAAAGAAGATCAGCAGTACTGTGCAAACAATTTCTCCAGGAATCTCAGTAACAGAGGTAATAGTAATATCAAACAGAAAGGCAGAGGTGCTTATGAGGCTCATATTTGAAGCACGATAGAGCCCCGAAGGCTGTAAAGGCCAGAGGACAGGTTCTGCACCTCGGGCAAGCTGTGCAAGAGCAACCTCTGGCTCCGGCAGGTTAGCAAGGAGTGCCACAAATCAGCAACACACTCGGTAAGGGCAAGCAGCCGTGGCCTCGCGGAGGAGAACCCGGCTGCTGCAGGAAGAGCATTTCAGGGGAGGCACTGGCAAGCCAGGCGGTCACTGAGGGCCCCCCGTGCTAGTGGTGGCTGATGCAGGTCTGGAACAGCCTGCCCAACTCGAGCACTTCTGAGCTCTCATGCACAGAGCCAGCTCCAGCAGGGTCTGCCCCCCTCTCACTGCTGTAAGCACCCTAAATTGAGAAAAGTGATTTTATACAAAACAAAGGGGAAAAAAAGTTTGGGAAGCAGAATATAATTTTCTCAATCTTTATGTGGAGTTTATGTCAGATCCTTTTTCAAAGCAGTACCACTAAAATGTAGTGTGAGGTTTGATATTATATATATTCATGTGCTGCATTTGAATAAAAACATTTTGAATTTTATATTGGGTATAAAAAAGCAAAGGTATCAAGCTGGGAAAGCGGTTTGAAAATAACAAAGGACTTCATGTGGGATTGTTTTAGGTCATTTTATCTGTCATTCCTGACTTCCTTTTAGCTTAAAATGCAGTCACTCATTGAAATCAGTGGTAGAGACTAGGAGGCAGCTGGGCACACACCACCATACAGGGCTGCATGAGGAAAGAAGTCCTCAGACTTACTGAGATCTCTAGCTAATTATACCTATGCCACATTTGTGAAGAGGTGTTGGTGTGGGCCTAAAGAAGCAGAGAGTCTCCCAAATTGTTGCAGGATGGGAGAGAATTTCAGTTCTTGCCAAGTTCCCTGAGCAAGGTGCTCCTGGGAGCAAGTCAAGGAGATAGGTTCAGATCTCAAACTGGATGTGCCACAGCCTTAAGCATAAATCTAGGGTCTTAGGCTGAGTGGACAGTGCAGTGATTTCAAGGACTGTCACACATATGGACACACAGGGCTTGTTCTGAAGTAGCTTGCTAGGGTGCTTCAGTAATAGCAGCACGAGTAAATAATTTGTGTAGTTAGCCCATATGCCATTGAGAACATCCTTGAAAGTGGACATATATACACTGTAATGAAACTAATTCTTTGTACCCTCAACAGCATTTCCATTTTAAAGGTTGTTCTCCTGTGCTTTGACCCCAAAGGGCTGTATTGTCAGCAGGACAACTGAGATTTTATTTGTTTTTGAAAGAACTTGACAATAGCTAAAGGAGCAGTTTTCACTTTTCCCTTTTTGGTCTGAACCCGAAATAGCAAGAGAGATGAGTCTGAAGCTGGAAGATTCAAATCCAGCCCACTTTCACTGCCCCAAGTCCCTCTCCACACATACCCAAGTACACAAAAGCAGCTTGGCACAGGAAGGGAGATAAGATAGGAAAAGGGACCACTGTCTCCCACAAACACGTGCAGCCAGAATATGAAAGCGAGAAGTTCGGTAACAAATTAAGTGCAAGATTCATGTAAATGAACACTTACAGAGATCTAATAAATGATCCTGTGCAACGCATTGTCAGGGTGTTTTTCTCTCTGCCATTTTTGTTTGGCATTTGCACATAGAAGCTTTTCCCCCTTGGAGGATATTCATCTGTCACTATCTGTTGGTGGAAGGACTTTTTATTTTTTTAATAAGGCATCTCTTTTCTTTCTAATGTGTTGCCTTATCAAAGAGAGTATTTAGGTTAAGCCCTTTCAACAGTGGTATTCATCGGATAGGATGACATGTAGGAAGGATGCTTTTTAATTAATGTGATGTCTTTCGTCCTAGAGAACTAATCAGAGTCTTGGCGGTCCTGTATTTATTCTGGTTGCGGACTGGCAAAGTCACTGCAAATCTCTCTGCTCCTAGTGACAGTCTTCATTTCCAGAACAAAAGTGGACTCATCTGGAGACAGATGCTTTGCTAACAGACCCCCATACCTCTTTCAGTCAACTGCCTGTGCCCCAACCCCATCTTCCAGCCAGAGGTTATGGCAGGATGTGATCTGCACCCGACTTCATTGTCTGGTAAGGTATGAAAAACTGAACAAACTGGCATCAGGTTTTCTGCCACAATCAACAGTGTTCTTAGTTCCTCTCTCATTTACTCTTTTTCTGTATATCTCTGATAAATCTTTCTCTCAGTAGTTTTTTCTTCCCATAAAAATATCTGGATACATTCCAAGAACTTTCTTCTACTGCTACCTGTAAGTATTATATGTGCTAACTTCCACTGGAATTTGGCTCTGGACTGCTTGATGGCTTTCCACTCTATACTTTCATATAAACCCATGATTTCAGTACCAACTACAAGATAGAGATGTGCTAGTCCTACCTGTTTGAGTTCTCTTTCCATCTCAGTTTTGGTTATTTCCCTTTCACTTGCCTTCACTGCCATCAGCAATCCTGCCTTCGGCCACGACCACTGCACTCCTGAAACAGATACTCATTCAATCTACAGGTCATACCTGATTATCTTTAATCACTTGGCAGCTTCACTGATAGCAATCTCATTTCTTCTTTCAGAATAGGAGGGAAAAACCCTCTCTGGAAAAACAAAGGGTGTGAGGTTGTTTCTGAACTAGTGCCTGAAAAGGTCCAAAGCTCATTTCTTTTTATCAGTCTGTCCAGTGGAAACACAGAGTGACTCTGGTAAAATTAGTGGAGCCACAGTGATATAACTGAGATCCAAATCAAGATAGGGGTTTGGAATACCATTGTTCTGAGAGTTTTTTTATTATTATTATTAAATGGATCTTATTTCCTGCTTTATGAGTTATTTTGAAAGTTTACACAGCAGCTACTGTATCTGAGAAAGTAGAGTAGAAGTTCAGATTATGAACTTTGATAGCTCATGGTTTATTCAGTATTTTTAATAAAGTTTGAAAAGGTTCCCTTCCATCAGAGGATGTCTTCTTTGATTAATCAATTGAATTTGACATTTTCTCTATGGAGAACACAAAATAGTATATCCCTTTGCCAGTTGTTTATAGGCAGCTTCACAGCACACAATAGAACAATTGTTTTCCAAGAGCTGTGATCAGAAATGTTAATAAACCACTTAATAGTGCAGCATCTCCTTCTTCTTTTAAAAATATACAATAAGGATATATCAAGTCATTTTTTAATATAATCTGCATAATTTCAAAATATATTCAGAATAACAGATTCATCTTAAATAGCCTTCTTCACATCTACATCTGTAACTGCTGCAGTAGCTGCTCTGTCAGGCTTGATTTTATTCAGTGTTGCAGGATCAACATAAAATCTAGGCTGAAAATTAAAGCAAGTAAACGTACCCCTGAGAGTCAAGAAAATGATTTTGGTCCAAAAGAGTATTTCTGGCCACAACTCGCTTTCAAAAGCAGCTTTGTCATTTGTGCCTGGCCTAGTCCCAGTAAGTGCTATTATGATTTGTTACATTTTTTTACAGAACCAGGAGACCATTTATTAGCCCCACGGTATTGTATTGAGATTCAATTATGTAATAGTCATTATTCTGCTGAATATCCCAAGCTTTGTAAGAAAGTTTTAGCTCTGGAAAGAAACGGACAAGGTTCTCAAATGATTTCGAGGAAGATCAAACTCCCCCTTTCTTGCTAGTTGAAAGAAGAAAGGTCCCTTCCTGATATAAATCATGAATAATTTGAATAGACTTTCTTTTTCTAAAGAAAAACTCCTTTTTCTTTGAAAGCCATTGATAGCTTGGGATTCAAGCAGAAGGGAATGAAAGGAGAAATAATAGTTTCTTCCTCGAGGAGGACACGATAGGTACGCTTCCAAATTAGTGAGATTTTAATTTAATTATAACGGAGGAGAGCGCGTGCACGTGCGAGCTGCCTGTGAGGAGGGAGGGCCTTTTCCCCGGCTCGGAGGCTGGGGGCAGCTCCTCAGCTGGGCAGAGCTGGCTCCCCGAGGGGGCTGCGGCCCCGCTCGCTGCCTCGGCTGCCCCGCTCTGCATCCAGGAGGCCAACTCGATGCCTACACCTACTGCCAGCGGCCCCGTGTGCAACCACGCTACGCCTGCGCCTCCCAGGCGGCAAATTAACTACCGTAAAATAATGTCTGCCACTAGTTACCGCGTATCAGCCTCATCCTACCATTCCTCGCCGTTTTTAAAAACCCCAAACATAGTTTTTGAAAAGCACTGACATCAAAACAAAAATTGATCAGCGCCAAGCAATTCTCCCCTTCACAAGCCATTTTATATGATGAAGGCTTCAGCTTGCAGCTCTCAGAGGAATACTCAATCATGTGTGAATGTTCCCCTGCTCTCCATTCACAGCCAGATACTACAGTAACAAACAACCAGGTATAAATCAGTCCAGCTGTTGCCTTTTTTTTCCTAAATTAGTAATGACTAAAACATACCCACAACTTGCATACAATACATATGCAACAAAATGCTGTGTCTTGGAATAACAAAACCAGTTATTCCCAGGTATTCTCAGGCATTGGGAAGAAATGTTCCTGAGGCCGACAGATTTCTAAAATGATCTTTTCTTACAGTATGCTGTGCTCAATTGGTATTTTAGTGAAATGATTTATACTCTTTATACTCTCTGAAAAGAAAGCAGAGTGGAAGGTTTTCTTCAGACAGGCATCGGTCTCTAAAAAATTCACAACAAATAGAAATTTGTAACCAAGGTTGCATTCCTATTACAGAAACAACCATCTCAAACACAGCTGTATAGCGTGCCAGTGTGCTGACAGCCATTGCATAAAAATATGTATGTTTGTGTGTGTTTTCCCCTCTGTAAGAGCAAGCAAGAATAGAGCAGGTGATAATGCAGTTTAGCCATAACCATGTCATTTTCTAGTTATTTTCTGCAGTCTAAATAAGTTATAAATGGATCAGATGCATTTGAATTTCATTCACTAATTAACTCTACTCAAAGAATCATGTCTTTATTTTTTCATTATACAAGAGAAAGAGGTTGGATATCCATTTTATCTTAAAAATGTGAAGTAAAATACATTTTCAAGTTGCATATTTATTGGAGTAAGTGAAATAAGGCATCAAGCCAAAATCTTATCTTGTTTGCCACTATGTAAATGATGAGTAAGTCAGCTTGGGTCAACAGAGCAGCAGCAGTCACATGAGTCAGAGCACACTTCTCTGCAAAGATTTCTCCACAGCTAAATATACTATTACAGTTGTGTCAAAAAAAGCTCTGTGTCAAGTTGTAATAAATGCTGTCAGTGATGCTGAGCTCTGAACAATCATAAAGGCAAAAAGATGAACAGGAATTTACAAACTGGCCTTAAAACCTCCTGAGGAGACTGGAAATTTTGACTGCATGAGAACTGAAGATTCAGACCTTTGGTAATGAAAACATGGCCCAATTTTTCTGCCACCTTCACTTATTCACCTTTCAAATGGATCTGAAAAATAAAGTAGAAAGAGAAAATAATTTTATGCAGGAACAAACCACAGAAGATACCAAGTTACCTCTCAACTACATGTCGACTCCGAGTTTGTTTCACTATCATTTTAACCAACCCTTCCCCAAGAAACAATGTCTTGCTCCTCTCAGAGAAGGACATTATACTTATCCACCATTGCTGTTATCTCTGAAGGATAACAGCCAAACAGGTAGATGCCAATCCCAGAACCCACCCCCAGATCCAGCAAAACACTAATTCCATTAACTGCTCCTTGTATTTCAGTCTGGGAAACTGAGAGCTCAGTATACCATAAATGAGATGCCATTTGACGTTTTTTATTATTATTATTATTAATAATATTATTTTTCCCCACATGGGTCACAATTTAACAGTATTACAAAGACAGTTTTAAGTAATTAAAAATGCTTATCAAATTTGGGTTCACTTTCTCTACCAATAAATACAGAAATTGAAGAGATTTAATAATTCCTCTGAATTTCTCTCCTACCTAGTCTTTTCACTGGAAGCCTGATTAAATGTGTATTATTTCTTCCTAAGTGGTTTTACAGGTCCTTTATCTTAGATTTATGAGTATCAACCTACTTTAGAAGGTATTAGATAGCTTTAACGTTTGACACTTATTCTCTAAATCATTTATGGTGCTCTCCACTTGCAGTGGAGACGATCAGTAATCTTTGCAATATTAGGTTTTATTGACAATGCACCATACAGAGTTCTTATTATATGGTAATGATTTAAGATAGGTACAAGATTGGGAACTAATAAATCCAAAGGCTCATTTCTGATTGTTGACACAGAGCTGAGGAATAATGTGCATCCACCTAAATCACAGTATTTCTCAATAATGCAAAACACACACATGTTCAGCCTGCTAGAAGCACAGCCCAGAAATGGGTAAACTGAATCAATTCCTGCTTTGAGACTGATGGTCTCAAAGCTGTTCTCTGGCTGTGAACTTGAGACTCCCCTATGGGGTGGCAATACCAACGTCACACAACCTGGGCCGGGGGAAGCGCACAGCGAGGGCGGCCGCTGCTGCTGAGGCTATGGGACAGCCCCAAGCAACCCAAGCATGCCCCAAGTGTCACACTTGAGCCACATCATGGTAGATACCAAGGCTATTGAGCTCGTTTTATTGAAGTAAACAGCTAGCAAGACTGGAGATTGAGGGCTTAAAAATCAGGGCGAATAGTTTGTATTGGGGAGATAATGCCTGAAGTTTATGTATTGCAAAGCCCTATACAAGCAGTTCATATAAATATCAGCACTGACAACGGAGCCAACTATTTCAATAGAGATTGGCTAACTTATGTACATTACTCACAGAATACTGGAGCTAGAAGGAAAAGAAAGGATTCAAAGCAAGATCTCATCTGAAATCTTGAAGTCCAAAGGTATGTTTTTGAAATAGAGTCCAGAGATCTGTATCAGTCTTTCTTTTAGAGTAGGTCATTGGAAATGACTTCTGGTACATTAAAGCTACATGAATTGCTAATTTGTTAAGTTGAAATCTGACGTTTCAAAAAATGCAGAAGTGATCTTGAAGTAAAAATAACATACAAAATCTGAATCCTGCTTTTATCCAAACAGTAACCTGGCAAGAAAACTGAAAATTCGGTATTAGTGGCAAAATCATCACACGACTGTGTAGTTGTGAATAGTAAGAGAAGTAAAAAGTTTGTTTTCTCTCACCTTGCTCATTCAAAAAACAAACAAACCAAAAATCCTTATTCAGACTAAAGCCTTGGCAGGCTCACTTAACTATCCACAAATGATTTAGTATCAGAGGGACTAGGTCTACTAAACATCAAGAACTCTGAACTCCAGTCAAAATAAAATACCTAGTTCAAAGCAATGTGGTAAGCATCATCATTACATTGCCTTACTTCAGTAAAACCAGGCACAGATTTTCTTGGGGGAAGGGAGAAAAAAACGCATCCAACCCAAATTAGCTCAGCTGAGTGCTGTATGCAAACCCGTGGCCTTGCAGGGAGGTACTGACTGCAGAACCCCATCATGGCAAAGCATTAGCAAGCAATTTACGAATGAACTGTGAAAGAGCAGAAATATCAGAACTTTCCTTTTCTTATTAATGGAACTAAGCGCATTCTGCAATGCAGTATCTACATTTTTGTCTGCTTGTTTGCTTCCTAAATCAGCAAAATATAATAATCTTTAACATCTTTCAGTGACGAATGAAATTTGCTTTAGTACTGTGAAAAAAGGAGGAGGTCAGAAAGACTTGGGAAAATTTGTTAGTATGATCTGTAATATGAATTTGGCAGAAAAGGAATTGAGAACATTTCTTTGCAAAACAAAGGGCAAAGTTTTCCTCTTGGAGCTGCATGGCAATTTCTGAGTTATATGCTCCACAGAAACTTGCCAACCTGATGGCCAGGACAGCAGAATACTGAGTGTCTGCCTGACAGACCAAACATGGTGATGGGTCCTCCCTCAGACAATAAGCACCTTACTCTTCCAGCAGGGCCAAATGTGTGTCCATCAGCACACACAGATAAAGACCGAATGACTCACCTCTGCCTCAGAAAGATTATCATCTACATTAAATTTGGCACCAAAATAAATGGCAAAATCAGTAACAGAGTAGGTGGCAGAAATGCAGGGTCAGTCTAGCAGGGAATGACAAAAGTTTTCTCTTTTTTGCCTGCGTCCGATTGTCCTTGTGCATGTGAAAAGTCTGTAATCTCATGGTTCACCACTTGCATCACCTGAACCACCCAAGTGACCAATGACACCAAGGAACTTCAGAGTCTCTAAAATGAGTAATCTTGAGCTTCTGAATCCCTTCCAACTGAGATTAATTAAGATATCACTTAGGTGTGCAAATTACTGCTAGAGAATATGTGGTGGGCAAGACTATAACCAAGTTCAAAAAAAGGACTAGACAAATTCATGGAGATGATATCCATTGCTTTCAAATCAATACTGGTCTGGGTGCATACTTGGACTCCACGAGTTTCTGAATCACTAACCAATGGAAAAGTATACCAGGGAAGACCACTGTGATGGCACCCACCTCTTCTGCTCTTCCCTGAGTATAAGTAATGAGTACATTCCCATAGCGATCCTGAAGGAAGTACCTTGGGACATCTGGACTCGTCTCTATAATGACATGTTAATTCTTATATGTTAATAAATAACATGTTGATTCTTATATTTTAATAAATTCAATCACATGAAAATGGATCCTTTAGACAAGGAAACCGTGCTGGCTAGAGTTTACTACATATAAAATTCAAATGTTAAGAAAAAGTTGTATAAGACATCCTTGTAAAGGGTTAAGAAAAAAAACAAATATCAACTCTGAAATGTTCATACAGACTAACCTCAGTTGAGGGAGTGAAATCCCAAAGCCTTTCTTGTAGTCCCTGGGAAACAGGATCATCCAGAAGGTGCTCCAGATTCCCCTGCAAAGGCTCCCACCTTGAATCGCCATCCATCTTGGCATCTAAAATCATTGCTACTCCAGGACCCTTTGCCAGCACTGCAGCAGTACTACACTCATTTTAGGTCAGTAACTTTTTTATGGATCATTTTTTCCTTTTAGCCTGTAAACAACTTTCATCAGACCACAGGTCTCCTCTCTTTTTCCCCCTTCCCCATCTGGCCTTTTACCTTGGAAATATTCTACATTCTGTTCTTTCTACAACATGTTCTGTTTAATGCTCTGCATCTGCATGGGACTTCCAATTACATAAGCCACTGCAATTAAACTTTGGTTTTTCTTTATCTTTCTTGTCACACATGTATAACCTGGGTCCACAACTGCCAGCATCTGAAGCCTGTGCTGCACCCTTGAAGTGCCACATCGGAAGGGGTTGAAACGTTACATTCAGTTTGGACTTGCCCATGGCAAGCAATGCTGCCTGCGTTCCACCACTTCCGTCACTTCCTCGTGAACTGTGGCACACAAGCTGAAGGTGATTACACCTCGAACACAACCCCTCCCTAAATTGCCAGCATAACAGGCAAATTATGCGGTTGCACTTACTGTGGCAGTGGCAGGTACAACACCAGGCTACGATGGGGCAGGAGGAGGGGGAAGAGCGTGAACTGCCCAGTTAGGTGCAGTATCAGGACACGCAGGGTGACACACCACACTGACTAGCACTAACAGGAGTACAACCATCCCCTCCAAAACCCAGCAAACTTGTAGGTGTTAGCTGTGAATTCTTTACCAGGCTTGATATATACGTAACCCATATTAAAGCTCACTTGTCCCATCCACACTCTGCCATGAGTCAGAGCTAGTTCAGGATGAGCGGGATGTAGCCCTGTGTCCTTTCTTCCAAGCATCTCTTTTCTACACACTTCTGGGTTTTAGGCAAGGATCAAACCACTACCGGGTAGGCTCTGTACAGCAAGAGGAGCATCTGAGCACATCCCTCAGCAGCAGCACAGGCAAATCTCACCAGAATGGGAGAAATCTCACGGGCAGTCTCAAACAGGAGAGAAGTAGTTACCTTACATGATTAAGAGGCTGAAATAAGGGCTCAAAGTTTAATATATACCACTGGAAAGACAAAGCAAAACAAAACACAAGGGACACATGTAACATATGTAGTTTTCACATTATATAATTAGTATGAGTTGAAAATCAAAAAACTTGCAATGAAAATAATGTACTATTCATGCAGTAAAACTTTTCAAATAAGCACAATACGTACACCTGGATAAACGTGTTTTGGTGATCAGCTGAATCATGTGCTTGAAAGTCTGATTTGAACAGACAGATGCTGACTTTGCACACATACTTTGTGGTAAAGTTGGCAGCATAGGTCATTAAAGAAAATACACTTTTCTGACTTGCGAAAAGTTGAATTTAATGCCTACACTCAGTGGTTTTGCTGGGAAAGCAAATTTTATAGGAATGTCAGTTATAATTTTAGAAAGGAAACAATGTGGCAATTTCCAAATTCTAAGAGAGTTTTGGGGGTGAGAGAGAGAAGCAATACTCGGAAAGAAAAGGCCGTAGCAAAACACTGTGAAACAGATAAAAGAAATTGTTTTCTCTTTTGTCTCCTTTTTCCATTTTATCTCTTTCAAGCCAGCATCTTATTAGAAAAGTTGCTTTCTATCTTTCCTAAACCCTTTTTTCCATAGTCTGCCAATGTATGTACAAAATCACTGCCAAAAAATGTGTCTCCTTTGCTAGAGGATAATTAATAGATGTTCACCAAACCATTATAAAATCCTATAGGGTTTCATCTCCAGAAGGATTTTGCAGTCTTGCAGGTAAGTCATTATCCCCTGAAAAAAAAAAATTGGCAGAGAAAGTAGAATGCAAAACCTCCTTCCTTCTTTCTACAACATCTGCCTAATTTAAATTGAAAGCTCTGTAGGGTGGGAACCTACTAGGAACTACATTAAGTATGCATACTGTAAAGAACCACGTCATATCAACGGTCTAACAAAAATCAAAGATTATTATATCAAAGCTTCAAAAATCTCTACTGTAGGTCCCAGAAATGACAATATAATTATTTTCAGAGATGACTATGCAGTAACTCAACCCGACAAGAGACCTTAAAAACAGCAAGCCTGATTTTAACCAAAGGAAAAGACAAGCATTCAGAATACAGACTGTTCTTAATTCACTGTATTGGACCTACACATTTTATTCCTAGCCATATAGCCAAAGCATGACTTCTTGCCTTTCTTATTAGTATTCCGAAGACATAAAAGGATTCCTCAGTTTCATATGCATATGTTACGTCTGAACATGCACTCCAACTGCTTATAGAGATGTTATGTATGTCCACCTTTTAACCACCTTCTCTCTTTTACCTTAACTTCCTAACTGCCCTCCCCCCATTCCCTCAGATGCCTAGGTTATTTTCATCGGTTACATTATTTATTTCAGCGGGAAGATCATTGCAAATATGGTTTGTGGGACTTGAGCTTCACTCTGGATTTCAGCAATACCTCAGCTGTTATGCATATGCCCTAAGAGTGAATGCTAGCAACCCACTGCAGTAATACTCAATGTTCATATACAACTTCTCATCTTCAAAGCACTTTAAAATTTCCCAGAGGCTCTACAAAATCTGGCAGAGGGAGGAAAAGATCCGGGTAAGAATCTTTGGTGTTGGTTGTAACATAACTCATACTCTCTTCCTGCTTAGCCACATAGCGAGATTGTAGTCACCTACAGATCTAAATTTGAAATTGTTTTCAAAACAGCGTTACATTGCCAACAACACATCTTCAGAAAAAAATGTAAAAAAAATCTTTCTCTCTCACTGGGCAACTCTTTTCAGAAGTCCTGTTCTCCACTCTGAGCTCAGAGGAAAATTTGTAACACAAGCACTAGGTGTTGGAAGATGAATTTATCAAAATAAAGGACATGTAGATTTTTCAGAAAATTATGCTAATAAAAAAACATACTCCCCAGCAATAAAAGAACAAACAATAGAACCAGGAATCTATTTTTCCTGATATTTCTCAACACAAGGTCTACTATAATATTCTGTCTGCTTAAAATTTAGAGCAGTTGTTTCACAAGGGCTCAGCACCCATGCCCAGCTGACATACACTCTAGAGGGGACAGCCAACCTACTGGCACCCAAGCCTAACTCCTGGATAGTGTCTTTCATTCTGGGAATTCTTTTGGATGAATAACGTGCAGGCAATGCCCCCTTCTGGTTGCCTTCTCGGTTCTGAGCATGAGCCACAAGCCAGGCTGACAAGGACAAACGAGACCCTTTAGGGTAACTATTTTAAGCTATCTTCTTTTTTGACTGGGCTGAGATTAGACTTTCAAACTGCTTTTATTAGCACCTTAAATGGCAGTGGAATTAAACAAAAAATAACTTTTTACTTATGAGAAACAAATATTAAACTGTGATGAATAACGTGTCCTATTTCTCAAATAGCCTATTAAACATTTAATCTGCCCTTTATGCTTGAAAGCATGACTCGTATTTAACCAATGTGCTCTCTAAGGCGCAGAGTTATGTAACAAGACAATTCACAGTTTCAAAACAAAAATGTTAAGCCAGTTCTTCTCTTACCATTTACTTGGTCAGATTCATTTTGAGTTTAAACATTTCTATAATATACGACAAAATATGGAGCAATGTTAGCATACAGAGAAGGAACAAATGCATTCCCAAATGAAACGCTATACACATTCAGGGAAAATTCCCACTGGAAAACTACAAAACTGCAGACTCTCCATTTATGCAATTTTAATATGGCGGATGAAAAGAAGTGTAAGATACTACATTTGTATTAAAGCAGTTTAAAAAGAAATAACATACGAATTATTAACAAATAACAATATAATAACTATAGCAAAATGTGTATGATTACATGCTAATTAAATTCCCTTCTTATAATATTTGCAATGTCTCAAAACGCTATTCTCTCTCTCTCTCTCCATATTTTCCTTCTAGTAACACTTCTTTTAAAAAAATCCTAGGTGTAAATCAGAAACTATTAAATATTCTACAAGTAGTAGAAGAAAAGAGAATAGAACTACAGAGAATTCTTCGGAAATTAAAATTCCTATTTGGAAATAAACTCACATATAGCGTATTTGAACTACATATCCTTCTGTTTATACACTTTTAAAGCCTAAGTAATACAACTTTCAGAACACAGCAATTTGGGGAACTGGAATGAACTCTTTCTAGGTAAATGTTCACTGAACTTTCCTTTGTATAAAAATAATTATCTTCATTCAGGGAGCCAGTCTTCTGTGTACCACCCGTGGCCCGTTTCTATAAAATTCAACCTCACCTTTCTTATCTGGCTACATAGGCCTTTTTAATTTTTCTATTCTTGAAGTATAAGCTTCTTCTTGTATTTGCAACTTTTTGTTTATCTCTGCCTGTAAAGAAAATCAAAAGAAGAAAGTAGTTATGATGGAGTTATCTTAGGCTGCACATTGTCTTTGTGGTTTTGACACACTGTAGTGGAGTAAGACAGGCTTTATCCTACACACCTTCCTGTTTTGCAGACATAACGGTGTTTCAGCCTGTACTTAAGTGATAACACTTTATCGTATTACTGTGCACAATCCCAGCCAATGGTATGTCTGCCACGAACAGGACGCGATTTGGGACAGCCATTTTTCATATAACCTTGTCTTGGGAGATACGCTAATTTGCCTGTATTCTCAGACAGACTTTACCAATAAACACCAAATCAGAAAAAATTGCTTTGGGATTTCATCGTTGCCACCGTTTTCCTTTGCTGCAGATGTTTGTTCTCTAGTGTAATACATTTTATTGAAACACTGCTGGAATTAGAAAGCATTACTGAAAATGAACCATAAAAAAAAAAAATCATGATGTTCCTTCACTTTCTTAATTACAATTATGAACACGTATCATATTCTGGAAATCCAGATTGTTGTAAATATTGCGTTTAATTTGCAATGTAGAAATTGTAAGAAACGTACAAGGGTTGTGACATACTTTTATAAATTCAGGAAGTAACAATGTGTAACCATCTGTAATTCCCTAGCATTTGGAAACGTGGAATCACTGGAACAAAGGCCAACATATTGATTTTTTAATGGTGAATTTTGTACATTTTTCAGCATCAGCATATATCACTGCAAAAATACACAAGAACTGGAAGGAACAGGATGGCACAGCCCTTCCAAGAATTATAAAGTTTTGTTCAAATAGCTGGAAAGGTACTTGACAGCCTCCACACACATTGATCCAAAACTCCCAGCCACATTCTCAATGAATTCCATATAATTTTGATAAAGCAAATGGATCTGACCTAGTAAAGGTAGTTGCCGTTTTAGGAACTTTTTGGTCTGCCAATCCTAAAACTCCCTAATGCTCCCATACTGCACTATACCAATTGATAATGACATCTAAAATGCTTTCAAAGTTCTGAGAAGCTCAGATGAGTATCAAAAAGTTGGAATTTCTATCTCAACTTTGTATCCTTGTAGATGTTGCTGACCCTTCACCATGCCCAGTCAGCTTTTT
This sequence comes from Tinamus guttatus, assembly GCF_059628265.1. NCBI lineage: Eukaryota > Metazoa > Chordata > Aves > Tinamiformes > Tinamidae > Tinamus > Tinamus guttatus. The sequence continues at coordinate 724,353 of NW_028288780.1, forward strand.
AAGTATAAACAAGTGTGTTCCCACCTCATTACTTCCACATACCCTATGTTTACTTCGTCGCTTTCCTGAGGAACACTGATCCCCCAGGCTAATCTGCTGCCAGCCAACCCCACTGCCCTTTCTCCTCCAGGCTTTAAATCTGTCTCTTATTCTACCTTTAGTGATAATCGGCTGCCGCCACACACACCCTGGCTGGTACTTTGATTGCTGAGTGCCAGCACTGTGATTTTTGACCATTCTTGACTCAACTGGAGCAAAAGTTGCTTTACGTCTCCTGGACACATAATGCAGACTGTAAAAATCACAGTTCACACATAACAACATAATTACAGGACTTTGATCATGTATCAGGTAAAAATCTAAAGATAGCCTTACTTGGAAGGTCAACAAATTGAGAAACTGGTTGAAAAAAAAAGATGAAATGGTGGAGGATTTTTAATAATTAGGAGGAAGTAATTTTCTAGGTATATAAACAGAGTCGCTTAAGTAGAAACATTATTTTTCAATCTCTGAAGTTTTTGTTCAAGAAAAAATCTTTTACCACAGATATTAATGAAATGCAAGGTTAAGCGAAAATCACATATTTAATTTCTTAAAACATACAGGCATTCCATAGGTTTGGACAGGAATAAGACACATAGGCCAGGCCCTCTCCTCTTTCTAAAAGAGCTGTTGAAAGGGAATATGAAATCAAATGGGTAGATCTACTGATAGTATCATTATTCCAATTTATATTTCTCATTCATACATAATGTAAATATGTACAGCAAATTATCAATATTACACTATTTTCAAATAATATTCTATATTTAATAAACTGCTGTACACTCCATAGCATCCAAGTGCCATATCAAGAACTGTAACGACACACGAAGTCCTAAATACCTAATGCCACTTGGTTGTTGCAACTAAGGCCACATAATATTTTTACAGTGAAACCGAGTTCTGTTTTGCTTTCAATAATTTTATATGCTTTAGGGAGCAGTTTATAAGATAACAATGGTCTGCTCTGCTGGCTTTCCAAATGTTTCAATTTACAGACCTCCCTATAGAGAAGCAAATCACCCTAAAACAAATTTAAAATCCTCTGATAATAATTTCTTGCTTCCCTCTCATGAACCCCATAGAAATAACTCAGACTCCTTACAATCTGCAGACCACATATCGAAATCTGACCTACTCCACCCATTAAGGCAGCTTTTCTCTAATCACAATCCAACAAACTAGAGTCTAGAATTGGCATGGGTGTTACTTATACAGATTGGAGGATGTGTAACGTACATGTGTTTAACAATTTATATGAAGTACATATTGCATATGCTCCATTGCAGCAGCTGATCTTGAACTGCTGCTGTAAAGGAATTTTATCACTGATATCACTGAGTGCAGGATTTGGCCCATGTTTCTTAACACATAGTAATGCTGAATATATATGTTTATATTACTGAGTATTTTTTATCTTATCACATGTAAGCTGACTAAAGTAGGAGTTATTTATAGAGGATAATTCACATTCTTACGGCATATGGATGTGTTTTCTGCCAGCTTTAGCATGAATACAGTTTATATTCATTAAAGCTGAGCTTGGTAATTAACCAGAGACAGAACTAGCAAATAACTTTATGGCGACAGTACCTCAAGGTTGCCAATAATTTCATTTGTGATTTCACCCATTACAGACTTCACATCTTCAACAGTGAAACCAGTCAAAGCATCTGCCTTGGATTCTGCTTCTGGAGAAGGCTCTTCAAGGCCACTTTCTTGATCAGATTCCTAGTAGCAGCCAACAACAAGAACGAGGTGGGTTTGAACATGTCGCTGCTCTCTGCAAGATCAGACAGTGTCAGCATGAGGACCCCCACCACCCACCGAGCCTGCTTTGGAGAGCTGCTCTGACAGCCAGCACCAGCAGCACTCGGCACTGCCCGGCCCAGGCTGGTGCTGAGGCTGGGAAGCCGTGGGGCAGGGAAGCCCGCAGGTCCCATCTCCACAATTGTCCTCCTCTAATAACAATAACAGCAACTTCATTCAGGCTTAGACGTGAATACATGCTGTATTCTGGAGAAAATAATGTAATTAGTAACTGGGCTCCAGTGGGAAAAAAAATGAAATAGGGAATTCAAAGTAAAATAGTTTCTGTTAAAAAAAAAAAGGGGGGAGGTGGCGGGGGGAGGGAGTAAATACCCATACCTTAGGTTCCACCTCTGCAGCTGCTGGCACGGAGCTGGCATCAGAAGGAACACGAGGTACACAAGGGATACCTTCTTCCAGCGGAACGGGGAAAGTGCCATCTGCAGCTGGGGCAACTTCAACCACATACTGGCAGGTTTAAAAAAAAAAAAAGTTTGTAATTTACTTTTAATTATTGTGAACAGGTTTACTGGAGATATTTTTTGTCACGCATTTCCTTTCCTTTTAAAACAGCAAAAACAATACCTTTTTGTTACTACCCATGTGCTCAGAACTGGAAAGCACAGGGAAAATGATTATAGATCAGCTTTAATTTCTAGTAAGCATCTCAAGGGGCCCTCTCTGTAATACTTGGAAAGAACAAAAGGTTTTTGTAATTTTATAACATTACAGCTTCTTACTCATATAGATAAGTCAGTTTAGAAAACACAGTGTTTGGGTAACTTGCAACCTTCACAAAGCAAAATTGTCACTTCTAAACAGGGATCCTGCTGCAGTTCCGAGGTAGAAGGCCCAGCTGACCACTGTGTTAGTCTACAAATAGGGTCAGATAAAGTTGTTACACTGCATCAAATGAGGCCCTAACAGAAATATCTTCAAATATGAATATAACTTAATATCAATTGACTGCCTCAATTGACAATCAAACAACCGCCTAATTTTTGTTTCTAAATCAATTTGCATCCATTTTTCTTTCTTTTTTTTTTGTGTGTGTGAGTGTGTGTGTGTGAAAACATCAACTTTACTGGTATTTTGTTGCCTTGTAAACTGCTGCTCCAGCAATGCTCTGACAAGGAAATGGGGTTTTGCGCCTCTTGAGTAGCTGGATGCAGCACCTTTTTTTTTGCCCCTCACTTTAGGGCTCCAGGGAGCAATGGAGAAAAAGATGCTGAGTCTTCTGAAGGGCCAAGCGTGTGCATGTGGGAGGGTTGTTTGCTGGCTTGTTTAGGGATGGAAGAAAACATGTGTGCTGAAACACATGACACAAGGCAGTTCCGAAGGAGGAATGTGTAAAGCTAAAATGGCCTGTTTGGGACCTCTGTGAAGGCGAAGTACTGGGCACATGTTTTAGCTCTGAGTCAGCTTTTACAAACATGGTTTTGCTTGGATGTAGTAGCTCAACTTCATTAACTCAGAGTGGCTCCCGTTACATGTGTTTTCGCATACCCCTGAGATCATAGCTAGGTTAATATTTAGTTTATTTGCAGCTACTTGGCTACAATTAAATGTTTTAAAGTATTTAAGGTTCTGTATGTCTTCAAAAATGAAGGCAAAATGAACAAAAATAGTGAGGCCAGGTCACTACATTTTATGATGTTAAAGATACCTTTTGTAGTCCTAAAGCACTTCAAAAGTTTTATTCCATTTCTGACATTATCTTTAATATTCCCTGTCTCATGAGAGCTAGCCAAAAGAAGTAGGGAACAATACTCCAAGCTTATTTGAATCCAAAAATTCTGAAAAATCTTTCAGTTAAAGTGAGGAGAAAAACAGATTTTAAAGAGATCAAAAAGTATTTTCCTGCATCACTTGTAACTAGAATTTTACAGCATTCTGTTACTGCCAAAAGACTGACAGGTGAAAGAGAGAAAGTTCAGTTTACTCATCGAAACAAAAAAGTCTTAAATGGAAATAAATGTCATGCTTCCTTAGATAAAAGCAAGTTGTCTTAACATTCTAATAATATTTTTAAAATAAGTTTGAGTTGTGTGTGATTTAGCAAATATTTTCTTTTTTTTTCTGATCTCTCATTTTATATTTTTTCATATTTTTAAAATATTTTTTCACTCAAAAATGTTTGCCAAACTAGACTGAAATCTACGAAGTTTCTGCTTCCTTAAAATGACATTAATGGGAGTTAATTAGCTACCTATCAACTCAAAATATTTTCCTTATTGAGTCCAATTTATTATTCCATTTATTCACTCTGAAATAATTTTTAAAAATAATGAAACTGTAAAAATCTAGATTGCACTTTTAAAATCAATTCATAGCTAATCAAATACATTTTTGTAGCATGGATGAGATTTCCAGAGGTTTGGTTTTAGAATAATATTTTTGCTTCACTGCATCCTTTTAAAGGCAGCTATTCTTTACTCAGCTGTTCTGTGTCTAATAATAACCCTTGGATCATTAAGAAATAACTAAATTACGGCAGAACTAGTCTCTTTAATGAGCCATAATAGGCTCAACATTCAACCAAAATGTTTTTTTTTAAAGTCTCTGAAACTGCAATGTAGAATATGAAGTATTTTGTTTAGTAATAATAACTTTATGAGCAGTACTACAGTTTACAGCCAAAATATAGTGACCTAAAAATGCCATTCTGAATTGTTCTTTCCTATATGTCGTGTCCTTAACAAGTCCAGGGGAAAATTAGAACGAATGAATTGTGGTGAGAGCCTGAAGCCAACAAATGTATTTAAATGAATCCTTCTGATGCAATACTTTCCTTTAAAACACAATTAAGTCTTTGTATTTCCTTTGAACAAAACCTCATGTTTAACAGCACCAATGGCTCTATAGTAAAATCTATTTAAAAACAGAGGGAGACTCAGTAGATTTTATACAGTTAGCTTAAAACAAAGTTGCAAGTTCCTGAATTCAGAGTAAATTTAAGGCAAATTGCTTCCAGTGACCTACATTAAAAAATTCATACTGCTTTTCTTAATTTCTGAAGATTTGTCATTATCTAAGCATTATTCACTATGACAAAGATGTGTTATTCAAAGTGACTTTTTGAATCAATTATATAACTATGAAAAACAGTTTGGCGAGATGATAATGCCTTAAAAATTAATTGGCAGTATTTTCATACACACTGTAGCCCAATGGGCCCATGCGGATTCAAACACTGAGAAATCCTAGGAGAGCTGCACAAGGGCAGAGGGCATATCAGCGTCAGCTGCAGATAAAGGGATGCTCTGAAGGACACTGGAGGCAGCAGGAGTTAAATGCCGTCTCCTTACTAATTCCAAGGTGCACAAGTGGCCAAAGGCCACTTGAAGCCGGCCAAGTTACAGAAGCCAGAGACTGCTCCGGCATTCACACGGGAGGAGACACCATTCAACATCACCTCTGCGTTCCCACTCCGACCGCATCGACGCTCGGCACCGACACAGCAGGGGACTGTAGCTGGTGTTTAAACGGCGCTCTGAATTTATAGCCATGTGCTACGCTTTTTCCCTAGAATTCTTTCAGTAAAAGTTTACATAAGAACAGATACAGTATAAAAAGTGGCATGTTATTCTGTACATATATCTGCATGCTTTTCTTATTACTGAGAGCTAGCACATAACCTTTTTTACAAATATAAGCAGAGCAAAAACAATAAAAGCATACAGGAAAATTTCTAAGACAGAATAATGGCAGGAAAGAAGATTGGTAAGGCGTTCTAATAAATGAGTTCCACAGATGTGGTAGTTATTATAAAATTAGCTTTGCATAAGTTACCAATATACCATTACATTTTCCCCAGATGTTATCTGTTACTTAAATTAATTTTGCTTAAGTTACTATTATTGCAGATTTTATCCACACTGTATTTTATTATTTAAGTTTCTGTGGCATAAAACAAGCCCTGGCTGATAGCATTACTTTTAATAATATATGTAAGAGGTTTCTAGTATTATACAAATGGCTGCTGGGTATATCTTAATAGTCATAGCACAGAACATCTGCTCTCAAAATATTATGTAGATTAAAACCAGCTATTTACTTACACTCTAATTCAAGTCATCAGAAAGCTCTGCAGTATTTATGTATGTAGCATGAAGAAAGCAATCTACTCAGGGAATAAATGTCAGAGTTTGGATATTAACAAAGCTAAGGTCAAGGTCAGTTTGGATTTACTAATATACTGAAAGAAAATTAGAATTTAAAGTTTATGCTTGCTTATTTCTTCAATGAGAAGAGACACAAGAGTGAGGGGGATTGTGGCGCTTGTTTGCTACAAAGCTGTTTATATCATAGAACCATTTGCTAATGAGAGCTCTGTAGCTTAGGAAAGATGGGAAAATAATTATTTATAAAGATTGGAAAAAATGCTGAGTTCAGCATGGATCACTGCTAACATCTTTCAAACTTTCCATAGCCTTCAGGGGAATATCAATTTGGCTTTATATGAATGACAGACATTTTTTAAAAATGATTTTTTTGTGTTTTATTCTCTACATTTATATCATCTGCATAGTTGCTAATTGTGTGCTGCGTGACTTAATTTTAGCAGAGCTGTGCACAGACCTACCTTACACCTAGCTGGGATTTCTTATGAACCAAAACGTGGAATAGCAGCTTTACGTGATTTTGCCCTCCACGCTGGGCAGACTCAGCCACACGCTCCCAAACCCCCATTCCAGTTGCTTGCAGAGAAGGCATCTTCACGACACGGCTTGCCAGGTGCCTGCGCTTCCTACGGCAGAACTCGAGCTAATTCCTTGCCCAACAGACAGAGACGCGCTGTCCCGTTGTGACGCACCCGCCGTGGTGTCACCTCCCAGCACAGGCGGGAGGATGCAGGGGAGGACGGGGGGATCTGGGAGCTGCTGACACCTCCTCACACGCATTTGCTGTCCTATTCACCAGCAAGTTACGTGCAAGGGCCAAAGGACTGCAGGATATTGAGGGGCACTCAAAAACTCCCTGCAGATACATGATCTGCGCAGTGTGACTAAGATAGCAGAGTTTGCTCCTGAACCTCTTTGACTGTACACATTTGTATTAATATTTAAAGTAGAATTAAGACCAATGAGGGACTAAGCTTGGCCTCTCAAGTATATTCCTTAGTTGCCAATGATTTACATGGAAATTCTGCGTTCATGTTCCTGGGCAGGATATTGCAAACCGCTATTCCTTAAACGAGACAAAAAGCCACTAAGTTGTTATACTTTACGCTCTTTTTCCTCCATTTCCAAATTCAAGTTAATCCGTTTTAAAGAGAATTTTCCATAATTTTGAACTGAACAAGAAGGAAAAGCACCTAGAGCTGTGACACAAGTTTGCTGACAATACATTAGTAATTAATCTAATCCAAAATAGCTATTCTGAAGCAATTTGGTGCCGCAACTCTATCGACAAAACAGGATCTACTCCTCCCCCCAGGAAGCTGTAAATCAGTCAGTGACATCTGGCCTCAAGGACATCAGAGTCATCTGAAATGTGGTAATTTATATTAATGAACATCAATATTAATTTCTAAATAAAAAGAATTTGCTGCCGCCATTATGTTTACATATGGCATATTATTTATAGCTTGTGTTCCTCCTTTCCTACATTTTGCCCATAAATTATAGTAAGGAAACACACTGTCACAGTTATAAATATTTTTACTCTGAGTTTAAGCTTTTGCATATCCTCTTACTGCTTCCGTAACTGTATGAGGCAACAACGAGGATTTTCTTGCTACTCTAATGCTTGACTGAGTAGAAAAGGGTGCTGCTGTGAAACACAGCCAGAGCATTCCTCTCCGGAGACCTCATAGTGCAGGATGCCCTTAAAACACAGAGATTGGGTAAAAATATCTGAATACCCCAGGAAAAAACTCTGATTTTACTGAGCTGCACTTGTCTATTTCTGCTTTTACTAAGCTTCCGAGTAATACTGCCAATTCTCAGATTACTAAGAACGGGAAAGTAGAAGACATACAAAAAAAAAATCCCCAGTTGGCTCTCATGCCGAGGACACATCAGTGAATGATTCACCTTGGAATGGTCACTCTGGATTCACATTGCGTTCAGCACTGCCAACTTCCTAGAGTTATGGGAATACAAGAGAATCTCAGCTTTCATTTCAAAAATAAAGTTAGTATTTAGCTCTCATGGTAGCAGAGGAAAAAAAAAAAGAAAATAAATCTTAAAATAAAACTCAAAAAAGAGAGAGCAAGCAAAAGGAACCAAACTACTATTATTTTTAAGCAAGCCTCATGATAACTTGGGATCTGACTCACCACTTAAGATGCTTGGAGTAAACAATACCATTTTTAAAAGGTGCAAACAGGTTTTGAGGAGGCGTGAGGGATTTTTTTTAGTACCTAAAAGTGCAACTCCTGTATGGCAGCACTCTTCAAAGTGCCAACCCTTCCTTTCCAGTCCAAGAGCACCCATCAAACAAGGGAGCAGAAGCCAGCTTCCATTCTGCATATGTAGCTATGTTGAACAAAGATTTAAAACCTAAAAAAAAAAAAAACAGAAAAGAAAAAAGAAAGATCTTTCCCACATTAACCACCTATTACTGTCACAGCTATTACTGTTCTGTAGTGCTTTAGGCCAGCCCTAAGACTGCCAAAAATGCTCATATAAACAAGTCCCTCTCTGGCATATACGCCTCTCTCTGGCATATCTCACTCCATTTACAAACTGGTTACATCGCTGCAGGTGAGAGCACCTACATTCCCAGTGTGTCTGGGGAGTGCATGTTACCCCCTGGGGCTCCACTTGGTGGGCAAGCCCAGCTGTCAGGCTCCACCTGAGGACCATGTGTGTGAAAGAAAGGCACAAAGAGGTTTCCCCACAACTATGAAGAAGTTTCAAAATAAATTTTTGAACCAAGAAGGGTTCAACTTCATGTAGAAGTGACCGGAATTGATTAGCTCCTGCCAAGAAAACCTGATGGCAGAAGCAGAGTTTGTTGCAGCTAATATGTAGCCAGCACCTCAGGCTGGATGGAGGTTCCACCTACCACCCTTATCCACTGCCTGGCCCATCACACACACTTTTCTGGTACCACCTTTTCTTCTGCAGTTCCTCTGAAAAGTTTTCTCCATGCAGGAACGACCATGAACAAGCCCTCATGGACAAGCTCCCCCCTAGTCCATACATTCCCAGACCACTACGTGACAAGCTCTCCCCAACCTCCCCTCAGTCAGCAGGTTCACCAGACCTCAACACGCCTGTCTGTATTGATTCACCCTTAGCTGATGGCACAAAAAAACCTACTCTAGCATTTAAAAGACCGCAAAAAAAAAAAAAAAAAGGCAAAACCTAAACAATATTGATTCTCAGCTAACAATACAAAGGAATGTTCAAATAATTTAAAACCTCAATATAGATTTGTTAAAAATATGCTACATTAGAAAGCTTCTCAAGATATACAGCCACATAAAAGTGGTGAGCTTGTATTCTTTGTTATTAGAGCTAAAACATGAAGTCCTTGTCTGAGTGTGCAAGTTTCCGTTAAAACAACAATTTGTTCTGTGGACTGTAAATTCAATTACAGTTTTTATTGGAATCACATTTTGCTTTGGAAACAAACATGCAGAAAAACAACCAGACATCTTAAAAACATCTCAAAACAGGCATAGTTGTGGGAACAAATCAGTTATGGTAATTCTTCCACCGTGAACTGCAATGGTTTTTTTAAATCCATTTCCATATTTTTAATTAACACCTAGTTCAAAAAAAATCTTACTGTAGGTCATTTTAATCACAAATGGGAAAACAAATTTACTTTATCAGAAAATTGACTAGACACTGTTTTAGGGACCTATTTTTCATGTTTTTATCATCAAAATTAAGTTATTAACATACGTTTTCCAATTTGGGAACGCAGAAGTAAGCCAATTTTTCTCTCAGATTTCAGAGTTATAGTTTTCAGTCACCTCTCTGTGTGAAACTAGTCTATTTTAGCATGCAATATTTGATCAGTACACACACAAGAAAATATATAACTCATTAAGGTTTCGGTACTTCTTTGGAATTATGCTTCCACATAACTTGAAACTGAAGCACTCCAATCAGAGTTTTTCATTCAAAAGAAATCACCACTTCCTCATATCACACTTAAATTAAATTTCATAGTTCATTGTAAACAGGCTCTCCTTATTATGGGACATGTTCATAAATCTATTTATGCAGATCTCAACTTGAAAGTTGGGGTTATTTTTAACTATATCTTATAACGCTGCCATTCATGTTAAATAAAAATGTCGTTGTGGAGAGGGTCAGGCTTAGCCTGCTCAACACCAGAGTTAAACAAAGCTTTGTTTGAGCATAGCTTGGCTTGGTGGGTGATTTGTAATCTAGTAAACTTCCTCTTGGTTAACTGCCAAAGCCAGCCACACCTTGAATGATGTGAGCTTGTTTTTGGGAAGGTAATATCTGCTTACGGAATGTTTCCTCCCACTTCGACTTGGAAGCTTTCTGAGATGAAGAGTCACTTCCATTTCTGTTTGGGCATGAAAAGGTTTCTGGTGAAAAGGCATGCAAATCCGGTCGGATTGCAAAGCCTTGTTGTGAAACTCATGACAAATCATGTAATCATATGTGGACATTTCAGAATTTGTTTTAACAAAGAATGAGGAAAAACAATCATTTTTACTGCATGTTTTTTTCTCTGAAGAAAAAATATTATAGCACTCACTTAACTCCTTATCCCTTATAAACTCTGACTTATTTTTTCAGAAAACTACCACAAACAACCCCAAAAGCAACAACAACAACCTGACATTTACTTTAACACAGTTTCCACAGCCAAGTAGAAATTTAACACCAAGTGGCTGTGGTAGCACAGACGTAAAACTTTGAATTGATACTAAATTCAAGCTAAAATCTTAGGCTAGCTATATACCCCGATCAAGGTATTTAAATGTTTTTCAACACTATTTGTTGACCTCTTTGGATTTCTAAGCAAATATTAGTCAAAGTCTTTGTTATCTGCAAACTTATTCGCAGACAACATTCAGATTATTTCAATTATATATCTCCACATATGTCAATTACTTTTTGATCTAGCAGTATATTTTATTACTGTGTTTTACACAGTAAAGGAGTTTCAGATTTCATTTCTTCAGACACTAGCACGGCTTTGAAAAAGCAATACGATAGTTTTTTAAAGGCCTCGTAAGGGGATATGAAGGATTAAATTGCAGCCTAGAGCCTGTCCTCTCCTTGTGCTTTGTGTTTTTAAGAAACTCTCCTGCAAGAATAGGTGACGAATACAAGGGCAGTCGGAACACAGTTTGCCTCACAGGATAAGGACAACATGTCTGTGATGGTCACCTTCTGACAGGAAAAAGAAGAGGCAGAGAGACGGGAGAGATGGGCTGCAGCCACCCCAGAGCCGATGGCCTCGCGCTCGGGGGAGAGGCAGCGAGGCTCAGCACACCCATCTTTACACGCTGGTAGCAGAGTTCGGTGCTGGCCCGCGACGTGACACGAGTTATTCTAGTCCCAAATTCCTGCTCGGGCCCGGCTGCCAAGCAGCCCCGGCTGCCTGAAGCGGCTGAACATCCACGGTGGCCCGAAGTGATGTCACCTCTGACCACAGGCAGCTTTTAACCCACGGCCCCAGTAGACTCATAACTCAGCAATCATATCGAAGAAACGTAGGAGAATTAGGAAAACCTTGGGAGATGGGCCCCTTTCACTTCCTTACCTACACCAGCCTGTTTTCCTCTTGTATCAATGCAGACAAGTTAGACAAATTGTCAATTTAGACAAAATATTGTGCATCCCATGTCTCTCCTATCATATGATTATTTTGATGTAATGTTCAGTAAAATGTGAAGCAACTCTAACCACTGGCCCCGGGTTTGCGTTTTGTGCTGGTCAATTATATTTCCACGCACCAATTGACACAGTCTCAATATACATATATATCTGTAATTGTTATTTAAGTTTAGGTATTTAAACATATTTTTCTTCCTTTAACTCGGAGTTTTTAAAGAAAGAATTGAAACCCAGAGCTAAAAAGGAAAAAGACTTTACATATTGAATACAGTGGGTAATTTCCGAGCAGGAGCCCTCTAACTCTGCACGTGTTGTCTTGATATTCATAGCACTGCCTGTTACAAGTTCTTTGCAAGTGTTCACTGTATCATTTACACACTCTAGTAAATCATACTGGATGTGCAGCTCCATGTGGAAGAAATAGTGACTGTTGAGAAACTTGGCCCCCAAAGCACAGACAGGTTATTTCTCCTTGACGACAATTAACGTTACACATATATTTGTGTCTCCATTGTAAATTAGCCCCAAAGAAACATCCTCCATCAGAGGAAGATCCTAAGCTCCTTAGAGCACACAACAGCTAATTTGAACATTTTAACCTGATTTCTTACAGCCCTAAAATTATTAAAAACGTGAAATTTAAATAATTATATTTCAACCAGTGTTTTACTACTTCTCTCCCCACCTTCTCTGATTTTAATTTTCTCACTTGTCAGCATCTCCTGGCAGTGAGTAGAACAAGAAAGACCTCAAACCTTTGCTGATTGCTTTCCATGCAAGCTGATTTCTATAAATTAGAACTTGCTGATGGGGAAGCAGACAGCACTACCCTTTGATCAAGATACACATCTTGATCTCTTTTATCATTTTTTAAAAAACAATAATATTACAACAAAAAAATCATCATACAAGCATTTCGATCAAAGTGTGTCACTGTCTGCTTCCCAGTCAACATACTGCCAGGAAACTGGCAAGGTGCCCAGAAAAAGCAGGCAGCAGCTGGTGGATTTGATTACCATCTGCATCTCCTCTAATGTATAAAATAGTATGTCTCCATCTAGTGGGCAACTGCATTTCGCAGGAAATTCGGGAACGGGCTGGAAGCTACGTTTGCAGGGGGCAGAAGAGCTGGGCCAGGCCTCCTCTCAGCAGAACTTGCCTCTAAAGCTGCAACGCTTTGCAAACGCAGGGGAACCAAGCAGCGGGAACAGTGACAGCAGGTATCGGTGCTGGCCCCTCCGGGCACGCAGCGCGGCCGCCGCGCTCTCCCAGCACACCGGGAGTTTTCCTAACGCTCTGCTGCGCCCTGGAAGACTTGGTGCAAGTGGTCAAAATTCCCCAAAGCAAAAGGGGCCACAGGAAACACTGGTGCTCAGGGCTCTGGAAATAACATGGGGTTCACGAGATGAAAGTGGCAAGAGAAGGCCAGCTTCCTCTAAGAAGGATTCAGCTCCAGCACATTAAGTGTCACCCCAGCTGCTCCGTGACAAGACACACAAAATATCACACTTTCTCGTGCAGGTGCAGATAACGCACTTGACCTGCAGACCACACTGAACAGCAGCACGGGGAACTCAAGATAGGTAAATCATTCTTCAGAAAAATGCTGTGGAAGGGTCCTCGTGACAAGGGTTGGGAATGCCCGTGGATGGGACGGGAGGCGGGAGGCAGGAGGCAGTGCCGTGCCAGCTCCCACCAGGACCCCAGCCCCAGGCTCACTGAAGCCTGTGCCCGCCGCCCTGGCTACCCACGGCATCACCGCGCACCCGGCAGCCGCGCCGCTCGCCGTGCACCAGCCGGACATACCTCCTGCATGGCCATCTACTGTAAAAGTCACATCCTAATGAAGCATCATCAATACAGAACAATGACTCAACAAAATCATACTAGCGATTTTTCCCCTCTACATATGGACTAGATCTACATTCCATTAGCTTCAGAAATCTTCTGAGATCACTGCCCAGCATGGCATGATTACATCTCCTTTCATGACTTCTCTGGACCTAAACTGCCTCTTCTTTTACTAAGTAGCTTTTAATAAAGTTGTTTTTTAGGATGCCTTTTGATTTGACACACCTAAACTGGTTACAGTAAAGCATTTTGTACCTATACCACATATTTCACTGCATTAGGAGTACGCTTATTACTCTATAAATAATTTATTTAAGGGAACATCTGTTTAACAGCCACTAATAGACACAGTCACTTAGGACAGCATATCAGCAAATTTCAGCTTTAAATTAGAAGCCACCTATTTTATATTTTAAAAAATCACCTTATTAGGAAAAAAAAAAAAAAAAAGCAACACTTTGGGAGAAACTCAGGCGTGAGCACTTAAAAATAGAGTCAATATATGCCAACAACTTTTGTACTAATTTATTATATTGCTTGTTTGTGCAGGAAGGAGATGAGATTTGCTTCAATCTAATCTAATTCCCTTTATTTCAACAGAGACTCTAACAACTTCAAGAAATATAAACAAACGTTGTTCCCTCAACAATTTGCTGTGATAGAAGCTCTGTGTTTCAGGTCAGCACTCTCCATTTCTGATTGCTCAATGGGAATGCAAAAAAGCAGCTTTGAAATGTTAGGAAATAGAAACTGCTGACTACTTGGTGAAGGAGTAATGATTTATAACATATGAATAGGGGCAATAATTGGATAGCAGGCTGTACTCAGAAAAGCCTTAATTCACAAATCTGACATCAGAAAGTCATAATCCATCGATCCAGCAGCAGAATGATGGATTATGACTTTTTAAGACCGCATAGACATATCAGGCTCATGAGCATTCCGGGAATTGTAGTCCAAACTGTTTTCCTGAGGTCATTTGAACAATTTCAGCTTTTTCCAATAAAGCTGATGCACTAATATTTTGAAACATAAAAGTTTTGTTGGATCCATATGTTTTCTTTTTCTTTCAGACCCTGAAAAATCCTCCAACCAAATACTGCAGGTTGCCATAACTTGTGACTGACGTATTTCTTTGAATTTACCTCGTCATATGCTGTTTTCTTATAGAAATGAGAACAATTTTAAAACTTAATTTGATGTTTATGTCAAAAAATGCATTAAAATACGGAGGTGAAGAATTCATGGTGCGAAGTGAGGGACCAATTCCAGTTACTTGATTCAGAGAGAACAGTGACACATACTATGCAACTTTCCCTCTAGACTACTGTAAAAATATCCTAATTTTGACCTCTGGCCCCTTTCCTTCAACATTCACTGCCAAAAAAAAAGTTGTGATGGGGGAATTTGGATGGAGTCTTTTATGAAAAGACAAACATTCTCTTTGCTAATGTGTGAATAACTAGAGTTTGAAATACTTTCTCTATAAATAAAGTTGCTGTTGTATTAGATCCAAAAGGCATCTAGTCCCTTCAAGGAAGTACTCTTGAACTTTATTTTCTTAGTAAAAACAAACATGGACTAAGGTTATTACACAAAAAAATCAGAAAAATTCCAGAGTTCCTTTCATTGAACATCATGTACTTTGTTACAAGTATAACACAATTTCATTCATGAAATTCTTTCAGTGGCATTTACCCACTACAATTCAGTGAAATCACCCATAAATCATCTATTGCTAAATCTAACTAATTCAGTTGCTCAGACAACTAAGAGTTCTTCAAAAACTGCTTTTTGCTCTTGACGACTGTTGAGAATAAAAAGAAAATCCCACTTTAAATATTAATTATGAGCAAACATTTTCAATGTATACATATACTAAAACTATACAGAACTTGTGACAAAAACCTCTTCAAGGGTATAGACGCTTGAAGTATGCAAGTCACAAGGGCTAAAGGATGCCAGGAACAAAGCAAATCAAACCAGTGTTGTTTATTTTCATATTTTATCCACAAACTCTTTTACCTCTCTCTCAACTCTCTCATCCTATTTCCCTTCTTACTAGCAAAACATTTTTAAGAGAGCTTATTAATATAGAACTGCTTATATTACACTTTTGCTTGCCTTCATAGATTCTAGTAAGCAAAACCACTTTGGAAAGGGCAAGGGCTCTTTTGTAACAGCTGAAGTCCTTATTTCACTAAAATCCATGCAGGTTGACCACAGACACATGGGTCCAATCTCGATGCGTATTTCAAAACAAAAACATCAAAACATAGGAAGAAAGACACAGCTGTGGAACAAAACCTTTCAAATCTCATTTGTTCATACAACAAAAAGGAAAAACAAGACCCTTTTTACCTTAATAGACAAAGGCAACTTACTATATTTTGACAACTACACGTGAAATGGCTAACAAAAATCACTGCCACGGTACACATGCTCTTTCCTCCAAACATGACTAATCTTCTTACAGGTCTCACAGAAAGGGATCACATCCCTGAAAGGCAACTACCTCTCCAGAGGTAACAAGAGTAACACTGCACAACTGATCAAAAGAGAGCACCTCATCCAAGTCCATCTGCTGGTGCCCGACCCTGGCAGGCTGTAATCACTCCCTTGCAAGCGGGCAGGACACATCGCTGCTCGCATCTTTATGCTGCCATTTATCCACCTGAGGCAACAACAAGGTCAGGATATCAGTTTTACATCTTGCAATGAACCTGTTGCGTAGTACCTAGTAGCAACAAACTGGGTTTGCTGGTCATCAAACCATTTCCTACAACACCTGACTTTTCCTTGGATCCATCTCGACTTAGTTTTAACCAAGCTCAACTCCATGAAATGGAGTGAGACCAAGCAGGGCAGCTACAACCTTTTTACCACTTCCAGGCTGAAGAATGAATACGGCCCTCAGGACTGCAAGCAGGGGCAGAGGGGAGCCTGGTAGATCGGATGCTTCCCAATTGCTCCTCCTTTACAGACCTCTGCACTAGTCCTACCCCTTTTCCTGTAATTAGGCTGCTTGTACCTTTTTCCTTTTCTCAGTTGACACCACAGCCTCATTTCACATATGTTAGGAAGCAGCAGTCGGATGTTAACTTTATCCTTAATGATGTGTGCTTGAACCTACGACCTTCAAGTTAAATGCTCCATGGATCTTTAGCATTCCCTTGATATTCCTGGTCTTGTTATTTGTCTAGTTTTATAAACAAAACCTGTGTGCAAAAGGAATGCTTACTACTACACTTACTACTATCATTATCCTGCTGTGGCAGTAGGCTGCACTGAAAAAATATGAATTATAAAGTGCATAGGTTAGTAAAATTTAAATCAAGCAAATGTTTAATATTAAGCCATTTCATCTATTTGCAAAGTTTGGCAAATTTATTACAAAGCACTGAAATTGCACTTCTAGCCCTAGGCTTGCAATGTTGGAGCCTGCCTGATTAATGCAATTAAAAGAACAGCATAACTCAAAATGTGTTAAAAATTAAATATATGTGGCCTTATTGTTTACTTCTGACTGACAAATGATTTCTGGCTAAAAATTCACACTACTTAATACCTGACAAGTTGTTAAAGCACATCTCCTTTCTCTTGCTGTGCTTATGATCAAAAGAAGAGGTTAAATGCAGCAATAAACAAATAAATCAGGGAATTCTATTTTTGCTCACAGTGGCGCTTAGTTCCCCCATCTCAGTTTTACAATAAGCAGGAGCTGCTAAAGAGGTGGAAAGCCTCATGGCAGGAGAGCCTTGAGCCTGAGAAAGGAAGGCAAATGATTCCTCAGACAGTCCCCTCCTCCCTTCCATAGCCACAAAGTGTCCCGTTGGCAAGACGCTCCTCTCCCAAAGCCAGGCCCCAGCTGACAGGAGAGGTGTGGAGATGTGCAGCTCGAGAGGCCCGCACGGAGGAACGCCCCGCGGCGCAGGGCTAGCAAGCCTGGCCACGCAAACACTGCCAGGGGCTGCTTGTGGGACGGTGGCGAGTCTGCGGCCACCGAGTGGCACGGCCAGTGTGCCAAGGAATCCCAGAGGTCCACGAGGCAGATTTTAACATGGTGGAAATTTAATATTCTTCACTCTAAAAGCAGCCAGAAAGCTTACTTATGCTGCAGAAGCTGCCTGCGTGTCTCTGTTTTCTCCTGCAGCAAATCTGCATTTTCCTTCAGTCGGTATACTGATCAGCAGCCCCTCCCAGGACAGGAGATGGGAAGCAAATGAAAAAATTAAAACAAGTTGGCAAATGTACCTATATATGCATATTTCATGTTAACACAGTTATGCTTTTGAAATTACGGCAACAGCAACAGAATTCTGCTGCTGTGATCATAGATAATCAAAGAGAAGGGAAAAAAGCCAGTGCTAAAATATTTTCAAAGGTATGAAAGTCTTTACTGTTGTGTAATTTTAATTTACTTGCCATTACTTGAAATTTCCTTCGTCTGTGTGATTAGAATTTAAATGTGCTCAAAGTATATTAACAAATATAATTTCTGTTATATTGCAGAAATACAGCAGCAATCTTTCCCTTAATATTGAAAATTAAATAGGCTCTTAATTTACTGCTGAAAACAGAAAGCAAAATTAGTAAATATGTTCTGAATAAGAAGCCTTATTCAGGAATGAACTGTAAGATGAACTAACATAGCACCTTCTGCTCTCCCTAGCATACACACCATTGCTGCCAGCAGTAAGTGAAGCACAGACATTATAGCCTTCTTATGGGCCACGCTATGTGTTTGTCCTAAAGTTTCCTTCTCCAAAATGTCCTTAATTTTCACATTCAAGATATCATTGGTGAGGAGAGGTCAATATTCCTCAAACATAAAATTCCATAAAATTAATAGTCTCTAGGTAGCTCAAGAATAAAATGGGTCTATCCCGGGAGCTGCTAGAGCCAGTGTGACGGGCAGGTCAAGAGCAGCCGAAACGCTCCCTGCGCCAGGGCTCGCCGCGGCTGCGTCGCGCGCGCCGAGCACACCGCGCATGGGCACCCGCACTTGTTCCCCCACCACGTGGATTCTGCTGGACGCGACACGCAGAAACCTCTAGGTAACACAAACTCACACAAATTTCAGCCAGTTGCAGTTTTGCTTGTTAACAGTCATGCTGCCTTTTCTTTACACTCCACCCTTTCTACCCCAATCATATTAGGTAGAAAGAGGAAAGGGAAAATTATGAAAAAAATCTAATTGTCTTTTTCTGTACAAGCTGGAGTTACGTACACCTATCTGATTAAACAATTACTTTTATTTTTGAATTTGGTAGTACATTAACAGACAAGCGCTAAGAGAGAAAGCGGGTTGCCTTTGTAATTGGTATTTACTCACTGCAAGGCAGAATGAGATCTTTTCACGTTAGTCTGCAAAGCAGTAACTATATTCAAAACAGCAAACAAGCAGTGAAAATTTATAGTGCCTAATTCCCAGTTCCCAGAGCAACCCACCCTCTCCCATTTACTATGCCATGCCTTAGTGGCCGTTGTCTAACGCACAGTCTGTACTTTCCTATTTCCTCAATAAGCTCCCTTGCCAGAGTATTCTAGTCCATACTGTTTCCTGCTTATTAGTTTCTGTAATGTTCCCTCTACTCTGAAAGAAAAAAAATAATCCAAGTTCTCATTTTATCTTTCGCTTGTAAAATATTAAGATTCCCCTAGTCTGTCAGACTTCTAAAGCTTGTCTATTATCTGTCACTTGTATCTGAAATTAATAAAGTCTAACTGTGCTGCATGTTTTTTCCCAGTTGCTCTGATTTTGATTATACACAATAATTTGTAATTTAAATTCACAGAAAATCTGCCAAAATAGCAATGCGTTTTTGTTGTCAGTATTAAAGACTTGGGCTTTATGACTCTGTTAGCAAAGCCCTGTATTTTGCACTCATTACATAATTCCAGGAATGCTTGGACTGACCAATTGCTTCTAATAATTTGATTATGCAACCTTTTCCTTTTATTATTTACCCATTTAATAGAGGAGGTCAATCAGAACAAAGAGCTTATTAAATATACTACAATAAAAAAGTCTGAATAGCAACGGTAGGAACTGGAGTCAAACCAGCAGCAGTCAGGAAGCAGGGAGATAAGCCTGAAACCCCGTCTCGCACTTCTGCTATTGCGCTGGGCTCTGCCAAGGTTCCCAAGAAAAGGGAATTATTTTTACATTTCAGAAGTAACTCTGAAAGTCACATGGCAAGTGTAGCAGAAAGAGACAAACAGGAAACCTTTATTATGGGCAAAATGAGTACCATTAGGCCCCTTGCTTTCATTTTGACAATTTCTTGACCTCTCACACAAAATTTGATTATTAGATAGAAAAGAATGGATCTTGAAGGTAAGACTCAAGCTACATACCAATATGTGTGCACCCAACAATAAACTCATGGTCCGTCTCAAAATAAACATGCAATGACGTTTGTAGAATTCCCACAGGAGGGCACTACAAAGCATCACTGGTAGGAGTTTATTGTTTTTCTAATAAACAAGAAAGAAAAAAAAAAAAGACAAATAAGTAGCAACTCAGCCTCTAGCCATCAATTTTAACAGTAAAGTTAAAAATTAAAAATAGTCTCCAGTAACAAGACTAACTGAGGGTAAAACTTTTAAATACCTTATTTGAAGGATATTCATTACAGGTAATTTAACATTTCTCCACACGTTCATCTCCAGCTACACCTAACTGCTAGAGAACACACAAAACTGACAAATACCTCCCTTAGAACAAAGGAAAATCAACGAGGCCCCTAAATGCATAACAGATAGAAAGAAAAATGATAAATGAGTGTCAGGAATAACAAAAAACCTCTAGGGAGATATTCAAAGTGTAACAAACATCAAGGAACACCCCTATTACTTCTTTCTACTATTTATTAAACAAGACTAACACATGGGGCCTAGATTCGTTCTCAACGGTGTACATATTGTCAATGAGCCTTTATTCACAACACACAACATTCACTGTGTCTAACGGCACAGACCTGCACTGCACCCCTCAGTGCCTGAAACAGGCCCACAGCCTTGACAGAACTGAACACAGGGACAACACAACTCTACCAGGAATCCAACACCAAGAAAACAGACTAATACATGTATTAGCAGGGGTAAAGGATGTAAAATGTTCTGTGCTGCAAGAACACCATTTTCTACAGTATGGAATGTTCATGGAGAATATTCATACAGATGCTCACCATCTGATCATCTCTCAAGGTCAGCCAAAGATTCTGCCCATTCTTACTCGCAAGGGACAGTCAACACTAGATTAAAAGGGGAAGAATTCCTCCTTGATAGTTTGTAGTCAGTCAAGATGAAACTCAGGATTACTTGACTACTAAATTTTCAATATTACAATGGGATGTCAAGCCACAAATAGTTCAGGTGAATCTGAGAGACAGTGACAATGCACAAAGCTCATTACAGCTAATGAAGGCCACCAAACAACCTGTTTCCCAAGCAGAGGACCAGACGACAGCGAAAAGGGACTGGAGGGAAAGCAGAAGGGGAAAGAGGTGGAAGTTGCTCACTCTCCTTCTGCTCCGCTGCTAAGAGGCTGTAAATGACTCCTGCTTCTGCTTTAAATGGACGGAGAAACCGTAGAAGACCTTGGTCACGGTCCCCTTCCCTCTAATCAGCATTGGCCGTATAGAGAGAGGAGCACACTTGAAGGGCACCAAGCTCTCCTCCTGACACTATTTGGCCCCATATTTTTGGTGCACATAAAAATGCTGCAGGATATATTCAGACTCTCAGGAAAGAATCAAGCGTTACACTTTGGATTAAGTCCATTCCTTTGCCAAATGTCTTCCCCAAGTAAATCTTAACTAAAGCTTATTTTGAATGATTATACTGAACCTCAGTGGTGCATACATCTTCCAAAAATCGGAGAAGAAGAGTTTCATACAGCAAATAGAAATGTTGAAGAAAACAGCTGTTTAGTTAATTTTCTATTTATACAGCTGGGACCTTAGGAAGTCCAGTCATCTGTAAATTTAGTAAGCAAGGTTAATGAATGTGAAGAATTACCATTTTCTCAATGAAAAAAAAAAACAGTAAAATTAGAAGGCAGCTCTCCCCTATACGTCTTTCTCAGCTCCATTCCACATACGCATGCAAACCTCCCCCGCAACCCTCAAGTACCAAGTAACTAGAGAAGATTCTTCACAGACAGATACAATTTATAACAAAGACAGGAAAAGGCAACCCTAACTCAGGGCTTGCTGCCCTTCCTATAAAGTTCACCTCCTCAGCAAGGAAAAGCAGAGAATAATTTGTTTGGTTTTGTACTCAACTCCTTTTTCTTTTATTGTAAAAAGTTTCCATTGTCCTTTTATGTTTTGATTGTTGAGCAAGTTTAAAGACTTGCCAAATAGCCCTAGATTGTTAACAGACCACCACTATTTAGCTTCGAATACTAAAAAAAAATATAAAGGCACAGTTCACATTAATATTCTATGCCCTCATTTTATTTATTATCTTTTCTTTGAAATTTAAACAATCTTCCTAGCTAAGGTTTATTAAAAGTAAGCTTAAGCAGCAATATAAGTTACTTCACACACCAACCATATACCCGATAAAACTCAGCTTTCTAATTAGTAACACTGCATTTTGCTGAGCTTAGCATATATAGAGGGAATCAGAATAACATTTTATGAATTAAATATGCAAACACATCAGAATCAATGTTAAGTGTAAAAATGCTTTATGTTGTACCTTATAACAAGTCATAAACTTCAAGGTGAAATTAGAAAACGCGAACTTTCCGGTGCATTTTAAAAAGGGACTTTAAAGGAATGTAAAATTTGTCTATTATTAAGACTTTGAATATGTTTACCCTCTTTTTATAACAGCAAACAACAGGATAAAACTGTTATCAACATACATATTGATCATAAATCATTACAGTAAAAAAAAAACCTCTGCTATTATTTATATGAGGAAGGTCAAAAATTTATTCATAAAATCAGTATAAATTCGAATCACCTGTTGGGACCCATTTCCCATGAAATATCACATCACTAGTTCATTCCACACACACTTCCATGAACTCAGTTTAACCTGTAATAAGATGAAAAGCAGTGGATAGAGGGTACAAGAGCAGTTGTTCACTGTGAAGTTGTAAAAAGTTTTTCGTTGTTCTCTGCCTCCCTAGTTTTACCTGCCAATTAGTAAAAAGCACAATGGAAATTTTTGAGATGGGGCAATTTCTCTTGCAAACCGAACAGTCACTGGTAAGCCATTTCATACTGGATCAGCAAATACCCAAAAGGTACCTGCTGGCAAACAACTATGGCTAAATTTGTACCCAAATATATGCGAAACAGTGTCTTCTTGAGTCTTAACACTTTGACACATGGCCTGTTACGCGGAAAATTTTAACATAAAGAATACTACTGTCCACATGTTGGAAAGGGATGATTTAAATAAAATGTGTCTTTTAGGGGTGGATTTCTCACAAGCATTATTTGTTGAATTGACCAAAGAATGAGAAGGGTGTTTGCCCATTACCTTCTACCAGCGTTCCAGCAAACTCCCGCCAGCTCCTCAGCAGCTTTCTTGCCTGGCTCTTCCGACCCGGCTCGGCGCCGGCATCCCGAGGCCGCAGCTTCCCTGCCCACAAGCCTTGCAGGCTGCCGAGGGCAGCTCTCGAGCCCTGCAGCCCGCGGGCCTCGTACCCCACACGGCCCAGGCGGGAGCTGCGGGGGGCGTCGAGAGGGCGGCTTCGGAGCAAGGGAGGTGACAGCGGGCAGTGGAGAGCAGCAGGTCTGCCCAGGGAGCTAATATTCAGTGAAACCCATGAAACCAAACCGCAAGATCTCCGAATGTCCTCTGAAACAGAATTACTGATATTTGCCTGACTCCTGTTATTTTGTTACAAACTGATCAAGTAAAACAACAAGAACTCCTAGAGAGCATCATCACAGTAAGCTATTTAGGATTAATAGAAAGGTAAAACAAAATTCATATTTATTAGCCTGCCCTCAGGCACTTTGCTTAACCATTGTAAAATCTTCTTAGATCAATATATTTCTCCCAATCTCACTGTCTTCCATTAAAAGTTACACACATCCATACTAAGCAAATATTGATTTATGAATTTTTTTTTTTTTTTTTTTACATATGTTACAGTCTCTGATACAGCAGTTAGTCATCTGGCTCTTACAACATTCTGACGAAGAACAGAAACACACTGGCAATAATATACTGCCTATCCTTCCAGCCAAAGCCTACAATTCCAGATAACTGCTGTTATCAGTATTGTATATATTTACATATACATAACATACACTTACCAAGCCACTTTCTAAATATAAAATTAAAAAAGACCACATCTGTGTATATATTAATACCCAAATAGATCTAGAAATGTTTTACCACCAATAATTTCAATTTCTTTTTCCTCTCTCTTATATTTAACATCATACAATCATAAATGCAATGCTTTATAACTGCATTATCAGAGACAAAAAGTTATAATGAGCTTCAAAAATTATTCTTGCTCTTGTGTCTTTAGCTTTTCTTCCTCCAGGGCACAGAGCAGTCTGCGCCAGTCACTTTTCAGTTTAACTCTATGTGTGTGAACACATAGAGTTAACTCTATGTGTGTGAACTCTATGTGTGTGAACTGAAATAAAATTACCTAAGTGCATAAAATGAGGCACTTGTTTAAACACTGGTTGGGTCAGAGCCCTGGTGCTCCGCATGTCAGCTATTCTCCAGTTACAGCATCAAACTTCAAGATCAAAAGCCCGAATATCAGTTATTTTTGCCACTGAAAACTGCTGGCTCTCCAACTGCTTACTTCAGTAATCCAGTCTTAGGCACTACGCACTTCTGTAACAGACATCAAGAATTTTCCCTCTGACATCAAAGACCCAAATACTAGTTTGCTAGTTTTAAACATTCATAATTGTAACATACTGAATTTATGGCTAAAGCTGTAGTTTTGATCTCCATAGAAGGCAAGACTTGAGAACATTTTCTGAAGAAAAATATAGATAAGAATATGGAAATAAAGAAAAAATAGGGTACCAGGCAACGCTGGTTTATGAATGTTATGCTATGCCGGGACTACTTTTGCAGTTTATTTAACATGGGAACCAATTTTCTAGGCAACATGAGAGATGTAGTCAAACCATGAGAGGAATAGTATGCCATATATTTGGGACTGAATGATCTTGAACAATACTCAATCTCATATTCAATAATATAAATTGTGAAGTGACATTGTTGGAACAAAATTTTAAAAGCCTGCTGTGTACTGGGACTACATCAGTTGGAAAAGACAATAACCTAAAAGCAGCAGCAGAATAGGAGGCCTGCTAGGAGACAGCCACATGATACATCTATGAGATGTGTGACTGATTCTAAGATGCCTGATGTCGAATATCCCCTGCAGAGACAAAGAAAGCAGTCTTGGCATCGTGCAGGGCTCTCCTCTCACCTCAGCAACAGTATTAGGTGCAGTTTGGTCATTTATTAGCAAAGAAAATCAATTTAAAGTGAAACAAAAGGCCCAGAGAATGAGTAGAAGATAATATGTAAGAAAGAATGTACATAAGAAAAGCTTATCCTAAAAGTGGATATTGAAGATGATTGGCTTTTTTAATTTAGTGTTAGTTTAGCTAAATGAAGGCTGACAGTAAGATTGCCGTCTCTGTACACTGGAAAAGTAAACACGCAGGATAGAAAAAGGAACTAAAGGTCAACACTAGCACAAATTGGCACAAGAACATGTGCACACAAGCTTGTCATGAATACATTTAGGCTGGAAATTAAAAAGTTCTCTAGCTGTTGCTGAAATCAGGCTCCAGGGTGGCTTTTCAACTGAAACAGCAGAGACAAGCAAGCTAACTGCTTTTAAGTTGGTGTTTGACAAGTTTCTGATGAGGATTATGAGAGATGTTTGCCTATGAGACGAAGGGACAATTGCAGAGGTCCCTTCTAGTTTTGTGCTCTTACTTCCTTCAAATTAAGTCTTGATGTCTTTGCCATGGTGATATTTAGCAAACAAAGCCACACAAAATCAACTCAGTGGTTTTTAAGCATTACAAATATTTGAAACCATCCGGCTTTGAAAAGCATGCACTCCATTAGCTGGGGAAGGAGTCTCTAGCGTGAACTGATATGCTTACAGAAATGTTCTGCTTTCCTGCACCTTCAAAATGCAGTTCGCAAGAAATCACTGACTGAATTGCTTTAAAAATGATTTTGATTAACCAATCAAGCTGTGCAACACCTAATAGGGATCATATATCAAAGTAAAGTCCCAGACTTCAGGTCTTTTACCACTGGAAGAAAGGTATATTACTCTATTAGTTTATTAGTATATTCTTCCCATCCACCCCCTTAAATTCAAACACAGAAGGAATTTTGTTCAAACTTGAAGAAAAATAAATAAATAAAAAGAAAAGCCACATTTGGACAAAGACCAGGCATAGTCCAAAAGCTTAATGTTTCAGAAAGTAAGCAGCACATGGAAACAAGGCATTAATGGAAACTATTCTGGAACTCTTAAGAACGGGGAACGATATCTAATAACAGCTATAATATTGAATGTGCACTGCCATTAAACTTAATCTTCAGTATTTTTATTGCAACCTGACCCACTACGACATCTCTAAAGAAAATTACATTGTATATGACTACTTCAAAAAGTCAAACTTAGCAAGTCTTCTGGGCCATAAAATAGCAGATTACTCCATCAGGCTGGCTAAAGTAACTAGGAATAAAACTAGATTTACCAACCACATTATTTTTATTAGGAAATGTTTCAAAGCAGACATAATCCCAGAAGACTTTAGCCTGATTCCATCCAAAAATACACAACAGAGGGCATCAAAAACATGAACTGCAGTATAAGGCACAATTTGTAAATGTGAGGAAAAAAAAAAGATGCATTGTAATATATCATGCCCTCAAAGCAAAGTAAATTAACTGAACATAGAAACAGAAAATAATAAAAACATCTACACAAATCATGTATTAGCAGTTTAAACCTTTTTATAAGACCTGACATGGGTTAATGGGAATTGCTCTATTGAATCCCTGCATATCAAGATGTAGTCTGCACTCCCATTTGCTTTCTTTGAATGTGCAGGGTAACACAGGTGTGCTAAATCACAGCTAGAGAGTAAATCTCCAGAACTGACAAAAGGAATAAACAGCAGCTTCAACAGCAGCGTTCTTGGAGAACCCCGGTGTGGTAGCAGTACCTACATTTTATTTTGGATCGTGGTCACAGCACAGCTGAAGTGCTGTTTCCTCTGTAATGGTTCTGAATGTGAGGAACCTCTCAATAATGCTAACAGAAAGCAAGCAAAACATTTGCTCAGCAATCTTAGCACTTTTCTGTAATTCCTTGTACCATCAGGTTTTCTAACAGGTACTCCTGCATATATAATACAGAGGTCTTTGCAGATCTGGAGTGAAGGAGAAGTAAGGGATTTGATAGCTGAAAAGGCAAGTCTTAAATTTTAAAGACTGCCAAACCAGGTTAGGTGTATGATGTGTGTTTTATCATCTAACCAAGCAGTCATGTCTTTCAGTTTTAACCTTTTTTCCTAGGCAATATGAACACCTCAGGCAGTTTGATTTAAAGGCTTTAGCTAAAGCTAAAATATATTTATATTAGCCAGGCATTTTTTGCTTTCTGTTCTTTTAATACTTAAATATTATCTGTACTTTACAAAGCTGGTTCTATTATGCTAGCTGTATCATACTAAGAATAGTGATCAGACTGTGATGGTTCACTAATTATCTGCCATTTTTAAGTAACTTAAATTTTGTTAGCAGGCATGACCACAGATATTGTATGCATAATCTAGCTTGGTTCTGAGTCATTTCCCTTCTCTTGTCTGATTTTATTTCACACAGGAAACAACAGGGTCATTTAGAAGTAACTGCAGTGAAAGATCAAAAAGAAAATCTGATTGAGAACACTGTATAAATGTCTGCACTAGAGAAAAAGCAAAATTCAATAGGTTTATAACCCGTTGCATTAAATTTTCTCTGGAAAACACATACCGTGGCTTCTCCAAAAGAATATCCATTACAACACTAAGTACTACTTTTATTAGTTGTAGCTGCATATATTTTAAGGAACAGGTCTTGTCATTAAACTATTGGACTTTTCTTTGGTAAGTAGTAATTTCACCACACACGGAACACAAATTTATTTCGCCATACATGGAGCACTCAGTGAGCTAAAGTCTTATTGAAGAACAGTTTATCACCCCATCTAAATAAATCCACATAAAAGATAAGCATTGATTTTACTGGATATGGCAGTATAACTGCACAAATTGAAGAGCATCTACCTTGGGACTTCAGAATACAAAATGGACTTATTACACTGAACTGGCACTTAGGCAGTAATTGGCTTTAAGAGAGTTATGGTTAAAAATGGTCCTGACTGTGTTAGGGATGGCTCTAATTTGTGAATTGTTCCCTGGATGGATCTTCACAGCCAATGCACAGCCGTGCATCCCCCTCCCAGCCCGCGTGGCCAGCACACGCAGGGGGCAGGCAGGGAGGGCAGGCATTTGCTGGTGCCTGGGCAGCTGTGGAGTTGCACACTGACTGCTTCCTGCTCGCTTCCCAGAACAGACCTTAGCCACCAGGAAGTGGGTTTAAGAAAACACA
Organism: Tinamus guttatus; assembly: GCF_059628265.1. Taxonomy (NCBI): domain Eukaryota; kingdom Metazoa; phylum Chordata; class Aves; order Tinamiformes; family Tinamidae; genus Tinamus; species Tinamus guttatus. The sequence continues at coordinate 752,480 of NW_028288780.1, forward strand.
AAGACATTTCTTTTAAGCTGGTCTAAAATGGTAAAACAGTTTACCCAGATTGGCATAAGAAATTACTTAACTAAGGCCTCATAAAAATAATTTCATCAATTAGGAAGTGATAACCAACCAGTGTTATTATTAGTTTATACAGAAAGAAAACAAACCACTATACTAAGGTTGAAGCCCTGCTCTGTGTAGGTAATGACAGCTTTGTCACTGATTCTATGTAGCAAGAATTTTACCTCAACTTACAAATGATAAGAATAAATTCCAAAATATTTGCCTCCTCTTCAAAAAATATATTTCCAAAGTTTAATTCAGCTGTTCAGAAGCCACATATCCTTTATAAACTCCCAGTTTAAAGGGTAGATCATAAAATCAAATGTACTAATTTCCCTGTACACTGAAAAACTAAAATGCCATTAAAAAAAAAAAAAAAAAGACTGTGCTTCTCAGAGTAACAAGTTGTTTCCTAGCATACATTATAAAAGTGACTCTTTTTTGATTTATTGTAAAATATATTCTCAGTAACCATAGTCTGTCCAAAGGGAGGTTTGCTGAACTGAATCTGTTCATTTGATTACAGATCACTTCTTGAGACAATGCATCTTCTTACCTATTTTTTTCACATACTACTTGGAATACCTGGCAAGGTTTTATAATCAAGCCAAACAACTGTTTTTAACCAAATGTCTTCTAATTGCTGAATTTCTATTTACTTGTTTCTGAATAATCAGCATAATAAAACGCTGGTAGCTGCAGGGGAAACAAAACCCGTACCTACAAATACTTACATAAATGTTAGGACTGTGGCCTAGGCTTGATACATAACTCTTTCAGATTTTGATTATTGACCTGGAAGCATACTCAGAGTCATGAATTGCTAACTCAAATTACATGCACCAACTTAAAAATACATACATGAGATATTCTTGATTTAACACAACTACCATCTTAGCCAAGGAATGCATTTATACGTCTTTGAAATCCAAAATTCAATTTCAATATGAGGACATTAATTTGTATTCTTTAATCTGCTATTTTATGCTGTTATTAGTGGAGTAATGTCGACACGAAGTTGCTTTGAGCAAGACAAAACATACAACACAGTGCATTCATTAGATAACTCTGCAACCATGAGTCCCATCTATACAGAAAACTTACCTCCTTACTTATCACACATTCTTCTCTAGGAGTATGGAAAAGATATTCATACAGTTTATAGGGTTGAAATAAGCTGCAAAACAAGAGAAAAATGTATTAGTACTGCAGCAAAACAAAACTTAACTAATTCTCCAGCAGGGTGGCATTCCAAATGTTAAGAAGAAATGCTTGTTTTAACTGCAGCTACAATTTGCCTAATATTAATTTACGGGATTTATTGCTAGATAGCTACACATACCACATTACACTTCAAAATACGCACACTCAATTACTGAAATTGAATTCTGAGAAGGCTAAAAGTCCTACTCTGAAAAAAGTTATTCCTGAAGCACTTACACCAGGATACTTAAGGCTTTAATACTGGTAACACTAGACAAGGAGGAAACAAATTGCAATGCAGCTTTCAGATTCTAGGATGGGCTACTAGTCTACTAAGCAAGTCTCACCTTGGAACAAGAAAGCAAAGAATAGAAGTTTGTTTGTTTGCTCTTTTCCCTCTCAAAATCAGTTTCAGAACCAGCACATTATTTTCTTAAATACAGATTTTTCTGGTGCTTATTTTAAAACTACATAAATGCAAGGGGAAAAGGAGACTGTTAGGTGGAGGAAAAGAGGTGCTTTTCTTAAAAAAAAAAAAAAAGGGGGGGGGGAATGAAAAAAGGAACCCCCTGCTTGAGGTCAGCTTTCTTCAGCAATTATAAGCACAGTAGATTGGCAGAAATTCAGACTGACAGACTACATAAAATGAGAACACAACATCGAGTTTTGCATATTACAACAAAAAAAACTTTATCAACTGCCTAAAATACCTATCTTCTTAAAATATGTCTTTCTTTCTCTTTCACATGTTTTAAATAATTATTGTTTAAATTATCGTTTATTAAAAAACAAATCTGATTACTAACTTGCCTAAGAAATTTGACCACCACTGATAACAAGTTCCCTTACCCCAAACTCAATCACACAGGCAATGAATTTAAGTCACATTATTTGCCACTTCTTTTGCTGTAGATTTTTATACGGGCACATGACCAAAGGATTCTTCCATGTTTCGGTGGAGAGGTAGGAACTATGTTTACACAGACCTCAAAATTTATCTGAAAATGACTCAGACCAATTTAAGAAAATACATGACTCCCTGCACACACTTGCCTATTTCCTGGTAATACTGTAACAGCGATTATTTGAAAAGACAAAAAATATTTTATTATCACAGTCCTACGAACAATGATATATATCTTTCAAATCGTTTTGATAGAAGTTAACATTTTGAACTTTTTTCTTTTATTCCTGTGCTTTGGAAAGAAGTCAGACTGACAGCACCAGAAAATCTCTTCTTCCCCTTAGAACCTTAAAACATGTTCTTTATGTACTATGTTAGATTCTTTACAGACTATGTTAGATGCACAAATACTGTTTTCACAAACACAAATCATTATTTATGGCAGTTCTGAACACGTCTGTTAACAGAAGTCTGTTTGACCTGACACACTTAAATAATACACTGAATATTAAGGAAGGAATTCCTCCAGTTAATCAAATCACATAAATTACACGATCTTAGTATGTAGTTTGAAACAAAAGCATATTTTTCTTTCTTCTATAAGGTTTATACAATGTGCTTTTTGATCTTCTTGTTCATATCTGTTAGGAACAATTAACAGATTCTGTGCCAATATTTTTTAGCAATTGCACAAAAGTAATTGTACTTATGCAAGTAAGATTTTTAAGAATAGGGCATCTTATGATGTCATATGAGAATCTGAAGATGATTAACATTGACATATCTCCTTAGCTCCAGTGCTTCCTGAGAGAAAATGTCAAGAGATATGTTGATGTGTGTTTGCCCAAGGAGACAAGATAAAAAGATGATAACTGTCACCTTTCACCAAATCTGAAGGCATCATTACAGTTGCTGCACAGTTTGTCCCAACGTTAAGCGTTTGTCCCCATTTCCATTATAAATCCCACAGGTTTATCACTCACCTGTAAAAATGTGATCTGAAGCATGTCACACTAGCTTGAACAGGGAAAGAAAAAGCTAGAGGTCTATCATTTAAAATTTTAAAAAGTGGAGAATTAGAACAAATATTGAAGCAATGTATTGTATTGTATTAAATACAATATAATTTGTATTGAAATAAAATGCACTCACCTATTTCTGAGTTCATAACGTTCAAAATAGACACAAAAACTGTGCTGATTCAGTTCTTTATTTATAAAAAAATTATATGACTGAAATAGGGATTGTATAAACTCAATATATATGATAAACTCCAGTGTATGTTTAAATATTCATGAACTTGTAACAGCATGCACTTGTTACAAGTTGAGCAGAATCTGAACATAAAATTACACATAGCCAGGATAATATCTGCTGATAGAGTCCTGTACCCTGATTATATTCCCATTGAGTTAATACTTCAGTGGTAGCAGGGCAGAGCACCTAATCTCTTTGATCAAATCCTTACCACTGGGAAGGCCTTAATTCATACACGAGATCCTTAACAATACATACTTTACATAAGAACCACAGAGATCCTATTTGGAAGGACGATTTGTTTCATATACATATATAATAGTCACAGACAGGGAAAGGAAAAGTTAAAGCAGAGTGAGACATCTTAAAGCCAAGTTTCATTTAAGTTTAGGGGTGGTATCAGGTAGAACTTTGGTTTGCCTTGTACAGACATCTGAGGTTTGGAGAGATGTTCTCATTTCATTTTACTTTCCACTAAAAAGATTAAAAAAAAAAAAAAAAGAGAGAGAGAGAGAGAAAGAGAGAACAGGGAAAAACAGACACACACATTTTATAGCCCAGAGAAACCACCACCTAGCATGGGTTAAACACTCAGTTCAAAACTGCAAGTATCCTAAACCAGGATGCAACTGGCCACTGTAATATTTGTCTGTCTTTAAGAAGTAACACGTTTCTGCATCCAAGCAAACACTCTCAAATACTTTTTGATGTGTTAAACTACTCCTAGCAAAAGAATAGTCAGAAAACTCCCAACCATTCTACATATGGATCAATAATGACATAATCACCTAACTCATTCTTTATGCCTCTCTGTCACACTCTCCCTCTAGCACTAGTATTCAGGTCAGGAAAGGGGCTGAATGGTATACATCTAGCATAGCACATAAGCATACATTAGCAAAGTATCTCTTCCATTTCCCATCTCTTCTTGCCCCTGGCATACCCAAGTGGAAACAGTGTACAGTCACTGTTATAATTATGATGTGTCAGTGGAGAGAAGTCTATATATTCCACTGGATTGTCGAGACTTTATACAGAGATACATGACAGGCTGCTATCCAACTACCATTTTTACTAAGTAATTTAATTAATGCTATTTGCATCTCTTCTTGCGTCTGAGACCTGTCTCAAGAGACTTCTTCAAATAGGTGCTGCATTTCTGCTGTCTTTGAAATGCAATCATTTTGTTTTGGTACAGTATGAACATATTCAACTAAATCATTTTAACTCACTATGTAATACTTCCTACAGTACAAAATAATTAGAATAAGAAGTAATTGACCCTGAGGTAATACCTGATATTCAAGTAATCAATGATTGCTTTGGCTTGCTCAACATTGAAGAAAAACAAGTCACCACTTTCTTCTGAACGGGTTCCTCCTATCCCGGCCATTGTTCTTCCAAGTTCTTTTATGTTATCGCCTAATGTCATATGTTTGTCTGCAAAGTAATCCAGAAGAACAAAAACTAAGCATAAGTCTGACAGATTTTGCTTAGCACAAAGAAGTTATAAGACTTCCTTAAGCTACATTGTGAGTCACGCAAAAACTTAAAAATAGCAGCCAAATATTTTTGCCTTTTGTTATTATTGTTATCAATAAAATGTGTGTTCCTGTTCCATCACAAAATCACTGATGGAGTCTCACAATCTAAGGACTGCAATGATGGATGTATATGATGCTCCTGATTGATTCTTTACCTATACAGAGATAATCAAAGGCAGAATAGCAGGTAATTTTGAGGTATATAGTATGATTATCTTTAAAATAAATGTTTATGAATTGTAGAAGACCTTCCTTCTGACCTAGTCCCTTGCAACGTCAACCAGTAACACCAGAACAGATATTAAAAAGGGTAACCATTAATTTTTTAAGTGCTTATGGTCATAATTAAACTGAATTATGCTTAATATTCTGCATGCATCATCGAACAGTGGGAGATTTTTGCAAGCCTGAAGAAGCTAATTACTTTATATTTCCACTCTGGAAATCAAAGCCAAATGCTAAACCAGCTTGGAACTAAAATTTAAATTGTTTTCATAAACTGGCTTGACAAAGAGGAAAAATATAGTAGCATTTGTTGAACCTTCTGTTTAAAAAGAGAGGCTTCATCTTCCTGATTTGTATTCAGTGTGTGCTATCACTATGGCTATGGTGAAATTAGAAAAAAGTTAAGAACACTATTTCCTTGTTCTTTTTAAATCTCAAAAATATAGAGTAGAAAACGGGGAAATACCTACCAGCAGTGAAATAGACTTACTTGTCTTATTGTTTTAATTCTCTACTGATCTGCTCCTTGGATCTTTGTACAGAAAACAAATTAAAAAAAGTGTACAAGATCCTGATCTTTATCGTTTTGTCCTTTAGTAGCACAGCAATCAAAACCCTGAAAATTTCTTTCTTTTTTTTTTTTTTTTTTCCAGTAACAGAGGCAATGCAATATAAATAACCATAACGGAAGAAGTAGGAAATAGAGAGAACATGGAGAAAATAGAAACCATAGGAAATGAGAAATAGAACCAGAAATATCACATCTAGTGGGGAACTAAAGCCAGAGAACAAGACCATGAGTAGCCACAAAACCCAGTGCCAGTTCCTTTCTCCCGCTGGTCCAAATTTCCTCCTTCCTGTCCCCAACAGATTTTCAGTCCCAAATGCGCCTGTCAGGATGTCTGTCATAGCACTTCTGTGTGGTAGGGCAGGAGCACATTATCTTCAATGTAGAGAAGTAAACCAAATCACAGAAATAATTCATCCTGGCTCCTTAGCTGTTATCCTGTTCCTGTACCATTACCAGTTATTCTCATCCTGTTCCATTTTCTTCCCTAGAAATCCTCGTCCAGGCAGCAATGATTCTTCAGTTTCCATCTGTTTCTCTTCAGCCGATCAACCACAACCTCTAACTTCCTAAATCTCAGTTTTCCTCTCTCCTCAGCAGTCTCAAATGAGCTTCCACTTCCCTCCTTGTCTAAATTCATTCTTCCCGTTCCATGCTGTTATGACTGTTATGTTCAAATCAGCTAACTTTTCCAGGTTGCTTGGGTCCAGTGCAGGGAAGGGGAAGGAAACTGTCATTAAAATTACTGAAGATATTAGCTTTTTGCTGTTACTTTCAGTGTTTGGTCTTGCAGCTTACATGAGCTGAGAACGTAATTACAAGGAAATTCATCTCAGCCCCAGGGTATAGCATGCCTTATAAGATGGATTATTTGGGAAATGTGGCTGTGAACAAATCTAAGAAGTCTCCTGTAAGCATTTACAAGCTGCATTTTCTTTCTACAAAAGTCATGTATCCTAGCCAAATCTAAATGGATTTTCACAGGACAGCAAAAAGTAAATTCGCAGTCCTTGCTTTACTTCAAAGCATAGGGGTATTAGAACTCCATGCCAGGATCATTTTACATGCACAAAATAATATGTATTTTTTCACATTGCTTCTGGCTGGAAGCCCATTTCACTGTTTTAGTTTAAACTTATATGTTAAAATTAAGCAGGGGCAGGCCCTGCCATGGAAAATTTTGCTTAAAGAGTTAAAGTTTGGCAAAGCTTTATGCCACTAAGATCACGTTCCTGAAAAACACCAGTTAGCTTTAATAATCAGTTGTGCTACCATCCTGTCTGGTACACAAGCATTACACGTAGTCTAATAAAACTGATGTCTGACATGTTTCCATTCTCCTCCATTGCTGCACTAACACAACTAGCATATGCTAAGATACTTTTCACCGGAGACAGGAAGGACAACTGGAATTCCAATGATCATAAAGCACGTACACGGTCTGTCAAAATTCCAAGTCAAAAAGCCCTTGAATTAAATTGCAATGAAAGAATATAACCTCTATTATGAGTTTGATTTTAAATATTCATCTTCCCCTTTGAATGGAACCACTGAGTCCTCTCACTCTTCCTCTGGGATGGCCTTTTCTCGACGTACTCACCTTCAAAGTGAATGTTAAGCAAGCATTGTGATCTCTGAAAAGGGCTTTTGAGAGGATGCTCCTACAATTTTTATGGCTATTTTGTTCCCAGTAGATCAAAGATACATACTTTGCAGCAAATATTTTCGGAAGCACAAGAGCTACAGCCCTTTTATTGTTGTTTTTCATCTTTGGCAGTAATGCCAGTTTACTTCCATCACCAGTCTTTAGTTAACCTATATATTTTGTGCCAGGAGTGCAGCATTTGGCATAAAGCTGCCCAAGAGTTCACCTCCAAGGATAAAATAAATGTAATTCACCTGCTGTAATGCTACAGGATGTACTGAATATCTTAAACAGCAGAGAAATGTGCCTGAGGCTAGAGTGAACCAGTCAGTGAATGCGCTGGATTTGGAGTTTAAGAGTTCCCTGCTCTCACTCTACTGCAATTATTATTTATTTTATCATAGCCTCGATAAAGTCTATTCAGAGCCTGGTCCTCTCGCACCATGTACTGTACAAAGAACAAGGAAAATTCTGCTAAACAGACTATGTTCCCTTCTAATCAAAGCTTTATGTTAGTCAAGAAGAATTATTATCAGGTACAAGTTATGGTGTGCCAACCTTCAAGAGGAATAAATAAACCATTTTACAATTACTTGTAATTAAAAATCATTCCACTAAAATGACTGGAAGACGCTCTTGTCTTCTACTTCAGATATTTTTATTTTATAATTTTCAATTATACTTACCACTGAGGTTCTCCAAAAGGAAATTTAACAGACCCATGAATCCTGTGAGTTGTTCATGACTGAAGTTCATTTCTTTAGCCCACCAAAATCCTGAGGTATAATAATCTAGCAAAATAGCTTCCTTCAACGATGTTTTTAATTGTTTAAAATTCAGGAATTCTTCCAGCTTTCTAACAAGAAATAGCAGATAACAAAATACTGAAATTAAAAACACAGTTATAGATTCCAAAGGGGAACTTGGCCTCCTTGCAGTTATATTTATAATCATATCTGCAACATTTTCTGGATACAAGAGTTCATGATCAGAGGACAATCTGCCAACTGGAAGAAATAAATAGACCCCTGTAACTCTTCAAAGGGTGTTATTTAAGTGTTAAAATGCAACCAAGGAATTAACAAACATGAAATAAAAAATTCAAAGAAAAATGTACATTCTGAAGAACTTATATTTGAAAAATCATGCAAATAATACAGTATAAAATTATTTAAATAGCTAAAGTAAGATGTTTAAATTCCACTTTCATAATTTAGACTTTTCAAAAAGAGTTTCATCTTTTCTTATTAGCACACTTTTGAAATTCTTCAGTAAATTTAAAAGGTAGTGAGAAAAATACATTCCCTTTAGGGGGATCATGCTGTTGCCAGCATATTTACCTATACTCTGACCAAACACAGCACTAATAATCACTTTTATTATTACATAATCTTTTCTGCATAAGATTACAGAGGAACAGGTCTAGTGCTTAAGCTTGCAGTTCTTGCAATGTAACTTCAGCTGGGTCTCATGTAGCTGAATTTTGCATTAAACCAGTCCCTGGCTTCTTAACTAACCTGATGATACAGGTTCCAGTTGTGGTTACAGTTTCTCCTTACCTTAGAAAGAGCTAAACTTATTTTTTTCTCCCCCCTGCTTCTTATTCCTTCCTAATAAAAAGTATTTATCTCAAATCCACTTATCGGTAACTGTCAGTTTTTCAGGATTTTCCCCAAACCAATAGAAATTTATTGTTAAATAAGTTTTTTCTTTTTAAATTAAAGGCTCAATAGCTAACAAAGTAAAAAGAATAATCTAATCAGTTTTGTTTAAAACATGTATTCCTTTGTTCTGACAAATTTGCACAGCTGTACAATGCAAAACACTTAACTCTGCACTGAAACAGAGGTGGAATGTGGCCAGCTGAACTTGCCACGGTTTGAAATAGTCCATATCCTCTCTTTCTGAGGCTTCTGCCAACTCTGTTTTCATAATCTTCTAAGGGATTTACATTTTTCTGGTGCTGCTAAAAATGCCAATACTGATCTTTTCAATATTTGGTAAGACGTACCACTGACAACTGGATCTATAAATGATTGGGAAATGATGGGTGCTTCAGACTTCCCCATCACTTGGATTGCTATTTTCTCCGTCATGAAAGGTGCTCAAGTGCTATGGAGATGAAGAGCAGTATAAAGCTCCAGGACATATTGGAACACAGGACATTAAAATTCCCTTACTCTATTAGATTTTTTATTCTGGTTTTATATCCCTTTCTGCAGCCTTCAAACTCCTCTTGTGTATAAAAATGATGCACTGTGGTGAACTAAAAAAATTTCATGGATCTAAAATGCTTATAGTGCAAGAAATACCTTGCAAACATCCTCCTTTCAGTTAGACGTAGCATATACTTTAAGATCCATTTGCATGGTTTTTGTGTGTATACGGACACACACAAATATACAACTATATATGTGATCCACTGAGATTAAGAAAAAACATATGATCTTCCATTTTTTTCCTTTTTAATATAAATGAGAAAATTTAACAAGCAATTTTGCCACTCAACAGATTTTAGAAGCCAGTGAGTTCTATGCTTCTGTCTGCATTAAAATGGGAGGCCTATCATGGAAGGGAAATGAGTAAGCGAAAAAGATATTTCACCTTATTCTTATCTAATGGGGGGAAACTCCCTTTCCAGTTTAAAAAAAATATAATCATCCCATCAGGCAAAGAACTTTTTCTCAAAACAAATATAAATAGGAAGAATAAAATATTTTTCATGAATTTTATTTTCTATTAAATTTTTCATTTATCCAGAATGGCCATAGTGTGTGTTTTGGTTATTTTTCCCAAAGTAATTAAGAAGACCAGAATTTCCTACTGGAGACAAGTGCTGCTAAATTATATTAGGACTTCTGAATATACCATTCTTAGAATTCAAGTCTAGGGTTTTCAGTTTAAATGACTTGGGTGGTATTTCTGGCCTCTTAAATTTAGATATTACTACTGTTACTTACAATAATAAGACAGTGTTGCTAAAGGAAAGACATCATGGACTTACCTCACTAATCTTTGGCTGCCTCCTTTTTCCCTCAGTGCACCATAATGGCTACCTACTCATATGTTCTTAAAGGTCTCTGAAATTTTAAAGCCTTTCTGATTTTTTTATTCTGACATATTATTACAGTAAAGATTTATACAAACACTAAATGTATTAGCAAGATCCTGAGATAATGGTTCTTTACATTTATTCTCTATTTTTATTCAAGAATCCTATCTTTCACAGCATTTTTAAAAATCCTGAGTGATACAACTGACAATCAATTAAGGACCAACATCAGAAGCAAAATCTAAAAATGCTCTACAGTTTTTATTTCACTCATTTCTAATTAGTTCTAATCAATTCTAGTTTTAATGCTGTTATCATTGTCACTTACTTTTGAACTCCTTCAATATTTTCTTCTGACAGAGCACTAATTTGGGAGACAGAAAGAAATGTCCATCGTGCAGTCTTTCCATTTGCAGCATCCTGATCTTGTGGTTCTTCCTGCACACATACACACACACATATACTACAATTATGAACATAATTGTAAAAGGTTTATTTTGCTATACCAGCAAGTTGTCAAAATAACATCTTGATTTCCAAGATGTACAGAAGAAATCAATTCAATGAATACAAAAAAGAGAATGCACTATGATTTAACGTCAGCAACACCATGCTCCAACACATTCTTGCCCAGAGAAAAGCAAGGGAGATACATGGAAAATAGCATTATTCTCTTAGATTGATGTGGGAATATAGTGACATATTATGTGCAGCACAAGATTAAATACATTTGTAAACAAAAAGAATAAAAATATACAGGTGCGGAAGATGCATGAATGTAGATTTGATTGACATGATGCCAAATTGCACAATGTCTGAATTTTAAAATCAGTTTCTGTTTCATCTAAGATACTATGAATACACATACACAATACCACACAACTTGCACTGCACCTTGGACTCCTTAATCACATTACCCCATTTTAAAAAAATGATGTTTACCCTTAGTCTTTTCCCTATACAAAGTCCCAGGTGTTTGCTGCAATACAATGCTTATACAGACAAAAACTTGACATGATTTTTTCAGGGAAGGTGTATGTGAAATACAGAAAGCAGTTCCTTATAAAAAGTATAAGTATGCAATGCAATAGAAGTTACATGAACAAATAATGCAATCATCTTACTAAATAAAATGTGATAAAGTGTTGGTTTTTGTATGCATCACAGACCAAATACATGTAGTAAAACATTTGATCATGGATGTCAGCAGGAAATCTATGAAAGGAAATAAAAGATAAACAAAATAATAGATAAATAAGTGTTTTATGGAGTTTAATAGATTTTCAACAGAATTTTATGGAAAATGTAGACAATAAAGTAAGATGTCAAAACACATTGTAAAATCATCATCTGTAAAGATTCTCAACATTACATTTAACAGCTATCAAATAATTTCTCTGCTGCTAAAATGATGTGCTGCTGATAATGGCTATCAGTAGCTAGCTGGGATGAAGTGATTATGTTCAAGGTGTAATCTCAGAGAAAGTCACACAAAGTACAGCATCATTTGAGCAACTCTGTGCCCTCATGCACAAGTTTCAATCTAATAATAATATTATCAAAGAAAAAAAAGTCAAAAGCCTTGCAAAGTTTTAAAAAAGGAAATGATTTCACCAAATCCTTGTATTCAAGTTGGGACTTTACAGGCCAGATGGGTGGACTACTAGAAGAATGAAAACCTGCGTCATCAGGCTCAAAGGATAGATCCCCTGATAATCTCCTGAGGTTTGTGAGCTACTTGGAGGCTGGTTACCGGGTAAGTTCCACAGGGGTTTGTCGGGGGATCAAGCCTGTTTTACTCCTTTATTCCGGACCAGCAGGAGCTGGAACATGCTCTTGTCACGTTTGAGGATGAGACCAAAGGGGAAGGTGCACTCAATATCTCTGAGGGCACAACACCACGCAGAGGTACCCAGACACGCTGAAGGAACGGGACAACAGGAGCTTCAGGAAATTCCACAATTCCCATAAAGGACCTGAGGGTCCTGGTGGAGAGTAGGCTAAACATAAGCTAGACACAACACAAAAACCTGTACTCATAGCAGGAGCATTTTTGTACCTGTGGGTCCAGATAAATGACTGCATGGACAGAGAGGTATAGCGAGATGAAGCATGCAGAATAAGGTTTTTAGGTCAGCTACAGGGAGATTTCCTTACGCGAGCTAAGTTTTGAGACTGAGAAGCGCCGCTCTGCACTGCCAATCAGCTAATGATAATCAGCTAGTAAAGGCCGAGGAGAGAGCAGAGCCGCCAGGAAAGCTACACTGCTCCCCCTGCTGCTGCCCATCGCAGGAGACGCTGTGCTTCGGGGGCGCGAACTGCACCCCTGCAGAAGGAGCAAAGAACATGGGATCTAGTGGACAGACTTTTCTTTATTAACCAGCGGAGTCCTTTCACACGGACTTTAAAATGGAATAAGTACTGCTCCCAAAGTCTCAGATACAATGTCTCATCAGGGCAGAAGGGATGAAGCAAATGAAAGCTTCCTTCAGAGTTAGCAGCATGACATTAGTTTGCTTTTGTTTTTAATAGCAATAATGCATGCAGCATGCAAAGAAATACTCCTACAACAGTAATGTTGATGTAATTGAAGCTGCATGCTCCAGTTAGATAAACAAACAAGTAGCTTGGTGTACTAAAATTATGTAATTATTGAAAAACAGTTTTTGAGTAATTAGTAAAAATATTAATGCTTTCCTGAAGCGAGCAGCAGTGTTACAAATTCATTAAATAAAGGATTCTTTGGAAGCAGTGAAAGCCAAGCTTAAAAGCTTAAAAGCTGATGCTTCAGAAATTGAACTAACAGCAATTATTTCTTGCAGAACGTCCAACTTATATAATGGTGTTAAATGACATAAGTAGCCTATAAGCAGTGTATGACTCATCAGCCAGCCCACATCTTACTGATCCTAGTTTGTAAGGCAATACCTTAACTTTATACAGGGACCACCCCAAATGGACTTCACTGGCACAGCATGAGAAATTTTGCAATGTATTGGAAAGAAAAGCATAAGAAAGTTCAAGGCAAAATGCTTTTGTTCTTATCAAGTTTCTTCCAGCTTTTTTTCTGTGCTTGCAAGCCAGCTGTAAGCCCTGGCAAGAGTCTCATCCCTGCCCTAAGCTGAGCACCTGCAAGAAACACTCCTCCACAGAGCACATCCCAGTCGCAGCCCTGCAAAGCAGGAGGACATGAAAAACCTTCTCTCCTACTTACTGGGTCCCTTGCTCCAAGGAACAAGTTCCTAGGCAAATAGCTGCGTGTTCTGGAAAGCCATTTTTGACCTAACTCCCTAGAATTTGTACAAATTCCTCACCCTTCTTTGAAAGGTAGGAGGCAAAGCTCATCATCAAAAGCTTTTGAAAACAGGTATTTGCTCTTGCCTCCAGTATGCACCTGGCCAACTTTTGTATGAAGCTAAATAACCTACATGGCATCAACTCTGCACCCACACTAAGGCTCATCTTCTGCTTAAGTCCTAGTATAATAATCCAATATTATTATGCCAATATATTAAGCCATATAGGATTACATGAACTTATTTAAAATAACTCCAAGTGCTTTTCACACAGTCAACTACAATTTCTTTCAACAGCACTGGAAACATTCTGGAATACAAACTAAAGCTTTGAGTTTTTAACTTAAAAGATCCTCAAGCCATTGTAACAATAACTGCAGATCAGGCTCTGCAATGGAAAATTGCATCTCAAATTCCAAGATAAACATACCAAGGTGCAGCTTCCTTTGGAGCACACTTCCATCACAGCACTGCCACAATGCCCAAGTACATTGCTAATGTTCAGAACAGGTTGGATTTGTGGCATCAATGCCCACTGAAGTGCAGATATCTAATAATAAGAAATACGTTTCTAAATTACTCCAAATTATGGGAGAAGTACATTAATCAGAACATTAATTTTTAAAACTATATTCTTTAAAGTTTATGTCCACGAGTAACTTGAGGAATTCCATATTGTTCTATTAAGGCAGGAAAAAGAAACAAAATGCTTGCTTCAGTTAAATACCTTCTTGTCTTTTGATTGCTGTCTTTAACCAGGACCAAAAATTCGGAATGCCTGTATTTCTGTTAACAAAATTATTTTATATACATGCTCAATTGACATCAAAGAACTTTTATTTTACTGTTAACAGCAGTGCCTGACTAAGGCAATCCAAGATGATTTATTCTGGTAACACTACTGTGTAGATGAAGCAGAAAAAATAATAAAGCAATAAAGCAGAGAAGCCTCTGCTTTCTCCTGATATACACGGTCAGCAATAGACTTAACCTGTTTAAATATACACTACTACTAGAGAATTATCTGATGTTTCACATTTTGTTTTCATTTGAATAATTTGAAGCTGTCCTGATTGCATAACATGGTTCTAGTTGTTCCACATATCAATCAAAAAGCTTTGGGGCAACAACAGGTTCAAATCAATATTCTAAAAGAAAAGACAAAAATAAATCTTCCTTTTATCTCTCAGCCAGTGTTTATATATCACTATGAAACAAGTAATTTTAACAGAAGAGTAATATCATTAAAAGGTAAAAAGCTACGAGTTTTAAGGAGGTCTTGTGGAAAAAGAAAGTCCTCTCAAAAAAATACCTCCACTGCACAATCCAACCAAACAATATCAACAACAAAACCACAGGTCACCACTGGTTGGAAAATATCCTGCTAACTGCAATACTGTCACAGGCCTTTTCCAGAGTGGCATAAGCTGGAAACGTATCATCGGAAATTAGTGCCAATGTTCTTGAAGGAAAATAATCTTGCCCTTTTGGATGAGAGCTTTGCTTTGACCTTATTTCCACTTGTTTGAAACTACTACATGTTTTGCGAAATCTTGAGTATCCTTCAAAATATATTCCCACAGCAACAGCTTGGCAGCCATTGCAATCCATGACAAATACCTGAAATGTGAAGAACCTGAGACCCTCCTGTCCTTACTGCACCAAGGAAATTAGGCTAAACCAAACTCTCTACCACCACAGCAAGACTGCTGCCATACTTGAGCTTGTTCATTGCAAGCTGCCTCAGCTCCTGTTCTCTGATACTGCAACTGCAGTACAGACATTTCCCAAGACATTGTCCCAAATCAGTTTCAACTTTAATGAAGAGGGAATGCAAAACACATATTGCAGGCTCTTGTTTGTACTAGTATATGCATTTTGCCCTTCAGCTAACTGTGAAATACCTCAGCATAAACAGAAAATCCAGAAGCTGTTTACCTAATAAGTTAAGACAGAAGGGGAAACACATTCACCACTCCTGCTTGTTTAGAAAGGGCCACTCATCCACTCCCACAGTGGGAAGTTGCTATTCTTAGTTTTATTTCCCTTGCTGTCAAATAAATAAGGAAATAGACAAAAATAGTTTGAATGTAATATTCTATTCTAATATTCTCTTATATTCAAAAGAGAAATGAGCAGACACATATTTGGAAGAGAAGTTTTTGGAGAACAATTACGAACAACAGAAACAGACAGTGTTTTTTTAATAATAAAATATTCTTCAAAAAGTTCTTCCAATCAGAGTGTCAAGATTTATTGATGACTAACAATACTGCAAAACAACTTTACTAATATGAATGTTTTCACAGCTGCAAACTACATTTTCTGTTGAAAGTAATATATTTCTGCACATTACAAGTCTGAAATAAGTATTCCATTTAATCAGAAAGAATTACTGTAAGATCTAACAGGCAATAGAGCAGCAAAATTATGACTGAATAGACTGTTCTCTATGACTTACCTATACAGCATGCAAAGTTAGATTTTTAAAGAATTTGCACATTTTTATTTAAAGAAATGCACAATTCACCAAATTTACAATAAAAATAAGTCACAAGGGATAGCACAGAATACTGCAAAGTTAATCAACCACATATAAAGCAAGCTTCAGTATATAAGGAATGGAAAATACATGAAAATGTTCACCACATCCTTATAAAAGTTTACTGTATAAAGCCATGAAGTAATAAAGGGAGAAATTTCAAATAGATGTACAATATAATTTTGACAGCCTGTCCTTTCCCATACAAAACATGTTGTGTCCTTTAACTGATTTGACTGCTTTACTACACTGTTAAACTCTTCCCAAAAGTCAAAATATTTACAGATGACACTAGCAAAGTACTATGGAAAATCTTTATTTTTTTTTTATAAATGTTTTAAAATATGCAATAATACATTCTACATGCTGTAGGACTTATTTCAAAATGAACTAAGTAAGGGAACCTGAAAGTAAAGATTTTGTTCCAACAACCACTACACTGTCTTTGTGCCAACAGATGCACACACCGTCCAGCTGCTGAAAGGGATTAATCACTGTGAAGACAGTCACAACAACAACCACACAAACTATGCTGATCTCTAAGGCAACAAAGAAGTTTAATTCAGAAAAAAAAATCTTGTCCTAACTACAACGTAACAGACACATTTGAGGAGAAATTCTTCTTAAGAATATATGACATCTTGCTTAGGTGGAGTAACTTGTGTTTTTTTAAAGTGCTCCTGGTATGCAATGTGATATGGGTTGCCTGCCTCTGTCATGCCAAAGAAATCAAAAACTGCAATGCAAAATAAAATAATAGAAAAACAATGTGATAAAAGTAGAAAAATGCAAACAGCTGAAAAAGGGAAAAAAGATAACAGCAAAAAACAGTGTAAAGAAAGTAGTGGAAAAAAGAAAAGACAATGGGGAAAAAAGGCAACAGGAGAAAGAGGAAAACAAAGGCAAAATAAAGAAAATGTAAAAACGTGAAGAGTGAAATTTGAAGATAATGTGAAAAATTAAAACAATGAGAGTGCAGGAAAAAAAGGAAAGAAAAACAATAAAAATGGGGGGAAAATGGAAGTCAAAGGGGAGAAAAGGAATACAACAGGAAAAAAAAAAGAAAGGTATGGAAAAGGAGAAAACAATGGGGAATAGAAGTCAACAGTGGAAAAAAAGTGGGGGGAAAACGGTCACAGATAGAAAAGGAGAAAATAAAATAATGAGGAAAAAGGAAGAAGACCACAGAGGAAAATAGAAAATGAAGGCAGAAGGCACAGAGAAAAATGGAGGAGAAAGGCATGGAGGAGGGCATGCAGGAAAAGTGAAGAAACGTCTGGAGAAGAACTGAAGTGTGAACAAACTCGCAGAGAAAACAAAGTTTGAAAAAACAAAGTTTGAAAAAATACATGGAGACGACGGGCAGAGACGACGGGCGGAGAAATGTGGACAGAAGCGTGTGGAGAAAAGAAGCAGAGAAACCTGTGGAGAAAAGAAGCAGACAAACACATCATGAAAACCAGTGCAGAAATTTGTGGAGAAATGTGCAGCAAAAAAAACAAGCAAACGCTTGGAGAGAACAGCATGTGGAGAAACGTGTGGGGAAAACCAGTGGAGAAAACAAGCACAGAAATATATGGCAAAAACAAGTGGAGAAAGCAGGCGGAGAAGATGAGCAGAGAAAACAAGTGGAGAAATGCATGACAAAGACAAGCAGAGAAAGGCATGGTGAAACGTGTGGAGAAAAGCAGCAGAGAAGCGTGTGGAGAGAGCAGTGCGTGGAGAAGACAGGCGGAGAAGCGTGTGGAGAAAGCGGCGTGTGGAGAAGACAGGTGGAGAAACATTGGGCAAAAACGAGCGGCGAAACGCATGGAGAAAACAAGCGGAGAAAACTGTGCATGGAGAAAACAGTGTGTGGAGAAACGCGTGGAGAAAACAGCGTAGAGAAAACCAGCAGAGAAGTACGTGGAGAAAACAGTGTGTGGAGAAGACAATCAGAGATACGTGTGGAGAAAACAGGCGAAGAAGAAGAGTGGATAAAGGCATGGCGAAAAACAAGTGGAGAAAGCAGGCAGAGAAACGTGTGGTGAAGACAAGCGGAGAAAACAAGCAGGGAAACACGTGGCGAAAACAAGTGGAGAAGACAAGCAAAGAAAACAAGCAGAGAAACGCGTGGCGAAGACAAGTGGAGAAACACATGGTGAAAACGGTGCGTGGAGAAAGCAGTGAATGGAGAAAAGAGGAGAAACACACGGCAAGAATAAGTGGAGAAGAACAGGCAGAGAAGACAAGCGGAGAAAACAGGCGGAGAAGTGTGTGGTGAAAAAGCAAGCAGAGAAGACAAGCGGAGAAATGCGTGGTGAAAAAGTAAGCAGAGAAACATGGGCAGAAACACGTGGAGAAAACCAGCAGAGAAATGTGTGGAGAAAATAGCGTGTGGAGAAAGGTGTGGTGAAAACACAAGCAGAGAAGACAGGCTGAGAAAGGTGTGGTGAAAACACAAGCAGAGAAGACAGGCTGAGAAAGGAGTGGTGAAAACATGGGGTGTGGAGAAACGTGTGGAGAAACGTGTGGAGAAACGTGTGGAGAAACGTGTGGAGAAACGTGTGGAGAAACGTGTGGAGAAACGTGTGGAGAAACGTGTGGAGAAACGTGTGGAGAAACGTGTGGAGAAACGTGTGGAGAAACGTGTGGAGAAACGTGTGGAGAAACGTGTGGAGAAACGTGTGGAGAAACGTGTGGAGAAACGTGTGGAGAAACGTGTGGAGAAACGTGTGGAGAAACGTGTGGAGAAACGTGTGGAGAAACGTGTGGAGAAACGTGTGGAGAAACGTGTGGAGAAACGTGTGGAGAAACGTGTGGAGAAACGTGTGGAGAAACGTGTGGAGAAACGTGTGGAGAAACGTGTGGAGAAACGTGTGGAGAAACGTGTGGAGAAACGTGTGGAGAAACGTGTGGAGAAACGTGTGGAGAAACGTGTGGAGAAACAAATGTGGTGCGAAGAAGCTGGTGTGAAGAAGTGAGCCCGAAGAAACTACTGCAAAGTGTGGAGAAACAAGTGTAAAGAAACTAGCGTGAAGAGAAGCAGCAGGTGTGAGGGAGCCAGCATGAAGAACGAGTGGGAAGTGTGAAAGAACAAGTAGGAAGGAATGAATGGAAAATGGGAAGGAATGAATGGAAAATGGGAAGGAATGAATGGAAAATGGGAAGGAATGAGCATGTGTGTGAAGTGTGAAGGAACAAGTGAAGGAATGAGTGTGAAGTGGAGAGGAGTGAGTGCAAGGAAAAAGGTGTGAAGTATGAAAAACGAGTGCGAGAAAAAAGGGTGAGAAAAAAGAGGCAAGAAAAAAAGGAAGAAAGGTGTGGTGTGAAGAAACAAGTGTGAAGGATGCAGAAATGAACATGAAGAAAAAAGTCTGAAGAAAAAAGGGAGGAAAGGCTTGAAGAAAAAAGTCTGAAGAGGGAGGAAAGGCGTGCAGAAAAAAAGGGAGAAACAGGTGAAGAAGGGGAAAAAACAGGTAAAGAAAAAACACATGAAGAAAACAAGGTAGGAAAGGTATGAAGAAAAAAGGGGAAGAAACAGGTGAAGAAAAAAAGGGGAAGAAACAGGTGAAGAAAAAAAGGGGAAGAAACAGGTGAAGAAAAAAAGGGGAAGAAACAGGTGAAGAAAAAAAGGGGAAGAAACAGGTGAAGAAAAAAAGGGGAAGAAACAGGTGAAGAAAAAAAGGGGAAGAAACAGGTGAAGAAGCAAGTGTGAACTGTGCAGGAACGTGTGTGAAAAAAAAGGACAGAAATAAGCAGAGAAAAGAGGAAAGAAAAAAGAAAAGATGAAAAAAAGAAAAAGAAGGGAAAAAGGAATAAAAATTAGAAGAAAAAAGTAATGAACATTATAAAAAGAAAAGAATTAGAATAATTAAGAAAACAAAGGGGGCGGGGATCAGCTATATGCAATGCAGAAGACATTTTGAAAATCCTTACCAGCACAATTAAAAACCAAACAGAAGGTGCAGAGGAGCACTCATCACCTGCCTCGCAACACCACAAGCTCCACAGCCACGTCGGGACGTGCCTGCAGGCTCACCAAGGCTTGACCGCAGGTTTGCGGGGCCAACCGTGGTGCCAGGCAGGACCGTGTTGGTTCCCCAGGCTGAGGCAGGCGGCCTCCTGCCCGCGAGGCGAGCTCGGCTC
This sequence comes from Tinamus guttatus, assembly GCF_059628265.1. Taxonomy (NCBI): domain Eukaryota; kingdom Metazoa; phylum Chordata; class Aves; order Tinamiformes; family Tinamidae; genus Tinamus; species Tinamus guttatus. The sequence continues at coordinate 772,895 of NW_028288780.1, forward strand.
CCCACACGCACGTGCCGCCTGCCCTTGGCCCTAGGCGGTCCTCTTCAGCACGAATCCTTCCCTTGCGCCTGTCAGGAAGCCTACCCAAGGGCACCCCAAATGCTTCCTGGGAAGCGATCCATGATAGCTGTTGGATGGGAGGCGCGGGCTGTCCCGACTCCATGCCCATGGAGGCTGGCGGGCACCACAGCCCTCCAAGGCCCACCACAGCCTCACACCGGGGCAGGCATCGCCAAGCCCCCAGGGCAGCCCCAGAGCGGGCGCAGGGCTGCGAGCGAGGGGTACCTGCTCCTGGCCAGGCCCTGGCGCTCGGGCCGTCGCCAGCTCCGGCCCTGCCTCTGGCTCCTCAGGCGCCTCCGGGCTCCCCTCCGCGGCCGCCATGTTGTCCCCGCGGCGTCGCCCGGTCGCCTGGGAACGGGCCGGGCGGGGCGGGGCGGGGCCGCCCGCGGCCTTCGGCGGCGGCGCCCCCGGTGGCCCCGGGCGCCGCCGCGTGCCGGGCGCGCCGCGCCGCGCGCATGCGCACGGCCGTACCGCGCGGGGCCCTCAGCGCGCGCGTTACCTCAGCGCGTGGGAGCGTTACCGGGGGCCGCAGCCCCGCGTGCACCAAGTCAAACCCGGGAATTAAACGTGGTGGCTGGGAACAGAGTGGCCCTGTTTACATCCCTTCTGACAACGTCGCAGTCACCAGTAGATTTTGCACTCCTCTGGCACTGGAAGTGCCCTGGCTTCCATGAGTGTTTCAGTGGAAGCTCAAGGCCCTTAAAGGGAATTAATTACAACTCTCGTTTAATATTAAAGGACCCAGCCTGTGGGAATCATCGAGGAACAGGGGCTTAAAGTTTAGGGCCAGAAGCCATTTTAGTGAGCCTAAGACCAAACTTACATGTTATCCTAGTATGTGAGCATACACTGTCCATGCGCTCCCTCCCCCTGGTCCAGCCAATTCCTTGACTCTATTGTTTTCTGGTCCAATCCTGCTAACGGACAACAGGTGACCAACCAGAGATGGGTGCGTCCAGCCTGGGCTTCAGGTTTCTCTATCTGCTAATCTGTTATTCCTAACTTTCACAGTTTCTCACTCCTAACTTTCACCGTTCCCGCAGTTTCTTATGGTTTCTCAGTTTCCCACACCAGCCCACAACTGGATTCAGTGCAAAATGTGAACTGAGCTGAAAATTGAAGCTCTACCCATGTATCCCCTTCTTCCCTCCTTCTTCGACTGAATCTCTTCAGGTAGTAGAGCCTGAGCCACCTCTGCCCTATTAGGGGTATCTGAGTGGCCCACATTTAGTCAGCACTGACAGGGCTCCGTGAGCAGTTATAGCTGCTCTCTTAAAATGTCAGCAGGTCCTAATACTTCATTTTGTTAAGGATGCAATGAAGCATTGTGCATACAGCAATTCAGAACTGCTCCCTAGGCGTGTGTCTGCCAGCACCATCAGCTACACTGCTCTCTTCCTACAAGTATCTTCCTCTTGCTCAATTTCTCACTTCTTACGGGGAGGTGGGGAGGCTCACCTGCATCACGCGAGGATGACGGAAAGGGAAGAGGGGTCACAGCCAATATGAAGCACTGCAGGGCCTACTTAATGCTGTTGGAACAGCAGTAGCCGCTGCAAGAGGACTGCCACATACTCCCCCAAGTTCTCCAAAGTTTTAGCATCCAGGGTGATTCCACCTGACTTTGTTACTGCTTTGCAGAGGTCCTTGCATAGGACTACCTAAAATTTAGGAAAAGGAATGAAGTTTCAAAAGCCTTGTCTTAAAATGCAAAGTATTTATCAGCTATTTGTCTATCCACACATCCTCCTATCAATAGAGATCTTGTAAAAACATTCAATTGCAAACATGTTTCCATTCACCTTTAGTTAAGCATCACCAACCATATTAATTATATGTAGGCAAATTCAGGGTGAAAAGCAGATGGAAATTCCTAGCAGAGCCTTGCTTGTTACAGCAATATCAGATGGACATAAAGATCCTGACAACAAATAGTTCAAATTCTTGTCCTGTGGAACAAGGAACAAAAAAAGCATAGGCATGTACAGAAAACTTGCACACAATATCTGGGTCTCATCCCCTTAACAACAAACTGATCCTTCGTGACAGCAGCAATACATTACAATACATTAGCACTACGTGGCTCTTAATACAGAGTCTTGTATTACTCTACATAGGTGCATTAACATAGTAATGAATCATCATCTTCTGGCTCCTTTATAATGTTCATCACAGATACTCTGTCCAGGGAACCGTACTCCCACTAGGTATTGTTCTGTTTTACATATTGTCTTTAGAAACAGAATCCAGTGCATGATTTTGTACTAGAGAAAGAAACAAATAAATCCAGGTTGTACAAGAAACCTGTTTTTAGAACAACAGATAATTCTGTCCTCTCTCAGGCAATATCCAACTGCTTCAGTGTATTAGAAGCAGAATAGACAGAAACCTGATTTGTTTAGGGAGAGATACTGTCTGTTTGGGTTCAATGTTCCTCAACAGGCTCTAGATCAGAATTCCTCCATTTCTGTTTAATTAACACAATAGTTACAACATCCATTTGACTTGATGATTTTGTGAGAGTAGTAACTTTGGTTCCTAGCCCAGTAATAAGAAAGTACAAGTTATATTTAGCAAATCATAAATTTTCAGCAATTCAAAACAATATGGATATGGAGAAATGAGAGAGATAAAACATGTACTATATCAATGATTCTACTTTCCTTTCCCTGCAAAGAGTGGTGGCTCAATGAAGGATAAAAGCAAATATTAGATTGATCCTATTCTTGTTCTTAGCCAAAAGACAGCTGTATCTGGTGCCAAGAAACTGAATTTAGATTCATAAAATTCCTAGAAATCAGATAGAAATGATATAAAAGGACATAGAGCCCATCTCCAGGAGACCTGTACTTTGTCCTGCCAATAAGAACTTCAAGAAGAAATATAAATTTAACTCAATAGTTCAAGTCAGCCCCTTATTATGTATGAAATTGTGGAAGTAATGTAAACGTGTATATAGCATCGGAGTATGCTGTCAATATGAACCAAAAATGATTAGGATTTTCTTACCTCTGAGTACCTTCTAGTTCAAGAACCTAAACTGGAAGACTTCCTTGATCCATATGACAAAGCAAGATGGGCAATTTAGCTGGCAGCTATTTCAGAGTATCTAGGTCACCAATTCCTAACAGGAGGAACCCATCTATATTTAAATGACTCTTCACAGTCAGCATTCAGATAAGACTAATCCGCTAAGAATTCCCAAATTTGAGACAGTAAAAACAAACAAACAAACAAATAATAAAAAAAAACATTGCTGACCACTGTGTGCCTCTGAGCACCTCAGGGCAAGAACTGACTTTCTTAGTCTTATATAGTACTGAGGACACTGGTGACAATGAACAAATGAAGACCAAGTTTAATGTAAGTCCAGGATGTATTAAGAGCACAAAGGAAAACATCATTTCAGTGAATGTGAGAGCTTCTATATTCTTTAGAGGACAAGCTGTTAAGGACACTACATCAATTAATGTAGCAGGGAAAACTACCATAAGAAATATGCCAAATTAGACAGCCAGATATATTAGAAGCTGAGAGATAAAAGTTAACTCCTTATATATTTTTTCTCTATCAAAATGTCCTTTTTATTTGAGATTCCCATCTCCTGTATGTCTTTTTTTTTTTAAATACAAACTGCCATTAATTTTGACAGGTTTGTATGAACTAGAATATCAAACTCCATGCAAAAGACTAGACACCTGTCTTTTGGGCAAATCATCTTAAAATTTCATTTTAACAGTCAAAACTTGGCGTTTCAGTTAGAACTACTGTTTCATTCTGTTGGAAGAGCCAAGATGACAGATCTGCGGTACTGTGCAAAGTAAAAGCCTGAAACTATTATTATATCTTAAGAATGTAGCAAAGGCAGTGAAAATAATATAAATTCACCGATTCCATTGTCCTTGCCCTTTTGGCCCCAAAAGGGAACATCATTTCTTTCAGAGATTTCATATTTTACTTCTTTCATGTCTTTGTTGTGAAACTCTTATTGATTTTGGCCACCTTCTCCATATGATGTTAACCAGCTTTTAGAATAACGTATAACAATTTAGGACACAAAATGAAAAATACCTCCAGCTGAAATTACAGGGGGATTTTCAATAGGGAGACCATAATTACCTAAGACACAAGTTGGCTTGTAAAGCAGAGCTTACAAACTTATTTTGGGAGAAAAAAATAAAAAAAAGCCATATGATTTCTATGCCAGCCTAGACCTGTGTGCAGCTTTAAGCATACCAGTCTTTCCAGTCTAAATTGAGTGGGGTTTTTTTTTTTTTAATTGTTTTTTTGTTTTGTACATTTGTGAGCAGCTTGCTTGTTAGACTGCCAACAGCTTCCAAGGCAACTCAGTATTTCCTTGCTTATTTAATATGGACTGGTAAACTTGAATATTCAAGTCATCTCCTGGAGCAGAACCACATCCATAGCAACAATACCATGGAATTAGGGCAAGCATATCCACATTTTACAGAGTGGAATCTAGTCAGGAGAGTGAAATTTGTCTCTGTGCTGTTCTCCAAAAGGCCTAAGCATCCAGGTTGCCAGAAGGAAGGACTATTTGGGGAAAGTGTCAGGGTTCTGGTTTACCTGGAATCACCAAGTCCAAATCCCAAGCAGCGGGGGATTGTGCTTGGGAAGAAAGAATGCAAGTCTTCTTTCCAGTGTCCACATAGTCTCCTCAAATATCTAAACATAAAGGTTATTCTGTGATCATACTAAGGCAATATGGTTAAAATTATGAAGCTGTTCGTTATCGCCCTTCCCCTTTTTTCCTGACTCATTTGAGGTTATGGACTCATCTTGGCAGAGTACATTAAAATAAAAGGGTTTATAACTCAGTAATCAGCCCTAGGAGCACTTTCCTTCCTGGATTCCTAATTTGAAATATCTGCTGTGCAAGCAGATGTTTAGAGAGAGATGCAAGGAGGAGTTAATGTCCATATTCACTCCAAAAAGATTATGTAGTTGCATATAAAAAGGAATTCAGAGAGTGCTAAGAACTTAAGTATATCACTCCTAGTAAAAGAAGAAAAAAAAAATCAGCTCCAACAGAAATGTCTTTTGGGGTCTGGCATATGAAGGGATGTTCTTCCGAGGTGCTGAATTAGACTAAGACGTTTGTCACGTTCTTTACCTAAGCTGCGAGGCCCACTTGTAGGCAGGCGTTTCTTCCAGCTGTGGCCTTCGTAACGGCCCCGGCTTCCTCAGCCCGGCGCAGGGCGTCCTGTGTCGGCGCTTCCCAAGGCCGGGAAAGCAGCGAGGGGCCGCGCAGCACTGCCTTAACTCAGCGCTGCAGGCACCCGCGCAGGGCGGCAGCTCAGCAACGCGCACCACATCCAGAGGAGTTCGGCCTACAGACGGAGAGTGCGATTAAGCTATTGCTTATTTACAAAATTAGCAATTAAAGTTGGAAGATGAAATAATAATGGTAATTCCCTAAAAATGTAGTAATCGAAGGGTCTCTTCCTACTGTGAGTTCTTCTTCTTTAGTCCTTCAGATATCAACATTGAAACTCCCTTTGATGAAAATAGAACCAAGCTCCCAAAAGACGTTTTGCTTCAAAATATGATTATGGTGTTTCATACACAAAACTGAGACTTAAGCCTTTAACTCCTGGGTCTATTGAACAAAATCTCATTTTTCTTCTTGCTTTTGCACTTTCAGTGGACTCATATGTTACATTTTGACAACTACCTTTTCTATGCTATGCAAGCCAACGAAGACATTACTCTTGATTAATGGCTATTTAAATTTCAACTGCTTCTGCTGTGTTTTAACATCAAAACTGTAACTAGATGTTGTATATACATATAGGAAGACTATTTTTTTTCTCATAGCCACAATGAAAAATTATTTTGTAGAAAATGTAGAGGAAGTGAATATGAGCCAAATAAAGTATTTTTTTTTAAGTTGAACTCAGCCATCTAATTCTTCAGTTTCAACCCAAAACTTCTTAAGGAATCAGTGAGTTATAACCCCCAGGAGGGGGTTGTAAAGGAATCCATTTTTCCAGCCTTACCTACAGCTCTTGCTACTATTCATTCATCCATTTCCACTTATGTAATAAATGTAAAATATTCACAATTATTTCTGTATCAGTCAGAAAAATCCTCAGTGTGCTTTCATATGATGTTAGTACAATGTAAATCATTACACGATGTTGCAAATATTTGTTTCTCCACCCTAAATAATTTTAAAAAAAGCCAATTTTTATGCAGGCATTCATCAGAGCGCACATTGTTAACAGGTGTTGTGTGTTTCATTTTCCACGCAAACACTGCTGGAATGTAAAACGGTAACGCTGCTCCTAGGAACAAGCAGCGTAATTAAATTTCTTTGTGCTTGATTTCCTGGGTATTTTCTTCCTTTAAAATAACTATATTGTAAACAAGAGCCAATTTCTTAGATTTGAGCTAGGGGTTGTAGAGCTTATACTTCAGGTTCAAAATGGTGGGTTAGGCAATAATGCCTGACAGCTGAATAGTTACTTAGAATAGCTGAGCACCTGTGGCTGACTGCCAGCTGAAAAAAGCAAATCTGAATGCCTTCAAATTCTCTTATGCATTATAATAGGAGTACTAGTAGCCACTATAGATACAATAGTTATGGATGTAATGCAACTTTTGTTTCTGATTGCTTGCCATTTTCTTAATTGTATTCCTTTTAGACTGAAAATGTTCATAATTTGTGTCAGTATATATGCATTGAAATAAACTTCTCATGCAATTTAATTTTTTCTTTGTTTTGGGTGTGTGTCAATGAAATTTTAAATGCTAAGTAAAAAAATCAAATTCTTTTCTCATAATTCCAACATTTCCATATTTCCTGGGCTTTTAAACATGAGTAATTAACAAAACCATGGATTTTAAAAAAATCAGTGCTGCTAACTTCCCTGGAAAAAATGTATCTGAAATTTTAAGATGATAAAGATGTTTTTCTCACCTCAGTATGCAGTAGGATTTTCTGATGAGTCTTTTAGCTGCAGTTCACACTTAAAAACTCTGAAATTGCACACAGGCAGTGCATTTTTTCACATGGCTTCCCGCTAGATTCAAAACAGCCTCAGTCACTCGTATGCTGATGTGATGGTGCTGCAATGGTCTGAAACACAGAACAGATACCACAGTTTATTGGGAGGGACTGGGGACCGCGGACGCAAGGTGTCCCCGTGCTGATGTAACCCCTGCCGCAGTGGGGAGCCCACGGGGACATGCACGGTGCAGCAGCCCGAGCTCAGGCTTCCACCCGAAGGCACAACTTGCACGTGCGTATGGAGAACATCATTGCCAATGTGTGACCACTCCAGACCTGCTAAGCTGTCAAGACAAGACAGAGTTCTAGCTTCTCTTGTCTATTGAGTAGCTACAAAAATATCTGGTTACTCTCCAAGCCAACACGGCATAAGATCTGTAACATGCTTGGGGATCTCAGGTGATGGGCAGTGTGTGCAATGCAGTTCTCCTACTGTCTGTCTGCCCAAGAAAAGCAATATTAACTCCTGGTACCTCTAAAATTAAAAGCAGAAGCAGAATCATTTTCCAAACAGAAGAAAAAATAATGTTTTTGAGGTACTAATTGTTTTTAACATGGGAAGAAGAAAACTTTTAAAGACAGGAAAATAAATGACTGTCCCTCAGTGACAATAACTGTAAGGGAAGCGAGAAGCAAACCATGTGCTGTGGGCTGGGATGATGTCATTGCCAATTAGCATAAGTCCTTTCTCTTATAACATCTATCTGTACGATGTATGAGCTAGTTTAGTGCACAGCTACAAAGTCATCTTTGGACTGCTTCCACCAGAGCCAAGGGAGTCACTCCAGGAATTAGCTTGGCCGGTTAGATAGTTCATATAAGATAGAAATACTTAGAAAAACCTCAGTCAGAAAAGAGTAACAGCAAGAGATTCGTTTTTGCCATAAATCTTGGGTTTGCGTTAATGTTATTTATTCACTTGAGATAGGGAGGGTGCTGTATGGTGTATATACATTGTGTAATATGGGATAGTGGCTTTGCAACATAAACTGTTAGTAATGGAAAGAACTCATTTTCATCCCCGGATCACTTTTTTTCTCCTGGATTTTGACACGATATAAATCCCGATGAAGTCCACATTTGTTCTTTTTACCCTGTACTTGTTTAGTCTCTCTAATGAAAACACATCTAACAGCACCTCGGAGCTCTGCGCAATTCCAGCAGGGCTGTTTCCACTCCGAGGAGCCAGCTAGGATCGCTGCCCATCTCGGCTCAGGACATGGGGTCACGCGACGCGCAGAGCCTCCGTGGGCTGAAGCACAGCCTGGCAAGGCCGACACCTCCTCGCAATGGCCAGGGTCTCTCCCGGCAGCTCCCAGCGGTGCTGGAACTTCGCTGGCAATTCCCAGCGGTGCTGGGAAGTTCTCCGGCTGTTGGCAGGGACAGGCAGCACGGCGCCGTCCAGCTGCCTGGGGCTCTGGCGCAGCCCTGCTCGGCCTCCCTGCCGTGGGCGGCACGAGCGCTCCTGGGCAGGGTAACAGCCACGTCCCGCCAGCAGCACGGGCGGCCCCGCGCCAGCCAGCGACACCAGCCCAAGCGTGGCCGCTTCTGCCGACTCACAGAGCCAAAGTCTTCTTAAACACGTATCCGTGTGCTACATGTGTACATACAGGCTTGCCTAGACTTATTTCATACGACCACAACACTTGTTTCACATATCCTCTGTTTTGCCAATACAGAGAAGGTAAAAATGGCCAGTTGCTGTTGACCCTGGAATGCTTTCAGGTTGGGTGAGAAGACCTGGGTTCCGTATCAGCCCTTTGCCTATAATAGCTGTACAGCCCCAAACACATGCCCGTCCAGCTCCTACCCTGGCCAGCTGCTTCTCATCAGCGAGGCTGGCTCTGCTCAGTGCAGCAGCATCCGCACTGCTGTGTCCAGCGCCCTCGAGAAGAGCCAAGGGCCCCTGAGGGAGCAGTCTGGCATGCAAGACGCCAGGATTATTTGCACATTGTTTATTATTCTGACTCCCACATAAGATAACAAAACTGGAAGAAACAAATGGGGTTTTAGGGCACTTTCCTGTTTCAGCTATTCCACTTCCCCCTCAACATCAGCAACTACAGCCTGAAAGCACCACGGAAGTCTTGCACACTACGGTGCTGTCTCCATAGCTCAGGATTTTCTTTATCTAGTCGTTACTGCAGCTTCTGTCATCCAACATTCTGACCCAGGTGCAAGAGCACAAGTTCGCTCTCACAACTGCCACCTCAAGGAAGCTTGACCAAAGTACGTCCAAAAAATGCACTGGCTTGTTACAGAAGAACTTCTTCAAAAGGAAAATAAAGACTTTAATTCCCAGGTCTAAATGGCACTACTCACTCATTTTGAGGTTTTGATCAAAGTATAAATGATCAGAGTTTTTACTATAACTATAAAGCTTTTTCCAAAAATAAGAATTACTGTTTTAGCATGGTATATGTGTGTATGGGTATATGTACACACTAAATATATAAAATATATGCATTTATGCATGTACATGCATACACAAACATACATATATAATTGAGAGGTATTTATTTGATGTAATAATCTATACTCTGCAGAAAGCCTCCAAAATTAAGATTGAGCTGGCATTCGTTTATATGGGAAATCCTGATTAGGGGCATCTTGCATAGGAAACGTGGAAATGTAAGGCAGTTTTATCATCTTCTTATGAACTGTCTCTGAGGATCTGCTTTTTCTCATCTCTGGATGAGTGCCTCCAGGGAACTTTAGCCCAAGAATTAGAAACCTCTTTTTCCTCTATGTCTATGATTCTGGCCTCAGAATCATAGAATCAAGAGTAGAGACAGCCTGGGAGCAAAGATGTTTGTATACATAAAGCTGTTGGGAGTAGCACATTCATGCCAAAATGTGTAGCTGAACCACCATTTTTTTAAAATTAATTTATTTGCTGAATTTTTTCCTAATGCAGCTGTATTACCCCCTTGTAGAGGTGGATGAGTGGGCAGATGAGGCCCATTACAATTGATTTAGTAATCAAAGAGGATTTTTTTTCCATTGTTTGTTCAGCACATTACTGAACATGTGGCTTAATTACTGTTGCCTTGTGTTCTTTTCAGTTGGGTATTGCTGATTTTACTAAGACACTGCGATTTACGCAAAATATTAATTGAAATAGAAACCAGACTTACTGTGAGAGCTAACATCCACAGGAACACTAGCCACCCATGTTTTCCACCAAATGCATTGGACTTTGCTGGGCAATCAGTTTTCACAGTTCAGTGTGGATAGCATGGGCTCCCTCCTTCCCCAGAACAGCAGCAGCGCATGTGCCATCTCCTGCAGAAAGGGTCAGGACTTCGCTGCTTCCACCAGCTGCCAGGGAAACCCTGAGTTCTTCAATCAAAGCCCCAAAAGAGCGCTGAGGTAGCTGCGCAGTTTCGGTGTGATTGCAATAATTGTATGCAACTGTCTCATTAAAAATAATTCAACTTTATATAGCTATAAATAAGCTACTATGCTGCTGTACTTTGTTTCCAGGCCATTAAGTAGTATAATAAAGATTCATGGATTCTCTCAATAGGTTAGGTAATCAAAAAATAAAATAAAATAAAATCAAGCAACTATATCTTGAGAGATCCTGTTTTGTTTTCAGAGCCATCTTTATAATTAATCTTTTTGGTATGAATAATTCACTACATATAAATAGAAAATAATATTCAGTCATAGAACTCGTAACTCAATATATCCAGGAGAGATGCTTTTATATCTCATTTCCTACTCAGCTACTCAGGGTTTTAATTCAATCCATGAAGTTCACTGTCTCTTTTTCATAAACCAAATCTAATATACAATCAACTTTATAACCAGATAGTCAGAATGCAGAATTAAATGATTTTTCAGACACTCACAAAATCCTTCCAAATATTTTTTAGGAGAGAGTATGAGCATTCTTTAGCCTTCACTGCCCACTAATAAGATTCAGATACCCAGTGTGAGACGATCCAAATGTTTCCCGGTAAGAGCCCCCGCAGCCGTGATGTTCGAGTTCCAACGCGGGCCCGGCCGATGCCCGTGTGTCCCGGCTGCAGCGCGGAGCCGGCCGCAGACACGGGCGAGGGGCAGCAGGAAGGGGCGCCGCAGCGGCCCAGCCGGCGCATGGGAGAGCACAGAGCACCAGCCACCACCACCCAGGACTCCAGCACGAGCGAGACACACGGAACAAGGACAGAAGGGAATTTAACATTGGGAATATGAGAAGGATAGGTCCCTACGCACAGTTTCTGAGCAGCACCACGAGGCAGTGGTAACACGTGCACGCTGCAGCGTGCGCAGTGGCTAGCGGTGCAACACGTCACATTTTTGCCTCAGTCGGACGCTGGAGATTTTCAAGGCTACGGAAAAGCCTGCAGCAAGTACAGGCAGATTCAAAGCAGGGAAAGAAGAGCGTGAAGGCAGGAGGCAGAGCTAAAGGTTCAGTGAAGTTCCTAACATTATAAATCGACCAGGGGAAGAGCGAGCTTGGGAGCAAGGCCAGGCAGTCCTGGTTCCTGTCCTCGCCACAGCTAGTGGCAGCACCCAGGAAATACCCCCGGGAAGCGCACGGGCTCAGTTGCAGCTGCCTGGCCTTTCAATAACAGGGCCTTTGCGACTGTAGCAAAGATATAAGGTGGGGAGCATCACACTGTGACTAACTAATCTGTAACCAGGCGACTTCTGAGCTGTCCTGACCATGGTCAGCCTGCAAGGCTGTTGCGAGATAATCTGTATTGCATTTATCAAATAGCAACACAGAAAATCTCTCCATGCTTGTCACACAGTTTTCCTATCCTGGATTTTTGGTTCAGAAGGACATATATTTACTCAAAAATGCAGGCAGATATGGGTAAAGTTGCCACATTTTAGCATATGTCCCTTGGCACTGAAGCTCTGCCATCTTTCCTTTAAATCCCAGCCGTCACGGAGACGGACCGCAAGCGTCACCTCAGCACTGCACCCCGCTAAACTCATCCTCCTGTTTGAATGGAATTGCAGCACGAGGCGAGACGTGACTCGGTGACACAACTCGCGCAGTGGCGATTTTACAGAATGCAATTACAGGAGAAAAAAATCCAAACCCATCAGAGTCACTCTCACATATTAGCTTGGAAACCTGAACCAACAAGGGAAATACAAGCCAAAGGAGAAAGAAAAAGAAATGAACAACTGCAAAATGATTTGTTAATTCAAGATTGCAATATAATCTGTATAAATATTTAAGCTGTTCTTCTATTTGTTCCCGAATCTACAGTGATTAAAATGCAGCTGTAATACCCTGTGTTGCCTTTTTTTTTTTTTTTTTTTAAATCGCAAGTGCAATTTTAAGCAAGTAGACAAGCTCAAGGAAATTAATGTGAATATATATGTCCATATAAACTTCTTAATGGCCACATCCTTGCTGTGAGCATAACGGCTGAAGACTCTCAATTAAATTATTTTGGCCCAATCCTGTTAGTATTGTTTTCAATGGCAAAATTCCCACCAACTTAATGGGAGCTGGATTAGACCCTGACTTGAATAATTCTCGGATGCATATATAACACAATCACCTATATTTCATGCATACATTCTAATTTTCCTGCCTGTTTTCCCTCACTGAATTTTAATACTCTGAAAACATTAACCAGGTAAACTATATGCCAGTAATTAAAGGTGTGCAGTCTTGTGTTTCCAGGATTTGGGGGGAAATGCTGTGTTCTGCTCATATTTGGAGTCAGAAATCACAATCAGAGTGACATCCAGCCTCCTGAGTACCAAGCTTCAAATCTTAGTATGTTCAGTTCCTCCTCCTGCAGGCTTGGCAATGCATATGAGCAGCTTTATTTAAAAGACTGGGGAATTATGATGCATTTGGCAGTCAGCAAACATGGCTGCCATGAAATTCTCTTCCTCTATTTATGATTTCCATCATCCAGGAATATTCACAGCATCCCGGACAAGCTAGGATGCTCCTGTGCCTCCTTCTTGCCATCTTGAAAATCTGATACAGAAAAGAAGGAGAAAGACTATTCCCACAGCCTGCAGATGCTTTAGAAGGATATGGTAACATACAAAGGACACTGACTTCTTCAAAGGCTTTCCATGAAAAACAACGATTCTTGCAACTCTCTAGACTGCGTGCTTCAAAGGCTCGTGTTCAGCTTCACATCTAAGCGGTTATAAATTTTAGAGGGACCCTGACCTAACACATAATACATCCTATTTTGCTGTTCTCATCAAATCACTTGCAAACACAACTACATGTGTGCTCTGCAACAGTTTGTATGCACCAGACCTGAAACTGCCTGTCTCACTTTAGATGAGCAGAGAGCTCTGTGGGTCAAACAAAGGCCCAAAATTCCCTAAATACTGTAAGAAATGGAGAAAACGCCAAAGTTCAGACTATTCTGTACGATATCTTATTCCTAGATAAAATCAAGGCTGAAATTGTGAGCCAGAGAGGTTGCCAGGTCTGCCAGAGCTCAAAGGAACTAGCAAGCGGCTACTCTGTACGGTCTGAACCAGGTTCTGGTTTTGCAAGCATATGTCTTTTTTGCCCCCCTTTTTTTTTTTTTAAATAAAAGAAATGCTCCAATCCTTTAGTCATTTGTCTGTGATTAGTAATGGCCTGTCTTTGTTTCAGTTTGGGAAACAAATGTTACTCTGCAATGACAGCCTAATTTCCTATGCGGAGGCTGTCTCTCTTTATGACTCATCTATGCATTGTACTCCAAGGCATGAATCACAGATAACAGAGATGAATACAGATGAATCTGTTTTAATTTATTTATTTTAAACAGAACAACTTTTTTTTTTTTTTTTCCCATGACTGCAAAACTTTCTGGAAATCAAATGAATGGCATCCAAATGAGCCATATCAGACAGAGTGAGATCTTTGTGTTATAGAAAGCCAGAAGAATTTGGGTTTGGTTTTCTTACTGTTGCTGGGTTTTTGTTTTGTTTTGTTTGTTTTTCTTTTCTTTGTAAACTTACAGCTAAAGATTTGTATCAAATGTAGGTAGCAGCATTTCTTTTCTACAGAAAACGATAAAGCAGATTAAAAAATTGTTGCTGTTGCCTGTTATTGTTACATGCCATAGTAATAGAGCAATTCCAGGACTAATACCTTGTACATCTAGGAACTGAGAAACCTTTGAGAAAGTCACTATAGACACTACAGATATATTTTTAAAGAGAATAAGCTGCTGTAGATGTTAGGGCAAGCTAGGCCTACTTGACAACAGTATTAGCATTTGTAGATGAAATTTAGTTACCCCCACAGGATAAGGGAGAACTTTAGTTATAAAAAGAGTGAAGTAACTTGAGCACAAGCAAGCCCTTAATCGCTGTGCAAAAGGCTGTGGCTGTATCAAGAAGGTGAGAGAGGAGCACACGGCGAGAAGGAGCGAGGGGGGCGCGGGCGAAGCCACCGCGCAGCGGCCCTGCTCCCCGGCCTGGCACCTCCGCCGTGGGGCGGCCGAGCTGCGCGGGGGGCCAAGCCACCTGTGTCTGCGATTACAGAGTCCTGGTGTCCCAGTTCACTTAGCTTCCTCGCTCCCATTTGGTCTGAGGCACTAACAACTGCATCCGCCATCCCGCTAGGATTGCTCTGAACTTACCGAGTGCAGGATCAAACCGGTGGGTCTTACGAGGGCTGCCAGACAGTACAGAAGTACAGAAACCAGGGCCTCCGAATTTCCCATGTTGGAATTATAACATACTCTTATCTTGTCTCACTGCTTTTGCCCACTAACGGAAACTCAAAGGAAGCAGGATGGCTTTTGTTTTGTCGTCTGTGAGCAGTTGTTTATTTATTTTATTTCTAGAGTATATAAAATTGATTTGGAGGAAGAGAGACTGTTATGTCTGCATAATGACCAAAAGTCAATGTACCTTTTCCTGGAGTCCCTGAGGCAACAGGACATTTGTTCCTTTGATGAAATTAAAGTGACAGTGTCAACTTAATATTCTCCCATAAAGTGACTAGGGTAGCTTCCATTTAACTGCATTTTAGGGTTTAGTAAATGTCTACCTGTCGAAGCTTCTGCTTTCTTGGAGGAACATTGCTAAGCCTAATTCCCTACAAGCAGAGGAAGTTTATAAGGTAACTGCCAATTTAAGATTTTTTTTTAAATGCAGTGCTAACTCTAATATTTACTTTATGCTTTTTGAGGGATTATGTCCTGAATTGAAAAACAGAATGTAAACTTCACAAATCTCAAAATCTATAATTAAGAATAGCACCTGACAAGATTATTTTTTCCAGCTGACAAATAAATGTCACTTTCAAAAGAATATTGCACAGGAAGCAATAAAAACAAGCAAGGGGGCAAAAACTGTTCTGTCTGCACTGACAGAAGACAGGGAGGGTTTTTTGTGTGGACTCACAATGACTGCACTGTTGACTTGGCATGCACATCTAAAGACTGACAGACTTAATTCATCTTTCCGTGCAGTACAGTGACATGGAAGTCAGATCTGAGCGGCTTTCAGCAAGTAATTGAAGGCAGGGCAAGCAGAATCTAAGGCACAAGCGCTGTACAGTTCTGCTGCTAATAAATAGTAAGCTAAACATACACATTACTATTTCATTTTGTGCTTTATCGCCATTTTTCATTTATTTTTTAGAAGTTCCTTTTGCTTCAGGTCAGAGAATTTAACCTAGCAGGGATGGTTACCATGCAATGCAATGCATTAGAAATTAATGAATTCTTGCAGCTCGTTGTATATGTCTATATTAACGGATATAACGCCCTGGAGATCTCCTGCACTCTGCTGCTACTGAAGTGAAGATGCGTTTGCAAACGAACACGTGTTGACCCTGAACATTTACAGGCGGCAGAGCTGAACGCGTCCCGCTCGCACGGGCATTAGCTGCAGTACTTCTGCCTGCCCATGTGGGTTCTAGGAGACTGTTCTAAATCACATCGTACAAGCAGGCCTGTTTTTAAATACAATGCTCTTTTTGCTATAACGGAGGCAAATGAATAGGAAATTACTAGCATCACAGCAAATTATGCTAGGTCAACACATAATGCTTTCATTTTCCAGATGTCTGAATTCAAGTCATTTCCTCTAAAGATGTTCCTAAGTATTCCAGATTAATAATACATTTTTTTTCATTACATGTTATGAAAAACTATGCCAGTGTATCATTCATACTGAAATCAGAGATGATACAGATTTAAAAACAGAAAGCCCATATACATGTAGCAGGGCTTGAGAAAAGATAAGCTAGAATAGCATCTTTTTTTGGTGGGGGAGGGAAGGGGGAGTTTGTTCTCATCTCCAACATAGCCAACACTAAATTGTTTAGCTAAACTCTTGCCCTCAGATACTTGGGGGACCTGGGGAGAAGGAAGAGTCGCTTACTTGAAATGGAAGATTTTTCAGAAGTCAAGTGCTCTGATGTAGCACTGATTGGGCACATGAAATTGCAACTTCCTTGATGTTCAATATATTTTATAGTGAATGTTAAAAACATGTTTAAAGTAGAACAATAAATAAATGGTTTATTTGAATATTCTGCTAAAATTGCTTTTCACCAGAAAATTATAAATTTTGACTCAATATTTTACATTCCACAAAAGAAGCTTTCACTGATTAGAAAATGAAGCATCTGAAAGGACATTAGAAATTTTGAATCTTAGCCAGCTTACTTCATTAAAGCCAAAATAATTTAGTTATAGACTTTCTATTGCAACCAAGATTGTATCCAGAGACTTCCCACTCCTCTCTGAAGTTCCATGCCTCTTTTCCCTCGTAATTAATTTAAACAAGTCCCCTGATTTAAGAACGCCTGTATTTTATCCTGTGAAGAACTCATTGCGATAGTCTATCCAGGGAAGCAAAACAATAATCACATCTGAAGGCAAACAAAGCATAAATCACCACGCTGGCAACCAGCCAAGACAGTAGGGGACAAGTGTAAAAATATTACTGAAACGGCAGTACAATATTCTAACTACATGCTGTGAACAAGACAAACCAGAGTTGAACATTATTTCTGTTGTCACAGATCATTACATATTAGAAGGAGAGGAAAGGGGGGGACTTGTAAACAGAGGGTTCAATTCAGATGTGGATTAACAGGGAGCAAGTCCTTGCAGAGACATCAGGAAATCCAGATTTCTCTATATAAAAACCAAGCTTAACCCAGAGGTTTCCATTAGGAAAGGTTAAAATTCCAAAATTTGCTATTTCCAATAACTGCTACAATATTACACTCCTGATTTTAAAGTACCACCAGGCACATTCAAAGCAAGTCAGGTGGAATGGTAGAGGACACCTGGAACACTACACACGCCAGTGACAATTTAGTTTGTCATCAAAACATGAATATAACAGCATAAAATGAATGTCAACACTTCATTATGTAAAGTTTTGCATGATGCATAAAATTATTATCAACTAATGTTTAAATATGCAAGATATTCCAGTCCAGCTCAAGGATTTATTATATTAGACATTGCTCAGAAAAAAAAGGGGGCAGCCTTTGTCACAAAAAGTACATTTTAAGGAAGATGACTTTCATATAACAAGTAGATCCTCATGCAGCTAATTCTGCAATGGTGACCTTGCAAACCACTGTGTTAAATGCACCCTGACAGGATATCCATCATTGCACACAAATGAAAAGATCAGTCCCCATTAGTGCATGCAGACACGAAGAGGCCAACTTTCTGAAACGGGCTTCAGCCTACGTTTATCATGCAGAAAACAAGCAAGAAGTGATAAACTACTTCCAAGGCTTTGGGTGACAGCGTGTCGCAGGTATGGCAAGACTCATCCCCCACGTCTGGAGCCTGATGAAGTGAAAGTGAATATTTTTTCTCGGAACCACCTGCATGATGTTCATTTCCTGAAAGTAACCTTTTACAAAGGGTTTATGGACTCTTTTTTGCTATTTCTTGGAGGAGCCAATAATTCTGTTAGAAATTATTCTGTCTGTAAGTCAAGGAAGCACTATAATATAAGTAACCTTCACTTTGGCAACCCCCTTGAGCTCGATACCAAGCTTTTTGATCAATAGTACAACATTGAATACATTTTCAGCTTCCTTAGCACACAACCCTTATGCTAACAGTGCTACCAAAGTGCTAGCAGCATGTGCAAAGCAGGTCCCCCCCTCTGCATGCAGTAAACTCCATAGAATAGGTCCTGCAGCAAAAAAAACACTGTACAACAGGCTCTTTGGAAGAGATCTAAGAGGGATGGACAGACAATTCACAAACAAGTAGGAAAGCCAAGGCAAAGAAAGCTTAGGAAATTCTAGGGAAAAGGTTTAAAGTCCTATTGATGAGACACTACTTCTGTACCTGCCTAAAGCCATCTGCTGAAACCTGAAGCACACCCAGTGGGCAAGGAATGCCCGCAGTTACTGTGTGACGAGGGGAGGAGGCAGAGCACCACCCTTTATGTCAGCCAAACAGCAGCACCAGCGGGATCGCTGCGTGTCTTCAGATCAAACTGAACGGGAGATACCCTGCCTAGAAAGCAGCACAGAGAACACATGGATTAAATAGCTCTGAACTGTCCCCCGTGCGTCTTTTTGATCTCAGCTTTAGCAACGCAAGATAACTGTGCAAAGCACACAATGCAAATATTCCTCTAAATATCAACCGCCTCCCCATTATTTCACTTTTCCCCCGCTTTTTGTGGTTGCATTCAAACACTAGAGGTTTATTTTTGTGACGTATCAGCAAACCATGGTGAAAAACATTACCACAAACATCCTCTTCAGAGATCATTTTGAAAATTTAATTTTCCAGTAATTCATCCCTTCCCACTTTTGCAATACCGTCCCCCTTAGGTAAGACAGCTTTCGGTTTGCAACCAGCATTTGTCTGCAACGTAGAGGGAAAAGGAAGATTCTCCATAGTGCAACGCCCCCCACACAAAGCTTTACTTTAGAGCTAGCTAAGAAAGAGATGTTAAGGAACTGCTATCCCATAACACATGGTCACAGTTTAGAGTGAAAAGAAAACTGCCTATAAAAACAAAGAACAACTTAGAAATATGTGATAAGGAGGGCTGGCTGGAAAGCAAGTTTTCTTGTTTGCAGGTTCTCTCTCTCACTCTCTGGGGGCTGAACCACACATACACACAGGAGAAGTTCTCCAGAGCGGGGCCACCTCAGCAAAGCCGATATTCATGTCAGCTTTGTAACTGTGCTGACATTAGGAGGAAACTGGTGTGTCTGTAGCACCACGCTACAGAACCTGACCGATGGCTTTGGCGTGAGCCTGAGCACCTCCAACCTGGAAGCCCAAGTGCGTTTGTGGATCTCCCATCCCTCACCAGCGGGAACTACTGTCGAGGAACCTTTGACAAGTTGAGGTGCTCAGGAGGCTTCAGCTGTCTTCCTGCTGCCCGCAACTTACCTTCAGAGATCCCAGAAAACAGGCAAACACTGATTTTATCCCACCAAGGAAGAAGCAGAACCTACTCTTCTATGCCTGGAATAGTCCTACAGGTATGACCATACTGCCAATACTAGAGTACATACTTAAATCATAAAGCAGAAACCAGATTACAAACTCAGCTACAAGGGACACTAATGTTAAACTAATTACATTTTTGATAGAGATTTGTCACATTCCATTTGCTTTCAATACTTGATTCTGACCACACGCCAGTTTTACATTGGTGCGAGCAGTTTGGCTTCAATAGAGTTAATGCTGATTCGTAGCAGCCGGCAATGAGAAGGCTCTTATTTTTCCTTGGCAGTGTGTCCCAGGAGAAAGCTTGTCCATCTCCAGCAGCTGTTGCTTTGCTACATCTGTCTAACTTCTCCTTTTTAATGTCCATTTTTTTTTTCCTTTTTTTTTTTACATCAATCAGCATGAGAAAAAAATCATTCAGTTTTCCTTCTTACAATCAAGTTTTAACAATCACAGACAGATGTTGTTTTCATTACAGCATGACCCCTATTCAATAAAGTTTCAGTGTTTAACTATGAAAAGCATTCTTGGCTTTCCTCTCAATTCCAGATCTTAATGCTTTCATAATCTATTTCACCCTGCCATCCTGTCCGTCTACGCGTATGGCGTGTTTGAGCCCCCTCAATGTTTGCCTTTGTGTTCTTTTCACTTTCTTTTCCTGTTCCTTCTATGCAGTCTACTTTATCCTCGAATCAGGTCAGTCCAAAATACTACAATGCATTTCTCTATCTAAAGATATTTAGAGATCATTAGACACCAGGTGGGGGAGGGCAGATGGAGGCAGATGAAAATTTATCGATTTAAGGATGTGAACTTTAAAGAACTGCTTGATCTTTTTCTTTCATAATTCTGCACATACTGAGAAGAGAGTTGATATATTCTGTATTATATGCTATGTCTACAGAAATAAGTTCTTTCAGAACAGAACCTGCATTTGATTTTATGTTACAAAATTCAGAGAATTCTGTATCTAAGGAAACATTGCTATAATGGATGCTAGATTAAATACTGTAAACAAAAACCGTACTTCCACACTGTGCATTGTTCGGGCACTGTTGTAAGGCTACACAGTTGTGCTAGCGAGAGGGTACAGTTTTACCCCAGGAGAGAAAGCAAGAAGAGAAGATCACATTCCTCTCCCAGAATGGGGGTTTCACACATATGTCCACAAGGACACAAGGAATTTGAGCGCTCCCCACGCAAGCATAGTGAAAGAATAAGCAGAATAAAATGTATCCCAATGATTTCATGAACTATGTAATCATTTCTGTGCCTTGAATGCAGGCCAGGTTTGCTTTCACCAGCCCCACAGCGAGGAATGAAGAGGCCAGGGCCAAGTCTTTATCGCTGCGTATTTGCCAACTCGTAGCAATCAAACAATGACTGCAATTCCCTGAAGGAGCCACCTGGCTCCTAGAAATGCAGGTTGGCATAATATATGTCAGCTATAAGAAAAGGGGTTTCGAGTTAAGCCTGTATTCAATTTGATTTCAATTTGAATTAATTCCCAAATGATGCTGCGTATGAGCAAGTCTTCATCACATGATATATCCTTTCCACGAAACACAGGGTTCTTATTTAGGCTCCAATCCTGCAGTCTAACCAGCAGTGGCAGGTCTTATGGCCAGAGGGCAGGTTCCTATCTCCAATGAATTAATGATAGAGGCTACATCCATATAGCGAAAGGTGATGGACAGGACTTATACTGAAGGAAATGTATATCCCTTTAAAGTAAACTAGAAAAGGGCCGAGAGTTGGGCTGTGTTTACTCTGTAGTGGTTTGGAGAACCTCGCGCATGAAATCAATACAAAACATGACAACAGAGGTATTTCTCATCATCTCTCTCGTCATCACTTGCGTTGGGCCAACTGAGCAAAGGCAGGCAGCACGGCATGATTGCTGCTGAGCGAGGAGCGTGCCGCTGCGGCACTACCTGCACCACAGGCAGAGATTCCTTCTAATCCTTTACTGAGGATGCAGAAACCAAGCTGTTAAAATAAAATTCGTGATCATAAATTCCTTTTAGACATTCTAACTTTTTTCTCTGAAAGGTGGTGAAAGCTTTTTTTTTAAAAAAAAGTCTTGAAACAGGACTTCCATTCTATTTTCTTGTGTTATATACACCCAAATTCCAGTCTCCAAGCAAAGTTGGGATGGCAGCACGCTAGGGAAGGCACATTTATGCTGCTTGAGCCTTGAAGCACAGCCTCAGCACAGCAAAATACAATCATTTGAAATCAGTGGAATTGAACTGGTTCAAATTGGGAACTGCTGAGAAACAGGAAACTTGTATGGCAGCCTCAGCAAACTTCAAATGTTAGCAGGCCAAAGCAAAACTGGATAGGGATAAATTCAACACCTTGTCAGGGCAGGGAGAGAAAAGGTTATGTTACTGGGTCAGGTGTTGTGATGTGCAAGACACCTCCGTGTGCTCAGCCTCATGAAACCTGCCTGGGAATAAAAGAAGTCTCAAAGCACACACAAATTGGCTGTTTCTGCCTTAAAACTACTGGCAGGGTTTTGCTTTTTTGGGTTTGTCTACAGACTTAAGCTTTGGATGTCACCTCCCACTCATCTCACAGAGCTGCACTGATTTCTGTGGTGCTACACTTACGATAAGAATCACTTTGATTTTGCATATACGGGTGAGTGCGTGCATGAAAGCTTCTCTTTTAGCAACGTCTGCCTTCCCATTCCCACATGCAGGTGTTAGCAAAAATTGCTACAGAGAGGGAAGAAGAAAAAAAAATCACTAAAAGAGTGTTTCCTGGAAATATTTGTTTTGGGTAAAATAAAGGTTTTTTTAAAGTTTCCCCCGCCCACAGCTGGCAAGCAATAATGAATATAACATGCTCACCTACTAGTGTTGCAGTAAGGAATAATAGCTGAAATACTCTTCTGTTTGTATTGGGGTTTTAAAGGCAGTAGGTACAACTACTGCTGAGTTTTCATTCAATCATATTTTCTTTCCTAGATCACAATGTTTGCTACTTGCAGTAAAAAACAGCTTATTACCTACTTTCACTCCAAATACACATATAAATATAACTCCTCTTTCCTCAGATGAAAACCCACTGGGAAACTTCAGAAATCGGTATTTTAAAGAAATTGCTTTGCAAGAAGTTCAAACGCCAGTCTATACAGAACAAAATCATCTTGGAGAGGTCAGAATTGTCCCTGCTTATTGGGTATAGTTTCAGTACTTTTTTTTTTTTTCTTAAACTTTTACTTATTTTCTGAAATAATTTGGCAACTGAAAAGGGTTCAAAAGATGCCATTCTCTTCTATAGCAAACTATAGTTTGCTATCTAAGGAACAGCAAAATACCAGCTGCAAATCAATGTCCACCATTATGTATACAAAGCTGAAATATTTGACCTGAAAATCCACCTTAATCACTGCCATTTTTACAGTAACAAAAAAGTGTCTTTTCAGCTGGGAAGGGAGAAACACATACACCCAGGCACCTGAACAAGAGAAATATGAGATTTCCGTATCATGCACTTTTCCCCATTCTTTTCACCCCTATCCACCTCCCCTCCAAAATGTTTTCATTTTTGGCTCTTGTTTTCATGTTTTAAATGGTTGCACGATGCTGAAAGCTAATGCTTCCATTACACTCTGATTTTGCTGCTACTAGTGCCAGCTGCATTACGCACTGCTTGCTCCCTGTGTGCAATCAACTTCACCTCTGGTTGCTTTTTTTCTCCTGACCCACAATGAGGGACAAGAGATTTCTTAGGCCAGCAGAGAAAGCAGAAACCATCAGAGCAAAAGCAAAGGTGACAGATACTAGGCAAAGCTGCTACCTTAGGCTTGAAGAATTGTGGCTGCTCTTCAGGAAACAACACTGGAATTACTACAGTTATTTGTAGTCTGGTACTTTTCCTGTATGAACTCACTGTGCATCAGTATCTCTTCTCTTTGCTCCTTTCCCAGTAAAGCAACACACTATTGAGGTCAACAGCAGATTTGACTCTTAGATCTCATATGTGCATATGAATTTTTTGTTGAGTCAAGCCAATATTTTTGCTTAACCTCTAGAAACTGCTGCCACTCAAGATCTGGCAAGACAGTTACTCTCAGCTGCACAAAGATTCTCTGCACTCTCTGCACTGCTCTGCCTTCACTGCTTTTCTCCAAGCCTCCTGTGTTCCCTCCACTCCTGAAGACAACAGGGATTATTTCTCAGATGGAGTTTGGCTAGAAGTCTGCTGAAGGATATTCACCCCCGATGCAGTTCTCCCAGCAAACTGACAACATTTTTATTCCCATCGCACCTGGCCACTTAGTTGAGTATGCTGCATAATGGGTGACAGACCCCACCAGACATTATAACACGCAGTCCCCAGTGACTCAGCATCAAGTCCTTCAGTCTCTTTGCAAAGCTCATAGAAAAAAATGATCCTAAAAGCTCAACTCCATCAAGGATCCCTTTAGGCCAAGATGAAAAGTTGATTCATATTTATCAATCTTTGAACATGAAATCTATCAATCACTGAAAATACTTAACACAAAACAGCAAAGTACGTTTGCTAGAGGCAAACAGTACGAAGTAGAGTTAGGAATAAAGTGAAGTCAACTATCCACCCCAGTTGTCTCTGTGGATATGCACAACCTATACATGACACACAGAAACGATGACCTTTGCCTAAACAAATCAAGATCTGTAAGTCATGCTGACACTCAGCACAGTTTAACTTCCTCACCTGAGAGATTACAGCATTCTTGCTGTTCGTGACTTGCAGGAGTACAACTGCATTGAATTTGTCCTTGTGAAATTTAACTCTTTCCAGGGTATTTTCAGAAGACTGGTATAGTTCGTGAGCCATAGCATGCTGCTGTAAATAGGGAGCAATGATATATAGTTGCACCCGTACGCAGTGCAATTGCTGGAGCTGAGAACTTGAGATTTTTGGTTTGCACGCCAGCAAAGGCAGAATTAAGCCTGCCTGTTTACACACAGCAATGTATTTCTCCAGAAGAGTTTGCCATATTAGCTGTCACTAGCCAATTTTAATAAGACCAATTTGTACTGAAAAATGAATTAATGACATAAGGCAATTACATTGCACCACATGTGTCAGTAAAGCAACTTTTTAAGGAAGAGAACAGTCGGTCACCTCTAATAAGGCTTGTGCACGTAATCGCATTTGTTCCATGGGGTTCCTAAGATGTCCATTATAACGATATCCAATTTTAGAGATCAGTTATTTTCTAAATTCAAAGAAAGTAGCCTTTTGTTAACTACACAGATCTCTCCAAGAATGGGAAACTCAATATATTGCTAAAACTAAGGTCCTCAGACAATTAGCAGGAGCTGCATTTACTTGGCAAGTCATACACGGTAGTCTCTGCAATGTCATGGAAGTCTTTGAACTGTATTCAAAGTAACTATAACACTATTTCAAAGACCCCTTCCAATTTCCACAAATTAAAACAGAATGATACTGGGCAACCGACAAATCTTCAAGAGACATTCTGTTAAAAAAAAAAATTGATTTTCAACAACTGAATTATCGCAGACCTTCCTGCACTTCCAAATTCACAGGGCAAACATTAAGAGGAGGAACATCATGAAACCAATTTATTGGGCCTCCAGGAGCATTGGCAGGGTAGCACACTAATTTCCTTCAGATTGCTATGTTGCACCTGATTGACTTTGAGATCTAAGAAGGCACATAGAAACTTTGGTTATAGCTCTTTCTCCTGTCCTACAACTTTCCCTGGTATGGGATGTGTGATGTGACAATTTTTTTGCCTGATAGATGAACTTGTGGAAACTTGGTGTTCTTTCACTTGCATCACTCTGTTAAACTTGGTCAAAGTGTTAACTGTTATTTGGTACAGAACAACAAAAGTCAAACAGTCATGCTTGCATAAGTCTAAAAGGATCGCTGCAATTTTTGGAAGAGCTGCAAAGATTAGATTCACAATATGTGAACATATATCTGAATGCCGACAGATACACAGTCATTTACAGGGTATCAGGAACTGTCTCAACTAGTCATTGCAGAATGAGCATTTTTCCTTCCCATCAGCTGGTCTCTCTCGCACAAGGTAGAGGAGCTTGCTCTCAGCCCTCATTGATCCGGACCGCTCCCTACGAGCGCATTGGGTTGGAGCAATCCAGCAGACAGATGGGGCTGAGCTCACGTGAGCCAACGAGCTCTGATCCGAAGGCGCTGCCAGCCGAGCAGCGTAACTGCCCTGATGCTCGTTGCATACCCATCACGACCTGCAACGGAGGAGATGGAGTTGCATCAAGAGAGATGAGCCCTCATTTGCTGGGAAAATAAAGGAATTCTCTCACCGCCACTTACTGCGAAATTCAGCAGAAGCAGAACTGAGCAAGAAAAACATTTCCACATGAAGCTGATTTTTGGGTACGTGCCTGACAACATTTATGTTGATTTTCCCCTGCATATGATTTTCCTCAAAAACTCAAAGCACAACTCTCACTCAAGTACTGTGGCTTTGAGGCCAGTTCTCAACTACAATTTACTCTCTCCAAATGAGCTATGAGCATAACTCAAATGTAGCCACATGGCAGCACAGTTTAAAAAGAGAAGCCTACAGCAGTTACAACGTGAGGAATTAGCTCAAATAAAGTGAGAGCAGCTGCATTATTTGGGATAAGCTTAAAGCAGAGTGAACACACATTACAACTGCTTGGGAAACTGCTTAAGATGCCTATTTTTTTCTCTTATTTGGCAAAGGCCTAGTGGAAATACTGCAAGAATAGCAAAGCTTTTGACAGAGTCCAAATGGGGAGGTGCTGAAAGTCTCATGAAAAATATCTACTCTTGTGACATTTTCTGCCTTGGATTTAGGCAGAGAAGTGACTGAACAAGCATCTAGAATGACTAAAACTGAATATTTCATGACTTGCATAAATGTAGGGAAACAGAGAGAGAAAAGTGCCACACAGTGGTCACTTGAATCACTTCATTTTTCCTCATCACTCACTCCAACTAGGCCAGCTGGACTGCCAAAGGGAAGGCCTAGCAGGCATGTTCTCACTGTCAGCTCTCTGGGGACTTCACTCTTTACACGGTTACACATTTGACTTGTGTCTGTCAGTGCAGTTTCGTTGAAATCAGTGTCACGGTGCTCAGCATCTGTCCCAAGAGTTTCAGATTTGTTTATTCTTTTAAGTACTCTGCGCCCATCTCTGTGCTGCGGCATCAGCTTCATGTGAGTAAGAGTTACAATGAGTCACCCATCATGACCAGAGCAATTTATTACTTGTGACACTTGCAAATATGAGTCTGATCCACGGTATATCAAAGCAACCGAGGAGACTGTTAGGCCTTAGGACAGCACCGCATACAGAACTGAGCCCCGTTTGCTCAAGCAACGCAGTGCAGCAAGTGGGGTCAACACAGGGAGAGAAAGCCAGAGAACAAGTTTACAGGCCCTGGGGCCACAGAAAAGGAGAGGGGAGGCAAATAGCTCATTTAAAAACACATATTCAGTTTGTCTGGTGTTTGATGAGGAAGAGAAGGATAAGATTTTAACCTGTCAAAAATCCTTGGCAGGGATCAGCAGGGAGATAAGGAAATGTTAGCGAGAAAGACAGTAAAAACCTTCAAGCCTTTGAGCATGGCCATCATTAGGTGGTCTGAAATTTGTATTGCCTTTTGCTGAGCCTATGCGTTTGGCCAGTTTATCAATCACAGAGGAGGTAATCAATGGGAAGCTCTCATAATTACTACTTTTCATTAAGCCAAGATTTTCTTCTTGTTGCTTTTCATGAGGATGTTAATAGCAAGCCCCTTGCTATGCCTATTCATTACGTGACTACCTCTGTTTTAACGATTGCCAGGCTACCCCCGGCTCCAGCACTCATCTCCATGGTTCACAAGCCTCCAGCACAAGCTCTGGGTAAAACATTTGAATTTAGATTAATTTCTATAATTGTATTAGGAAATATAATTGAAACCTCTGCACACATATTAGTGAAGCATGGTATACACCTCATGCAAACCTGGTATTTGCCATCAGATATTCACTTAATGCAATGTAAAAATTAATTAATCATGAAGGTGAGTTCATTACAGTAGACCTGCTCTGCCAAGCACACTCAGACAAGAGATACTGAAGTTGAAAGACATGGGGATATCTGGACAAAACAGCACTGCAGAAGGGAACACAGCTTTGCACCACATGGCTGTTTAAGGCTAGCTTCAACTGTTGCATTGATAATTGGTGCACAGAAATGCCTCCTTTTCCTATATTTCCCCATCAGCTCAAGTGATGGTTTGAAAACCCATAGAGGGAAGTGCTCCAGAAGCTGCCACTTTCAGTCCCCAGAAAGACCCTGCAGAGGCAGCTTCCCCTCAGGCCTCCCTGCGCCCTTGCGGGATGCAGCGCGCTCTCCTGGTTGGCTCCTGCTCGGAAGCCCAGTGCTTCAAACCAGAGGAGCACTTTATAGAGCGACCCAAAGCTGGACTCACCAAGAGCTCACCAGAGGCATCTCCACCAAGTTCCATGGCACCACAGCAAAGCTTTGGATTGAAATGTTTAGGACAGGGGCTATGTTTCATTTACTGTGCCCCTAAAGCTTTCAGAACATTTCTGGTGTTCTGGTTCTGATGGTCTGGGGATGAGGAGGGTCCTCATGTCTTACATTCCCCATTTACATCTCCGAAGCATGTCAGAAACATCTTTTTGCTACATGCTGATTTACAGCCATTTTTTCAGCTTTGCGAAATCTTAATTTCTGGCAGTATTCACAAGCTGCACTTCAGAGTTATTCCATCCATGCAGTGACTTCATCTCAGAACAGCCAAGATAAACAGTTGTAGCCATTTCTAGTATCTCTTGATAACTTCCAGATTTTCCTATATTGCTTGTGAACATGGTAACACAGTACTGTGCATTTTAGTGATTTGCTGTTGTTTCACTCCACAGCTGTAACGACACGTTTTCTAATTGAGGTTTTCTAATTTAACTTAAAGCTGCAATGCCCTTCGTTACACAGGACTGCAAACACTCCTGAACTGGCAAAATTTAAGATCTACTCCAGTCCTCAGTTAGTGCAAATAAAAGCGACATCATTTATTGGACCCCTAATTAGCATTTTACATCACTGACCTTTTTGGAATGTGAGAAACTCATGGAAATAAAAGCTGCTTTAAAAAAGAACATTCACTAAAATATTCACTTTAGTTATAAACTAATGGCATAATAGTTCTCCATACATTCATGTATGCATTGCACGAGCAGCAAAACAATTCTATGTCATAAAGGTGGGACAACTAGGTAAGCTTAGGCAATGAGACTAATAAACACCAGGTAGTTTTGCTGACATCAAAGGGTTTTTGTTTGTTTGTTTGTTTTTGTTTGTTTGTTTTTCAAATAATGGGAATTAGCCTATACTCAGATTTTTAAAGAAGAAAAAAAGCAATTGGTTTAGTCTCTTATTTGCAGGATTAAGAAGTCAAAGTTTAGAAATCTTTTGGAGACGGGGAGAAAAAAGGAAAATATAATATCATGTTACACAATACATGCACTAAATATCTTCTTGACACTATGGTAAGTTCAAGGACAGATGCTACCAGCTAAGTAGGACAAAAGGAAAAAAAAAAAAAAAGAAAAAACACCTGATAGCAAGCAGAATTTATGTATTCATAGAACTGACAGACACTTATTTTTAAAAACTTTCAATGTAGAATTAGAGCCAGTAATCAACATATTTCTGACAATTCATCATTTGCACAATATTCACAACATTCAGGTTTGTTCTTGTTATTTGAGGAAGTAATGATTAATTGGCAGAAGTTTAGCAAGCGGACCAATAGCAGGTGCTCCCAATTACAAAGTCTCAGAGATAATTTGGTCTGATCTACTTTGTGCTAATTTAGACAGCATTAGTCACAACAATCTGTAATTCTACCTTTAAAACAACTTTTCCTGCAGTCACTATAATCTAATTAAGAATTTTAACTAGTTATTTGTATGGAGGACACTGCTGAATTGTAAATGTGAGACCTGATTACCATAAAAGATTAAAGAAGAGGTACTTATAAAAATGCCTGCACCAATTAAAAGCCCTTGCTAATGGGTTTCAGAGTGAGTTCTGTTTGAAAGAGCCTTTAATGATGGCATTTATCCTAATCTCATACAGCTCGAAGCCCAACACGACTGTGTGCACTCCTCCCTCCTCCTGCAATGAAAGTTTTCTTTCAACAGCACATATTTCAGATAGAGACTAAATAGAATCATTGGAAAAAAAGTTGCATTCAGCTACCTGCTCTACCCATTTCTGCAGTTCCAGGGCACCCAGAAACCCCTTGAGGAGAATGAAGACAAGTTCCTAGGGAGAAACAACCAAGGAAACTAGTGCTTACCTACAACAGCCCAATAGTTGAACAATGCTGGGTTTTTGTGTTTGTTTGTTCTTCTCCAGTTTGTTGTTGAGCTTATCAGCCATGTTTGCTATGTTCTTTCAAAAATGTATTTACTTGTCAGTTATTGCACAAACCACACAACATCATATTTTTCAAGAAAACTCTGGTAATTGCCAGGAATTACTACATTTTTACATGTATGCTTGGAAACTTATCAGAAACCATGTACCTAAAGCATAGTTGTCACATAGGTGACCAACCAACATGATGGGAAATTCACCAGAACTCCCTTCTCTCTCCTTCTCCCCTCTCTCCTCTCTCTCCTTAAGAGCAAAGAAGAACAGGAACCAACACTGTATCATTCCGTTTAGAGCAGGCAGATTTTTCACAAGACATTTGAAGACCTGCTCACTGCCCACTGGATTTGAGAGGAGACATTCAGGTCTCCTCCAAGGGCTTGGAAGGAGGCTTATCTTTCCAGAGTACAAACATAAGCAGTCAATTCAAAAACACTTGGAATAATTTCTTCCTCCATTTTCTATACTCTATACTATTTTTTCTTAAAGTATTTCATGCTGTGGGTTATCTGTCAGCTATAAGGGCAAGCTTGGTGAGCACAGTCTGCGGTATCAGTTGTCCCAGTATCATGTAAGTTGATTATAAAACAGAAATGGAAACAAGCCACAGCCAACTCCTCTGTAGCTCCTACAGACAGTGGGGAGGGAGGACGTAGTACTTGATTTGAAACCAGGAGAAGCTGCCAAGCAGATGTTCCCGCTGAGGCATGTCAAACTTTGGGCTGTACATCTTCCACCAAAATGACAGCTTCAATCCACTAGCTAATGGCAAAACCATCTTCTTCTACAAGGCTTTAGGAAAGAGAGACACGCCATAGACTGGGCTGTACACAAGAATTGCCGATTCGTGGGACTAGATAGGAACCTCCCTTAGGGCTGCTACTGACCTTGCCAGCCATAATAAACAAAACTAAAGCCTGTCACTGGCACATGGCTCTAAGAGTAGGTGGAAGTTACACCACTAAGCTCCCCTCTGAGGAGGCTCATGTCAGGCCCCCAATATCTGGCACACAGCATCTAAAGCCAGTGCTCAAGCTAGCAGCCTAGCTGTGGCTTTAGTCGAACAGCCCCATAAATACTCTGGAGAAGCACCACAGCTTAATGCTTTTTTCCCTGTATTACAGTTATCGAAATAGATACATGCACAATAGAGGCCCATTAGCATCTTCAGCAACACTGCATGTGGGCCAGGGAAGAACATTAGACACAATTTTCTCAGTAGCAATTTGAATTTCCTCTCTCCCTTCATATACGCACACTTTTCAATTCTTGCCATTAAGACTGGATTTCAAATTCCCTTGAACATAAATCATCTATTACTAATGCACTGATCTCAGGGGGAAAATAACATACTTTGCTGTCTGACATCTGCCCTTCACGTGGCTTTAAAATAATTGTCAACACTGAGACTAAACCACTGAAAGCAAGCGATTAACAGCCTTCTTCTTTAAATATCAATGTAAGCTCCAATTGCATTATTCTAAATCTGTCCTTATGCCATAAACATTTTTGTAGCATCCAAGTGCCTTCCAGTAGTATACAGAGTAACCCTGACTAGCACATGTCATATGTTGTTAGCTCTGCAGTCCCTCAAAGGGAAGAGCATACAAAGTGTTTTGTTCCGGTAGCAAATTAAAAACAAAACAAAATAGAAACCCTGTGCCCTGCTATATGTTTTTTTACCTGTTTATTTTAGGGGAACCAAGATCAGAGAGACAAAGTTTGCCCTTGAAGCAGGATATGAGATCTCTGGGGGTCCCGAACGCGTAGGGAAGTTTATTTCATGGTCTTACGCTGCCCTCTTTAGCAAGTGTGATTCCTGGCACAGGCCTGGACGACCACTTACATACGGGTGATGCTGGCTGACAGGACCACCCCTGGAAATCTGAGGTTACAGAACATCATCCTCGCTCCACCTCTGCTCTGAGCCAGACCAGGCTCATCATTCAGTCTTCAGCCTCATTCTTAGCTTCCTCCTGGTTGGCGCACACTGCATTAAAACAGTTCTGCTTCCATGACATAGCAATATACAACCTGCCAAAGGTCCCCAGGCCCCTGCCTTCCCTGCGCCGGCAGCTTTGAGCACGCAGCCACCATGACCACACCGCATCGCTGGACGCGGGGCCTCCTGCCGCTCTGCCTGCTCTGCTGCAAGCGCTCGGAGCTGCTAACGCGCAAAGCCAAGAGCTCCAGACTCCACGGAAAGCTTGCCCCGAACACGGACGCAAGCCATGAAATAGACCCACTTAGGGGCACCGATTTACAGGTCCCTGCGTGTCAGTCAGGAAAACATACCCTATAATTTAAAGGATGTTTCTTTTTTTATATAATTAATACCTTGAGAGTTACACAAGACACAAGTTATTTGGGTTCTTAATAGATATTTCATATCAACTCTTCTCACACATGTGCACATTGCTTTATGGAAGCACTCATGGATGGCATGCAGTTACTGTGGCAACAGAAGCATTAAAATACCTTTAAATACCTCCAAAGAGGCATCTTTTTTAACCACTTTGGTATAGTTGTATTTATAGCAATAGCACTTGCCAGTTTTACCAGGCTAATTATTTTGATTTACGATAGTATTTTCCATATTCCATGAAATCTCCCCTACTTAATCTGCTTTATTACGGCATCTCTCCTCTTACCAGTTTTATTAGTGTGCAATACGTAGCCACTGTTACCCGTGTATCTTGTTCTAAAAAGCACAAAACCCCCATGCACCAGTCCCTTTGGAATGCGATAGCCTTACAAACGGAAAGGTAAATAGCATCGAGAGCATGAGCTGGTGCAGAGCCCTCCCCTACACACACAGTTCTGCTAGCGACAGACTGAAAACAAGAGCTGGTGGCTAAGTGGTCTATTGAAGGAAACATGAGACAGAAAGAAGCCTTGAAGACTCATTCGCATTACCAGGAAGGGTGGACCGAGGGACTGCCCGAACCTGCGGTACCGCTGCTAGCACAGAAACACAGCTGAGCTTGTGAAACCTCTGTGCTACCTCTGAATCTGAAATCCTATGAATTCTCCTTGGTTTCCTCTGAGTGACTGTCTCCAAGAATGAGAGTGACGGGCACTCCAGGTCATGAGAGGCCAATTCTGCCTGGTCTATTTTTTTCCTGATTCTGCTATGTTGGACTCTTTGATTGTAAGCCTATTTATCTACAGCATTATGCAGGCATTTAAAGAGTGCCTCATTCTTACGGGCTACATTCTATAACCTTCGGATGCAGGACTTTTTGAATTATGGAGCTTGCCAGGAATAGGTGGACAGTTCATCCACACGCTCCAGAGCGGGCAGTAAGATACGGTGTGCTGTACTGCGGTTGTGCTAACTGTATTAACCCAGGATTCAGCACTGAAGCCATCCTAAACAACGCTGCCCTCCTTCCCCTCCTGCTGCATCTGTAAATCTCCCCGCCCACGCCTCCGCTGCCGTTTCCATTCCACCTCATCTGTAATGCTCGAGCACGTCTTGCTTTCCTGGCTCCAAGCCAGGCTCAAGGCTGGATGTTGCCGTCCTTACAAGTTCAAGGATACATACACAACCATGCAACCATTGCAGGCCTTGCATTCATTCAGCTCTGCACCTTATTTCAAATCACAGTCCCATGACTGTGAATGTGTGAATGTCCCTTTGAATGTGTGGCCTGCACTAAAACAGCTTGAGATATAATTACATGAAACATAATAAAATGGTGTCACTTCAGAGTGGAGAGATGGAGAGGCATCAGTACATTGCTCTGAAATTAGAATTAATAATAATAGAAAGTTGTTAATATACAATGATAGAGCATGAGAAGCACCAATACAATCCTTCTGTAAATGTAATAAGAAACAAGATCATAAATAATCATGGCAGTCACTGAAAACGTCTCTCTTCTTTTGGTGGAACCATTTCCATTCCAGAAATGTATTATTTGGAAACCATTTCATTTGTGCACAACTGTTTGGACACACACCTAATCATTGTAATCAAAAATGCACATGACAGTTAAAAAGAAACCACCAAGTAATAAAGAGAAGTTAATCAAAAAAGAACCGAGAGAACTGCAGAAACCGGAGCCACCCAGAACTATTGCAGCATCCACCCGTACGGCAGTATCACTGTCTCAGAACACGGACATCATTCCCAAGCCCGAAGCTTCCCCGAGGGATGGCAATTTGCAGTTTCTAGCTGCCGCCTGCTGGGCTCCCGCCTGCGCGAGCGCAGGGCCCCGGCTCGGCCCGCCTGGCCTGGCCGCCCGTTCGCGGCTCCGCGTGCCCGGGGAGCTGCTGCACGAGGTCGGCGGCACCCGTCCCACTCCTGCCCCAGCCCTGCCCTTCAGCGTCACGCAGGATAACGCTCCTGCCACCGAGAAAGGTCAAGAGCCAGATACTCCCCACCGATTCGGTAAATTTAAAGTTTTTCATTTTTTTTTCCTTCCACCCTGAGTCTCAGAAGTTGCAAAGCTCTCCTCACACAGACTGGATATGATCTTGAAGAAAACCTGAGATTTCATGATATTCTCAAGGAAAGCACTAAATATTTCCTGACTCACCCCATGAATGACAGAATTGGCCAGGTCCTCAGTTCCTAGCGTGTTATAAATTGGAATCTGGAGCTCCTGGGCATTTTAAGCTGCATTTCAAACTAATGTATCTTACCATATGATTTATACTCCCTTTGTGCAATAAATGCAGTTTTGGACAGCTTGAGCGGCACTCCACTGTCCTTACTCATCTTTTCTTTCTCCAGTTGCTACCCTCTCCTCCCAAAAAGAAATTACAGCTAGTCTATGTGTTTTGTGTTATCAGCAAAGGACACTTTTTCTGATGTAACTTCATTATGGCTCATTTCTATACAGCTTCCAAAAATTGCACCTCTCTACTGGGACTGAGAATCTTTGAGCTCTATATTTTATTATTACCAGGTTTATTCTAAAGGATTTAGTTTTCACTTAGCGCAGTCAAAATAACAAAGGCTCTCTCTTCCTGTGAAACACAGGTGAACATGTTACCTTTCTCCTTCTCAAATCTTCACTCTTTCACTATTTGGGATCCCAAATTGGATTTTCAAATAGCAAAATACAGAAAATTTTGTATTTCCTTTTCTAGAAGAGCCTCTGGTTTCTGATGCAAGTACAGACCAAAGAATTCAAGGGTGGGATTTCTTAATAACATACTATATTTGCATGAACTTTGATTTCTACCAAGTCAATGTTAAAACACTAAGTGAATAGATCCCACCCAAATTTCAGTAAACACACAGCTTAACCAGCAGAGCTAATGGAGATGATTAATCACCCAAGACATTTCAAAGAGCAACAGAGTCTCTCCCTATAGTTAAGGTGTTAGACGCTGACACTGAAGTATTCCAACGGAAACTCCTGGAAGGAGTAACTAGTTTTTGCTCATAAAAATGAAAATAAAACCTGATGATGAGATTTCATTTCCTCTGTTTACCATTTAGTATGATAAATACTCCAATGCAGTCCTAAACTTTTCCCTGAAGGAGCTTGAAGGTAAAGCTCAAATGTCAAAACTATAGCAACAAATCTTGCATTTTGTCCTCTTATTCACAACCGGTAGTCATTGTTACCACCATATACTAAATGCAGAAAAGTTGGGAGGTAATCATAAAACTTAATTCAAAACTTTTCATTATTATTTCCTGTCAGATGCTGAAGATTTTCCTGTCACGTAAAATTTTACTAGCTCAAATACAATTTATCAGACTCAGCAAATTCATAAAAACTAATAGCCATTCACTGGGATCATTAGCGGGTTTTTTTTTCCCTCTCTCTTTCTTTCTTTCAACCAGCTTTTCCATGTGTAACTTCTTCCATAAACAATACTTAGATTTGACATTTGACTTGCAGGCAGTTTAAAGCCATTAAGAACATACTGTGACATTGCTGAGTTTAAACTCTAGAAGGTATTTGTAGGTGCCTAGTACATCATATAAGCTGTTTAATTCAGGTTTCTCAAGTCATCATCTTGGCCAGCACTGGCACAGACAGATGTCTCAAATAACGGCTGAGGAAAGTGTAGTCAATGGGATAAAACACTCAAGAGATGATAACAGATTAAATTATTTATAAACAAACTGGCACAGCTAGACTCATGGTCGGGTTGATCAGAAATAAAATTTTTAATGATTGCTTTTTTTTGATATTGCCAGAGAATTCAGTAAAAAAAAAAAATTCTATGGATGACAGATCAGGTATTAATAACTTGATATAAACATTACAAAAATTTCTGGCACTGACTCCCTCTTTTTTTTTTTTCCCCAGATGTTCTACTCAGAAAATACAACATTTGGGAAGAAGCTTGTTTGCAAAAACTGGATATATTTTGCAAGCAACAAATATGTGGCAATATTTGTCCTTCAAAAGTTTTTCTTGACTGTAAGAGGACAGGGAAGGCAGTGCAGTATTTAGGTTCAAAAAGAGTATGGCTAACCATATTTCTTGTTTTTATTTGCCATGCTGCACTCATATACAACAGAAGAACATAATGAAGCATCTTGACAGCTTTATGGAAGCTTTGCTCTCGGACAAGACCCATGTCATTGTATTTCTGCCACAGTGATGACGAATCTGATTAACAGATTGTTGTCACTGAGGGTTTTGGAGGAGACATTTTCTTTTCACTCTCTCCCTCTCCTTGTCTACATTCACTTGAGAACTCTCCAGCCTGCCAACCTATATTTTGATTCAGTCCAGATTTTCAGTCCTCTGCCAGCTCTTGGAAACTTCCAACAGCAAGAGAGACTAAAAACCCATCTTAACTAATAAGTGTGTAGAAATACTAAGGTGATGGTGTTATTGTAGGCTGTTTCAGTATAATTTTCCTCCTTAACTTCTGAAGGCATCTCAAGGGAGAGCCAAAATATGTACCTATATATATGTACTGAGTGCATGTTGCAGTGCGTTCAGAGCATGGACAAAGCGGTTGCTGGTAAGGCGCTGTGCAAAGGCACTCACAGCATAGACAAACGCAGCGCTGCTGGTGTTTGGCTGGCAGACTTGACTGACTGTCTTCCAAAACCAGAGATATTCTGTCTTTTGAGGCTGGTATCCTATGTGCAAAAGTCGCTGTCATTTCTCGGTCGCAGCCGCATCAGAACCATGTCCCCAGACACCATTTCACTGTGCCCCAAACCCAAACAATATTTCCTGTGGGGTCATCACATGGTTCTTAGGCTACACAATGGGAGGCAGAATGGCTAGAAAAGCCATTCGATGGGATACCCAGCCAAAACAAAAGATGGGACATTGTCCTCTTTATTGAGGATGAAACTATAGTTTTCCAGGGTTTGTAACTTCAGCCATTCCCACCCTGACCATGGTTGAAGCAGTACTCATGAACATTGTTTCTTCTTTTGGCTTTGAAATGTAGAGTGCTGCAACACTCCCAGGCATCCTCAGAAATTAAGCCTGGACTAGAGGAGGAATCGAAATCCCAGTAAAATTCTTAGAACTGTTTTGTTCTCCCAATTCTTTAACAAAAAAAAAAAAAAAAAAAAAAAAGGGACAACCTTACTGCCCTGAAGCAGGCCTGGGTTCTAAGGCTGGGAAAATAGTAGCCCATCACGCCACAGCTTCGGGCTCTTCTGAACTCAGTGGCAAAGTCACATTTCTGAGGCTGGATTTCTGCGCCAGGGTGCTCCGTTACACCCTCCTTCCCTCTGACCAGAGGTAGGACAACTTGTTAACCTGGAAACTGAGGAAAAAGTTTTAAAAAAAAGATATCCTGGAGGGAAGGGGCAGAGGGATGACAAAGGGTAAGCACATAAAAACTGGAGTGGCTGGGTTTGTAACATTCATGAAGCTCCGAGCTTGAAAATTAAAGGAAAGGTATTCAAGGTATATTCTTGCACTAAATGATTACTGAAACTGCAAAGTTCTTTTCAAGTGAATTACGATTTACCAGATAACAGGTAGAGAAAGATTTTCTCCTCTGCCTGTAAAAAAGCATTGGTTTTATCAAATAACTCCTGTTGAGCCCATCTAGTTGATGAACAGTCTTATCAACGAGCAAATATAAATGAATTATGAGGATAATATTTCAATATATAATGACACTGCTGTATCTCGGATTCTTTTAAGATCTGGGTTATTAAATATTAAATATCAAAGCTGTAAATTATTGTAGCAGCTTTATACAACTAAATTAAATTCAAACAAAACCTAATTTCCTTAATCATTGACTGTAATCCTCCAGGAACATATGCTATTAACTCAGCTACAAATGGCACAGAAATTGTATGTCTTCAGTTAAGTTATTTTATATCAAATTCTAATCCAGAGCAGAGTCCTCAGTAAATCTCCTGCAGGGATTTTAATGCTTCTGCAATCATATTGGCTCTTTACTGGAGAGCTAATCTTTTTATATGCTGGTTTTTCACTCCTTTATCCATTTCCTTCGCAGCCTTACTAAGATAGCTAGTACCTTCAACCACATATCATGTTCTGAAAGATTTGGCTCTCCCTCTTGCATTTGATCAACAAGAATGGGACTTTCACTTATGTCAAAACTGGATCTCTTTTGTTTTGTTTCTCTCGCATGTAAAGCTGTAAAGCATTTCTATTCATTTTGGCATATATGTTAACTGTCATATGCGTGAGCTCTTTATAAGGTTGTCGTAATTGCTCACAGTTTGCAGTCGAGCATTCAGAAAATGGAATAATTCCCCCCTCTTTAAGAACCCTATTGAAAAGTAAATTAAGCAGATTTAATTTAAACAAGAAACTTCCACAGCGGCTTGGGACAATGATTAGATAATAAAGAAATAAACCTGAGAGCCCTGTGAGATAAGACTTGGAGAAGCCTCCAGAGATCATCGAGTTAGCCCTCTGCCCCAAAGCGTGATCAGCTACACTGCTGTCACTCCTGACAGATGTTTCCCTAATCTGGGCTTAAAAGCCTGCCACAATGGAGATTTGACATCTCTCTGCACTATTTCAGCGCTTCACTCTGCTTCCTGTCAGGACACGTATCCAGATACCTAATTGTGATCTTTCTTGCTGTTTTTTTAAGCCCTTGACTTCCTTCCCTGTGCTTTGGGACTGGGAACGAGGCTATTCCTGGCCTTCCTGCACAGCTTCCTGAATACTTGGCCACTTCTCCTCTCCATTTTCTCTGCTCTAGACTGAGGCACAGCATCCTCTTATGCTTTCCTCAGCAGTCCTGTGCTTCTCTGGACATTCTATCCAGACAGTTTTCTCTTGGAAATACGACACCTGGATTAGGGTAGTTTAGCCGAGGTCTTTCCCTGCACCAAGGAAAGTGGAAGCGATAACTCATCTCTTGTAGGCTACGGGTCTGTTTATAAAGCCCAGGGCATCTCCTTCACAGACTGACACTGTGTCTATTGAGCACACTGGGTTTACAACCCATTTTCATCTCCAGTTTCTTTCAGTTTCTTGCTTCATGTCCTTTAATTATTTCTTTGATTATGATTAGTGCCAATTAAATTACAAGTCTCTCTTGAACTGAAAATACCTAATAACCACTAGGTCCAAGCCACAGACAAAACATTCAAGTTTATAAACACGTAATATGAGTAAATTCTGAGACAGTTTACTTTGATGAGTTTAAAGTCAGCACAAAGTTTGCTTTCAGAGGGTTACAGCTTTTTCAACACTGCTCTTTTTCACAAGATTACTTCAGTACCAGATTTCTTCTCACGGGATTCCTCGCTCCTGCATTCCTGCCCAAACTAGGGTCCTTGAGCACTTGCACAGGGGTCTGTCACCTATTTAAACATTTCAACATAAAGCAGTGCCTCACTCTGTTACTCCAAAAATGTACTGTTCATTTATGCAATGCCTTCACTCCCTGCTCCATAAACACTCTCGGTCTTCTCCACTGGATTCTCCCAAACTGATTGACATGGTTTCTTGGAAGAGCTGTACCAAAGTAGGACAGCACTAAGGCCTTCCTGCACAGAGGGGAACAGGCCCTTGGTAGGTTTTGGCTCTGCTTCCACCTGGTAAGGTGACTGTCCACAACAGCCCAGTACTGCTGATTTGTGTTCACCCCATCCTCTGTTCCTCTCTTGGGAACTGGGTCTTCTCAGTATCTGTTACAGTTCCTGGGTCTGTTTAATGAAATTAGAATAGGAACTTACCCTAGAAGCAAATATTAGATCAAAACACATGCAAAGATTCTGTGGCACAGTTTTTCAAACACCGGATTTACGACTCCTGCAGAACATGACGAGGTGCAGGCAAGAGCACAGTAACATTTCATGCTTCCCAAATGCACATGACTTGCTGCATTTGAATGCGATGTGACTACAGACAAGGTACCTTACACGAAAAACCCAGCAATATCACTACAGGCTCATGCCAGTGTCCAGAATTTGCAGAAGTGCAGTAGCTCATCCAGAGGCATCTAATTCACAAAGGCTCCCAGAGGAAGGCAATTCTCAGCTTTCACAAGGAAAAATTTCCTGACAGAGAAAAGGCGGAGGAGGAGAAGGAATGTTATTAACAGAGATTTCCTTACAGACACCAGTCTTGCTTTGAGCTCAGATCCAACTCACACTGCCAGGCTACCATACCCATGAACTGTTTTCCTCTCGCTCCAGACTCAACTTCCTTAGAAACTGGAAAGTAATGCAGCCATCTTGGCTTAGAGTAAAGATCCATCCATCCCTCTGTCTGCCGCTAACAGTATTCGTAAGCCCATGTTCAAGGGAAGAGTATAAGGAACAGGATAAATACATACAGTGTTTCTCCTCAAGGACTCCCTATCCTGTGCTAGCTGGTGTGATAGCTGTAAGAATCAGCAGAAAATATAAAAAAGAACAGAAATAGTGAAAGCACTGGTAAATATGACATAGTGAGAAAGAGAAGGCACTAATTTTGCAAGCTTTTATACGGGGTTGAGTGCTGCCTCATACTACCACATCATGCCCAGCATGGGAACTTGCCAGAGTTGATCATTGTTTCTTGTAGGGGTGCTGAATCCACTAAGCACATGAGATCTCTGTTGCAGGCAGGGTGCTCTTCAGCTATTACTCCCTAAACCACATCCCCTGAGACAGTGAAGATTAAGTCAAGTTCTGGGGTCCCAAGCCAGCTACTCCACAAGACACCTACAGATACATCTAAAATGTAGTCTTTCAAGTCCGGGCATAAGATCTTGCTTAGTTAGACAGAGCAAAAGTCCTCATACCCGTGATACACATCCCCTCAGCCTCCTGCACTGTCACTCTGCTGCACTGGCCAGCAGCGCAGAGTCAAACTGCAGCCTTTGCACTCAGGGCTGCCACGAGCACCCATGCAGAGTGCAGGTTACCCTTTGGTGCAATTACCCTCTTAAACAGCTTATTTGTTAAACAGCTCAACAGCAAACTGTTTTTAACGTGCAGAACTACCCAGCTACCAGCAAAGCATCTTTCCCAAATCGTAGCATCACAGGAATGGACGGCCCCATCGATCACAATCTTTCCAAAGCCACAATGTGTCTGTGCATTTAGCATGTCCATCTGTTTATTTACTCAGGCATTTCCTGAGTGGGTGATTTATGCTGTGGGAGAGCCTTTAGTTTAATTAATTATTTATGGGAATTTTTTTTAAGTAGTATTCTCTTATATCAGGATGTCAGTTGGCCAGCACTCATTTCAGTGACTCAGAGAAATAATCTTGGTTTTGTAATGAGGAACACTTGGATTTAAACATTGAGAGTTTAATGGTCAAGGAAAATACCTTATTGCAAAGGCAACAGCTCTTAGAAGAGCATCTCCTTCTGTTTTAAGTAGAATCAGTTATGCAAGCTAAATTAGTTCAGAAGTCAGACCTCTGGATGGCCATAAGAAGTCGCACGTACTTGACTCCCCGCTTCTTTTTCACACTGATGTGTCTCCATTTAAGTGATTGGCAACTAAGTGAACACAAAACTGAAGCAACACAGTGACAATTTTCAATCAAGAAAACTGTCTCTTTAGTTACAGAAGTGTAAACACAAATAGTATTTATAATCACCATAAGAAATTCCAAAGCAGCTTTTAATATACTCTGTACTTCAGACACTGTTCCCACAGAAGACACTACAGCTTCATGTAGAGATAACTGGCCTAACAAAAAAACTTTGTGTATTTTCTGCGTACATCCCAAAAGCCTGTCCGGTAAAGTTAGAGCATCAGCCAGGATTTCAAGCCATTTTCTGTACTTCCTCACTATGGCCGCTTCTTAAGCCTAAAGCAGGCTGGAGATAATTCAATATTGTACTTAGATGAAAATGAATACAAGACAGAAAACCTCACCATCAATGAAACTTGAACAATCTATCCAACAGCAACCACCACTCGGAAGCATTTGTGCTCAGGGAGGGTTTCCAGGCCTGAACTCAGCACATGGCTTCTGCTTTATTTATTGTAATGCAAATGAACAATTTTAAAAGCTGCCAAATACAGATTCTGTCTTTTGTGGGGAGGGGAAAGACAGTTTTCAGGCACACTAAAGCAGGGAAGCTTTAGCAAGGATTATTTGAATCAGTAACACTCCTTACATTTCTTCCTCTGCAGGGAGGGCACAGGCTCCCACAGAGGTGGGTGCTCTACGAGGCAGAGACCTCCTGCCCTCGAGCCCCGGAGCAGCCGCCCGCACGAGCCAAAGCAGCCCCT
The DNA here is from genome assembly GCF_059628265.1 of Tinamus guttatus. NCBI lineage: Eukaryota > Metazoa > Chordata > Aves > Tinamiformes > Tinamidae > Tinamus > Tinamus guttatus. Next base: position 815,450 of record NW_028288780.1, read on the forward strand.
TCCGCCCGTGCCTCAGCGCGGCCAGCGCTGGGCCAGCCCTGCACGCCAGACAGCTTGGAAGCCGGAGCTTCTTTTTTTTTTTTTTCTTCCCTCTAAAAAGTTTTCAGGAAGTCTGGGGGAGGGGCAACGCTGCTTCTTTTTTGTTATAATGGGCCCCTTTGTGGGGATGGGAGAGGAGAAGAGGTCTGGGTGCGCGCGGCGCGCGGCGCTTGCCGGGGGGAGCTGGCAGCGCTGCGGCCCGGCGCGGGCGGCCAGGGCAGGGGGCCTGTCCCGGCATGGAGCTGCTGGTGCTGTGCAACGCGCTCGTTACGCGCCTGCTCTTCGTGCTGCACTCGCTCATCGGCGTCTGGAGGGTGACCGAAGTGAAGAAAGAGCCCAAGTACTGGCTGCTGGCGCTGCTCAATCTGCTCCTGTGCCTGGAGACAGGGCTCACCCTGAAGTTTAAACAAGGCAGAGGCTACAAATGGTGAGCAAACCCGCTGGCTCCACGGAGTCCCTCTTGCTTCTCTGCATGTGCTTTGCTGCCGATACGGGGCTCCCTGCTGCCCCACTTTTGTTTCTGCCCTGCTTGCAGGGGTCACGTTTTCTCTGGTGGGGAGGCTGCTGGGGAAGCGCTGGTTAGGGCACTGCCAGCTCCGGGGGTGCTCAGGAGAGGCAGCTCGCGCTACGCTGCGGGAGCCGCTCCGCGTGAGGAGTGTGTGCACGCGCGAGCGTGTGTGTACGTGTGGACACGCTCCGCGCTGCCTCGCGCACAGGGGCCGGCACCTTCTCCAGGGCAGCTGCTCAGGCCCCACGAGAGGCTCTGGGGCCCAGTGGGCTGCGGCGAGAGCCCCGCGGCGCCTGCGATCCCACTGCCAGCACAGCAGTGACTCCAGGCCAACGCCAGAGCTCTGTGACGAGCGGCAACCCATCCTCCCGATACAGTACGAGCGGTTACATTTGGATTTGAGCTGGAGATGAGCCTTCCCTGGAAAGGCTGCCCAAAGAATGAAATACAAACAAAAGTTACAGCAGAGCTTGCCTGAGCACACGGGGAACGCTCGTTCCCGGGGGACAGCTGCAGCCGTGCACTGCTCATCCACATGCAACGCTCTGGACGAAGGAAGGGCTCGTCCTGCCAACCGCCCAGGTTTCATCAAGGTCTCTCAATTTTAAAAGCCTCAGACCGCGGGCACCAGGACACACAGTGCACTGCACTTCAGCGACTTTAGGTTCGCGCCCTCTGCAACCTGTGCAGGTAGTCACGGCAAAAGCAGCGTGTGCGACAGCTCGCACTGCTGTGCCATGCCGAGGCTCAGTGTAACCACAGCCGGGATGAAGCCGGGCTCCCTAATCACCCAGGAACGTCAAAAGGGAGCAGAGCTCCAAAGCCACCGCTTGTGGAAGGAAGGCAGAGCGAGCGCAGCCCATTCACCGAGGAGAGGAGGTGGCAGCAGGGGCTTCACAAAACAACAGTTGCCACGCCAGCTTTTGGAAAAACCAGAGACAAATAGCTATGGAAAGCAGATGAAATTTAGGCAAATATGTGCTGGAAGAATGGGGCATATTTAGCTAGAAGCAAGTCTTTTAAAATGGAAGTGATCCTGCACTCTAGAGAGCACAGGTAAGACAAGACCACAGCCAGCATCCAGCTGCATCTGCATAACTTTCTTCCCTGGTAGGAAACACTAGCCCAACACAGAACCGTCCGCATCCACAGAAATGCCTCTGTGGGTGTCCATCAATCCATACAGAGAATGTGCCACAGACCTCTCCTGCCTCCAAGAGCTGCCAAGCTGGCCATTCGCTAGCGTAAAAAGGTTGTTGCTATTACACCAGCACCAGTAATTAAATAGCACACGTGGAGAAAAAGTAATACCATGGGCCTGGCCAAGTAATATTCCCTCCAGATTGCTCTTCCTGAAAGAAAGGCAGGGTTAAAGCTCCTGCGCTCTCCTGGCCTGATCTGGTGTCATTAGCTCAGCAATGCTAGCCTGCCAGCTGGACGTGTTTTTCCTTGAGCTGGAGTCCTACAGAAAATACTGTAAAACGTGGTAGCACTCCAATCCAAATGAGATACATGTTCTCCTCCCAAACCACCAGACTAAAAACCCCATAGAATCAGTAATAGCTAGTTTTGTTAAAAATATATCTATCTTATCTTGAAGGGATCAATTGAAGCATTTCGTAATAGCTCAGCAACCCACTCAGCCTTCTGAGAAGCAGCTTTTTCTTCCTCAAAACTTACTTTCTAGTGGAAAAGTCATGCTTACAAAAATAACGCTATATTCAGGACAATAAATGCAGCAACTTTTGACAGAAACATTGCTGCAGTGGCAGCTGTCATGTAACCTCACTGCAGAACATGCCAGTGGCAGGAGAGAGGGATCCAAGCGAGTGCGCTCGGGCCGACACCACTGCTCAGGCCCAGGGGCATCACCAGGGCAGTGCCGCGCTGCTTGCACTGTGCCATGGCAGGGGCAGGCCAACACCATCTCTACTCCAAAAGGGCAGGAACACATTTTAGCATGCACGTGATCGGAAACCTCGGCAACCCTCGCAGGAACCGGAGCTTGCAGGAGGAGTGATGAAACCACTCTGGGACTCCTGAAGAAGTCCTGCTCAAGCAGGTGGAGATGATAAAGCTTTGCTGGATCCTTGCTAACATTTATGATAAGTTATACATAAAGGTGGCAGGGACAGCGAACTAGAGACAAAAATCCTAAAAATATCTTGCAATATGATTGCCAGCACAAGTGGGACAAAAGGCAAGACCCACTCTTAGCTTAGAAGTAAGGTGGAAATAGCATCAGTTTACCTATCAGTGGAGTTTGATCAACAGCCAGCATCATTCAGAGAAATGTCTCGATTTAACAACTAGCCCCCCGCGAGCTCAGAAAGGGCACCTTTGCTAGAGCCTCCCTGCCATGCAGAAAATGCTGTGGTAGAAACAAAGAAAAACTTTAAAGTGTATTTTCAAGAACCGATTGAAATAAATGCCCACATCTGACCTAAGATGGGTTTGCTAATAAACCTGCAATTCACGAGCACTGGCAGCAACGGCCACTCGGCAAGAACGGTAACTCTGATTTGCAACAACTGCCCAGATGATAGATGGCTCTAGATACTTTTCAAAGTGAACTGTATCTTCAGTAGCATTACCAAGGTCCACCCCAGATAACAGTTAAGATACGTGGTATTTATTGATGTGATGTAACACCAAAGGCTTCTTTTCCTTTGCAGGTTTTCCCCAGCAATATTTTTATATCTGATTTGCATAGTACCATCATTGTGGCTGCTAGAAATTCATCATGGGACTCAGGTATTTATCATGAGACAAGATGGGCTGGTGGAAGGGGACACATCATCTGATTGAGGGGATGGGAGCATACAGAAGCCTTTCCACTCTTGCTCCCATTTTCCAGTAATTCCTGGTGGATCTCCCACAGCTATAGGAGTCCCATAGCACTACTAGCACTCTCCATGCACTACTACATATTTCCTCCATGTCAAATAATGGGGGTCATTCCTACCCCACATGAGACCAGTTTTTCAGTTGGGAAACTGAGACCTAGAAGTTTTGAGGTTACCAAAATACTGCCCGTCACCCACAGGTTATCATTTTCACCATTCTAGGCAGGCTTCGTAGAATTTCATTGCCTTATAGGCCTTCATAAAATAAAGTGCTGGTTTCACAGCACTTGCAGGCAGATGCCTCAACTCCAAGCAAGCCAAAATTAAGACAGGTGCCAGACATACTCACAGATTATTTCCACAAATTAGCCAACGTGTGGTAATTTGTCTGTACCTATTTATGTCCTTTTTGGGCTCATGGTGTGCAGCAATCTGGGGGCCAGGCGCAGGGTCTGGATTCCACCCCAGGACCTAAGCACACAGGAGACCTGGTAAAGGTCCCGGTCCCTTTGGCAGACGGCGACAGCCAGGCCTGGGACAGAGCCCCTAGCCGGCACCCCGAGCTGAGCAAGGCACCGCGCCGCTGCCTTCACTGTACCTTACACTTGCGGCAGAAGAGGGCCTAACGGCAAGTGAATAAATAAGAAAAAAAAAAAAAAAAAGGCATAAATTAGGCTAAGGAGACGTAGTGCCTCATTTTCTTCCTTGAAACATTGTTACAGCCCACAGGAACATAATCAAATATTCAAAATTGTGTTTACACTGAAAATGCCTAAGGCTTTTTCTAGATACAGCAGCAGGAATTTATTGTCCTCTCATTTTGCCAAATCTCCTTAAACAGTCACAGACAGGTAATGTGGATATTGAGAACATTTGTCATAGTTAAATCTGGTCCAAGAAACAGGATAATTCTGTAGTCAGAGGCAGCAGTTTATTTCCCAAAATGATGTTAGAACATGGCATACTTTGTTCTTATTGATATACTGCTACTGTGAATTAAAGAGGGAGTACATCAAGTTAACAGCTTGGTTTATACCTGAAGAGATAGGAAAGAGAGTTCTGGAAAAGCCCAATCTAAGAGTCAGGCGCGATTCCCATAGGAAGGGAGCGGCCTCGGTGACCCACGCCACACGCGGCACCCACACAAGTACCATCCTTGATACTAACGCATTGCTGGCCTTTCCCTCACTAAAATACCCATAAAATGGGTAATTGCACAGCCACCAGACTCAGACTTTAATATGTACGTCTTGAAAATAGTGTGTGGTCTTTAAGGCAGTAGCACTGGGATCTCCTATTGAACCCCTGAGAAGAAGCATCAACCGCGTGCACCAGTGCTGTCCTTATTTAAGGCATGTTCTCCTGGGCAGCCTCTCCTCCGGAAGGCCAAGGCAATTCCGGCCTCTCCCAGCACCGCAGAACTGGACATAAGTAATACCATTCATATATCAACAGTGAAACAATCCCTGCTTAGAAAGTACTGCTTTGCAGTATTCAGGGATGAATTATACTTTTGAGAGAGGCTCTGTGAAGTAAATTGAATTGTATTGAGTGAAAAAAATTGCTGTCAGCAAAACAAAGTAGAAAGAAAGTTAAAATCATTTAGTCCATTTAAAAACAAAAATCCATTCTTTCTTCATAAGGCATAAAAACCTAGGTGAACAAATGCCACCTATCTTCTCAAGTGCCTGCTGCATTAGTGCCACAGTGCAATAAAGAGCCACCCTTCGCACAGGACTCAGCATAAGCTCCCCGTTCAGCTAAGAGACACATTCTTGGTAAATCCTGTAACTATTCTTAACCATTCTCAGTTGGGCATTTTAAGGCATGATCAAATACGGTAACTATATCCCTCAGGCTCATTCTGAAGTGGGACTCTCTTACCAGAAACAATTTGAGGACCTTGTTCTCCTAACAGTGATCTTATATGATTGCGTACACAAACATGCTTGGCGTCAGCGCTCCCATTCACACGCATATACATGATACAAAATAAGGCTCTTCTCCAGCCTTTCAGGCAAACAAACACCACTTTTAATAAATATTCAAAAAGAAGCAAACCAAAACAAGATAAGAACATGCTTATAAGTAGGAGTCTAATTAGTGCCTGCTTTTTGCAACTGCTCTTTTCCCTTTCCTGCCTACATGTAGTCAGGAAGAGATATGGCTGGGGCTCCGAGGAGTCCATTCAGTCAGAATGCACAGAGCCTAACACTGAACTAGGAGCCCCAATAAGCGAGGAGTAGCCTTGAAAATTACACAGAAGGAACCTACGCAAGACACTGAGAGAATGCAGGGCTTTTCTTGAAGAAACATCCTCTGCGCCTTTGTGCTGCTGAGAAAAAGATGCCCCTGCCCTTCCCTTTGCAAGCGAGGCCAACGCTTGCCAGGCCAGGCCAAGGTCCCCGCTGTGGGCAGGGGACAGGCCCCGCAGGGGAAATGCCAGACCAGCGTTACCTGCAGCTTGCTTGCTGCTCGCTTACACACTACCACTCCCGGTTCACTACGGTCCTTCATCCCCTCGATTTACTTGCTGAGAGCTCTTAGGGTCCCTGCGAAGGTATTTCCCCGTATCCCTATGCCTCAGTTATGAGATGGCTTTAAGGCATGGTCTCTTAGCTGTCCATGTCCTGCTGCCTTTAGGGGCTGCTCAAACTCAATCTGTGCCCAGACTTTGTCCAGGGAGACTGGTTGCCATAGACGGTAAGAGTCTTCTACAGACAACCAAGAAAAAAGCTTGTCGAGATCATGGTTAAGTTTTTCTTCCCGAATATCCCTGGACAAGCCCTTCCGCCTCTCTCCCACACTCCTCCGACTGCAGGGCTACGGCAGCGAGATCGGCCCTGCAAGGCTGTCGCTGGCCTGAACACCAGCCACAGTCTCACCATTTCCATGCCCTGTATCTCTGCATATTCCCTGTATCTCTGTGTCAATCTTTCAATGCCATCACACCCACTGTCTAAACAAGCCAAGTATTCACTTCAAGAGCCTTTATCATCCACTCTAAAAGCAACAAGTCCTGTTTTTTTCCTTGATTTTTTCACACCACAGGAAGTTGCTCCATTTATCTGCAAGAGCAGGCAAGAGGCAGCATTTGCCCAGACACTGAGCAATGTTATCAGAGACAAAGCAAAGTACCAAAAGGAGAGGAATCTGAAGTTTGCTGGAATGTGATGTTTGCTGGAAAATGTTGCCTTTACCTTGGCAGGCGCTGTGCTGGATACGGCATGCGCGAGAACACGTTCCAGTTCTCGCAACAATTGCTTCTTTTACAATAAAGTGGTGGGGGGCCTCAAATGCAAGTCATTTGCTGTTCTACAGCACAAATAGGATAGGAAAAAAGTCTTTAACAACAGCATGGTTTGATTTTTTAATTATCCCTTTTTTAATCAGATTGCAATGGAATGAGATGTTAAGGGATTGTTTAGAAATCTTATCCCAGCTGCTGCAGGGCCAGTGCTGGGGACGAAGGCAGAAGGGCAATGCTGTGCTGCATATCTCAAAACTCTTGGTCACACAGTCCCACCACTGATTTACAGCTGCTCAAGTAATGTTACGTTTTTAGCCAATGTTACTTTTCCTGGTCCTGGTACTCAGAGAGCACCCAAGAGGCCAGGGCGCATCCTGCACGCCGCAGGACATTCACGTGTGCGTGATGTTTGTGTCACAACAGTACTGCGGCAATGAGCCTGGCGCAGTGCAGGTGAACGTCAGCAACCAAGACTTCAATCAATCCAGAGACAGCAGCCACGGAAGTGAGGGAACAGACCACCACATAATCCAGACGGTAGGACTTCTCTGCCTATTGCTGAAGGGATCTTACAATATTCAGATAAAGAGCAGTTAGAAAGGGTTGCTGAGTCTGTTTGGGCAATCTCTCTCACACTGTGAGCACAAAAATCTGTCAAAACGATATTGTGGAAAGAATGGTCTACAGGTTGTGCGCTAACCATTAGTTGTAGGAAAGGTGTGAAGAGGATCCCGCTATATCCCATTTCTGTCCTCCAAATTTGAGTAACTGAATTCAGCAAGTGTCTGGGTGGCAGCTCTGCAAAAGATAATGCTCAGCTGAAAAATGAGAGCAAAGCAAAAGCACAAGGAAAGAGCATCACTAATCATTGCTAAGAAGTTTCTATTAATGTGCATTTTTGAAATCATACCTGCAACACAGAGATCATTTCCTTCGATGCAGTGTGCAGGAGAAAGAAAGCAGGCTTGAGAGTGAACACCAGCATGGAAAGAACCTTTTATGTTAATCTCCTGCTGTTATAGTGTTTTGTTGTTGTTGTTTTAATCTTTTAAACAGGCTAAAGTCTTTGTCAATCAACTCTCCACAATCTGTGAGACTGTGTGGACACTGGCCCTCCACCAGACTTTTCTACTGCTACTAGTAATTGGGAGATGGCTTCTCCCTATTGGGGTTGAGATCACTCGGGATCAACTGTCTCAGCTACTTCTCATGTTTGTGGGAACAGCAGCAGATATACTGGAATTTGCCAGCGAAACCTTGGACATTGAAGATGTACGGTAAGCAATATTTGCTGGCATAAAACATTTGCATTGGGTAAGGCTATATTCAAAAGAGATTTAAGTTTTGAATTTTCAGCATTGCGATCTCCCCCAGAGGATGTAAGTCCCATTGCCCTCTCACAGCACACAGCTGAATTATGAACATCCATCATAGAAAAAGAATCACAGAAAAGGCTCATCCTCTCTTACAGAGGCATTATTCAATCACGTCTTCTATATCACAGAAGAGGTTTTATGGCAGGAGAAGTTGTCCTTCCCTCATGGCAGAGGAATTTCAGGCCTGCAAGCAATGCAAAAAATCACTGCGGGTAAAGATATCTCCTCTTCAAGCCACAAGGTCTATTTCTATATGCTTAGCACTGTAACGCTAGCATCAAATGCTTCTCTAACCACACATGACCTGAACAGCAGAAATTCTACACCAAAAGGTGCCCTGGTTTTCCTTAGACCTACTAGCACGTCCCCAAAAGATGCATTAATCGCTGTTGGACTGAATCTCCCTTTAACTGTTTAACTTTTCTGTTACCATGTAGGGAAACTGCATCTTCACCGTTGTCCCTTTCTTTCCCTCGCATAGGAAGAATTATGCTCTCATTAATGCCATTCTTGCTGTATGGACCTGGAGTATGTTACAGTTTCCACTTGATCTTGCAGGTTAGTATTTGCAAACAGACACAAATTGAGTAAAACGAGAGCTTTCCTTTAGAGCTCTTGCTGGCATGTCTTGGGGCTGTGCACACACCACAGGCTGTGACCAAAGACTTCTGATAGAAAGCAATTCACATGAAAAAGCCAATGATGTTTTTTAAAGAAAACACAGTGTGGTTTCCTGTGAGGAAGAACTTGTTTTACTGGCAGACCTCTGATCTCCACACCAAAACTCCACGTGTCCAGGAAAACCTGAAATTGCATCAAGTGTGTTGGAGCATCTGCTCCAGGTTCAAGTTCCCGCCTTAAACTTCTCTGAGCTCTTGAGGTAGAGCTGGTCTTGGATTCTAGCATGGCTCCAACCTGGGTAGACACCTGGACTTTATCTCCATGAGAGGCTATCCTTAACCACAGGGAACAGCACAGCCCAGAGCAAAGATGCCATAGGCTCAGAAGAGAGCAGAACCAGGTAACATTGAGACTGTGGATTCTTACCTCAAACTAGAAAGCCTAACGTTCAGCCAATTTAGGCTGATACCTGTCACTAGACAGAAAGAGCTTCTCTAGATCCAGGGAAAATAATGGAAACCTCCTAGACCTTCATCTTCATCAACATTTTAGCCTCCAAATATTATGAGCTTGCAACTCAAATACATGAGAAAGAGATGCTGGTGAGGGTAGCATCTTCAATGAAATTAATGACCAGATTGGCACATTGATTAAATTAACCAATAAAGTAATAATGAAAAATGATTCTTCACAGAGAGCACTAGGCTTTATTTTACACACTGAAGTTGAGATGAAATGCTAAATACTTTCTCAACTACTCACTTCCTAAAAAAATTATGCAGCAGCATTTCAAATTTAATGAATTATTACAGCTAGGATTCCTGACACTAGCAAAATACATTACATTAAAGATGTACAACACTTAAAAAGGTATTAAACAGGGCATTTTTTCTGCTTATTCCTTTTCTACTTCCTTGAAAACACACATTTACCCTGAAATTTATTATAATACAATTTTATTTTAGGTAATTCTATATAGCTGCACAGAAATTACTTTTTATTCAAGCATTGGAATGTTTGCTTGCTCATCAAGCATGGCTTAAAATGGGAGTTTGAGCAGACTCATTATTGAACTACAATAATGCAGTTGGGACAATTAAATGATACAAAAATGTGTTAAAAAATAATTGCTGTTGAATTTTTTCTTAATGTATGCAGAAAATGCTTTCCCTTTTCCAGAATCCATTTTCTACTTTTCATTCTTGTTTTTTCTCCCTAGTATTGAATTAAACAGTTTTTTGGGGAGGGTAGAGGAGAAGATATAAGTTAAAGCATTTGGTGGTTGTTACTGCATCATAGTAACCATTTAAAAATAAAAAAGGAATTTATGCAGCATGAGACAGAGAGAGAGGCTGCAACATGTACCATACCTAAACCCTTTAATGATTTATCTCTATGTATGTGTACATATACACATATATTAAAAAAAATACAGAGTTAGAATCCTTGTTGTGATGTAGTGTCTAGAGATAACTCATTAAAGGGTTTAGGTATGGTACATGTTGCAGCCTCTTATGAAAAACATATGAAAATATTATATATATAAAAAAGGTTAACCACTGGTATAGTTAAGGGGGTTGTATCTATGCAAGTTACAATAGTCACATGTGATTTGATACCCGGAAGGCTAAACATTCACAGCAGTAGCTCCATTTTACATGTCAAGCAGGGACCACATTTTCCTCCTAACCACCATGCTCAAAACTCCCCTGGCCAAACATCACTGGTGTTATCCATGATTTGAAGAATGTGACACAGGAAAAGCAATGCTAGCAGGTGAATCTTTTAAGAGCAGTATTGAGGATGCTCTGCAACAAGTGCTGAATGTACTTATAATCCAGGGTTCCTATGAGCTGCCCCTGAGGTCAACCCCAGCTAAGTTGGAGGGAGTTATTTAACCTAAGCATGTTTTACTTCCAGTACAGCACATTGGCTGCAAACCAGCCACGACGAGCAGGCGAATCCCCAGCCTGCTGCTGTGCAGGTACAGCGCAGAACTGTGGAACATCGGGGTCAGTCTCTTCATCCAGGACGGGCCCTTCTTCATTGTGCGCTCCATCCTGATGGGCCACTTCAGGATATTCAATCAGATGCTGGTGTTTTTTACAGCTAAGAATATCTTAGTCGTGACCCTACAGTTATATCGTTTAGCAGTGATAAGCTTAGACTTTCGGGCTACCTTGCTGCAGAAGAGCAGGAAAGAAGTCAACTGTTGCCCATGTGAGCCTTATGAAGCCTGTGCTCATGCTACTGCCAGCCAGGATACCGAAATGAGGAGGTGTGTTGCTTTTCCTGCCAAAGAGGAGTCCAGAGCACCAGCAGAAGATCAGTGAGCACAGCTACTGACTCGGAAGAGGTTGTTTCCCCCACACCGCCTTTGAAAGGGCTTTGAAAAGGATTTCTGAGATCTGAGCCTTTGTGCAGCTTTTTAATCTCTTCCATCAAGACATCAATGATTTCTTCTAAAGTATAGGGGGGATTCCTGAAGCAAAGCCATAGACCTGGGATATTTTATGTCCTATTGGATTTTGGTGGTTTTGACTAGATCTCCATTATATCAATTACAGGAATTTTGTAGCCATAGTTTGTAGTAGCAAGAAAGATTTAGAATGTAACAAAGTTGGATATTATCTTTGCTGGTACAGCACTAACACGTATTCACGTAGAAGGACAAGCCTATCCTGTGACAGGAAACATGGAAGCAGTTAGCTTTGCTTCCCAGTTACCAACATGTTCTCCAGGCATAGGAATAACCTCAGCAGTGCCAACGCAGCAGACATGCAAGTGAGCGCGGGCAAAACATTTCTACTGTTACTGACACCTAACATTGTTCATTCAAGAACTACACAAAGGGTTTCTTTGAATGTTACCTCATCCTTGGCTGGATTCAGTTAAAGAACTATGCAACACCATGCACAAAACCTCCTCTTAGGACACGTGTGGTCTGAATCATCTAAAGATTTTTGTGGAGGCGCCGCAAGGTAAGACTTAGCCCCACAGCTTTAGAAGACAACTGCACCTGCCACACAGGCAGAACACAGGCTCCAGAGGTACTTGCCTTCCTATTTCTGCTAGTCAGAAAGCAATTGTAAAGACCTTTTTCTCCAGCTTCACAGTAGATGTAAAGTGACCAAAAATAGTTCTGTTAAAATTCCCCAAAATAATGATATTAATAAAAAGAACTAGATTCCTACTATCTGAAGACAGAATCAGCTCTGGGGCACACACAAGAATGCTCCTACCACCACTGCAGTCCTACACTCACTTATCAATAGCCAGATAAGCAATGACATATTTACTTGGAAAGAGAAAACTGAACCTACTTAAAGGTTCCAAGCCACAGACATGTGAACCTGTGCTTATATTTGTGAACTGCTAACCCTTCAAGTTCTTCCATTATAGCAGAGAGTAGAATATGTACAGACATAAAGAAGGAAAAAGGAAATAAGGTTAAAAAAACCTCACACCCCACCTAGTCCATTCCACTATTTATCTTTAGTAATAACATGTAAGCACCTCCCGCTCTTCTCATTTTGGGCTGCTATCCAGTAAAAACAAGAAAATTGCCGATGATCATTCGCAATGCTGCAGCAAGGTGGACACATGGAGAGGAACACAATTTCACTTGGGAATTTAATTCAAGTCTAGAGGTGAAAAAACAGAGTGGTGCTGCCAACCAGCTGTGTTATCTAAAGCCTCTCACCTCGAGGTGAATGTTGAAGCAGCTGCTAGGGCTGCAACATCTCTCTGCCTTTTTGCTGGGAGCCAGGAGCATTTGCATTCATTTTGAGTTTATCCCTTGCTGATATCCTAATTGTCCCATTAAAAGGATCCTTGTTAATGAACGTGGAGTATGCCAAGCTTCCTAGAAGATCATTCCAAATTCTTGAGCACAGTAACTGCAGGACATACTGTTTTGAACTTACTATTTAAAGGCTTAGCTCAGCAACAGGCTGCCAGCCTGCAGCAAGTCGCAGATGTCCTGGGCCAGCAGCACAGAGATGGGCTCTTGCAGGAGCGTTTTCCACAGAACTCCATTCCTCCTACTCGGACTGCTCTGCTTCAGCACGCGGGAAGTTTCCATCTGCATAACCAGGAGAACTCAGGCTGCTGCTAGGTCCCACAGACAAAGTCACCTGCTTCAAAGCAGAGGGTGAGGGTGGTGCTGCGCACGATGACAGACCGCCAGCCACGTGCAGCCCTCCAGGCTCGTGCCTCCAGGCACGGCACCACGCAGGCACCCAACGGGCCTCCCTGCAGATCTGCCAGGGACGGTGCATGTCTGAAGAACACCCGGGGTCACGTTTGCTATTCAGAAAAAGCTGCAATAACCTTTGAGCCCTTGGAAAATTCAAGCCTTCAAAATGGAATGACTGCAGAACATCTCCTTTAGCCATTATTCACTCTTCCAGGAGAATTACATTATGAAATCTTTGATGCAAATTGATATCTAACCATTTACTATTATTTATTCTAGCTGTTCCTGTGCTGTCCTTTTAGGTTATTCCATCTTAAACCTCACCACAATACTTTACTACTTGTCTCTTCCTGAGCTAAAGTATATTCCTCCTTTCCTTTGGAAATTGGCTCAAGTAAGATCATAGCCCTAAGTCTAGAAAACAAATAGTAGCAGCTATGACTTTATTGTGTTTATGTTGGTATTTGTACTATACTATATTCTCTGGGACCATGTGGAAATGGAAGAAAATGTGCAATTACTTTTTTAAAAATTTCCAACTGTTTGTTGTGAATAAAAGGCAGTTACCTCAGGCATAGCTGCCAACTTATTATGTGTGAACCGACTGTTTTATGTTCCTATTAATTACGTCTTCCACAGGCTGCTTTAAGCAGTTAATTGCTTGAGTAAGATTCGAACTGCATTGCTGCTTGGAAAATCCATCGCGACTGCCATCAAATCCGTTCCTACTCTGGAAAGTTCCTTCTCTATGCAGAAACTCCAAGTATGCGAGGCACAAAATAATTGCAGAGAGTTTTTCTTTTTTGTTTTTTTTTTTTAAAAGTATCTGCATTCAGGATGCATTTTACAGATGCACACAAGTATATATCACATGGACATGTAGATACCCATACACACCTGGCAATGCCTAACACATCCAGTTTTTGTTTTTATTATGATGTGTGAGTTTGCTAATGGAAACACCCTGCGGATGTCTAACACACTCACAGAAGTGCCTACAACATTAAAAATATTTTAACTTTAGGGCTTTAAATATTAAGCACATGCTACTATCTGAACAACATACTGATTAAATTTTTTTTTTCGTAAATTCCCAGGAATGTATTATTGCCAGATTTCTTCAGTTAATGAAAGCTACCTCTAACCTTTGGAGGTGATTACTAAGATCGATGTATCCTGCCTGGCTATGCACAGGGCTGTCCACTAAATTACTTAGTATGCTTTTTCCTGACATTTATACAGTATCATTTAAAAACACTGTACAGAAGGATCCCTGTTCTTCCCTTGATCTGACCAGAATGTCAGGCTTGATTTTTGACTGACCATTTGCAATCCTCAAACATAATGAACAACAAAACTAGAGACATTTCAAAGGATAAATTGGGAGAAGCCCTGGAGTCAGCACAGAAACAAAAGCAGTAAAGAGAGCGGGAACGGTATCGGAGGAGCACACAAGAGTTCTCTGCAACAATGGAGATTAAGGCAGATTGTAAAACAAACATATTGCTCATAACAGGAAAGCTGGGAGTTACAGGATGACATTGTCCATTTAGGAGGGGAGATATAAAGGGGAAAGCCATGTCTAGTAAAACAAATATCTGAAGATTAAGTATTTAGGAGAGCTGCCCATCACCAATCTACCAAGCAGCATTAGTCTCTCCCAAGCAAGTGGGATGAGTTTTCCTAGTTCAGTCTCACAGCCGTACAGCTTAACGAACAGCACATTAAACCCCACTGCCGAATACGGAGAGGGGAAGTGACTGTCAGGTAGAGGGGGGTGTTCAAACCCTAATGCCTTCTGTCTAGAGTTTCTGCTGCAGGACTCCTTGGAGCAGAAGTCAAACCCAGGGAGAAAGTTCAGGTTTAAACTTGGTTATTGTCACAAAACTGCATATCCAGGAATAGCATATTTTAGACTCTAAATTTATAGTGTGTACATTTATAAGTTTATAGTGTGAACGGCTCCTTACATCATCCGAAAGGAATGGACAGCTGCAGTGGAATAACGAGCTTCCAAGAAAGTTAATGCTTTGGAAATTACCTGCCTTGGAAATAAAGTATGATCAGCCTGTTTTCTGAGAGAATCTTGCATAAAAGCACCTGTGCCTGATACAGTGCATGACCTATCTTTAAGGGCTATTTTATAATATCCTGCTCCATGTTTTTAAATCAGCTTTTAGTGAGAAGTATAGGAAACAATAATGCTAATTTCTGCCTCATTTAAAAACTTTGATAGGAATATACATATAAAAGACGTGTATAATATCCATGAGCTGTTAATACAGGAACTTGAAGGGTGCTCGGTCTGTCTGGCAGGTAGAACCTAAAAAGCTGCAGGCAGTCGTTTCCTCCCAGGCTCACTGAGGTCCTTTCCCCTCCTCTTGGATTGGCTTAAGGTGGAAATGGGGCAGTAAGAAGCAAATAAGGACTTGAACTTTTATCTCATCCACTCCACCCTGCTGTTCTCTTGATGTCTAAGCTCCAGCCTGCTTTTTGTGCCTATCTGCCAGATCTGAGTACAAAGACAAGAGATACCAAGCACTGAACTTCCCCCAGCTGCCTGCGAAAGCCTCTGCAAAAGCACATAAGAACTCAGGCCAAGCTTAGATTAAGATGAGCCAAGCCTACTTCCTCTTGTTAAAGCCTGAGGATATCTGCAGCTGCCAAAGGGCTTCCTCTATTTGTCCATCACCTGCTACAAAGAGAAGAGTATTTTCCTGCACAGTCCTTCTCTGAAGGACTAGTTGATTGAAATGCCAGTGCCATTTCTTACAGCACTATGGATTAGTATCTACTTCAAAAATGTTTTAAGGTTAAACAAGTCTCTGAAATGAGGCTGTCAGACTGTAAAAAGTAACAAAGCAAAAGGAAGGGACAATATAAAGGAGATGTCATAAGACAGCATTTCTAACTCTGGGAGACGGGAAGGGGCTCCAAGTCAAGAAGATGGACATGCATGGATAACATCTACAACAACAGCTTGGAAGACAGGAACTGAAAATTACTCTAAAAACCAACAACAACAACAAACAAACAAAGCCACCAAACACTCCCCCAAACACTTCAGTCTCTTATATACTTAACGAGTAACAAACTGGAAGAATCAGACAGGCTGCATACAATACTATTACCATCTAGGCCTCACAGAAGGTTCTGGAATAGCTTTAGATTAGACTTCACAAAATGGAAAACTGGTTGAGCGTTGCTGTTCTCTTATTTTATACTACTCTGAACAAACCACTGTTTCACAGTTGAAGAATGAGTTGCACTTAAGATTACCTGGCATTCTGCCCAAGTGCTTCACAATTTCAGCCCACTGCCAGAGTTCACAGAAATCTTGTCTTCCAAAGTGAACCTTGGAGAAGGTTGTTGCAGCATCTCTAAGATTTGTAAGGGACAACAGTAGGTTCAGCAGCCTGAGCAGCAGGAACCAAGGCAACTGTCAGCAACTATAACTCACTGTAGGCCTAATCCTGCCTTCAGTAAGCATTCATCATGCCACTGCTGAAAATCATCACTATGTCTATAAAATTACTAGTGAAATATAAAAACTGTACTGATTTTCTCATGCAAGGGAATCTGAAGCAAGAAGCATCTTCTACAGAAACGGACACAAGTGCCAAACTAGAATATTCTATTTAGTTCTTGGAGGCCCCTCGGCAGAGTGGTTAGCCCTGCCACTAATGTGGGGTAAAGGCAGAAAGACAGTATTTCTTTTTTCCTTCATTTTCTCCTCTCAGATTTCATGTTGAGGTGAAATCTAGCTGTCCTGATCCAATAACAAACCAATCTTCTGCTTTGTGAGCTGCATATCAAATTTAAACTTAAGATTTAAGCTGTATTGTGACAGAAAAGAAAACCTATTTTGTGGTGTAACCCAAGGAATACTAATTCATTAAAAATCTCTTACATAGAGAAGAAGGAGAGTGCATAAGTAAGGGTTGCCATGGGGGTAGCCTGGAGCCATATGCCAGCAAGTTACTCTGCTTGGATAAAAATGCTTATAATATACATCTAATCAATAAGAAATGAGTAGTTACTATGGCAATTTCTACATTACAATGTAGTTGTGCTGCAGCACAGCATGTTTTAGAAGAAAAGATGCACTTACCGCTCTGTCATGTAAGTTTGTGCACTTTTTACAGTGTAGCAGTACAGTGTGTAGGCTTGAGAAAAGGTGAAAAGAGTAAACTGAATCAAAGATAGTTGTGGTTATAAAGGACAGGCTAAAGCACTTTGGAATCCCCAGGTGACTAACAGATACCAGGTCAGAGCAATCCCCAGATGTGAGCAATACAACACAGCACATCAGGCAATGGTTCTGCAAATCTTTAGTTTCATTACATCTGATGTCGAACTAAGTGACATTTCATCATTGCATTTCTCTTTGATTGTACTCTTCTAATTTAAACTTATGGGACTAGATTTTAGTCTTATAGCTGATTCCATACGTATATCATTGATTTGAAAGAATACCAATACATTCTGCAGTAGCCAGCATGGATTACAAGGGATGTATTCCATCACAGCACAGCATTCCCAAGGCTGGAGGGACTGCTGGCACTTCCACCTACAGAACAACATTAGGAAAGGAATGTCTAGAACACTAGACTAAAAACACAAGGTACTTCTAAGGATTAGAAAAATCGCTGCATAATCATCCTTATGAAATACAGAAACTGCATATGCCTCCTACTCCCGATTCCATCACATGATGTTTTGCAGGTTTGTTTTGTTGTTGTTTTTAGTACTATCATTTTTCAGGTAGCAGAAGAAATGAGAGGAATGAGAGGAGACACATGCTGAGGAGAAAGCTAAACACTACAGTCAGGCAGCTCCCTTAGAGATGTGTCTGGCAAGCCAAAGATATCAGCTGTTTATAGAGACAAATTAAAATGCACCACAACTACAGAAGTGCATCAAAGATTGTGGCACAATCCTGTCAGAAAGACAAGTAGGAGCGAAACCTAGGTAAATAAGCAATTGGGTAACTTCAGATGAGAAAACACACACACAGAGAGAGAGAGAGGCCTAAGGGGACTCAAAACTTCTGTTAGTATCTCCTAGAATCCAAAATGAATACCATGCATCAGAGCTACAAGTGTGCCCATTTCTAAAAAACAAGTGCACCAGACTGAGGTTCAGACTCTCTTTCCTACTAAGTCTAAAGTTACATTATAAAGAAATATCAATTCCTACATAGAAAAGCATTGGGCTTCACTAGTAGCAGAGAGACAGCCCCAGAAATCTCTTACAGGGAGAGGATAATTAAAAAATAAAAAAGTCCTCCCCACACAGCAATACGTATAACCTGTAAGAAGTATGCAGGTTCAAAAGAGATCTTTGAAGTGGGACAATCCCTTTGAAATTTGAGGAAAATCAAAGAAAAAAAGAGCTTATATCAAAAGATGATAAACTGAGGCAAATCTTTTGAAGGCTGGAAAATAAAAGGATAATTGTAGATCATGGTGCGGCCAAAGGATGATGCAATGCGCAAACATGCAAACAGAAATCCCCAGCAATAAGGCTACGCAGAGGAAGAAGGGTTTAAAACGGAGGGGCTGCTCAGCAAAGCTCCTCCTGGGCGCTCCCGCAGGAAGGAACCAGCCAAGGGGCCGGGCTGCTTCCAGGGGGGACGCAGTCTCCACGTGCCACCTGCCAGCCCAAGGACCACAACAGACAAACCTCAACCTGTCAAAATCAAGGCTGAATCTGTCTGAAGGCAGTTTTCTAGGACTCTCGAGAGGACTCAGAATTAGACAAGAGTTTAACAGACTCTTTATTTTCTCCTGATAGCCTAACAGTATTCACATCAGATGATTACAAAGCCTTATTCTGACTAACGAACTCTAGATAGAGCAGTTTTTCTACCATAGAAAGAAGGGATGAAACCCAAGGACTGAACTGGCCCAGAGATAGTGAGCAGCATAAAATTAGACTCAGCAAAGGCTTTACTCTCACCTCTTGGAGGTTTACCAGCGACCTTACTGCCAGTGAGCACTTCCTCAGAAGATATCATGCAACACCATTCCCAATGGCCTTTCTCTTCATCAGCTAGGTATAAAATATAATACCCTTTTTTAACTGAAAAGGAAGAGTTGTATGTCACTGCTTCCTTAAAGCAACACACCTGTATTTTAAAGGGCTATTTTCATTGACTGGATGGTCAACATCAAAGCCCCTTGGTATGAATCCAGTGAGCTAAGCAAGCCCAGTGTTCCCTTTGGGAAGTCTTCAACTGATCACAGTCTAATCTGCACCAAATGTTCCTGTGTCTACCTCCATTCAACTGGACTCTACTTCTTCCAGTAACACGGCCTTTGAACTAGCTCTAGAAGCTACGTTCTCTGTAAAGTATTGGAAAGATAAAATATATATATAGCCTGTACAGAAACACAACAGAGCCAAGTACATATTTAAACAAGTGGCTCCAAGTGGCTTTTCTGTGGAAGGGTTTTTAGTAACGAACTTCAGTGAATTTCCACTATGCAGTTTAAAGGGACTGTCACTGCGCTCTGAACAGATTTGCCATGGCACCAACTGTTCCCATCACACAAAAAGCAAACCTTTTTACAAGAACAACATACCTTATTGTGCTGCACAGAGAGAACTGGTGCCTACTGCAGACTAAAAATTACACTAGAACTAGGAAAACAAAACAAACAAAAAACAGCCCAAGAAAAACAAATGCACTTGTCCCACAGAATGGGTAGGTTTTAAAGAAAAGGCCTGAAATATGTCAGTCATTCTGGAATCTCCATGACAGCATTTCCAGGGCAGAGCCTAAAACATTTCCTATCATTTAGAAAATCATAGAATGCTTAAGGTTGGAAGGGACCTCTAGGGAACATCTAGTCCAACCCTCCTGCACACGCAGGGTCACCTAGAGCACGTGGCACAGGACTGCGTCCAAGCGGGTTTTGAAGATCTCCAGAGAAGGAGACTCCACAACCTCTCTGGGCAGCCTGTTCCAGTGCTCTGGCACCCTCACTGTTAAGAATTTTTTCCTTAGGTTCCTGTGGAACTTTTAGTGCTTCAGTTTGTGGCCATTTCCTCTAGTTCTGTTGGTGGCCACCAGTGAAAAGAGGCCCTCACCGTCCTCCTCACTCTCTCCCTTGAGGTACTTGTAGACACTGATTAGATCCCCTCTCAGCCTTCTCTTCTCCAGGCTGAACAGGCCCAGCTCCCTCAGCCTCTCCTCATAGGGCAGATGTTCCAGGCCCCTGATCATCCTTGTGGCCCTGCGCTGGACTCTCTCCAGCAGCTCCACATCCCTCTTGTACTGTGGAGCCCAGAACTGGACACAATACTCCAGATGCGGCCTCACCAGGGCTGAGTAGAGGGGCAGGATCCCCTCCCTCGACCTGCTGGAGATGCTCTTCTTAATGCACCCCAGGATCCCATTGGCCTTCTTGGCCACGAGGGCACACTGCTGCCTCATGGTCAACTTATCATCCACCATGACGCCCAGGTCTTTCTCTGCAGAGCTCTCATGCCCCAAGCTCTCAGTAGTTTACACCACCTGGCCTCCCAGTATCTACTTTCAGTTATCATACCCAAAGCCAAAGCTTTCCCATGTATAGACCTCAGGCTTTTTGATGGTTATTTTATCACCAGTGGCAATCATTTTGCACCATTTTCTTAACACTGTTTTATGGCTGTGCGCTTCTCCCTCCCTATTTCTCCCCTCAAAGACCCCACACTCAATACCTTCAGCCTGCTGGGGAATTTAGCAAAACAGCTCTTCTAAGCATCTTGCAAGATTTCAGGTCTAAGCAGCAGCAAATACCAAACACTACATACACATTTGCATATGAAAGGACTTGTCCTAGAAGTGTAAATCTCCACAAAGCAGTCTAAACACTTAGAGAGGGCAAGATCCTACTTTTCATTAAAAGAGGTCCTCTGTCAGGGTGTAGCAGCAGCAAATGAAAGCTTTTCCTCTTCGTTCTACCTTCTACTTCTGACTTGAGGGACCCTTCTCATGCCCTTGTTCCAAGAAGCCTCATGGACAGAGACCTCTCTTTATTCAAAGTCGTTTCTAGCAGACAGGCCTCAAGATATACACAAAAATCAAAATAAAAGCAAGCAGAGGCCAAGCATCACTGCCTTTCCTGCTGTGTCTCACAGCAAGCGAGAACACTGGTTAAGGAGAAGAGCAGAAAACTTCCCACAGGTACCCTTGTCCTGGTGAAAGCCAATGTTGCTGTCCAGGGGGATACTGCTTTGCGAGGAGAAGTAAATACTCAAGGGGTAGAGGAGAAGGAAAATAGTGCCATAATAAGGCTTAGCCCAAGAACAAACAGCCAAACTCTCTACCTGCACATCTCTGGAAGACAGTTATGCACAGTGTGTTTTTAAGCAATTAGGAACATTTCAGATCATACTAGATGTATTTCAGAAGCACCTTTATTATACACATACACTTCTTAAAACTATGCCACGGGCCACATCCAGGCACACGAGATATGAACCAGGGAGAAAGCAAAATAACTGAGCAGCTACTAGCATGGCATGCAACTACTTCACACCATCCTGGGGGCCACATGGATGGCGCAGACAAGCCAGGGCAAGACACACACCTCCTTACACCACTGCACACCTTCAGTGCTGACATCATATCTTTTGTTTCTGAGACTCTCCTGACCCAAGCTCTGGGAAACCTTAACAAAATAACCAGCTTCTTGAACCACAACCTCATTAATGACCCAAAAGAATGGAAAACATTCTTACCGTGGCAGAGCAGCCCACTGCACATCCAGCGTCAAGGAGATTGAGCAGAGACACGCAAGCCTCCAAACCCACCTAAGCGCCTGCTTACACAAGGAAGAACTTCTAGCCCCTCAGTTCCCCATTCCTGGAGCCCCTCCCTTCCCCTCTGGCTGCTGCTGGGACTCACCTGCCAGCCATCAGCAGCCTCTTCATTCAGTTCACTAATTGAGCAGAAAACTAAGGAGAAGCAGGGGGAAGGGAGGCACATCAGCTGTGTTGCCTAACTGCGTGCTGACTGACAAGTCATATCACCTAATTGGAAGGAACCAGATCAGGAAACTGTTTCTATGCTTAACCCTTGAACAATTAAACTTGCATTTAATGGGTGATTACTGACTTGAAGCCTGCTTTTCTCTGCACTAGACTCCCACAATATGATAGGAAGGTTATCTAAGGATATCTCTGTCCAGTGCACAACACAGAACAAAAGAATGGAAAGCTCTTCAGATTTGCCTGTACTTGGAAAGTTTCCCAGGGAGGATAAACCAGGGTGGCAGGATGCCCTCCTTTTTAAAGCAGAACACGTCTGTCCAAAACAGCTGATTGCAAGTGGAGCAAGAGACTATGAGACACTGATGAGAAACAGGAATGGAGGTCTGAGCAAGCAAGAAGGAACCCTTGCCCGAGCAGAGGACAGAAGATCTGCTGGGTCCCAGAGGTCCAGCCCCAGAGGATGAGGGAGCTGCTACAGCTCACACCCCTGCCTTCTGCTTACACTTTCTTCAAATTCTTAACGGCAAGAAAACGCAAACCCCTTGCATTAGCTCACCACCGTGGGCGTGTCCATCTATCATTTCATGTTATTTATTGAAGTTGAGCATCAAACATTCATCAAGTATCTCAGATGACCAGTGAATCCATTTCCAAAGATTGCTATCAGCATTAGTTGTCTAAGAAAAATAGCTTGTGAAGCAACTTCTTCTGTGTGAATTGAAATAAAGATCACTGTAACTATCAGGAAAGGTATAAAATGACATGACAGGGATTTTAGAATATGTGATTACAATTTCAAAAACTATGCCATTTGTAACCAAAAACTACACAACATAATCCAACTTAATTTGCATATAAAACAGCTCCACGCACACACAAAAAATCTAAGTATGGCCAATCATGTGTAAGTCTGCCCACACAAAATAATCTGTGACTAATTACAATTCAGATATAAGTGAGTAAGCTGATCTGTAATGCAATATAAGCATCTGTTTGGGCTGAACCTAACTCTAACTGGTTAGGAAATGAGGGCAACAAGGAAAACTAGCACCATTTCTTATTCTCAGCAAGACTGAAAACTCAGCAACACACAGAATTGGCCAAAAAACAAATCATTCAATATTTTTTCAAAACTGTTTTGCTGCCTGAGGAACAGTTATTTGGTTTGATAAATTCTCATATTCTCTGGGGAATCATACAGAATTAAGGTGTTGTGCGGGGATACTGATAATGTGCCTTCAGGTCAAGAAGCAACTATGTCCAATTGCGCTTAGAGGACATATACACAGAGCTGTGTGTGAAAAGGCCAGAAAAGCTCTGACAAGTCACACTATCCAAGGGAGTGACCACGTCCTCACCAAAGACTCGGTTATACTTTGTGTGAAGGTTACAAGATGCTTGTCCTAGAGGCTAAGCTAGCCTGGGGCGAAGAACAGATGCTAATGGTTATAAAGGCCTAGTGCTTCCTGAGCTTACATCAGCACCATCGTGGGACAGTGCCCTTTCTAAACTCATATCCCTAGCTAAACTCGTGCTTGGATGCAGGGAGCACCAGTGGTTGCCTTAGGTTCCATGATAAAACAATTGTGCCTTTTCTACTGGTAGGGATCAAACTAGAATGACGGTTCCCAATTCCCTCGTTACAGAACAGAGAAAGCATAATTCAATGCCACATGTATTAATCATGTAAGTTGTCCCCTGGGAGGAATGAAAGATCCCATGACAAATCCTTAGTACCCCAGGACAAGGCCTGGATCAGCTGGTTTCCGGGGCAAGTGGACGTTGCAGAAGTATTGACATTACTGGCCTCAGGTCTTGTAAAGCTGCCTGTTCCTAAGCGTAGATGCAAACAAGTAAGATGGGTTGAGTTTTGCATCAAAACCAATACTAATTCAGGCAGTTACTAGCACTGAGGACTGAGGGCCACAGCAATGCAAGAATACTCCTGTCTGAGAGTATCTGTGCCAGATAAGCCGTGTTCTAGGACTATTCTGAATAAAATATAGTGAAATAGATTGGCTCTCTAAAGAAACTGAGCATGTAGAGTAAGTGGCAGCCAATAGTATATAATGAAATAACAGCCCGATTCAGCCAAAGAATTCTTTTTGGATGTTGTTGTTGTGTTTAAATGAGGAAAAGAGAAGTTACTGGCAGCCTGCCCCTGTAATGTGATATCTTGGCAGGAAAACGCTTTGTTATATCACAACCATATGGTGGTGGGAAAGATTTTTTTTTTCTATTAAGTTGGTGTAGTACTCCATTCCAATTTCTAACACAACGGAGAATGTGTTCACTTCCCAGTCCTAGCCCAAAAACTGTTAGTATATGACTATACTTTTATAGGTAATAATGGCAAATATTTAAAATGTTAGTTTCAGATGTACAGCTGCCTCTTGTATTATAAGAAGGTAAATGGGCACCGTAATGGAATGCAGCTTATTTGAACTGTTAACCTTGGTTGCCCATAAGAAGGCATTCCTCTTTTTTTTTACTGGGTGAAAATAATCTTTAGAGCAGAAAGATGTGTGGAAAATCACTGCTTCCATTTGTGCCTTCACCAGCACCTCTCCATTCCAGAAATGGCAGCAATAAATAGATTCTTTCTAATATCTTCCTTCCCAAAGCAAGAAGATGCAATAGGAAACAGTTTTTTCACGGTCCATATTTGGATTTTCCCCAGTTCCTTCATACTGTTGTTGTGATTTAGATGTCTACAAAGCACAGATAAGGATGTCAGCATTGGACTGAAGAATGAAAACCTGATTTTTTTTCTGAGGTTGGAGTTTGTGGGAAAATGCTAGAAAATTGACCTGCCACTTGTGTGATGGCAGCTCTCTGGTTTCTGTGTTCGCATGCTCAGAACAAACTTACATGGGCAGGTACAAATATGAGACCATTTTAACAAATGCTCCATGTTTGAATTCAATTTTCTGTACTTTCCACTCCTTTACTGCAGTCCTTGGAACATAACAACCTAAGAGGTTTCTTGTGACAGCATAGAACATACGAATGTTATAGCAGAGTCTTTACAACTAAACATCCTCACGGATTATTTACATTACTGTCAGCTCTTTCGAGACACTTAAACTAACCCTCTCTTTAGGGATTTTCCTCTTGTAACATGCCCATATCCCTTGATAAAGCCTTTCACACTCTGGCCAGAGAAACCACATTTTGCTCATATGATGTATTTCTGGTTTACAGCATAGATTGCAGCCTTTAAAAATATTCATATGGACTAGTCAAAACATAGCATGCTTGCAGCCCTCTGGAATCTAAATTCCAAGACTGTCTTGCTTTCTGTCAAAATGTATGCAGTAAGCAATAATCAGAAGGATCTACAGCAAGAAAGAGGGAGTTTTACAGGATTGAATGAGACAAAACAAGTTTTATCTTCTGATTTTTCCAGAGCAGAATTGCTATAAACAATGTAGCCTCAAAGCAACAAACCTGAATTGGTTGTGCTATGGCTCAGTGGAGAACAAATAATTTCTGGTAAGAAATGAGACATGACTTGCCTACAATTTAAATTTGTTAATACAGAAATTATGAAAATACATGCCTATAGAAAGCATTAATACATTTCAGACAGTGGATGTACAGTTCAAATTTGATTCTGTCCTTCTTACATAAGCTTCTACAGAGCTCCAGTGGCCCAAAAAGCACCGTGGTTTGCAGCAATACAGAAGAAGCTGGTTTGACTGCTGCCAGTGAACGAGCTACCACGAGCAAGCGGCCCTGAGACACACACGTTCTCTAGTTTAACTCTTAGCTGTGTCTTCAAGCAACTATCCCTTGAGTAAAGGTTGGTATTCTGCAGACATTACCACCTCTCTTCCCAAACAGAAGACTGCATTAATCTTTTCCGGCAAGAGCCAGCTGCACATGGCATTACTAGTGGAGGGTCTGGTCCTGTTCTCCCTGCAATCAAAGGTGAAATTTGTTTAAAATCTGCTGGCTTGAGAAGCAGGATGGTTTGTGGGAGATGCTCCCACACGGCTGGAGCAGCAGAACAGCTTATCCTTTTCAGCACAGCCCTCTGGGGAGGCGAACTGCAGCCCGTGGGAAGGCCCGGGCGCCGATGGGAGCTCCCCGAACCAAAGCGCAGCCCTGTGACACGCGCTCACGCGGGGAGCCGGCCTGGCCAGGGCGCAGAGCTCGCGGGGCAGCGCGCCTGGCTCCACTAGGGGCTAGAGAGGCTCATTCAAAACCAGCCTGCACCATGCCCAAGAGCAAATTGTTTTCTCCGCATGTTCATGACATTCTCTCTCTCCCCCCCCCTTATTTTTTTTTTAAATGCAAAAATAATTGTTCTGACCTGCAGAAAAATGTTTAATTATTCCCCAGTTTCATGGTCAAAACATTAAGTTTTTCCAAAGACATCTTACAAACTGAGAACAAAAAAAAAAAAAAAAAAAAAAAAAGAATGAAATTAAATGAAAAGAAAGGAAAGAAAAAGAAAAAGCCCTGTTACCTAAGAACCTATTGAAATTCTTTAAGTCTCCGGGCACGCATTATGTATTCATCAAGTTTGCTGCTGGTGATGCAAGTTAGAAATTCTCCTGCTGGTTTTGATTACAGCTGTAGAGTCACAGATTTGAACAGCAGTAGACAATCATTCTTCTCAGCCTGCACATAAATATAAAAATTTCCTTTTTCCTTATCACATAAACCTTCAACTATGATTACTTCAAAGTGAATTCCCGTTTTCTTCAGATTTTCTCCACTTATCATTTTACAATTAACAAAATGTATTCCATCCAACAAAGCTTTGTTATTTGCATATTCAAAGGTCACCATGCAGGTTAAAGTTATTTAACTATGAAAGAGATGATAATTTCACAATCTTTTTACATGCAGATAAAATACAAAATTACCTCTGGGTTTTTAATTTGCACATTTACAGACACATGATAAAGAGTTTTACAATAATGGTAGAAGCAGCAAAATGAACTTTCAATTAGGCTGTGACAGCTCTTCTCTCTAGTCTTTGCATTGTCAGTTTATTATTTAAAACATCCATCTCTTATAGGGAGGAACAAAAAATGTTCCCCACTACCGCAAAACTCTGGCACCTGAATGGCAGCTCCCTGCAGGAGTGGAGCTGCTGCAGCCGGTTGGCTCGCGCGGGCTCCACTTCGCACGGAAGGCTCCTTGCCAAGCCGGCTGGGAAACCCAGAGAGCCCGAGGGAATTAGATCAACGGAGCTTCAGGTCTTGCAGGCATCCCTAGCACCACGCAGTCCAGGTCATCAGATTAGAGCAGTGATAAACGGCAAAGAAAAGTCTTATACGTTGCTACAGCACCCTTGTGCTGTATTTTTTTAAATTCATTTCTTATTGTTGTTGTGCAAACACAACAGCAATCCTTCTGGATGCGAAACTTAAATTATTCCTAGCAAAAGCAATGCTCGTTGAATTTCCGATGAATCTGTAGCAAAGCGAAACTCTATCCCCTATCTAAGAAGTTCCTCACATGCCTTACAGAGAGTGACTTTCTTCAGCAAACCCTTTCCCCCACCTCGATAAATCAAAGGAGCTGAGCTAATTATGAATCCAAGGCAATGCAAAGCTACCCTTTTCCTCACTTAACACCATGACCACAAATCAATCCAACCCCGCAAAATGACCATGCAAAGGACAAATGTTTCTTCATATTATGTGCTTTGCAAAACCTGGTCACCATGACTACTTGCTATTTGTGCTGAAAGTCAATCATATAAAATCATGTTTTGTGGGGGTTTTTTTTGTCCTCCACTGTCTATGCTCTTAAATCAGAAAGTAATTGATTACAACTAAGCAATTTCTGTATTTTTACATGTCTAATAAAAACATGCTATTATAATTTATAAAGTCTTAGAGACACAAGCACCTAAAAGTGAATTTAATGAAGGAGGAAAAAAAAATAGATTATACAAACCTCCAGAAGATTATGTTACTCCTTAAAAATCTCAGGTCATTTTAAATCTCAGCTTTTAAGACTCATTTCTGGGCTGTATCTGACATAACAATACCACATAGCGATGGAAACCTTACACAAATACAGTGATTTCAAAGGATGTAATCAGTGGGTTACACAAAACAATAGACCGAATTTGCTTCTCTCTAAAGGAATCTGAAGATAAAGAAAGGTCAGAAAAATATGTAGGCAAAGAAATCCTCTCATGCAAGTTACAAGAGAATACGACTAGCCTAGCCACAAAATATCTGTTGAGCCGATTTACTCTCCCTGCCATGTTTCCTGCTCATGTCCTTTTGTCTTTAATCCCACCAGGCCTGGCCCTCACGCAGTTCAAGTTGTCACTCAGTGAAAGCCAGCTCCTTCGCCTCATCCCAAGACATCTCAAAAGGAGATCTCTGTGTCTTCTCAAACCCTTCTCACCCCTTTTCTGTTTCAGTTTTAGACAGGCTTATCTGCCTAAGGAGGGGAGGAGACAAGTCACAATGAATGTCTTTATTGTACAGATTAAAATTATATATCCTGTTGCCCACATAGTAACCTTTCCCTCCTAAAAATAAGGTTCAAATTAGTAATACAATAACTACAATCTTAGAATGAAAATGCATTTTTCCAACACATTTAAACTTAGAAACACAACCATATTACTTCATGACTTGACAGAAGAAGAAGCACAATAACATCACTGCAGTAGCAAAACCAAACGCCATGTCTATAACTTGGAAGACAAGAACATAGAAGCCTACTAGGCCGAAGATTAAATAAGAGGAAGTGACTTCATACTGACTTAAAAGTAAGTCTTAATATGAACTGAATCTTTTTAGAAGTTCATAACAAGAAGAAACCTGAAGTGATTGAGGTTCCCCTTTCAGGTTCCTCAGGAAGTGATTGGCTTCCTGACTTCACCTGCAAGCGGATGTGTGAAAGCACTTGAAGACTTCCATGTTTATTGCATGTCAATTCAGGCCACAAATCAGGTCTCTGAGAATTGGCCGTGTAGAGGACAGACAAAATTGTCACTGAAGTACCAAGAGGATGCCGTGTATTTTGCGAGTAAGATGCTGACTTGCACTGACCCTTTACAGAGCTTGATAAAACACTGAAGATGAATCTAAACCTAAGGTTAAAATCTCTGAAATTTTAAAACCTTTTTTTTTTTTTTTAATCTATTACTATGCCATGTAGAACAGGTCCCTAAAACTCTTGTGCATACAGTATTCAGAAACTAAAGTAAATATCAAGTGTTTTCAGCAAGACATCCTAAAATCCAGTCTTTAGTTAGTGCTTTATAGCAGAAAGCAGCTTGAAGCCATAAGCTAACATGTCTCACCACTGATGTACTAAAGCAAGAGTGGCTTGTTTTTAGCATCTGTTTTGAGGTATCATATTTCACTTAGTTTAAGAAGTTGTGTTATCAGTCATAAAATTATTAAGCTCTTTAAAAATATCCAGCTTCAGTATTAATCTTGGTAGCCTTCCTTAACGCTGAATTAAACAGGTTTACCAAACACTATATAAAAGTACTATTTCCCTTTATTGGATCCATGCTTATTCTATTTAATATCTTCAAGTTCTCATGTTACAAGAAAGAACACGGATGGATCCTATTTTCATTATGTTTTTGTTATTTTGATCATGTTTTTTTATAATTCAGCAATTTATTTGAACTATTTCCTTGCTGTCCTGCCCAACCCTCTCAGATTAAATAAAAAATAAGAAAAAGCAGCATGCCAGAGGCATGGAAGTTGACAATCACTGTCTGCTGTCCTGGTAGCATTGCCTCCATTTCAAGACGGGAAAAGCTCTTTGAACCATCTACCTCATGGGCCACATGCCTGGATGATTCCATAAAAAGTCACTATTTACCAAACTACTTGCCAACCTATGTTCAAGAGTAACAAGGGTTATTGGATGGAGCTAGGAGAAATTCTTTTAAAAGTTAATTTGACAAAGAAACTGAAATTTCAAGCCAACTTTCCAGAAAATCCTGCCAAACCCATAAACATTTGGGCTTAAAAAAATAAAAGTAAAAAAGAGCATGCAAGAAAGCAAGATGTGTGTGATCATATGGCACAAACATTTGCATGCCTCTTCATCTCTGCCACCCCTTCCTCCCCTTAATAACACTGGCGCCCAGTGGCTTATTTTATTTAAAGCTGGCACAGCCAGAGCAGTCCAGCAGACAAATTCTTACAAGTTCCATGAAAACAAGCAGCAAGCTAAAGGCCAGAGATGCTGCAGTGCACACGCGGAGGGGAAGCCCCGTGACGCGAGCTCAGCTATGAGGTACCGCTGGCTCCACATACGCCAGAGCACTTGCATACGTTCCCTACTACCGCTCAGGGCACGTTTGACACTCAAGCTCCCAAACCCAAAGCGATGAGTTTTGTAGAACAGAAACCGCCACACAAGGAAAGAAGCCAGTTCTGGCCTCTCCAGCACCCAGGGGCTAAGGGCCCTCCGCAGAGGGTGCGGCGGAGCTCAGGGAGAACCTGGGCTCCTCACCATCGGAAGCAGCCAAGGAATCGGCCCGTGCTGGGGGGTGAGGTCTAACTTGGGTCAGAAGGAAAATTCATACCCCTTTGAACTCCCTGGCCAAAAAGGAGGAGTGACTCAGAGGTGTCCTGCATCACAGGGAGCTCCTGCTTTGCACCTTGCTTACAACTCTGTTCAAGGTCAGAGCATCCCCCAACAGCAGGGTGTAGCAGGTACCACCTGAGCACCAAATGACAGCATGTTTGCCAGCAAAGAAAACAGATATTTTATTCTGCTAAGGTAAAGAACCGCTTTCCTCCATTCCCGCCTGTGTCTCACAAATAGCTCTGAATATTGGCTATTTTCACATTTATTTTAATTCTTTGCCTTCAGGTCATTTGATGAACCTCAGGCAGAGACATTGGAACATTACAAACCATTATTTCTCATTTAATGAAGCCACTCTTCTTTCCTATCATACCTCACTCAAACACTTTTATGAATACAATAAAAAGAAGAAATAACCCTGCATTTAAATGCTCTGCTTGTGTTGCAGAGCTACACGGTCACCTTTCTTAACCTGCCTGTATATCAGTGTGTGGAGCTGGACGCAGCAGGGCACAGGACATGAGTTGATTACAGGCTCAGGGAGACCCTGAGGTCTGAGGACACACGTGTACACAGGGTATACTGGGCAAAAGCACCACCAGCTGCACTAAAAGCCAAGTTTCCCGAGGAGAAAAAAAAAAAAAAAAAAAGTAAATCAGAATTGGAATGAAAGTCAAAAGAACTTGGCCTAAGGTATTTTGATGGGGAGAATGTGTTTAAAGCTTCCTCCCTTCACTTTCTCCTTAGAACAGGGAGGGATTTTCCATTTGTCCAGGACTGAACTGATGGAAAAGGGAGCCATTAACAAGCTCCGCAGATCAGTTATGGAAGAAAAACAAAGAGCACAATACAGAATCTTCTGCTTACAGCTTTCCTCGGCCTTATTCCTTGGAGAGAGGGAGGAGTCTTTCTTTTGCAGGGGGAAGGCATCATGAGTCAGGAGCAAAGCTCTGACAAGCTCCCCGGGAAGCTCCCTGAAGCCAAAGCAAAGGGCACCGCGCTCAGGCCTGTTTCCCAGCTGCTATTTAAGCTGGACCCTTGTAAATGGCATCAAGGAGCCAGGGGTTCAGGGCAGGATAACAACCAGAGAACAGCCTAGGTCATCCTGCCCCTGTGCTAGGAATGCATTATTTCTCAAGGAGCATATCCTCAAACGTTTAAAACTTTCCCAAGTCTCAATTCTAGATGAGAACACAAGGTTGATGTTTCAAAGATTGCTTTGGACACAAAGTATTCTTAGAAATAGCTCGTGTTTGCTTTGAATTTATTGTTTCAGTGTGGGGGGAAAGGAGGAAGTGCCATCCTATCTCCAATGGGTTGCTGCTCTGCTCGGTACGAGCAGCATGCCAGGATGCTTGGACTTGAGGAATTTTTTTGTCCTTCCAGCAGGACAGTAGGGCACCAGAAACCTCGTGTTTTGTGCTGAGCTTGCTGAAACCCAAATAGTTCCCAGAAAACATCCATCTGTGAATAAATTCATACTGCCTTATGAAATCCATTTAACTGAGAAAGGGCTTGGTACTATTCCCGTTCATCCCTCTGTGGAGAAGGGACTCTGGGGGTTAGAAGAAAAGCCCCACACTCTTCAGGTAGAAAAATTTTTCTAGTGTACCTTACACAGATGCTTGCTTGTTTTGTGTGACCCACATCTCACATCATATCTGCAAAGTAAGGTAGCCTGGACAAAGGAGCCCACTTGCATTTAGGACTGTGAACTGTGTTACCACATGCTTTGATGGGAAGTTGTTTCCTGAAAGCTGCCACATACTTAATTCTTTCAAAGCTCCATAGCTGCTAAAAGCTGGTTTTCAACAAACAGCCTAAAGTGAATGGTACCAACAGGCAGAATTTGAAGCAGAAAGAAATTAGTTTACAAATCATGCATGAAACACTGGCATTCCAAAACCAAACACTCTGAATTAAGGATCAGATCTCCTGAATAATACTGAAGGCTTCATTGCCTGAGCATGGTAATAGGTTAAGATGTGTATCTAGTTTCAGGCTTTGGCAGTATTTTCCAAGGCTCTTGGGAAATGCATTTATTACGTCCTAACCCACACCCTGTTGACTGTTATTGCTGTTTTATATTGTACAGAATAAGTAGCCTGACAACAGATCAACCTTAACAGGAATGGCTGATTTTGAAACTGCAGACAGTCGTCTTCTAAATGTGAAATCATTATGTCCTATGTTAATCCATCAGCATCCCTAGCACATTAAACCAAAACAGTAAAAACTGTGTTTAGTTCTAATTTTTATTACCTTTTCTTTCCTTTTCCTAAATTGCTAGCACCAATTTCAGATGATACAAGCTCTTAGGAAGAGTAAATCAAGAGTGATTTAAGCACTAAAGCAATATCTGAGTTATACCTGATCACTTGATACCTGAGTTCTCATCAGTAGGTGACAGAATCTGCCTTTGAACTTCTAGACAATTATCTACTGTGCTAAGAAAAAGATTGCAATTTTTATTCTATAGAAACCAACCTTCATGTAGAAGAGCTGAACAGACACCAATTATCCATACAACTTTGAGGGATAACACCAACCTGAAAGACCAACCTCTTATTTGAATTCCTGTTTATTCTCCTGCATGCCATAGGTCACACTGAGATATATTCACTTGGATTTTCTTTTAAGCAAAAGCATCTCTTTAAGGCATACCACGTGAACAAATAGTCAGAAAAACATACTGATTACTAGCAGTCATTGCGTGCTACCATCTTTCCTACAGAAATAAGTAGTAGCAAAGGTTGTTTCTTGTATTGGAGGCTAATAATATCCTACAAACAGCCTCAGAAACAGGCACTGAAAATCACAGTCTTTGCTAGAGAATAAAATTCTACATCAAGAGAGTCCAAGGAAAGCAGAGCATTTCTTTCTTCATAAACCAACATGTGCCAGGTAATAATCAAACAGGCATTTTGCCAGAACAATTGAGCCTTTTGAAGGGGAATTTCTGGAGTGAAAAAAGTCTGAAACTTTGAATGCTTATTCTGCATTCAATAGTGTATCATGAAAGAATAAGCTCAAAGAGAAAGAGAAGAAGTGTTTGTTTGTTTGTTTTTCACGTAAAAAACTATCTGGTACTCTTAAGTCAGCAATGGGCTGAGGTGTGTGCTACTACTCAAAGAGAGCAGAAATGTATTTGGTGTCACACAAGAAAGACCAATACATTCCTCATAGGAAAGACTGAAGTTCTTAAGACTAGGGGTAGGTCTACTCCATTCCAAGCTGAAATGGCTTTGCTGCTCATAGAGGATTTACTCTCCTTGCATATATATATAAATGCAAAGTTTAAAGAAAAAACAGAAAATGAAAAGCTAGATTATTAGCTCCATTAGCTCTACATCCTGAACTGCAGCAATATCATCATAAACAGATGAACTGGCTCCACTGGTAAGTAAATACAAAGAAACCTTAACCCAGAAGAAATTAATAAAATAAGCTTGTTAGGCATCCCCTGCCGCTTAAAAAAAAAAAAAAAAAAAAGAGAGAGAGAGAGAGAGAGAAATAAATTTTTCCAAATTAAACACTGAAAAAGAGAAACAGAAACAAAGTAAGTATTAATCCTTGTTAGAGCAGACGGGTCTGTGCTTGGTTGGGCACAGCTCTTAAACAGCCATAGCGCAAAGGTACACAGCTTGTTCAAAACCACCCTGTGAGCCCCCTGCCAGCCAGAGATAGCTTGTCTGGTGTGAAAATTGTCATCAAATAAATGAACACAGCAATTCCACGCAGCAAAGAATCAGGGCCACAACAACTCCACAACTCTTCAATACCAAGCAGAAGCATTTTCCTGTCCCTCTCATGACAACAGCTTTGAACAACCTGAACAGCTCCACGTTTGAGCTCTTCTTCCTTCCCATGCAACATTGCCTCCCTGCATCTTTCATCAGGCCGCATCAGAGGAAGAGGCACAAGACAGTGCAGGGAAAGCAGTTGTTATATGAAAGCCGAGTTATTTTTCTGAGGTTAAACATCAGCTTTACTAAATACAGCCTGCAAACAGAAACCTCAGGAATTTCTATCGGAACCAGAATGGCAGCAGCAACTACCAGTGGAGGCCTCTCCATAAGTCCTCTCATACCTTATCACAACAAGAGATGAGCAAAAGCTCCCACTGTACTGCTCCTTCTTGGCTTTCCATTCCTACGTGCCTGCCTAGTCCTCTGATGGATGGTGATTTTCAATTCTTCTCTGCCTCTGCTGTGTCTCACCACTGGCTCCTATGCGAGGCTTTAAAGCTTTTCCACAGGTAAAGTCAATTACTTGGCAACAATCAGTCAAGTGATTTGAGGTGCATCTATTTGAAAACCTTATTTGATTTATGACCCTGTGGTTTGACTGTTAACTTGTGAAAGGTACCTGGCCTTCTACTCTTCTAGGAAAGCTCCCTGCTGATGAGAAGGGCTCTGACATCCTCTCTGCATCACTCATAAACAAGTTCACCCACCCTTCAACTGAGGGACTGCCCACTGCTGAGACCTCCAAAGGAGCGAGTTCCCAGAGGATGAAAGGTATGATAGATCCCTAGCTAGCTCACCAGGTAGAAAGGATGTCTTGAATAGTGGCCTCTCTATGCAATTTCCTCTTCAACTAAGGCAGGTAAGCAGATCGAAAATAACACTGCTGGAAATGCAAAGGCTCCCGCCTTTCCCTCCGCACTGGCAGGGCCGAGTGCTGTAGCACCTCCAGAGCAGCAGCTTCTGTGAACAGAGCAAGGAAGGAAGCAAGGAAGAAAGCAAAAAAAGGGAACACGGGTTGGAAGTGTTCTCCTGAACAGGGAGGGAACGCGTTCTCCAGCAAAAGCCAGTTTTTCTGAAGAAATCCCTTGGCTCTATTACACCCACAGGAATTGAATTACACCTCCAGAACCAAATCTCTTTTTTTCCCCCCTCCCCTACCAGATATGCACCTTTTTTGTGCTATCTT
This sequence comes from Tinamus guttatus, assembly GCF_059628265.1. Classification (NCBI taxonomy): domain Eukaryota; kingdom Metazoa; phylum Chordata; class Aves; order Tinamiformes; family Tinamidae; genus Tinamus; species Tinamus guttatus. The sequence goes on from NW_028288780.1 coordinate 850,749, forward strand.
GGCCATGAAAAGGTGAGGAAAGTTTAGAGGGGGCTGAAGTCTCACATGAGTAAGAGTTGGGAGTCACTGTATTCTAGGCAGAGGATTTTATGTAGGCTGAAACATAGATTTTACTATAGGATGGGATTTCTAACTTGGACAGATTGTCTGGAAACAGCTTTCATGGTGTTCAAGGGCTTGGAAGACTATAGCAATTTACAGTGGAATAACATTCCTGTATTACTTAGAGCAGATGTGGCTATGTTGACACACAATTTTAATATTTGTTTTTGCAACACTTTGATTTTGTTTTGCCAATATTTTATTTCTGAAAGTAAAAATATCACTCAAATAGAGTTTTCTTACAGTTTTCATTGCTTGTTGCTTTAACAAAGAGCTTTATCAGATGTTTCATATTAAAGGACCTTCATAGTCCTTTCTTGGACCAAATAAAAATTCACTTCAGGAAATCAGAGCAGTGAAATATTCCTGCCAGTGCTAGAACTGATGAAGTTTCTAGGTCCAACACATTTGAGAAGAGCCCAGGTGTGCTAAACAGCCCAGTGTGATTAAGACTGGACAGGGGTGCCACAACACTAAAAGCTACAGCACAGCTAACAACGACTGGGGGCAATTTATGTTTGGATTCAGTAAGTTATTAATATGACTCATCCTTATGTTACCAAATATCACACCCAGCAAGTGAAAACTGAAACATATGCCTGTCAGATATAAAAGGGAACTTTAAGAAAGACCTTGGCAGACTTGAAAAGGGTGGGAAGAGCAGGAGGAAAAGAATCCAGCTTCTTTGCTTCATCATCTTAAAACAATGCATTAAAATTCTCAGGTAAGGGAAAATACGCAGTTCCTTAATCATCTTACACAGCAAGATTCCACCAAGAAAGTGGGAAATCATACACAGAAGTTAATTCCTTGCCCTTATTTCCGCCAAGAGCAACCACTAGATGGCACTGGGAACTGTGACCACCTTGCACAGAGCATTCTGGCTGCAGCGCGTTACCTGCAAGGGCAGCCCGCAGAGTGCACAGAGGCTGCTGCCTGGCCAGAAGGGAGGGTACAGAGCGCAGCCCAGCTTCCTGCCAAAAGCTCCATGAGAATAATTCTTCATCGAGAATAAAAGTGAGTGATCAGCATTTTATGGCATTTTAAACCAAAACTGCTTCCTATTATGTCACCTACCTAGTAGAACAGGTCCGTATGCTATTAAAGTAATGATAAAACAAGTAGGGAGCAACGTTATTGTTCATATTATCAGCAACGTTATTTTCAGTTTCTTCAGGTTTTGGGGGTGGAGAAGGAGCACTGAATTAATAGCAAGTTCTTTATCCTAGCCAGCCTCAGTAACAAAAGTATAGGGCAATTCAATTTTGAGTTTAGAGGACAAACAAACCCTCCAAAAAAAAAAAAAAAAAAAGGCAGGAAAATACAGGTACCTGAAAACCTCACATGACTTACCAGATATATATAGTTAATATAGTTCAAAGGTCATCAGCATATATACCAAGCTCATGTTCCCAAGTGTCAGTATAGAGTATTTTTACACCCAGTCATGTTATTTGAGATAGCATACACCACGTGCCTGACAAAATCTTGTCTTGCCAATGCACACAAAAATGCATTAATCATCCTAAATCTGATATATAAAACATGTGCTACCAGTAAACGCTTACATATGGCGGCTTCTCCCCCGCTCTTCCCTGCACGGGGGAAACTGGCACGATCGCTGCTCTAAGCAGAAGGTCTCGTGCGACGGCGCAGCCCTGCAGCCAGCTCCGCGCCGGGGAAGGCTCATTAATTTCCGTGCACACCCCGTGCATGGGGACAGCTCTGGCAGGCCTTGCTTTGGTGCTGCTCAGGAGCTCAAGCAGCCAAGGCCTCCCCAGGAGCTCAGCCCGCCTGACCCCTCGAGGCGCCCTGCCTGCAGTGCACTGGGGCGCTGAGCACTGCCGGAAAGGAAAGCTCGGTGTCAGGGGTAAGCAAATGCATCGCAGCTGAACACCACAGAAAAAAATATTTGATCCTCGTGGATCTGCTTTCCCATTAAAAAGCCAGTTTTGTTTTAAAGCTCTGTGTAGGAGAAATATTTACACATGAAAATGAACATAGGTTATTCTGCTGCCTCAGTGCTTGCTACCTGTTCAACACTGAGATGACTCCTTAGGTACCAGTGAACCAAGAACCTCCAACACATAACATGTATTTCTGATCCTTATTGTAGCACAGGCCTTCCAGAGAAAACTGTTTACTAACAATTTATGACATACTCATCACCTCTCATCAGCCCAGAGCTACCAGGACAAGATGCCCCTCTCTGTACCCACCCAGACGGCGTTAGGAAAACAGCCTGGAGAAGGCAGGCTCGCAAGGTGCCTTCAGCACAGCTTGAGCAACGTCAGCGCGCGCTGCTCTCCTCTCCCTGCCTCCAACCCTCCTCCAGCTGTTCTTCCTGCTGGGAGATGAAGCACTAAAAGTTCATTTACTGTCACTTCCTAACTTCCAGCTGGCTCAGCACAGGCACTGATAAGCTCCACAAGCAGGTCACAGATAGCGCTGGAGATTGTGGGTTCCCTGTGAATCGGAGGAAGGCTAATGTGGAAGCTGCATCTTCTCTCTATATAATTTCCTAGGATGAAATATTTTGTGTGTGTGAAGTCCAACTATTTAGTTCAGCCTCATCACATATGCTGACAATCCCAGGAAGTAACATTTTAATCATTCTACAATACTTGGGTGAGAAGTCAGACACCTAAAAGTAAGGCAACCAGATTTATTTTAGGAGACTATGAAAAGTTCCTTGGGAATTTCATCACAAATTGCAGGGTTTGCAAAGAAGTTGTTCCTCTCCAGCTATGAGAAGAAAGACCTATCCATTGAGTGTTAGCAGTGTTTCCTGGATTTGAGGATCTCAAAACTGCACTTTTCCACAGAACTTGGTGGAGACAAAGAATAACAATAACCCAACTCCACATTGCTGCTGCAGCAACCTCTGTCACGTAACTACTCAGAAGAATTGACCAATTCCAAACGGAGTTGTTCCCTTGCAACATATCCCCCCTCCAATAACAACTTGAACACCTTTTTATTAGAAACATTCATTTTCTATTTTTAATTATTAGAAACATTCATTTTCTATTTTTAATCATGAAGGATATTAAGAATCAAGTGATAAATGATGCATCAGTGCTGAATGTAAGTTATCTAGACATAAGTCTGCCACTGGTATACAATGTACCTGCTCTTTGCCACTCTAAGGATTCACCATAAAACCAAACCAAAGCAAGAAAGACACTCCAGCTGGGCTCTGTAAATCTGTCCAGCTCTTCCACAGAGCTTGCCTGATTTCCCACAAGGGTCCTGATTAAGCCAGTCCTTATTCAGATTTCCGCAAGCCCAGAAAGCTCTAAACCAGAAGCCAGACAGAGAACACCCCGAATGGGCCTGGCTAACTCTCTAGATGCTGAGCAGGCAGTAAAACCTTCCTCCAGCCATGAAGTGCAGTGAAGATGGAGCCAAGCGAGCCCCACAGAATGGCTGCCCCCCTAGTTTCAGCTTTGCAGGACTTTATATAAATAGGAGCTTATTCAGCCTGGTAACCAATTGACAGTTCCCTCAGATTACAAAGATTTTTCTATATGTCTCTTTCAGAAAAAAAGCACACCTTCCTCTTTCTTGTCATTGGCTGCAATTTAAACCGTACTCACAGCATTTGGGTAGGAAAATGCACAGAACAAAGTGTTTCTTTTATGCATCCAGACAATCCACAAGAAATAGTCCCCAGCAGACAGATGACTGTCTCCTTTGTCGGTTATTCTGAGATTTACGCTCATCACAATATCGCAACAATCTGAAAAGCTAACCCTTTCCATCCAGAGATGGTCCCTAGTCTGAAGAAACCTGAAATAATCCTGCAAAGGCAAGTTTGTAAAATGTGGTACCACTCTTCTTTGCCAAATGGGAGCATCTGTTCCTAACCCGGTTTACTAGAAAGCAGCACATTCATTCAGAATCTCATCCTAACTTAATTCCAAAGCTCTCAGAACCACAGCTTGTCTCTTCCTGTAAACATGCGTGTTTAGTTTGCTACACGCTACTAATTCCCAAGCAGGAAGAGAGACCTCTTGCCCACAACAGCTTCATTACTGCAAGAGCGAGAGAAAAAAAAAAAAAAATCACCTCCTCTATGTAAGAGCAGTCTCCAGCCAGACTGATAGTTACTGAGTTACTAAAATTAAACATAACTTGCATTTCTTCAGCAAAGGTTCCCTATATGTTACTGGATTTCTAACCCTCTTCCCTCCCCACCATTCATTTCCTGAACAATGTGTGTGTGAGGATTCCTTTTTGCCATCCTGGAAGACTTTAGAGCTAATCAAGAGTAGGAGACTTCCACCCATTCAAGAGAAGAATCAGTTAAGGCATTTTTTACATATTTATGTTGCCTAGTTTAAAGTCCGGCAGTTCTGGCTTCCTGTACCCAGTAAGGATAGCTAGAAGCAAATAACTGTGAGACTGACAGCACAATTTCAGGACCTAACCCGTACTTGTGCTTCAGTTAACACCAGCGCTTTACGTGGATAGATAGCAAAAACTCTGTGACTGTCTTAAGGAGGAGGAAAACACTGTACAAATATTGATTTCCCTCTTCCTTCCTAAGCCTTAGATCATTAAATAGTAATACTGCTGATACATTAATGGTTTAAACTTTCACATTGAGCAGCAGCTTAAATAATTAATGGGAAAGAATAAAAGATAAATGTCTAACACGTTAATTGCTTGAAAGAGTGGAGCAGAAGGCAAAAAATAGCCCATGAGTGCATGGAAGCCACTGGGAAGCATCACTGGAGCAGAACCATCCCCACAGCCAAGACAAACTCTGCTCTTGGCTCTCCTCCCATGTGGGTGCCCCAGCCGAGGTTTCTGTTCGTGGTAGACAGGCAATAGGGGAATGGGGAAGCCAGCATGACTGAGGCCAGGATGAAGGAAGCAGATTCCCAGGAAATCCTCTGCCTTACAAGGTCAGGTAATCAAGGACAAGGGAGTATAAATATACAACAAACTTTGGGTGGAGATATAGTAAAACTACATTGACCTCCTGTGATGGGCTGAAAATACTGTGATACCACATCTTGATGAACCTTTGATTGAAGAAGCAGATAAATATTCTATTATTAGGGAGAGACTGCAGAAAAATTAAGGAGTCTTGGAAGATTTCATCCTAGTTATTACCTTAACGCTATTCTCCCATAGCTTAGGTGCAGATGTTATTAATATCCGAGTATTAACACTGTCTTTCTAATTATGAAGGCCTAGACTCTTACATCATGTTTAAGAGGTCATAAATCTGGGATAATAGATCTAAACTAAAACATTTAATGCAAAGTATGTTCAGCACTACTTAGAAATTACTTTTAATTTCCACTACATTTACATGGTTTATGTGTTTCCACAAGATTCTGCCATTAACATTTTTTTTCTTCCATAAAAAAAAAAAAAACATGTTTTTTCATACCTAGAAACACTCTCAGGAAGAGCTAGGAGGAATGTTCAAATCACACTAGAAAATAATGTGAGATTAATTAACATCTTTCACCTTCTGCCATGAAACCAAGGACAATATGATTTCTGCCTGTATCCAAGCTGTTGAAGAAATCTCAATTTTAAACTCTCAGTCGTAGGCCACCAGGGACTCTGGGAGGTAAGGTAAGTATGAATCTGTATTTCCTGGCACTTTTGGCTTTCTTGGCCTATATTAAGGCAAACTGAGAAAAACTGAGTACCGTATCAGCTGCTCTGGCATTTCTGCAAAAGAAATTACCTGAAGAGATCAATTTTAAAGGTGCAAACCTACCTTATGAAGCCAAGTTATTTAGCAAAACTAAAAAGCGAAATTGGCTTCATGCATCTTGATGGAATCTGGAGTGTGAAAGGACATGCTGGTCATATCTGAGCTGCCAGCATATCTCCATAGAAACGACAGGGCAAAACTGCGAGATGTTGACACTCCTTTTCCCTTCTTGAGCCGAAGCTAGTGTTTCAAACTTATCGTATTCTAACAGAAGCTTTTCTTCTGTTGTTTTTACCAAACCAAAGTTCTCCAGCTAGAGCTGGTTTGAACTGGGGCTGATGGCTTACCTCCTGCTGAGCCCTCCTGGTTCAGGTTCTGCATGTCTCCAGTAACAAGCTGCACATAAAAAATTCCCCTCCTTTGAGTCCAGTCATGTCTCCTTCCTATCTTCCGTTTCACCAGAAGACAGCAAGCACAAATTTGAGTCATCTTCCTCCAACACAATCACCTCCGAGCATTAAAAGAGAGGAGGAAAACCCTTTCACCCTACATAATTACTAGTTCCACAATACTTTTTCCTCAATGAAAAACATGGATAATGTCTAAGCATCAGTTGAAGATGGGATGAAAACCTATAAAACTACAGAATTGAACAAAAATTTGCATCGCAAATCATGGAAAGGGCTAGAACTCCCTCAGACATCAGCAGGTTCCCCCAGTGTTTGTTACAGGAAATAAGACACAACCTTTGAGAAGTTGTCAGAGTTGGTCAGGTGGCCCTTGTCATGACAGTTCCCATCTCCCAGGCTGGACCTACATTATTGCAGTGGTGAATGATATACGGGATGATATAAGTTCCAGAGCTTTCCTCACTAGTTGGTGCTTGAGGATTTTGCCCTTTAAACATCTGATAAAATCACATGCCAACTGCTGGGAAATGGAAACCAAACACGTCAAGTCAGTAAATATAAATACTAGCTTTAGTGTGTCAGCCCCATACCTAAGGACGCTTCCTCAACTCAGAAGCGTATTTGCTCTTCTCAGCTCCACCTATTTTAGACTTTTTCAGAATATACCCCATTGATTTCTCCTTGTCTTTTTAGATCGTGAAGTAGTAATCATTTCCAAAATGTTTGAGTAAACTCGGATTCCTGTGAGGGGTGAACATGCATAAAGATGAACATGCATAGAAACATTCTCAAGTACACTATATAATATCAGACTGCCTTTGAGCACTGATCTGAGCAGTTACTTGAAAGCTGAAGTAAAATGAGAAATTTAAGAGACCTCTAAACCATCTTTAAGGCTGACTGACACTCCACATTTTAGCTAGCCTGTTTTCACTGAATGACACAATGAATTAAACACCTTTATATAATTAATTACTCAAGTGTATATGATTTTTTTTTTGCTATTTCTTCATAACAAGGCCCCATATCACATTTTTACTGACATACTGTATTTTTATATTTGACATGTGACAAGAATGATTTTCTCATGGAAATAACACCTTGACAGTGCCTAGGGTACCAGCACTACATCATCTGAGCCTACTGCTAGAATGATAGATGAAAAAATATTATTTAGTGATTCATTCTTCTGCATTTAGGGGATGGTTTATAGATGCTTCTACAGCAATATTGGAAATTTATACTGACTGACTGAGTAGCAAACACAAAGAGAGCTAACAAGCCAGACTGAGTGAGCGCCTCCCATGAGTCTGCAGAAACGAGCACGGGTCTTACAGCATGAGCTGAAACCAAATTGTAGGTGGTTTGGTACGCTGGCTATTCCCTGCAGCTTGTCTTGACTTCTGTTAGTACACACACTTTCTTTTGGATGCCTGAGTTAATTATTCTAAGGCTCTGATAACTGCATCTGTTTTTCAAATGTAATTACTTTTACATATCAAGGAATGCTGACATTGTTTAATAAAGAAATAATCTGCAAATCAAGAATGAGTCTTTATACTTAATGCCGTTTCCAAGAAAAATGTGCTCCAAAATAAGCACTGAACACATTGAGAAGAATGAATCAAGTAAATATTTTAACTGTAACATTACATTTGGGGCTAAATCTGCAGGAGAAATACAATTGCAAGCAATGGAGCCACAGCAATTAAAGAAACTAGGCACCTGCAAGCAGAGCTGCCATAAGCTGTGACAATAACAACCTGTAACAGTTGTCCAGGCAAACGCTCGAGCGCAGTTTCCAACTAGACTCATTTATTTTGTTCAGAAGAACAAATAAATCTAATCAGAGCCTTCTGCTATTCGAATGAGATTGTACTGACATCTCAGTGAGACTGCACGTGCCCTGTGTAGGTTTACAGTAGAGAGAATGGAAATATGTCCTGATGCATCCTTGAAGAGCCGACGAGCTTCACGTGAGCCTGTGATTTATTCCTGTGGGTAAACAAGGCACTTCAGAGCAGGGCACAGGAACAGTGAGCACTTCAAAGCGCAAGACCTTTGGGTTTTGGCCAAGGCCCAGAAATGCTTTTTGTTTGGTAATGCTCACACATAGACGAGTTAAGAATATAAACCAGAACTAATTACAGCTGCGTGGCAGCCTATCTGTCATACATGTGTGCATATCTGCCATTTCCATAGACTTGTCCCCAAAGACTCATGTCTTCCTGGGTACTAGCACACCTATGCTAAAAAAACAAACCAGGATGTGAGTGGGTGGAAAGGAATGGCAGCTCCCTGGCACACAGAGCGCTGCACACAAGGCTAATGGACCCAGGCCGAAGGGTCACCCCCAAGGCCCGCAGCCCCCATCTTCCCGGCTGGGTTTAATTCACTTTCCCAGCTCCACAGATGTTTGCCTTTTACACCCAAAGTACTGCTCTTTCTACAGACACATTTCTGCCCTGGAAACCAGGTAGAAATAGTCAGGAGTTTCTATGAATAATATTCATTACCTTGCAAAACCAGGCTCTTCCAAGAACTTCAGACCATGAAATACATCTATGAGTCAAAGACAGACGTTCAGAGCACGAGTGTTTTCGTTAGTTTAGACATGCAGTTAGCAACAGGCTGCAATCTGTTCTGCATTACCATTGGGACAGAAAGATTTCTTAGAATTTGTTATTTAAAGCTGAATCTCACTCTAAGATGCAACAATACTACTTCTCCCACAAAGACAGTAAAATAGAGAAGCTTTTAGGCTGGGGGGGTGGGAAATAAAAACGTCACTGTCCAAAGTCTGAATACCTCTCCAGCCAGGTGCCCTATTTGGCATGTTTGCTCATTAGCCCCAACACACACGCTGCATTCCCTGGCATCACGTGCCCAGTTGCAAAACCCATTAGGAAGTCACAAGGTCCCAGCGCCCGAGTGCGACTGCATAAACCACGCGCGAGCAGGTGGGGCGCGTTTGTGTCTCTGCAAACCTGTCTGCCGCCATCTCCCCTCCTCCAGTTCAGGAAGGCCTGCTGGGCTCACAGCAGCGACATGAGGCTACTGGCCTTCTTTCAAGCTTCTTTCGTCCACACTACCTAGATTTTCCCACCTTCCATGCTTCAATAGGAAGAAGAAAAAAAAAAAAAAAGGTGGCTGCACAACGTCCCTAATTTTCTGCAGCTTATTGCACTCAGCAGCCTTTTGACTCACATTTTACAACCAAATAAGCAAAAGCAGGGTGCCTTACAGCCTGTAAAAGAGCCAGAAAAGCATGCTCAGGACTTTACGTGGTATAACTCCCTTTCTTTTCCTCACATGCGTGTGTTCCTCTCCAGAACGCTATCTTGTCTCAAAGCAACCATGAATATTTTGCTCTGTCCAAGTATATCTTTTTCTAGTTAATATTGCATTTCAGGGTCAGGAAGTACTCTATCAAGTGAAATTTTATAGCTAAAATGTACATGAAAAAAAAAATCTGTAAAGTAATCCTGGTCTCTAAGTAGTGTTTCAGTTTTTCAGATAAATCATACTTTATAACCTTGAAGACTTGATTCTCTTAGCATTTTACATCATGTTTAACTACTTAAATCCCAGGCTAGTTCTCTCAGCAGCCATAATGAATTTAAGCTGATAATCCAGTATGATGTTGTTCATTGTGCTTTGTATTTTAATTGTTTTCTGAAATTTTTCTAACCCTAAAGCAACCTAATCAAATGTCTAAAATGAGACCTTCCATAGCTAATTTTCCAGTTTAAAGCTATTAACTTGATGGCAGCCACCAGGTCAGTATCTGGTTTGTTTGCAAAACACCACAGCTGTTTACATTTCTATCACAAAATACTACTACAGAAATCATTAGAAATTTATCTCATTTTCTTTGAGATTTGTAACAGGCAGGAGAAAAAAAGGGAAGTGGAAAGTTTGGTGACTAATAAATAGTTCTAATAAAGTCCTCACCATACATGTTCTAGTTATATTAAAAAAAGCCTACTTGTTTGAATCTATGAATTATTGCTCTTAGAGCAAGGCCACCTGGGGATAATGAACGGCTGATTTAATTTTTAATCAGCATTTAAAAACCTTTTAAATTAAGCTCATTTTCATTAGTTTAAATAAAGAACACTTCTGAAAAGTGAAAGGTCATTAAACCTCTGTAAGTATCTTCATACCAAGGCTTCGACTAGACAGAGGCCCTTTTAACACGGTGTCAAAGGATTTATTAACTATAATGTGAACAATTGCTCATTTCTGTAGTCAAACAGAGCCGCATAAAGGGATCTATTGTCCCCTCAACACCTTCCAAAGGAAATCACTGTAGGAACTATGTCCCGAGCTCATCCGTGCAGTCTGAAAGCATCTTGGCAAGGACAAGGCAGTGCGAGAGCAGCTTCAGCGACACGCAGGGTGCTGGTGCGCCCCGCGGGGTCAGGTGTGCGGTGCCGGGCGCTGCCGGGCACCGAGCTGCTCGGCAGGAAGGACGAGCGACCCGTCCGCGCTGAGGCAGGCTCCCCACCGCGCTTCCCAAAGTGCACCTGCTCCCACTGCCACCTCTGGAGCAGATTTTAAGTTACGAGACTAACCCATGGAACCTTTACGTTTTCCATTGAACATTATCAAGCTTAAATAAATATGAACACCATTAGGGCTCAGAAAATGCATTTAATAAACATGGGCTCACCCCAGAAAACACTAGGACTAACTACCTCAGGTCACTCTCATTTTTATTCTATTCTCAGAAATGTCCGAGGGTTTTTTTCTATTTATAAATAAGCCTGTAAACATACAATAGGACATAACTTATTCCCTCAAATGAGGAGTTTCAGTCTCTAAGATTCTGCTCATATTTTTACAGGCATTCAGAGAAAAGAATGAGATTCAAAACACTTCTAGTAGCAAGAAAGCCACCAGATTCATGTCAAATGCATATTGCTACTTCCTCTGCAGGCAGCAATAACAAGCAGAAGGGGACAGACAGTGAGAAGCTACGTTACCCCCCTCTCGTATCAGCCATGAGGCTTTAGGTGGGAAATACTAGAGGTTTAACCATAGTGTCTGGAAAAAAAAAAAAAAAAGCACAGAAAAGGGGAGGGGAGGCTCTGTGGAAACCTTCTAAAATCCTCAGAACTTTGTGGCAAGTCAGAATCAAAATAAGTGTTCCTCTCCTTTGCACTAGCTAGAAGAAAAATTACTTCAAACTCAAGAGCCTTCATTTCAGGGAAGATTTATAAAAGCATCTCCATCTCCTACACAGGTTGAGCTGGGATTCATCTTAACATGCCAATTTTACTGTGCCTGGTAACTGTCCAGTGTAGGTTCCTCTCCCAAGAAGCCTTTGTGCTGATGTGACATGGACAGGGGGCCCAAAAGGAGATAGGGAATGTCCTGGGGCCCTGCAGAAAAAGCTCAGGATACAAAGCATCCCTCAACACTATGTTCTGCGCTTCCCTTACACACACCTCTGACTCCTATTGATTTCAACAGCATTGACAGTCAGCTCTTTGGGCTTTAGACAGTTCTTTGTACACTGCATATATGTGAGAAATAGCCTTAAAAAATCTCATTAATTTTATATTGTTACAGGAATGGAACAATCTCTCTGCCTAAGTTTTCTTGCCAGAAATATTAACTTCACTTTCCCACCCCAGCCTGTTTGGTGGCTTAACTGTCTTGCTATGCAAAAGACAGGTCTAACACTAATTAATTTCCCCAGTCACTACGGATTTGAGGTTTTAGATCTGCAAAATGAAGTCACACCTCATTACTTAGGTTTTTCCGTTAAGGCAGCTTTACACTGCTCCTTTCTTGAGAGCAGATAAGCCCAGTAGGGCTGGCATATATTCTCAAGTACAGGGAAGTCACAGGCACACGTGCCTACTCCTCCAGCGCAATGGTAGACTAATGCTGTGGCAGATTTTAGAAAAGCTCCTAGTTCTCCTAAAGGGAAGCAATGTTAATTATTGTTATTAATATAGAAACCATTATTTGCATAATTTATTATGGTAAAGGCTCCATATTTACATATCTTAGGCAATGGTGTCTTTCCAATCCTAGCTGCATCTGGACTGAATTACAAAACAAAAACGAACAAGCAACAACAACAACAACAAAAAAAAAAACACACACACCCCCCCCCCCCCCCCAAAAAAAAAAAACCCAAGAATACAGGAAGGAAGGGGTAGGTTCACTGTTTAACACTAGCAGTGATGTTCCAAAAGCTACAGATTCAAAAGCTGTGGTTCCCAATATATTCGTTAGCTTTTATCTGTTTTTGGAAGAACATGCCATATATTCCCACCCAACAAATCACAGTGAGATGATTACACACAGCACGTGCAGCAATCAACAGAGGACTTCGATCTTTTCCAGAACATACTCAGGAACTGCCATGGCATGAAGATAATGCACAGTTGAGTGCTTCCAAATAGAGGCAGGGGAAACCCCCACAGAAATAAAGAACTTCTGTTTTACATTAAAACAAGAACTGGGCTTCCAAGGGCATGTGATCATTAATTTATAAAGGCCATGGCTTGCTTATCAGGTGACATTAATGGAATCACTGACCTGTATCAAAAGTTGTGGAAAGAACAAACTTACACCCTTTGAAACAAACAGATTGGTGCCATGTTTTGACCACAGATAGGGCTCTAGCTTGTTTTGACCTACTAAATATCTATATAAAGCATGATAGCCTGTAATCATTGGTGATATCCCCAGGAACCTCTGCCACAAATATTATTTCAATTACTGCAACCGAGGATGAAAGCAACTTAAAAATCGTTAATGTGAATAACAAAAACTGCCCATTCCTGAACAGCAAAAGGAACTTTCATTGCTTGAAAGTCAAGAACGACCCCCACTTCTACTACCATCCCCTACTTTAATATAGAAGCTGCAGTCGCTTTCACCAGAGAAAAGAAACCCAGGAAAATCATCCAGTTATGTCCTGAGGGCTCCTCCTGTTAAGGAGGATGTTATGGAAGGATGTTAAGGAGGAATCAATGTTAAGGAAGGCTCTTTTAGGTATCTATACAGAGTTACAAGTACAAGGTCCATCAAGGAAAAGGAACAATCATTCAGGTCTTGATCAAGTAAGAAGATTTCTTCCTGGATGAAAGGTCCTATTTGTAAGATTTGCTCTTGCTTGAACCAGTATCCAGTCCTGTAACTGCTACGTAATATTGCAAATCCAACCCTGACCTTTTACTTCAGATTATCAGGAAGGTATTGAAAACTCCCCTTGTCCCCAGGAGAAAATATAGTTCGTAAGGTCCCAGATGAGTCCAACATTGCAATTGTTTCCATGCGAATACTCTGCCTGTTCTAAGAAGTAGACTCTGCTGAGACTACATGTACGATTAATGGCTACTGTAGCTCCACAGAATGAATTTTCTCATGGCCTTGCACGGTACAAGATAAAGGTGAGATACAGAAACCCATTCTCAGATAAAAACTATTTCAAAATATGCAATCTCTAATGACCATTTATAAGTATTAATAAAGGACATCACAGGATACTCAGTCCTTCTATCAGCTGATATTATGTTTACAAGAGAATATTATCAGAGTTATACTGTTGTTAAAAATTAACATTGAAAATGTCTTGAAAACAAGCTAGACTTAACTAATGCCATGCAAGGATAGTTAATGCCAAAACATCTCCATTACTTTACAGACATTTCCAACCAAAACATAAATGTGGCACCAATTACTCCTATTTCTCTGTGAACAGGAGCTAGGTCACCTTGAATATTAATTTAAAACTTTTATATATTTCAGTTTCTATTCAAGGTCTAACAGTCTTAAATCAGTTATAAGAACTAACATAACCTTTTGACTCTCTAAAGGATAAATGACGTATGTGTTTATATGAGCTTTATAAAAAGCTTCAGTATAATCAACAAATATCTTAACGTAATCACCATAATCCTTCTTAAAATAAACAGACATGTTCTTTCTGGAATGTGAGTCTGAAAGGGGGAATTCTTTTTTTCTGGGATCAGAAGCAAAATTTCATCATCCTTAATCTTTATCAATTTTGCCAAAGGTAACAGTGTTTTCCTGTGAGTTCGTCAGTGCAGCTACTCCATATATGGAGTGAATGGAAAGGAAGAAGGTGACCAAGAGAAATGACAGTGGTGATTACATGAAAATAAATACCCCATGGCTTTGCTGGCTTTTTAATGTTTTAATGTTCTAAAAAGACAACAATTTGCCTTTTGTTAAGCAGTCTTGAAGGCCAGTTCCTACAGGTAATAGCTATTGCAGCTGCCAAGCAGGTTACAACCAGAAAATGTTGTGAACAACATTAACTCGAGAAAAGCAGTTGCTATTAGCACTATCCGGGATCACCTCGGACGTGACAGAGGATACAAACACCGAGCCATAGTGGCCTGATGTAGTTCTGAAGTCTGTTCCACTCCGTTCAAGCAGCAGGTGATAATGCAGAGGGAGATACCCTGGCGCTGTTCCAACATTTTTGCTAGTTTTCATACCATGCGATTGGCTATATACCAGTATTAGGGCTTCTGTTTCTTCCCAGATTTCTGTAGCCAAGAAAGGAACCCTCAGCACTGAATTGATTTTGCAACCCTTCCCATTTCTAGGAAAGAAGGGTCATCATGGAAATGCAGGGAGGGAGTTAATGATTATGGAGCTCTCTTGAACTACTTAAATGGAGCAGACAAATGCCCCAAGAAAACAGGATGTGGAAATTTGATTAGATTAGAATCTGGCCAAAATGTAAAAAATATTTTTAGAAACTATACAAAACTGTCTGGTTCAAGAAGTTCTGATGAACGACTAGTTATTTTTTTCAAAACAAATCTCTATAAAAGAGTTGAAGCATTGTTAAGCTGAGAAAAAAAAAATCTTGTCTCCTATGGAAACTTGTTGGTTTTGAACCAAAAATAAACAATACTACTTTCCTTTTTTCCATGAAAGGCTGAATGCTGATGACAAGGCTCCTCCATTGCAAATTCTTCATGGCTGAAGGGATGCATGAAGTTTTTAAAGGCCCACAACTTTATGTTTGGCAGTCAGACTGTAAAAAGAGATGAGTTAAAGTTATTCAGAAAATGATTTAGCTTTTTGAGACTCACTCTGATTAATGTCTATGCACTAGTCTGAAATACATCCTCAGTCTGTATTACCAAAAATCAAAGATTTACCCCAGCCATATTTAAACAAGGGGACTCCTCTATAAGGGATAGAGGAGAAACAGTGAGTATTCCCAAGGCATTAAATATTATTTTAGAAAATCTATGTCAAGCAGTTAAGCCATGGCAACCAGCCTAAAAAGAAAAGCACCAGATCATGACAGAAAGCAATCCGCATGCAGCTGGCTCAGCGGCAGGTACTTGTAGCTGGAAAGAGGAATGGAAGGTACTGTCTGACTGGTAAATTTGCGGGGTATATTAGAACGGGTAGAAAATTTCCTGTCATTTTGGTTCAGCTGCAGGGCCTCTGCGTCCTTACAGGTTTGGCAGATATTTTTACCAGAGCAGAGTTGTGAAAGTGAGGGACATCATTGTTTTTTCTATGCTTTTTTTCTGCAAGGATAACTCGTCTGTCACTATGAATCCTGACAACCAGAAATAGAAAACAGCTTCTGACTATATCAATTCAGCATTAAGAAAGAGCTACTCTGGCAGTGCCACCTCTATGCATACAGCAGGCAAAGGAGAATATAATCTTCAGGAAAAATACCAGTATACAAGTATACTGATAGAGGTAAAGTGCTCCTAAGAAAGTATCTAAATTAAGACATTCACAATTAAGACATTCACTACTGAATCACTCTAGCATGCTGGACAGCTGGAAGTCCATTTTAAGAAAGAGTGGAGACTAATTTAAATATGATGATTTAGCTTATGAATATTCTTTTCAAAAAAATTTTATTTGCAGTGGCCACTTAAAAACTTAATAAGATACAACAAAACTTTGTTTGCAACCTCTTCTTTGGATCTTGATCAGACTTTTTATATGCAAGTCTGTTCCTGGATCTTAATCAGACTTTTTACCAGAAAAACATGTGAAATTTTGGGCAGAGGCACAAAAGAGCAAGCAGTAAGGGCTCCTTCTTATGAAAGATTAAATAGCAAGCCAACAGAAATCCTAAGGACAAAACAGATTTTAAAATGTCCCATCTCTGAACTCAGCTTGTTCGGTTGCTTGGTTTAGATTACATCACCTTGGAAAGGGCCAATCCTGCATCAAGTAATATCAATCCAATCCTTGGAGGCAATCTCAAGGGATCACATTATGCTTTTTCAGCACAAGCATTTGAAGAAACCCTCAAATTTTTATGTCTTCATATATTTCCAAAAAATCATAGTGTTTTTCAGATGTAACAATTAGAGTTGTAGATAAATAGATAATATAAGTAGATAATAGATAGGTTGTAATATAAGGTAGAGTTGTAGAGTGTGTTAGCCTATTCAGGCCTCAGGTATCTTTCTGCGATCCTAGCTCTGAAATAGAGGAATCTGCTGTTTTTACTGTCATGTATTCAGAGTTTCTGTTTCAAGATTACAACCTGACACAATGATACCCCTATAGGAGGACTCATCTACAGCCTGAACAACAACTGTTGAGACCATCTGACCTGCAAATACGTATGCCTGAGCAGTAAGGTCCAGAAATGCAGTTTTCATCCTTGACCTCTTATTTCCTCTAGGAAGCACCATGTATAGATTTGTAATTGCTCAATACAACCCACAAATCAAGCACATTTCACACAGTGGTGACACTAAACCTATTTATACCTTTTGCAGCATTTATGTTAGCGAATAAAAAACATGACTAAAGTACTTAAGGATGATAACAACATGGCTAGCAATAATAAATTGTGCTAAAAATATCCTTGGATGTTATGACTTGAGCATATCACTTAATATGAGGATATCAAAGATGCAGGCAATTCACCAAGTTATCTGCTGAGTCCCATCCAAATGAGAAAAAGAATAGACCATCATATCATGAATTTTCCATTGTTTCCATTTTATTCACTACTCTCTTTTCATCTCTAGCTACTTGTTAAACTATGCTTATTCAATTACTGAAATCCAGCTGGTTGAAATGTATCCAGTTGAGATTTATCATCTTTTGAACTTCTTTTTAAAGAGGCCTTTAATGACATTAACTGTTATTCTTCCAGGCTCTTTGACTCACGCTAGATAATGCCAGATTATCTCTACGAAACCTATCTACAAACTTGACTCACGTTCAACTGCATGCAAACCTTCAGGAGGGAAAATGCATTGTTTACATTATGGGAACACTGAGTACTTTTTTTGCTACCCACTAATAGCTTTTTACATTAAATGCTTTAAAAGCTGTCTTAAACAGAACCAGATGTTTATAGAAACTCTCTGATTGCTGTCCAAGTGAAACGATCCTCCCGCCTTTTCTCCGGGCTCCCTTTATCATTAAATAATGCACCAGAATGGAAATACAGAGCATGAATTGATTGCCAACATTAAACAAGGGGCAGATGGAAATAAAACTGAATTACTACTTTTCTTACAGCTTTTTTGTTGTTCATTTTCTCAACTTCTGTAGTATGTGTTCTGATCCTGAAAATACATGTTCATTCATCACAGTTCCTTTTACAAGTCATTTCTAGAAAATTTCTTTCTTTCACTTTTCTTTATATTTTGCTAAGACCACATTTCCCTTTTTGCTTGTGTGGCTGATACGAACAGGCCCAGAAGAGGAGAAATCACTCCTGCGGGTTTCCACTATGTGCAATCTAAGAGCTGCTCTAGGACAACTCTCCTGACTGAACACTAACATCACTGATGTGGAGACATCGTCACTGATAATTCTTGGGAAAAAAAAAAGGGGTCTTACAGTATCAAAAAGCACACGAAGCACTGGATCACACAATAGCTTATTATTTCAAAGAAAATAACACATTTTGTTCATCACCAGTGAAATTACTAAAGCTATAGTAAATGGCAGAGATCCAGCTCAAGATTCACGAGCACATGTATTATCTGAGCCAGTAATGGAACCACAGGGAAGGCGGTAGTGTCACCTCTTTAGCCATCTGGTCAGACAAGGTTCCGCATATCATTAGAGGTATCTGAGTTGGCAATGACATTGGCAAACTCTCCTAATGTGCTTGAGTAAAGGGAAAAAAGAGAATTTGTTTTCCTGGAGACCACTTCAACCTTCCTCCTCTCTTCTAAGTAAATCTCAACTGGTTTTAATTTAATCTCCAAAAGAATATGATCTATTTACAAAAATGTCAGAGTGATCTCTTATTTTCTAACATTTAATTATTATAAATATTTTGCAGAAAAAAATAATTATGGACCAGATTCAGCTCAATAAATTTTTCCAATATTTGTTTCAAGTGTTCGGCTGTTGTGGTAGCCTAGAAAGTACTAGGAAGGAGCACAAGGAAGGAAGCATGCCATTTCATCCAAAGCTTAATGTGACTTCAAAAGCTCAAGTGTTTTTTTCTGTCTACTCCATGTGCTCCATGTGCACCATCACTAATATTTTATAAAAGTATCTTTCAATCTCAACATCTGTGTATACCTGGGAGGAATTTTTTAAATGTGTATATATTCGGTAAGGCAGATCATGATACACAAGTCTGTATTGCTACTCACAGGACTTCACATAGCCTTTCTTCACTATGAAGGCCAGGACACTGATGGGAAAACACTTAGATTACCTAATACTAGTCTGCACACAACGCTATAATAGAAAACATGGACTAGGCATTAACACAGCCACAGCTTCCACCACAAAAAGCAATACTGTTCAACAGCAATTCTCTTATTGAGCAGTAGCAATAATAGACTAGTGAAAGTAAAGAGGAAAAACAGGGAGAAATTGAAACCTGTGCTTCTGAGCTGCTGAGTTCCCAGCTCTGAATGAGACCCACTGACTTCTTGGCACTGCTTCTCTTCACAGTTCCCATGAACAGCAGTGCTGCAACTTGGTGAAGACCAATGGTCTGACAAAACTTCAAGGAAGATAACAGAACAGAGCAACTGAAGCAGAAATCACAGTTTTATGATATTTTTTTCCTCTCTCTTTTGGCTGGTTCTTGTTTCATCTTTACTTAATATGGAGTCATAGCAATTTCCACGCTTGGCAGCTATTTACTTAATACAGGTACAAAAGGAGAGAAATGCTCTTAGCATTCCTGATTCCAAGTTCAAGCAGCATTTATAACACTACCTCTTCCTTGCCCTGCTCCCACTAAAGGAAATGGGAATTCAACCCTTAATCTCACTGTAAGCAGAATCAGTTGTTCCATTTAACAGCGAGTGTTATTCAATCAATTTTCCCTACCTACAACCCCATTAACTCCAATGGGGATCACAGAGAGAACACTTGCAATACAGAGGCCCTTCGGAATAATCAGTCTTGGGTAACATGGAGCAATTGCCCTCATTAAGGTTTGGACTCACTATGGACGGGAACAGCCTCAACCGGAGGCAGCTGAGGTGCCGCAGCGGCGAGTGTCGAATGAGAACTGAGCAAAATCCCTTTGAACGGAGCCCTGCTGCAGCAATTACCCATCTGACAGGAATGTAACTTCATTAGGAAGGAAATACATCAAGGCTATTATCCCCCGAGTTCCACATCATAATTGAAATAGCTGCAGAGGTATTGCTTGTGCTCTCTGATATATCTGCTTTTATATCTGCTGACAGGAATTCAGCTGGAATTAATAGCTGTAAATGTACATCTTACAAAAGAAGCGCAGCTCCACACAGTGTGCTAATTTTTTCATTACTCTTTGAGCATCTTAAGGATAAATGACATTGAACATTCAGATTCTGAAACGTGTTAAACATCCCTGGGAACTTCACAGGCATCACTGATTTCACTAATAACAAGTTATGCTAATTGCCCTGAGTGCAATGAGGACCAGATGTCTAGGTGTCAAAGGTTGCAAACGTTCAATGGTACTGAGGTATCTCTCTCACTCTGCTCGTACTGCTTTTAGAAATCTGGATTTAGCCCACACAATTCACTCTAAGGACACCAGAAGCAAATATTGTTATAAGGGTTGGGTTTCACTTATTTTTACTAAAGCCATGTCAAAATCAGAGCCAGCATTTATGTGCATTCATATGCACTAGGAAGAGATGAATAAAATCTCACCACATAGTGTTAAAAAACCCACTTTAAATTATGAGAAAAAACCTCTTCTACTCCTATAGATGGACTGTATGTTTTCCTCCCTTTGATACACTTGATGCTTATATAATAATACTTTTCTTCCTTCTTTTTTTCCCTCCTTCCTTCTCTTCTGATATCTCTTCTTTCCAAAGAACCATAATTTTGTTGATTTGGACAACTTTTTTTGATTTTTGATTTCCTAATCTCTGCTATCACATACACTTCCTAGTTATCTATTCACAAACTAGTTAATATCACACAATGACCCCCAAAAAGGTGGGGGGGACAAGCAGGAGGGAAACAATGAAAAATCTGTTTCAAAAGGCCAACCAGCCCTATTGTACATGTGCGCCTTAAAAAAAGGAACTAAAATATACTACAAAAAAAGATATTAGCTGAGCTATCACACAAATTGCTCTGAAATGATCCAAGGGTACAAAATATTTTCTAGGTATATGATCGACCATGAGAGTATAAACACACAGCAACCTCAAAGACTTCGCAGCATCAACAACAGGCTTGTGGGTGACCTTTCTGCCTAATACAGAGGGCAGCATTTAATACGGTCCTGCACCAGCCACAGTCCTGTATCCTGTACAGGGGAGTCATTGTGCTCCCCATCCATGAAATATGACCCTCTTATAAGACCTGTGCCCAAGGTCAGATAATTCTATGGGGGAAAGGAGGAGCCTCTGTGAATTGGAATTTGTTCACTCTGGCTTTGGTTAAATGAAGAGTCTGGATACAATTATGATCATAAAAGTCTCCCTGGAGAACAGTCCTTCTCCGTGCATAACCAAAAAGAGTATTTATGCTGAAATGTGGGAATTCAGTGTTTTACTTCAGAGTTTGCATACATCAAACTATAGTTGTTGCATTCATTTCTAACAGATGAGAAATACTGAGAATGGAAAACATGCTTGTAAGTACTCTGAAAAACAATACTGTAAGGCATAGCAGGACTTGAATAAACTGGATTCTCACACGTAGAATCCTCTGGGCTGAATTTTAATATCCTTACTCATACAATCATTTTGACATCAATGAAACTATTTAGACATTCCAGTCATTTTACAAATTGTCTTCCTCTACGAAGAAAATTTTGATTTTTGAGACATGTTTAGCATCTTGCTTGCAAACCCCGATTCCATGCCTGGATAGTATATTTTCCAATTAGCAGCACAAAAGGACATACAAATCTTTTTCTAAGCACCTTTTACAATTTTTCCTATTGAGAAAAGATGAGGTCTTCGGTACCAAATTCCAAAGAGAACCATGAAAAAATCTAGTGTTCAATTTCCTTCTGTGTTTGTGCCTAGTAAAATGGGACTCTTTAATTTCCCTCCTTTTTTTTTTAAACTTCATTTCAGGAATCAGAATTTTCATGAAAGCTACATTTAGAAACACTGTAATTGTGTAAAAAGATTCACATCCTTAATGGGCAAAACATATGGAACAGTTTGCCTAAACAGTGAGGTAATCCCCAATGGCAACAACTCGCATCTCAAGTAGTCTGATAAAGATCACTGTAATATTCTCATAGAGCTCGATTCCGCTCTCATTTAAAACTGTATAAAGCAGGAGATACCACAATTAAAGGGTACTGTGACATAGGCCACAAGAAATTTCTTCTCAGGAAAGTTTATAAATACTGTAAAATTACCCAAACACAAATATTTCTAAGCTGAGTCAGCCAAACAAACCAGCTGCCACTTGGCCTTACAGACAGTAAGGAAGAGTTGGCTAATTCCTAAGATATTCTGCAAGGTTCTTTTTTCATTGTTTTGTTCTTCCCTCACAATTGTTAGCGAATTTTAGTCTCCTCTTCTTTCATTCCTCCTTCATATCCACCTTGGAACAGCTGTACATAACAAATTAGTCCTTGAAAGACAGTAACACTGAAAATATGACTGAAAATAATTTCCCCTGGGAGAGTAAAGAATTTGTTAAATTAAATGAGGAATCAACTTAAACGCTCATACGAATGTCCATGGAGATATGAGTTGCTACCTTTCACATGCCACAACCACTAAGGAATAGGGTATGACATTTTCATTAAAATAATGTTATGTATGAAATAAATTTAGCCCATAAGGAATAAGAAAAATTACAGCATTTACACTGTGTAATTTATAGGGACATGACACCTGTTTTGAGATGTACTAGGCTTACTACAACGTTGCTGAGTCCTAAGCATTTCCAGAGCATTAAAATATTTAGAGAAGGCAACCTGCACTGAAGGCACTGGCACCATTCCAGCCATTTCAGGGTCCTGTTCCCCAGCAAAGCACAGGAAATGCTGAGGCGACTGTTCAAAGCGCAAGTTCACAGGCGGGCTGGAATGACTCCGAAACCCTAAACCAAAATTCCAAAACCCTTCCTGAGCATTTGGATACATATGGTTTTAGTCACATTTATCTAATGCTTTTTAGCCAACAGTCAGAAATCCAGTTAAAACCAATTTGCACTGTTGCCAACTGGCCCAAACAATTGACCACAAATCATACAGTGGAGGAGGAAATAAAACCCTTGCATCTTGTACTCCATCAAAAAGGTGAAGTTCCTCAGCTCTTCAGCAGAAAGAAAACAGCAGCCTAGCATGAACACCGTTTCAGTTGTATTTAAGCATTCCAAGATGCAGTCCCAAGTAGCCTTTATCAAGCCATGTTTCATGGACATGTCTGCACACTTTGCAGCTCTAAGCCAGCTGCAACAAGACCCAGAGCAAACTATTATGAACGATAATGACCTTTGCTACGTGCTCTGAAGACTGCTTCTGAAAAGTGGTATTGAAGCCTTTGACATTAATCATGAATTAACCGTATTTAATTTTTATTATACCACTTCTTTATCCATGCAGCTTCTGCCTCCTTCTGTACACAAAGTGAGGTGCTCTAAAAAGAATCAGGCTTGTGTGGGGCAGAAAGCTATTAAACCTGTAAACCCTGTAAAGCTTACTGTTTAAAAAAAAATAAAAAAAAAACAAAAAAACCCAACTAGGTCTCTGCAGAAGATTTATCAGGTGAAGAAAAACATTTTTAAGGCAGAGCTTCATGGTTAGTCACTTACTAGTTTTCTTCATTTCCTGTTCTCCAGCATAGCCCTGTAGTTTTAACCTGAGGCAATAATGTACACTCACATTTTCACCCAAAGGCAGTTGTTGGGCCACGCCTGGATATTTCATTTGTACCCTGGAATAAACCAGGGCTCAGATGTCTTGGAAGCAAGATCCCCAAAATCAGCCAGCAGTCTTTGCTTATCCTAGGACTTGAAGATAGGGATGACAAAGGGCTGCTTAACTAAAGATATGCATTTCTGTGCATCTCTAGGCTATTTATACACCCTAAATGTTATTTATAGGCAGGTCTGTATGCAATAGCTATTGCATATAAGGCAGCGAGTTGAACTTCGACCTTTTGCAGGCAAAGATGGCTAATAGATTGCTCTCAGCCCCAGAAACTTCAGTCCTGCCAGAAGGCCACAGCCTGAAAAAACTGAAAGTTCCCTCACAGGCTTTCTGACAGGAAGGGTAGGCTGGACTACCTCAGATGGTGCAAGAGTCTTTAAAGTTCAGCTTAGCTGGGCTTTGCAGAAATGAACACAGGGAAGGAAAATCTATCCTGTATTTTCTCTGCTGGTGGCTAGCTGCCTTTTGCCTTTCTTCTTTAACTTGAGAGTTCCTTTAGCCCAATTTTGAGCCTTCCCAGGGTAAATGTGGTCTGTCCAGGTACTTTTCCACTAGTAAACAGAAACATTTGCTGTCTCCTAGGTGCTTAGCTTGACAGCAGAGACGGGAGGGCAGAGCAGATGTGTACTTCTTCAATTCTATTAATAGCAGTGTGGCCTGATTGTCATTGAGAGAGAAAATCACCTTCCAGTAAGAGACCACTGGGCTGATCCAAAGTCAGTTATACAGGTAAGGAAAATATGTTCTCCATTTCTCTAGCCTTGCATGCGTGCACTGATTAGTGCTAAGCACTCCCTAGGGTTGCAAGTGCTGAACCCCAAAGCTCCATGCACCATCCATGGCACCTGGGCAAACCAGAGGGGCAAAGCTGGGTGCTCAGGCCACACACTGAACTGGTGGAAGTTCCCAGTTACACTGATGGGACCCTGAGCAGCTGCAGTAGTCTCAGTGCTCAACCACCTAGGCTCTTTTTTTTGGCACCTACTCCCTGCCTTGTGCTTCTCCATGGGTATGGTTCTGCACAGAAACACCTGCCTGGGCCTCACTACAGCCACTGCCCTGCAGTGCCCCTGCTGCATGACAGCTATTCACGATTGATTAATGCCTCCTCATTGCTGGCCTGGGAGCTGCGACTGGGAATACCTCACTCCCCAGGCTTCTGTTTTCTCACACGTCCCTCGGGCTCAGGCACTCGCCCCACAGCAGGCAACTCTGCTCTGTGGCACATCTCACCTCTAACCCTGGCATGAGTCACTGTACCTGCTCCACAGGGCAGGAATGGGGACGCTGGGCAACACATAGGGTTACTTTTATCAGCTCAAGAGTATTTTGGGTTTAGTCTTTTGTTTTATTCCAGCTATTTTTACGTGTGGGGATCACTGAGTTTTGGAACTCTAAGCATGCCAGAGACTCCCTGTATCCTCCAGAACTGTTTCTTACTTCACAGAGATACTTATTTTCTACACAATTTTACCAGCTGAATTGGCATTATTGAAATGAAAAGCATATAAATGCCTCCTAAGAAATACTTATGATTTGTTTACTTCTCTTTAGAATTCTATTCCAAGACCTTAACACTGATGTTATGCAAAATGCCACATTTACATTCAATAATAACATCCTGAATAAATGCTTGGAAAATTACATTTTTTAAAAATAAACCTGTTGTGAATGAAGGAGTAGATAAATAATGCATATAATAAACTTTCTTTAGTCAACCTACCCTTTTGACAGTATATTTAGTTTTTGGTTTTCTACATATTTTTAAAGAGGTAATATCTAAGCACGATCCTTCCTATTTTCCCAATTACTTGTTGACTGTGTGTATATGTATATACACACAGAGGCCATTATATCAGCTGATCCCCCATCTGTTCATTCCTGCCTGGAAAGGGAGATGTAATATTTCATTAATCATGAACAAACCATAACATAAGCAGCACATGCTCAGATCCAGAGAGAACCGACCTAGCAACAGAGCAGGTATCTCATTTGAGAGGAGTCTGACACAGCACGGGGAGTCTGACATCCCAACCCCGGGATCAAAATTTAATGCTATGGAGGGTGACACCTCTGACTTGACAGCTTAAAAATAACACCTACCCCCTTCTCTAGCACCTCCAGTCCAAATGGTTCTTCTCTCTCACTGACCCAAACAATCTGAACATTTCAGTCTAGTCTGCTACTGGAGGCCCAGTTTCACCTTCCTTTAGTTGTTGATCAGAAGACTATAATGGCACCAGATATTATGGGAGCCTTTCCAGCTACTAAGGCTCCCACAATTTATAGAGCCAGGTCTAGGACAGATAACAGGCATTCCTGCCCGCAGAGCATCTCATCTGATTTTCAGAGTGGTGCCTCACAGATTAGAAAGTCGTAGTAATGATTTCTGTTTCACCAAGTGCTCTGTGAGACTGGGCTGCCACTCAGTGCACGAGGATGTTATCCTGCATCACCTCTATCCTGGCTGAGCAAACAGACTGACAGGAAAAAAATAAAAGTCAGAAAAGTCAGGGAAAAGAAATCCACGACAGAGAAGGGAAAACGAATAGTAGCAAATATGCCAAGATCACATTGCTTGCAGCTGCCATAGCCTGTTAGGCTGCAGCAGCAGAGTGAGCTGCAGAAGTAGCAACTGGAAGTAGCTGGAAGATGTCCTGGGCACTGCTGCATCTCTGTGGCTTTGGGTACAGTAACTGAGCATAAAACACAGGACAACGTTCGCTCCTCAGCCAGAGATACAACTCAGCAGTGCCCAGAGTGCACTCAGAACGCAGTTTCTCCGACTCAGCTCTTCCTGTTTAATTTTTTACAGATTGTATAAACCGGAAGATAGGACAGGCAACATTTCAACTTGAGTAAAAATGACACAGGTCCACAGCAACTATGGTGAAATACTCTACATGATGTATAGTATAAATATATTCCCAGCAGAACTAGAGGTCACAGAGTATAGGCACACACACACACACACACACACACACACACACACACACACAGCTTATCCCACCCCGGGCCCAAACAAAAGGAAAATAGCATTGAATGGGTTAACATTTGTGAAGTGATGCAAAGAAACAGCCATGCTGCCTCATTGTCCATTGCAAAAGGAATACCTAGTGCTTTACATTACTCTGCATGATGAAAAGGGAATGATTTTACTGTAAAATTCTGAATACATAAAATTGGCAGATTTGTGCCATTAACCACCCCAAAAAGAAAGATCCAGTCTCAAGATTTCAGGATATTCTTTTTCCTAAGAATTTTCTCTGGTATGTTTTAAATTTTATCAAATATCCACAAGTGAAAGAAAGTGTGAAGTGTTGAAAACAGAAGTGAAGAGGAATTTAACATTGAAAATTCTGTGGCTTGTCATTTTTTAGTTCCCTTTTCTCCCTTTTTCTGCAGCAGGGAGAGGGGAAAAAAAGCCACCAGCCTTAGGCAGGATTTCGGTTCCAGTCCTTGCCTTCAGTGCAGCTCCAATTCAGTGTCTTACACTCACGTCTCATGTTCTCTTTGCTCTTCAAGCTGGTGTTATGATGTTTTGGCCTAACACAGTGAGAGCTTGGTCCCGAGGGGGGCCTCCTGCATGCAACAGTAAAAAAGATAACAATAACAGCTGAAAATGTGTCCCAAGGTAAGGCAGCTTGTTAAGAGCAATTTTTTTTTTTTTTTTTTTTTAGTTAAACCCCCTAAGGAATTGAGGCGGGTTATCAGAAATGAAAAATCAATTCTTTGCACTGTAAATGCAATCCCCTAAAATTCAAGGGTTTAATGATACATACCCAGTGACAGTACGACAAACCCAAAAGACCTCTCCCAAACCTTCACTTTGACATATTTAAATCTTGGTACAGCTAATAATAGCTGCAAAGCTTTCATTTACTTCAGTGGGACTAGAAGTTCCCTCTGAGTATCTAATCAGGTCTCTCTATGCTGTCAGTTTTCCTGTTCCTATTATGAATACTACAGCAATTTATCTTCACAGCCTTCTCCATAGCTTTTCAGCTCCAAGGGAATTTCCTGATTCAATTCAGCTCATAAACAACTGTTTCTTTTTTTTTTGTTCTACAATATATTTCAAAAATGAAACAATTTTCACAAATGGGCTTTCTCTCAGGTAAATTCATTCTGTCTAACACTAGTAATGGCACACAGATTTTCCTTCTGATACCATATCTAATACTTTTGTTTCTAAAGTTGATTATAGCTAGTGTTTTTCTGCTTATCGTTATAAAGATTGAAGCAACAGCCACAATACAGCTCAAAGAAATGAATTCAGTTTCTGACCCCACTCCTTTTTATCCTAAAAATACAAATGCTTTTAGGATCATAGGGTTTTTTTTCCCCATTCCTATCTAATGCTCAAATTCACTAATCAATTCTGCCAAGTATAATTGAAGAAACTATTAATAATAAATAATAGCAGAATTACGTGGTATATCTCAGCTGCTGCTGTTATATGCTACAATGGTTTTAGCACATAGTATCTAGCCATTATACTACGGAAGGCTACATATAATCTCATCTAAAGAACTGAATTTGCTTTTTGTGGGAGCTTGTTTTGCAATATCTAGAATGATAGCACACCATGGACTTATTTGCTCATCAAGTCACTGGAGGGAGCTAAGTAAACATTTGCATCAATTATGGTGAAACAGAATTAGTAGCAAGAGCACACAATAACTGAGTCCAAACTATTTGTTCCAAACAATGGTCTAGAAGGACTGTAATGCCTTGAAATGTTTGACAAGTGTGAAATAATCTATAGCTAGCTTAAATATTTAGAAAGTAGAGTACAGATGGTGCTGCTTACTAGTGGGAAATTGTTTAAGTGAATCAACAGCTCAGAACAAAATCAACATGGAAGATGTTTAAATGAGAAAAACCTACTTGTACTCATGCAATGACACTACTGGTTTCTCCAATAAGCATGTCTATCAACAACATATCTCCTAGAACTGCTGCCTATTGGCTTGACTATATTTTTAATATATTTATAACACCTGAACTTTCCCCTGCCCCAAAACAAAGTACCAGAAAAATTCATTAGCAGCAGGAACACTGCTTCACTATCACACGAGAGAAGTTACTCCCAGGGAATCACATTTCCATGGAATAGAGGAAGCCAATGATGCCTCCTGCAGCCAGGGTGCTCATAATGACGCACAGTCAAATTATTGCACAGCAAAACATCTGATCGTGCAGTACAGCAAAGCAACAGAACGCTGCTCTGCACAGCGGCAAGCAAAAGCAAGGAGATCTAATATAAACAGTAAAGATACTGTTCAGAGACAAATATTTGGTAGTTTGAAATAATGCAGCTAGCTGTGATCATGCCTTATGCCCGGGACACCCTATTGTGTCATGCTGGCTTACACCCTCCAAGAAACTGAGGTTACCCTGCATGTTTTTACTGATTGCAAGAAAACAGCATTAAAAATGTCCACATCTTTTTTCCCCATGACTAACACAGAGATTAGCCTCTCCAGAAAAAAAAAGTTTAAAACACGCAGTTTTCATTTCATGTCACAGAATTGGAGATATATTGACCCCGATGCACGGCAGGCATGAGTATAGTGTCACTCTGATCTACACTAATCAGAAATACATCCCACTACTGCACCAGATACTTGCTGTGTGTTCAGCAGTAGCAGTTTTAAGACCCACAAGCAGAAATGCAACATGATACACAAATTCAAAGTGCTTGGGTCAGGATGAACCTAAAGAAGCAATCAGATGGCAAAAATGTCCTGATTCGACTTAAGTGAAAACCTTTCTTGATCATTACTAATTTTCAGAGTCAGCTAGTTCACTTGATGCTGTTACTAATCACACAGATTTACATATCAGTACTATATTTGTGAACCAAGGGAAAATGCTCCTTTGATTTAAAGATTTAAAGACTCTTATCCTGAAATTGGGAGAAAAAAAAATTAAGATTGAAGTAAATCAAAACCCTGCCATTGTTTATGCCACTAATACAAGATAAGAAGCATCTAATCTAAGTGGAGAAAACAATTAAGCTACGTGTACAGCAACATGTCCCCAACCACTCTGCTAAATATCAAAGCTCCAGCAGCCCTTCCTCACCACCCCTGTAAGCTGGAAATCAGCTTTGCCGTTTATAACACATGGCATTTCACTGGGGCGCCCGATTGGGAGGTATTTTTAGACTGGAGGAGAGCTTTTCTGGTTAATAACCGGCAGGTAGCATCCCTGCATTCTGCTGGCGGAGGAGCCGCTCGCGCTCCGGCCCAGTCGGGCTCCTCGCCGCGTTCACCACCCTCAGCCAGAGCCTCTAAGCGGCTACAGGTCCGGAAGCCTGGAAAAACAAAACGCCTGTGTGCACTCTCTTGAGTAAAACTCAAAGATCACAAGGTTGGGAACTAGTAGAGCAAAGATTCCTAGTGCGAAAGCAGATGACCTAATTAGGCCTACAGGTTTGATCGGTTATGTGTGCGTATTCCTTAAAACAATTCTATTTGCTGCTGCTACTGGTTTGACTTTATCAACACTTTTAATAGTAACAGGTTATTTACCATAATCAATGGACATTTTGCTTTAATAACATACAAGGCAGTGGCTCAAATTACTCTGGCAAATAAGAGCTACTCACATAGCTGAACTTTTGTGAATAGGTTGGCAGGAGAGAGCTCATGGCTTCCGGAACATAAATTGACTTTGTTTTGTTCATTAATGCCTCAATACTTCTGACGCAGAGGACAGAAGAGATAATTATTAGGTGTTTTCAACACTATTTCCCATTGAAATTAGCCTGTCATATCAGGAGAAAAAAAAAAAAAAAAAACACCAAAAAGGCACTGCAAAACAGGTCCAGTTCCCTTATCTTCCCAGCAAAGCAGAGTGAGTACTTACAGATTCAGCACATTTCCAATACTAGTTTTATTGTTCATATAATTTAGCTTTCACATTGTGTAGATATCTCACGCCTCTTTCATGAGCTACAGCAATTAAAGTACAGTCAGAAATAAGATTTATTTTTTCATATTCTCTCTTTCTGCGATTCATTTTGAGATAATTAAAATAATTTTTCAGTGAAGCTATCAAAGAGTAATGAAAGATGTTGTGGGAATATAAACAAGGCTTCTAAACATGTTATGAGAATTTTTTTTTCTTAAGAGGGAAGGTACACAACAGCTCTAAAATATCAAAAAGGATTCCTGAAATGGAGAAAGAACTGTAACAGGATTTTTAGAAGTCAGCTTACAATTTCCCAGGAGCAATTGCTTTCCCAGGAAATAAGTAGATGAGGAAAACACCCGCAGATTACAATAACTTAGCATTTTTCCCTTTTATTTTTGTCAGTGCAGTTATAGCTGTACCCATCTAGATAGATCCAGGATAGACAGTGTGAAAGAGCACACATCATTTCCGGCATTAGCGCCCTTAATCTGCTGTGCTCGAGAATGCAGAGCTGGACACAGTCCAGCCAGAGCAGCAACCAGAAGAGCAGAGACCTGATGCACCTTGTTAATTCTCTTAAGGCTAAATCCCACAGTCCTTGCTCAGGCAAAACTCTCATTGAGTTTTATTTAGGTTAGATTTTGACCCATTAACCTTAACATCTTGGACTCATGGTTCTTTCCTCCAAACTGTTCCCTCTTAAACTAAATATCAGGTTTACTTAATATAATGATGTGATTCACTCTGAACATCTAATGTTTTAATCGTCATGCCACTGGGGAAAAGCACTGGGGAACACTTTTCTGTGAGTTATGGTGCCATTAAACAAATGTGAAGATACAGAAATAGAAGAGGAGCATTATATCACTCTGATTCCCATTTCTCAAGCTAATATGTGCAGAAAAAAACACCGATTTTATATACAACACCACTACATGAGTACTCGTGTTGAGTAATTGACTTCTTGAGCTCTGTCCTGTTTCATTTACCATCATTTCCCTTGGAGACTGATAGGACATTTAGTAGTTTTCCTTAAGTCATTTAGGGTGACTTGGAATATCCTGACATTTCACCAACCTTAATTTTTTAACGTGTTCATGAGCCAGTGAGAGCACTTTGAGGGCAGCATTCATTTAAAGGATATACATATGAACACTGTTAACTGTTCACCTAAATACTGGCTTTGCAACTCCTTCCTAGAGGATGGGCAGAGATCTTGCCATGTCAGCCTGCTCTTTCAACATCCCCAAGACTTGTATTTACTTTTTAATTAAAAACAATAAAAATCCTACCCAAACAGATTCTACAGCAAAAGCGTGAGTCTCTACTCGTGGCTTTGAGATCCAATCCAGCTCATTCACTCAAGGCTTATTTTCTTTTCAGTACATCTGGTCCCACAACACTTGTAAAGTTCCTTCCTGTATATCAGTCTGCAGGTTTCTGTAGGCTGCATCTCTATAGTCTCCACATTCCTTATCTTTTCTGGCTATGCTTAACCTTCTCTGCTTGCTTAACAGCATCCTATGGGAGAGTGCAGCACTAGCTGGATGCAAAAGACATTGAATTTCTTCCAAAGTTTATCATGTCCCTTCTCCATTACAAAGCAAATTACAGGCCAGCTCATTTATGTGCCTTTATTTCCACTCCTGCTGAGAAATACACTTCCTGCTTGGAAATGCTTGTCACCAAAAACACAGTGTAAAGTTACCTGCATTGCCTCAGATGGCACAAAGAGCAGCATTAATGACACAAGAGCAGAACTTTATACACATGAATAGCAAACCCATTAGACTGTATAGACATAGTCTAAAAAGTCATTTTTGAGATGAAAACACTCTCGAATCCCAAGTCCTCTTCCATACAGACAGCTCACACTAGAACAGTTTGAGTGATAATGGAATGATTCTGATTCACTTTAGGCCACAAGGTTCTCTAACATCAGTTATTCTTAATTGTATGGCATCTCTGTTACTTCCTTCATCATCTTTAACCAACTGAAATTCCCCTGTTGAGTATTGGAACCAACTACCAAAAGCACTTTGATTACTATTTTAAAACAAGCCCATTTAATGTCATGCCATTTTTTTGAGGAAAACAATGCTTTTCTCTCTTAACACTAATATCAAAAGCCACCTGTGCATGTAAAGGCATAAAGCTGGAATTTGAAAAAATTAAACACAAAACCCTTTCAAAGCTTAGCAATTTTGCAGTAGGGAAGCACTTAAAAGGAACTGGACCACCTCATCCACAGCACTGCTCCATTTGAAGTCCTTCTGATGTTGAAACTAATTATGCATCTAGCTAGGTGGGCCAGTATCAGAGCTAGGAGAACAGCTTGAAGAAAGAAGTCAACTATTCCTTTCATTAGAATTTAGAAGATTAGACTCTCACCTTAATAAAAAGCCACAAATAACCATGAACTCTCACTTTGTTTTATAAGCATTTATTGCTGTTCTGTTGGATAAAGTATGGGTTATTTTTAGATAATGGTTCATAAAGATACTGTGTTGGGTAGTAAATAATAATAAAATGCTTCATTTCCCCAGGAGAAGAAATAAAGTGTGGAGTAGCAGGCAGTTTCCAAACAAAAGTTGGGGTTCGTGTATACAATGTTCAAGCTTAACCCTTCTTTCTAAACCAATCAAGATTTCAAAGGAAGAAACTAAGGCTGGAAGTGTCAGGAGTGACGCTGGTGCAGACGCACCTTCCAGCCTACCCTGTGTGTTCTGGCCAGCATATCTTACACATCTATTTCATCAACAAAGTGAAAAACAATATTAGTAAAAGGAAGTTTCTACTTGTATAATTGTGTTCAGAGCTAGTATCATGCCAGCACGAAATGCATTTTAAAAAATAAAGGCCATTAACACAATGAAAAGCTCTGTCCCTTCTCCCCATAGAGGAGAAAAGCGAAAATATGAGAAAAGCAGACATGTTTCTCTTCTTACCATTCTGCTAGCAAGAGCATTTATACCAGGACCTTTCCTCTAGGTTCTCATTCGTACATGGCTTTGAACCATTCCCCGTCACAGAAATGTTCTTGTTGTTCACCCAGTTACAGGTCTTGCTTTCAAGTGAAGAATAAGGCTGCAGAGAGGAATTACAGACCCATATCCACAGGAAAAGTGCTCTAACTGCCACCCTTTGGCAACCCAAACCACAGTTTGAAAGACATGCATAGTTATTGAGTGTCATCCACCCTACCCAATACCCAACCTTCAGTCACCTACCACTACACAGACACATGTCCCAACAACAAAGTTTCTGTCACTTGCCCCTGGGCATCCAGGGTGCTCACCTCACTTCATTTCTGCCAGCTTATCTGCGGGGCAAGGCAAACAAATGGCCCTGGCAGGGCTGGGGCGCTTCAGCAAGGGATGCAGAAGAACTGGGCAACCAGAAAGGAAGGTGCTAGCAAGGAGAGCCTTGACTTACATGCGTGGTTTCAGGATACAGCAGCATAACTGGGACTGCAAGTCAACACAGGTATTAAATGCTCCTAAGAAATCAAAGCTCTTTGGCTAGCTAATTCATATATGTAGCATCTTTGTTCTGTAAAGGCCGTCCCACCTCACCTTCAAAGTCTCCTTGCAAATTAAAAAAAGTTAAACATGGAAGAATTGACTGTTTAATATTGCCTCTTTATCTGCCCCCAGGATACAACAACATTCAGCAGTAAATAAATGCTGTAATTTGTTATGTGCTTTATGTTTTTCCTATCAGCTTCCTCTTAAATGTCTGATGTCCCCCATAGTATTTCAGAGATGTTTTATTTAATCTGAAAAATAAAAGCCACATTTGTATTTTAAGCAACTACAAATATAATTTAAATATAAATAATCCAGCACTAGTTCCTGCTTTCCTTTCACTGCCACAGTTTAAAAATCAGGGTAGTTTTCATATTTCAGAGTCTAATCTGACATATTCTTTCAAAAACTAAATTTAAGTTCTAAAAGGTAGGAGCAAAATTTCTTACTGATAGAACTGCACTGAAGTCAATGGGAATTTATCCCATGTATCAAAAGATCTGGGGGCAAAGCAGCTGTAGCTTGAAAAGAAAGGAAAAGCTGAGGCATTTTAGATACAAAAACGAGGTGCAGAAGTTTGCTTTCATGCCTAAATTAAGGAGCTGATTTACTGCTCTGGATCTGTCACCTGACATTTAGAATGCCCTTAACTGCCTTGCTGCTTTCGTCATTATTAGCAAGCTAAGCCTAATGTATCAGGATTTTAGCAAAAGAGAAATGATTCTGCAGGCAATATGTTTTCTTGAAAAAATAAAAGAGTAGAGCATACTGAAAGATAAAAGCACCAGCTTAGTGCAAGAAAAATGTACATGAACCTGAGGCATTTGCTTGATTTAAAATTAGTTGCTGCATGGATAATATAACTAACAAAGTAGTTTTCTTACAGATTTGCCCCCTACTCTCATGACCCAATTTCCACACCAATAATTCAAGCTGCATCTTAGGAAAGACAGTTAAAAAGCAGAGTTATAACAAATCTAACAGTGCACAAATGCTAATTGGATGGTCAGGTGTATTTTGACTGATTATCTATGCTCACATACACATGGTGGCAAATGATACACATAATGCTGGAGTTTTCTCAGAGAGATTCTTCATTTACACAGCTCTCTTCTAGGCACACACAACCTTTCTTAAATTTTGTAGCGATTTAAACACCTCAGTGTCCTTTTCCTCTTTCAGATTCCACTGAAATTAACCCCCGAGTTCAAAAGTAAAAAGATGTGGGGGCAGAAGCAAGAGACACAACCACTACAGCTGTGTATTTTTTGGACACCAAATTTAAAACACATCCAGAAATAGCTCAGAATTGTCACTGGCAAACACTTCATTCAAACATTAGAACCTCTTTCTTTAAACATACATATACACGCGCACACACACATAGTAAATGAGAAACAGTAAAAATGGAAATTAAAAGAACCAGCTTGTGCTGTTACCACCATGATGTGTCCTTTATGTGAGAATAAGCTGAGGTAAGAGGCTAGCCTTGTCACATCAGGAGTCAGCTAGTTCTGAAGTCTCACTGCTGTGAGCTGACTTACCTGATGAAGAAGACCTGGAGAGCAAATAATA
Organism: Tinamus guttatus; assembly: GCF_059628265.1. Lineage (NCBI taxonomy): Eukaryota > Metazoa > Chordata > Aves > Tinamiformes > Tinamidae > Tinamus > Tinamus guttatus. The sequence goes on from NW_028288780.1 coordinate 886,302, forward strand.
GCAGCAAGTTAGAAACAGTGTGATCAGTCTCTCAGATTTTTTTTTTTTTTTTTTTTTTTTTTTTTTGCGCCAGTGAGAGGCCTGTGTGAAAAGAAATCTTGTCATGAGTTCTAAGCAACATCTTTCTAAGCAGACAAGATTTGGAGTCTAGATCTCTTCGCACTGACTGAGACTTAATGAAAAACAGTGTGTGGATCCACCTGAATGTGCAGGGCACTGCCATTACCACTCCTGTTCTGGAGAGGGCAAGTAAATTGGTTCCTATGAAGAGAGTAGACATTTGCTGTTTTCTTTCTTGAAATAGGAGTGTTTTGTCTGTGGAACGCTTTAATTGCTGTGACATCCTGAGCTATATATTTTCCTAATATATTCTGTTGTACTCAAAGTCAGATAGCCAGAATTCGGGGGGGTGCGGGTGAAAGGGAGAGAGTTGATTAAATTAATTCTCTTTAATTAAAGGCAAATACAGTGGCACTTGCCTTCCATTTAGCTTAAGTCCCTATTTCATCTAACTAGGCAATAAGATCAGAACTCAAGGCTGCAGTTGCCAAATAAGACACAAAATATTAAGGCAAAATATTTTAACACATCCAAACATTGAGTAATAGCTTTGTAAAAGGCAACGTAAGAGTTGTGCCACCCAGTGGAAAAAGTAAGAAGAAAACAGTATATACAGAAATGTCTACAGTGTTCAAGCTGCAGAGTATTTTCAATGTCATCATTCAGACCACGGGTGTTTATTCAACTCTACTACTTATGAATCTTCTCTGAATTCAGAGAGAGGTGCTAATACTCCTTTGTCAAAATACAGAAAATAATATTTTATTGGATGCTAGCTGATGGGAGGTGTGCTCCTTTACCTTATTCTGGATCTTTGATCGGTGCATTTAACTAGATTTCTGAAAGGTTCCCCTTTAATAAATTAAAATGTATTGCCTCAACCATGCAACTCTTCTCTCACTATTTGGCGGTATATTCACTTCTGGTGGATATTTATACAAAAGATTAATTAGGGCTGCCACTGGGAAGTCAATAAGAAAAGACTACAGATGAGTTCTGAGCCCAGCAAAGAGCTGTAACTATTATGCCAGGTGCAAGCAACCTCAGTCGCCGTACCCAGCACTAAACTAGCACAGTAGGACTGCCCGACCAGGTAAACAAGCATCCAGGATACATCTCTTAGAGGCATTTTCAAGTAAAAGCAAACTGAGAATCTGTTTAGGCCTCCCTAATGTAAACTAAAAAGCATTTTACCCAAGCATATAAACTGCCAGTTCCAGTTAACGTCAAGTTCTGATGTGACTTTTGAGGAAACCTCTAACTTGTCTCCTTCAGTGGTCATTTAGTGATGTGCATCATGATGGAACAACTTCGCTTAAATAACGCCAGGTCTTTGTGGGTTTAAAACGGTCTCCAAATACAATGCCAATTTCATTCCCAGGTACTGGTGAACATTAAGGCTTTTCTCAGAAACCTCGAGGAGGAAGCTGAATTACCTTACTCTTGGTAGGTTAAACAAGTTGTATCAATAGGCTTTTCAGTGACAAATCCCTTAAAAAAACCCCAAAATGAACACCCTTTTCTTTCATTAGTTTTTAATATGTTTTCTGCATGTAGACATTGGTCTAGGTTCTATCATTTGACAGCCATCACAAAAAATAGGAAAAAAGGGGCATATATATTAAGACCATTGACACTGTTAACGTGTTCCTGAGGTAGCTAAATACATGTGTGTCAAATATGGGACTACCATGTCCCATAGTATATTTTGCATTGTGATAGCTTTCCCTGACCTCACTTAAGCCTTGTGTGTATTTGTGAATGCAGACATACACATATGCTAAAAACACATCAAGGAAAAGATCCAAACAAGTTCAAACACTGTTTTGAATTGAAGCATCAGACTGATTTAATGAGTAGCTGCTCACTAAGGGAAGCTTCTCCTCTTTTTGTGCAACTGAGGACCCTGGTACAACTAGAGGCCCAGGCACAGAGATGAACAGAAATACCATCAGCTGTTCTTTTCAGACTTTTCACTGCTTATACAAGACAAGTAAGAAACAGCAAAAGGATCCATGATCAGATGTACCATATCAGCACATATTTTATTCTTTTGCCTTTACTCATGTGATGGTTTCAAGACTGCTGAGAACTAATGTAACTTGCAAATATACACACAGCTCTGGTCACACAAGAGTTGGTAAACTTTCAGACTGTGTCACTGATAGAAAAACCTGAAGACAGTTATATTTCAGAAGTGTAGAGGGTTTATTTTGTTTGTTTTTTGTTTTGGATTTTTTTTGGAAATTTGCGAATTTCAACTTTAAGTGTGAGAAATGTAATCTTTCAAGACAAAGGATTTCTTAGCATACTTACCTGAAGTACTAAACAACAGTAAATGCCTATAAACAAAGAATCAAAGAGAATTTGTCTTTACGTTATTCACACATAATTCACTTGGACAGTTACACACTTCTAACTTGTACATGTGTGCAGTACTTGCAAATAGGTAGCTATGCTTTTCACTTCAGAGAACACACAGAAGGTTTGTTACTAATCCATTCTCAAGACACATTACTTTTGCCTCCATCGTCACTCCTACAAGCTTCAATTTAAATCATATCTTTCATCTTTGCATACATTTTAAATGTTTTGCCAATCCAGTTTGACAATTCAGTGCTTCAATAACTACAATTAATAGCGAGAGGTACAAAGCTATCAATAATTATGCCAGCAAAATCCTTGAGATTTTAATAAAGAAAAAAATGTAGAGAATATTTTTCAACCTACGTGACTTGTGATAATTCAGTATCAGCTCATGTCTGCGCACTTATTAGAGCACGTCCCTAACATTTGCATTAGTAACTTTAAAAGATTTTTGTAAAACAATTAATCTCAAAAGGGTTTCTCCTTTATTACAACACTGTTACCTTGTTTTTTGGCATCCCACTTGAAACAAACCCTAGTTGCTTGAAAGTTATATGCTGTAAAAATGTAAAATATCTCATATATATTTAAAATTATGCTAATGTCTTTTGCCATACTTTGTTTCCATGCTAGAGAACTGAATGCAGAACTCATCCTTCTGTTTTCTGAAAGGGTCAGGAATCTAGTTGCAAAATAATCTACCATTGAACAGCTTGCTTTACTAGTAGAATTTACAAATTATGTCTTTTGTCAAAAAAGTGACCTGTCATTCAAGGTTGCATGTTGCCAGCATATTCAAGTGTCTGTGCAATAACTCCAATGAATCTAGGCAATGTTGCAGTCAACAGAAATGGATAGAAAATTATTATTACTATTTTCTTTGTCAGTTGGCTAATGCCATGTATTACTGGGCTGACTCACTTAAATGTTTTGTAATATAATCTCAGAGTTACGAGACCCAATTCAAAGTGTGCTTGAATAAGTATTCAAGTAAGAAAATAAGTATTATAAGCTCCCACCTGAGATCACATATATCTGTCGATGGTGTGCTGAGAGGAAAAGCCAACAAGAAACAGTCAGGCAGCAGCAACCATAGCACAGAGAACCTTGACCAGCGCCAGAGGTAGAACATCCTGTGGCCTGTAGAACATCCTCAGAGAACATCTCTCTAGCTGCTTCATCAGGAGTTTCTTGAAGCAATACAAACAAATTTTGCTCTGATATTTTATATCTGTGACAGGGGAATACTGGGATGACTACTCCAAAATCTTAAATTTCTGTTCACTCACCTCATAATAATCTTGGTCTTGCTGAATTATGAAGAAAGTATCAAGTGTTTTGAATTGATGCATAACTCAGCAGTTATTCTGTCTTTCTGTGATCTGCTAGTCTCCTCCTCCAGTATCTGCCACTCATGCTCTCTTTATCTCAGCCCTTAAGGAGTAAAGAGACAGTTGGCTGAATTTAGCAAGTTAAAAGTGCGTTTATGCACTGGAGCATGCTTATGTGAATCTGACATGGGGAGCTGGTGGAAGACTGCAGTTGGTTTAGCACTTGCAACAAATTAATCTTTCCAGACAATCATGCCCTGCCTCCAGGCTCCTATTTCCAGAGGATCCTAGCTAAAGGATTTGCAACAAAAACAAAGCAAAGAGAACACACAGTGCCAGGAAGCAAAGCAAAACACCTTAATGTGGATCAGCACATCTACCACCTTGAGACAGAGCTGGAGCTCTCTCTGCTTAGAGTCATGAACTCCTTTGTCCATCAAACAGCTACTGTAATTTGTTTTTCTACCTTGTGATGTGGTTTTGGTTTTCTTAGAATCTCCAGCCATGTTTCCTCATTTTCCTTTAAGCATCTAGGAGGAAGGAGAAAAACAACCAGTGTTAAAAGACAGGTTTAACACTTCAGTGAAATATTATGAAAAATGCTTTATTCTTCAGATCTATCAGGTCAGAAGAATGGCAGAATAGTCACTACTACTGCTGTTAGAACTGTATGGCATCCTATCACCACCCATCAACATGGATAATTGAGGCAATGCTCCTACAATTATGTAAGCCCAGCTAGAATCATGGACTACACCTTTAAGTCAACCTAAGCACATCTTTTAGGCTGATCAGGGTTGGGGCTGAAACTCCAACCTCAAATTTCACATTTTTTTTCCACCAAAATGCAAAAGCCAGAAAAAAAAACTGCCTTCCAGATATGAATTTTACCTGGCAATACTGGCAGTGTAAGACCAAACATGGTTCTGTTTGAAAGCTGACTAGCATTTACACATCTTTACTCAGACTTATATAAAGCAAAAAGAGATCTCTCTCCCAACACTTGTTATACACTAAGAATAATAATAATAATAAAGAGCAAAGCAGCTGCCCATTGACAGAAGGAGAAATAGATCTTTATTCCAGCCAGTAATTTAGCAAATAGTCACCGATTCCTTTTCTACATTTTACAGAGGTTTAACCTACTCTTGCAGGAGCCTCTTGCAAAAACAGTTGGTACTTACTGTGGAACACTGACAGAGAAATAAATAGTGGTGGAAAACAGGCCCTCATACCGCAAGAATAGCTGTCATTTTATTGTGGAGAGATAGTTCCTCAGCTAGAAGAGGACATCTACCCTTGATTTTTTCATCCAGGGTTTCATGTACCTCCTACGTGTCTGCGCCATGAAAACTGATCTGAGAGCAAACCCAGACACAGTCAAGAACATCAATATCAGCATGTGCAATAAGAAAATACTACTTACCCATCACTGCCTTTCTTGCTCCAAAGCTGACCAATCTAAGTAAAGAGCTTGCTGAGTTACTTTAACGAGCAATCTTGTCCTGGTGGATTATTGTTCCCTTGCCAAGTCCTGTCAACAATCCTTCAGAAAATCAATCTGCCATTTCCAATTGCAGAGAAACAGATGGTGCATGCAGGGAACCCCTCTGATGGGTAACCTCTGCTAAAACAAAATTAAATAAATAAAAGGCCAAGGGTCAACACTAATATCCTCTTCTACCAAAATGCTGCTTAGCTAGGCTACATTTGTATTCTATTTAGAAGTTACGTAGGACAAACATTCTTCAATCTGCATTTCATTGAATTCTGAACAGCCCTCTAAACAGTATGCACTGTTTTCACAACATGAAATACTAACATTGAAACAATCTACTGTAAATGATAAAAATGGTTTAAGCAATAGTACTATGAATTCATGATTCTCGTTGGATTTCCAAATATCAGGAGAGATCTATTTTAGTCATAATCAACATAAAATGCAGAAAAGAAGATAATAAATACTAGGTATAGCAGAACTGAAATGTTCTTGCTAATACAATGAATACAAACCTTTAAGAATTAATGAGCTTCCCTAAAGTGTTACAAAAACAAATCAGTTGATAGTGAATGGATGCAGAATGTAATTTTCATTTGTTTCCATAGTTCTCACCTAATGGGAAAAAAGATGGAAAAACTTTCCTAAAGGAAAAAGATATACACAAATTTACAAGTAACATCTCTATAGTTGTAGAATAAGCAGAGAAATAACATTTTTTTTCACTTTGAGATACTATGGGAAAGTTTGGTTCAATTCCTGCACACGGCTCCCTTAGAGAAAGTAATTTTCTCAATTATACTTGACACAGCGTTCAGGAATCTTTGCTTCTACAAGCTGAGAAGTTTCAAGTAAGATAAAATGACCAAGTAAGACAAATATATAAATATTTATCTTACAGACATAGTACTAAAGCCACCAAAAACAGCAATCCTGTCAAGCTGTTTTTAAAGCAGTATCCAGTGCTGTGAAAGCAGACTGGGTACTGTTTACAGGACAGGGGTAATTCAGAGGATGGGAAAAGAACCTGCACCGTTTAAATGTTATGTGACTGACTTCAGCTGTTCTTTTGGAAAAGCCAATATGCAAAGCAAATCAAGTATTTGTCCAATTCTGCAGATTACTTCCTCTCCAAAAACTCTTTGCTAAAGAGCATAAAAGTTCAGATAAATGTCTGCTTTCTCAGTTAGGGAAAATTCACCTTAAAATATAATAGAGACTTTTGGGAACCTTGTGTTTCCAATCCCACCATGCAAGCGTCTTGGTGCAACCAACAACTTCCAGACAACATAGCTGCCACTGAAGAGTTTAGGTTCCCCAGTGGCAAGAAAAACGCAATGGAGAAAGCAGATAAGAATGCAAACAACAAAAGTAAAAATGGGAAGCAAAAAAACCATCTGAAAAGGCATTACCTCACCGGCAACAACAGAAAAGACAATGGCCACTAAATCGTCTATGCCATCACAAAGAATGTCTCTGAAAAAAATCCTGGACACACAAATGTCACATGCAAAAGAACTAGACAGATCTTTGCTAGAACCAGCTCAGCAGTCTAGCAGCTGGCATTAAGCATATGAAAGTTCTCAAGAAGGCAAGATGAGGATGTTTGCTGCTTGCAGAACACAATGAGCAGCTATGAAACACGGAAAGTAGTATCAAAAGTTTTAAATAAGTTAATTCCATCAAGTTTTATCTCACACATGTCACTGTCTAGTACCTTTCACCCAGACATAGCCCTATCGAGGCTTTAAGCAAACCCAAGAAAAAGCTTATCTGTATGACAGCAAAGATGATCAGCTTGTATCTTCTGCTTTGTGCTGGCTATACTGTAGCTGTGATGATGCAAACCATTGCTTATCTCGGACTGCTAAATGAATAAGACATGACTCACATGCTCTGGTACAGATTTTTATTAGTCATTACCATAAGATCATGGTTTGGTGCTATGACAAGCTCTGGCTCCTTCTCGGGCTATTTTTATTGTGCCCACGAGTGTCTGATGATGATACATGGGAACACTCAGTGGTGAAAGAGAACACAGTGCCCTGTACAGCAATATTATCTGCTGCCCGACTGTTTGTTTTTACCGATGCTGATGGGTTTCCAGGAGCAAAGGAGAAAACAAACCCAGAGCAATGATCAGACTTGATTCTTGAATATGCATCTATCTCCCCTCATGCCATGCATGTTTGTCCAAATGTGGTAAAAAGGAAAGGTAAAAGGATATATGGGTGGTATGCGACTTTTTCATTCTACTTTCAACAATTACTCACTCAGCTGCTGTTTTTATAGCTGTCACAGCTAGAGTTAACGTCATTTTCAAGCAAAGAGAGGGACCTCTCACTGAGTGTTCCCAGGTATCATCACAACCTACCAAGGTTCTTATCAAGCTCACTTATTTTCTGCTGACTGTGAAGGAAATTAGAGATAATAAATAATTATACATCCTGCAGATTGCTGGCATGGGACTGCTGCTCAGCAGGCTACAAAGAGCACGATATGTAAAACTTCAAAACAAACATACCATAAACACAAATGTCGTCTCTGAAAATATAACAACAGAGAGTGGCTTGTTTTCTATTTTTGGGTATTAACTGATACATATGTTACCTAGAATTTGCAATAAGAAATAGATACTATTCTTGACAACAGATACTTATGACAAAAAGTAGGAGCAGGCATTATATTTTTTAATAAGCAACACTTCAAACATTTTAAAACGTAAAATAGCATTTATATAAAATTTATATAAAATATATTAGTTACATGAACATGATTATCAGAGACCCAATTCTGCATAAATATAAGCTTTCTCCTTGACTTTACCCATTGCGAACAGGACCAGCAATTAAAGGGAAATACAGTGTATAAGTCCTCATGCAACTCTTCAGGGGCTATGAGCAGATTATGGTTTTGGATCTTTTGGTCCTTGTTCATTCCTCCCAAAGACAGTAAATTAACATTACCTAAGCAGTAGCTAATGTTAAATACCCAGAGGATATTTCTGATGAATCCACTTTATTTTCTGACCGAGGTCACTTGGTAAGCATTAAAAATGAAAATCTGGTAAAAGGCTTATACATATGTAATAAAAATCTGTTTATTCCAATTTTGACTTGTTTGAATGGTTGGTTTAACATATTCAGAAACAAGCAGCAGATCTTCCAAGGTTATGCAATACACACACACCCACACAGCCATACAGCCATGTAGAACAACCAGTTAGCACTTTTTGGGCAAACCTGGCTTTCATATGGTAAACACTGGTCACTGTTCAGTGTAGACTCCTCTTGCTGTCATAATAAGCCCAGACTATACTTTCTCTTGGGCATACTATAGGCAGATTTTTTCTGAAGTGAACTTTCTGAGTGACTATATTTTTTCATAAATTTATATATATGCACACACACACTATATATATCTTTTTCCCCCTACATGCCCTGACACAGTATTTCCCAACATCTTGAAACTCTTTTTAAAGGAATCTCTGAAATAATCTGTTTCAGATAATGGAACCGGTTTCCAATGATCTGTTTTCTAAAAAAACAATTAATCTTTTAATACATAAAAATGTTAATCTGGACTTTGGTCTTAAAGTAATCAATCTTTAACAGGATTTTGCAATATCTCCAGGTTTGCTTCTGTGGGGAAAGCAGTCTTTCAACTGCAGCATTTGAATGTAGGCATTGACCAAAGAAATGCTTCAAATGATCACAAAGAGCTAGAATAATGAAGATGGAGCATAAGATCATAAAACATTTGGTCATGTTCTAATCCAAGATCTCTCAAGTGTTAGAACATGTTCTACTGAATCTCTCAGGATGCAGTATTCATCAAATAATCCACATCCAGTTTTCTGTAAAGTTCAATCTCCTAAAACCTCTCTTAAGAAAGTAGCTGAATCAGACTAAAAATTTTATTCACTGAAATTAAATTTAAAAGTCAGGTACTGAAGAGCTCTCAATGAGATCCATTTCAAATTTTTACCTCTTCTATTTGACCCTAGAAAAGTTGTGTCAAATAACTTATTTTTTTATTTTTTAAAACATAACTTTCAAGGAATGTAGAATGTCATAAATGTCAGTACATGTAGTATTAGACTGTTCTAGTTTTATGACAGTCATAAAAAATTCAGCATATTGTGAAACAGAAACTAAGCAATCCTTACCTAACTACACAAATATTTTGTAGGGCCATGTGTCACAGCGCTTTTTTCCAGCTTTGAAAAAGAAAAAAACACACAGAAAAAAAAATCATTATCAGCAATTTTGAAACACTTCAGTATATACAGAAAAGTGACTGAAATTTTTTATTAAAATGATATCTCATACCTTATCAGTAACATAGATTGTTGGCTCATTCATTATAGAAGTCCTTCACACTGAGCTCTACGATGGAAACAAAGATTAATCAATAATTATTTCACTTTGGGCTCCTAGGCACACCATGTTGATCTGATGACTATTAAATTTGGCATTCTTAGGACAGCTTTCAAAACAGGGCACTAGCCTCCCCTCTATAACAGTTCACTAAGTACAGAGTGTTGGGATGCCAAATGGCCTAACATTCTTTGTAGGCATTGCAGTACCTCTCCCAGCTCAAGCCCAGAGTGGAGGTGAATTCCAGGGAGTTCTGGAGCTCTTTCTTTCCTATTTCTTTAGACCTTCTGATTTGTAGAAGAGGAGATTTCTTATCTAGCCTCATCACTATTACAACAGAATACAGCATAAAATCCACAAAGAAGTCTTTTGCTGTGGCAGTTCCTGCCAACTGTATCCTAGCTGTTAATTACCTGATGCACTTTGACATTTCATTGACAAATATTAGCATTAATTGTCTACGATTTTTCAACACTAAATATGGTCACAAATTCATTTTAGTAAAATGATTTGAGACATCAACACATTAGGTTTAAATATTTATTTCTCTATTCCTAGAGCACTTCAATAACTGTGTTCATGGTTCATAATGTTCTACACTTTGTTGTCGAGCAATCAGTGGCCGACCATAATCTATCATAAAGTAGTCTATGAAAAGAATCCAAAAAGAATCCAATGAAGAACCTGTGCTGTGCATACATACCCCCATACACACAAGGAAGCAAGCAGACAAACACGGAGAAGAAATAAGCATAACATTCAGAGGTCAGCTGGTTGTGGCCTGCACACCATGTGCCAGTACCAAGGGAATAACACTACTACTGCATATATTCACTATAGCAGTGTGCAAAACAACCAAAGGGCAGAAAAATCATCTTAGGTCTCAAACCAGGTAGGTAGTTAATAAGCCACTTCGACCCTCATTAAACCTCATTTTAAGGTCCAATATCCTGCAGATGGATTTACACAGGCTTTTTTTCCACTGCTTTCAGGTCAGCCTTACTGTGTAATGCCTTTAGAATCCCCTAAAACTATTGTGAAAGATTCTGTATCAGGCAGAATAATACATGCCTGTATTAAAAAGGCAGACAGACTCCTCTGCCTTTTTAATATGAGTATGTATTACAAAATTAAACATGGAGTTCTATTTCAGTAATTGGGAAAAATTTTGGTCTTTATTATACCTTGCAATGCACAAGCTTCCATTTGCACCATAATGCAGTGTAAGGGTTGTGCTCTGGTGCATTCGCCCTGCATCCTGTGTCAGTCTGCAGGGGTGCAGTGACACAACAGCCCTTTTCTCCTTCTCAGAGCTTTATGCTGAATACCTTGACTAAAACTCAGAACCATGCTGTTGGCACTGCAGACTAGATCATACTTCACTACTATTTGCCCCATGTTGCTTCAGAACATAAAAAATATATATATATTTTATCAATTTCAGTCTAACTGAAGTAAGAAAGAGACGATTCTAAAGGTCATACCTGGTGTTCTGATCACAGTCCTGACCTCCTTACCTCATTTCCACTATTAATAGATTTGCATTCCTTAACATAGCCATAAATCAGGCTAGTTTTGTAAGGGGAGTAGTATCTTTTAATAGCTGCACTGAAATACTTGGAAGAAAATAGAAGAGCTTGTAGAAACTAAAGAAGTAGCTGCATGTTTAACGTTCTTTCTGCTAGAGTAGTGAGTCTAATAAATGATATAGTGTTACCTCTCACAATCATGCTACATTTGTATCCCCAGACAGTCACAGCTGCAACAAATCTGTTTTAGAGAGCTGACCATTAAGAAGACAGTTTAAGATTGAGGGGAACTGCCTATGAACACAGGCAAGCAAAAGCCCCCCAGTAATCCTTTAAAGACCAAGTATTTCTAGGGGGAAATACACACACACACACACTTCGGATTTTCTGCTGCACATTTAATTCACAGGAGTTTCATCAACTTCCACCCTCTGAACTCTGTTTGTGGAGTTCTATCCTCAAACCATTTATAAGAGGTAAACTCCAGCATAGTACTAAATCAAACTCTTTATACTATAAGCCTCTAACTTCTGTATTTCTTTGTTCACAAAGGACAGGATTCACCTAAAGTAGCCTCTGCCATTCACAAATTAGAATTCTAAACATATTCTGCCACTAAAAGTTTCTAGTATAGGAAATTCTCACTACAACAATAACTTTTTCACATTTTCTCTGTCCTTTCTGAAATTGAATTTATTTCAGAAAGGATTTTACATTGATTCAGATTTTACATTGTTTACTTGAGAACGTAATGGATGAATTGTTTCTGAATGCAAGAAGTCCATTCAGAATAGATTTCATTCCATATTTTAGATACGGATCTTGTTTAAATTAGTCTGCTTCCATCTTATCTTAAAGGGATGTTAAATGATCTTATCAGATCTATAAATCTGGCTCACCTCCTTTGTTACGCCAAGAATTTTCATGTCTTAACTCTTATAGTGAAGTATAGAGTGTAAGACTTCTGTATTCACAATCTCTGCTCAATACTAAGAAGGTATTTAATAATCAAAGAAAGAACCACATTATATAATGAGCCACATAACCATGAATGCTGCCCAGCAAAACAAATCAGAAAAATTTACGTTCATTGTAGCACGGCATTTTGAAGGCCCTGGAATTATAGTCCATTTTTAAAAAACACACATTTGTCAAGAGATACCTGTTTCTTTTCCAGTTACAACACAAAAATAGTAAAACTACCAGACAGTAAATAAAACAGATGCAGCCATCAACATTTTATTAAAAAAAATGTGGGATAAGGCAGGAAGAGATGAAGCTGTCTTCCAAGCTTCATGGATACTTACCCCCAGATGAAGAATGTCCATTTTAAAATGAAAATAAATTCTAAGTTTGTGGCCCTCCTTGACCTCCAAAGATACTGGACTTTAGTACAAACCTTTCATGAGCCCACTGTGTTCATTTTAAGTCAGCTTAACATTCAATGGATGGCACAGAAAAGCTCTATTTTCATAGCTGAGCCTCCTTAAAGTGAGGTTAAGAAGTACAAATTTCCATCAAAGAGTGTGTCTGCTGCTTGCTAAGGACAAGGGAAGCCCAATTTGCCATAGCACAAGTGACAACAGGCTCTCAGAAAGGCAGGCTACAGACACACGTCACAGCCAGGCCTTATTTTCCTTCCACAATCACATCTCCTCAGGTGAAGTCAGAGCATATTGGGTCTGCACTCTAAAAGAAATAAGGAACACAAACAAAATTGACATTGTCAATACACAATATGGGTAGCAGTGAATGTAGTCAAAGCTGCTGCCAATCCAGAAAATTACTTCCAGGTTCTTTTACTTTTTCTTTTCACCCAGACAAGAGGCTTGCTCCCCCTTCCTTTTTGCTGAGCAAATCAATTATCTGCTGCATGTATAGGAGGAGCACAGCAGCATGCCACACTGCTACACTAATTTAAGATAATTACAGGCGTCAACAGTGCCACATTGACTTTTGCACCTACTACACTATTTTAAACTTATTTCTAGCATTTCAAAGTACAGAGTTCAGCCAGCAGTAGCCTGAGGCAAAGGAGTTAACGCCTGCCAAAGGTGGCCAGGACACAGGACACTGGGCAAGCACTTGCAGCTCACTTGCAACTCAGCACTGCCCAGACACCTTCCATGGGTGACTGATGAGGAGCAAACAAGACACTGTATATGTAGCAGAGGGAGACAAGAGAAAAGCAGCAAACTTACGATAGACCATGGTTAACTGTTGATAGAAAAACTGTGGAAGCCACTACCCTTGTTAATGGATACTTCACATGCTTATTCTAGAAGAATTTCTAATAATTCCCTAATCAAGAATTTCTGAAATCCACACTTAATTTTTCTAACTTGGGTATCACCAGCCTAGAAAATGAATTGTGTTCAACCCTGTCGGGCTCTATGAACACAGAGCAGGAGACAGTGTATCCCACTCTTCATATCCTCTTCTCTGAAGGGAGACGCAAGAATTTCAGGGCCTTTATTAGAGCCTTGCAAAGCACAGAAAAATTTACAGCCTAATTTGTTTTTGCAGTCCCATATGGGATCAATGACATAGCTTGGAAAGACCTGCTGCAGAAGGCGAATGTAACAGGGAATTTTAACCTGCAGTCTTTCTGTAATTTAAGTATCAGGAAGTACCTAGACTGCAGAACTTTTAAATTCTCAGGGCTGGTTCATGGTTTTCTCTGTTGTGCCCGAATCAAAGCTGGCACACAGTCACAAACACATAATCCATCCGCTACAAGGTGAAACTCTTCCTTTCTTTAGGGTTTATGCCAATCACTGAAACTCACATGACGCTCATTTGCCTCAATATAACTCCATAGATGAATTACGGAAACTGCTTGGCAAAACTATTGGCTAGTTAGCATACCCCATGCAACAAAAAAGGGAGTTTTTTTATAGAGAGGTTTTATGATTAAAAGCACCATGGGAATGGTGGTACACTCCACCTGACTTGTACAATCTCCGTTTAAAAAGATACTTCTTTTTTTTTTTTTTTTCAGTCATCATACTAGGAAAAGGATCTTTTTAAAAAAGGAAGAGTATTATCTCTTGCAATCCATGTTTAAGAACCCTTTAGCTCCTCTGGTTTTGATCAGCAAGAATGGTTTATAAACTGCCCTTAAAATTGAGAGCGCGAGCAAATCTCAGAGTAATATGATACACCACTGAGCTGTAGCAGATGATTTCCCTTAGGGTTAGGCTTTGACAGGTGTACAGGAAAGACCCAATAAAAATATATCTTTGCTAAAATAAATCAGTTTTCCCAAATTCAGCATCACTCCCATACACAAGGACTGTATTTCTAAAGCTTCTTCTTTTGTACTCTTCTAGATTTCCATGCATCATATGGCTTTCAACTATATCAGCAAGAATAAGCAGCTCCACCAGACTTCCCGGCCCGGGTCTCATCTGGCTGCATAGCACCTGTACGTGCTATTACAAGCTGAGGAGCCCTAGGTTTATGATTAACATTTTAATGGAACTTACTTCATGGGAGAGGCACCTTGTGCAATCGTCTTACATGATTTACTGTACATGGTATTCACTCCAGTGCAAGTCTATGTCATTCATGAGTAATTTTTGAAGAATTAGAGGAAGGTGTAAGCAATACACAGGGCAGCCTGACAACAGTGAGCACTTGTTATTTGTGAATAACTTGATATTAATCTTTAAACTTTGGGTTTCCAGCTGTTAAGTGTAATCATCAGAAACCTGCAGACTGATATAATCACTCACATTCCTAAGACATAGCACGGGCTTTTCAGCCAAATTTCTTCCAAACTGCTGTCTTTGTTAAGGCTTGTTAGAGAAAATCATTATAGTTCATGATAGCAGAACAATGAACTCCCAAAAAAATTGGGATTGAACATGATCATAACCAGATTTAAGCACATCAGTAACTTTGCATGGGACAGTGACCTCATCACATTTTTATCTCTTATGACCCTTTACTTTCCCTCAACCGGGCCTAATTTTATCTTATATATATAAGTTGCCAACACATCTGAATGATTGGGGTGCTCACTGAAATTACTAATTTACTGCAACATTCTTAATACCCTAGGTGCTTCATAACCATACTGGCAACAGCCTAGCTCAGCAGTATTGCACGCAATGCTAAATACTGCAGTCATGTCAGAGGCTTTCATGGGGCCTTTAAGTGGAGAAGCTAAGAACTTGGTTGACAAGCTAAGGAAGAATGAACCATGCTTTGGGAGCCAAGATAAGAAGGCGCAAGTATTTGCCAGCAGAAACAAAATCAGTAAATATAATGCTATCATATATAAATAATAATAATAAAAGAAATATAATGCAGTAAATATACAAAATCTGTGCATTAAATATGGGCATTACTAACACGAGTGCAAAGCTCTGCCATTCACTTTCTTTGAAGAAAAAAAGTTCAGATTCCATCTGCTGAAGGATGTTTGTATATGTAGTTATATTTTATTAGTTTAAGCTTAGAATTTGTACTTTTTTAAAAAAAATTACAAGCCTGACAGAAATGGAAACTTCCTTCACTGAACTCTACATAGAGCAAGTGATCGACAAATAACAAACAGCATAACGTATTGTGAGCACTGCACTAGAGCAAATAAGGGAGCTCCTTCCATTTAAAACCAGCAAGCAGACTCTAAATATTATTGCTGTTTCTTAATGGAAGAAGTAATAATCAAAGTTATTTTGAGGTTTTGTGCCCTATTCCTCCATAAAGTGCTTAATTCAAATGCCTCTTTTCACACCAGATTTATCAGACCCTCAGGACTCCCTTGGCATCAGGAATTTAGCTCAGCAAAGCAATCAAATGGAATGGAAGAACTGGGTCACTGATCAATCCACTCTCTGCGCTGTTCAGTGCATCCTTAAGTCTGTTGACTTTGTTTTGAGCGATCTCTCTTGTACAGAAGGAATTCTCAGTGGACACGGAGCTGTCCGAGCTGCTGCTTTAACCATCTCCTCCCATGAGTCTCTTCCATTGCAAGCTGCACAGATAGGAGAAGCATTCCCCTGTCAGAAGCAAACACTTTTCTGCACATTAATCTTTTTCTTGTACATAATTACTTTCAATGCAGTGTGTGGGCTGAAGTGGCTATCTGGATCTACATACTGTTTCACAAAATCCACATGATGGATAATGGATGGATAATGTAACTCACTTTTCCACCAACTGTTCACTGACCTATGGTTTTCCACGGGGTTTCCCTTCAAGGCTTATTGTAGTTATGATCCTACAGTATGTCTATTTGTACACAACAGTGCATGTAGCGGAGCCACAAATGAATACAGCAGAATATTACAGACAAGCAGACAACAATTGTGCCGTTGTATACAAACACACACACTCGTGTCTAGCTGGGTAGGTAGAGTAAGAACCAAGAACCACAGTCAGGAAGTGATGTTTGTATAAATACCAGGCATTACACTGCCAGGCTTTGCAGTGGAGGAAAATGAATATGACTGTTCTGCTATTCACTATGGCAGAGAAAGAATTCTGTCATCTCTAGCTGTAGTAGAAATAGATGCAAGACCTCAAACTCGAGAAAAGTTTAAGCTATTTCCTTCCTGGTCTGAGGATGCAGCTCCTAATGAACCTTTAAACTCATTGAACTAGGACTGAATTTCACTCATTATGCTCCTGGACTGAAAATAATTCTCAATTTGGAGAGAGAGGGGAAAAAAAAAAAAAAAAAAAATACCACCCCAAACTTGTGAGTATTACCTCATTATTCTGAGGCAGCTACTTCCCAAATAGCATCATTTCTGTCCAGAATCACGCTGTACAAAAAGTTCCAAGTCAGAAACAATCAAATTACATGCTGTTTTACAGAATGCCATTTCGGAAAAAATGGATTTGGAATGTAATTTCAAGTGCGTGGAGTCAAGCTGCTATGTTCATTGTTCATTCTGGATGCATTAATTGTGCCCTAGATTTTATTTATTTATTCATTTTAAGATAAGGTAGAGCAAAAACAACTCTACCTGAAAGATATTTAACACTTAACCAGAAATTCATGATAAAGAAATTCTCAGTGGTGTAACACAGGGTCACCCGGACTGAGTAAATATAATAGCCAGGATTCCAAAGAGAAGCAATTAACTCAGAATGCCTTAATTTGGGGAGAGCAAATTTAAGACATCTTGAAAAGAATGGATTTTCAAAGAATGGGTGTCCCACCCTTCTCAGAAAGCAGGAAGCACTAGCGTCACTGAAATCAGTGAGCCCTGTACATAAATCCGAGCCAGGAAATCTTGGGGAAGAAGGGGCTTTATTACAATAAGAAAGATTGTTCGCATTAAGCTAAACTGTCCTTTTCCCCTTTTGCACTAGGCATTTAATAACTCTGCCAGCATCTGCTGAGCATATGTGCTTTAATGACTATACAGGAAGAGGCAACTGTAAGGAAACTGGTGTCTGAAATCCTAAATCAAAATCTACATAAGATACCTTCATTAGCTGCTGGAAGCTTCTGTGTTTAGAGGAAACCCTCTCCCTCACTATGTCATCTGGAACCAACAGAACTTCTCTTAAGTTCCCTTAGAATCAAGGCATAGCACCACCTATAGCAGGTGTTGCTAGACCTACCTGCGGGTGCATTATGTTATTCCCCTAGTTAGCCTAGAGCTACTTTCAGCCATGTTGCACCCAGATATTGTGCACAACAAAATAAAGCGTAATCAAAGGCCTTCCCGTGTGATGTTACCTGGCACGGAAAACATATGTGGTTTATTGGAGGGTGGGGAGCAGCAAGGCAGGCTGACAAGTGCAAGCCACCTTTAATGTCTTCCTAAGATAGGTTTTATTTACATTTCCTTAGCGTCTGGCATGCAGCAGCCTTGAAGCCCTATGGCTCTCTCAGCAACCATCTGTCAGTTATGACAGCAGAGGTACGCAGGTACGCTCTGAGCTGTGGTAAGCGAGAAAGTAAGGCGTGTTCCCAGCTATCCCTCACTTTTAAGATACTGTTCCTCACGATGTATCCCTTTGCCTTTACGTCCTTCCTCATTTGGACCTCTGACTCCTCATGCAGAACTGCAAAACTTCTACAAATGCATAAGTATCCTTACCCGCCTCATTGCTGCTCTGCCCGGTACTTCTCAAACTTCAGCTCATTCTTCAAATCCTTCCAAAAGCTTATGGAGGCTTGAAGTTTAATGTCCCACCTACCAACTACCTCACTAATTCCTCTCCTTCAGAAAGGATAAGCTATCTATGAAGTGTATACTTGTAACTTTACTTGTGCAGAACTTCACCTGCTTTCTCCAAGGCTATTCTTTCCATATAAACCAGGCCCAGAAAAGCCTCATACCCCACACATGCAAAAGAGCTTATATCAAAGCATCTCTGAAATAAAGGGGCAGCATGCAATTCCTGCCCCTCGATAATAGATATTCCCGAATCACCTGAAGCAGCCTAATCATTCTAAACTTTGCATATTAGTAATTCTGTGATAACGAGGGATTGACATCATGTATAAAACCTGGTTGTATGAGATGTGAGAAGGGATATTGCTTCTCTATTTTATAGAAAGAGCAGCCAGAATGAATAGAAACTCTTTGAAGCCCAGGCATTTCAAGAAAGTGTGTTCTAGCACCACAAGAAAACCTGGATAGTCAGCTAGCCAACTAGCTTTGCTGATAAATTTGTTCCTGATCAGCACTTATTTGAGAGCATTTCCAAATTACATCACCTACAAAACAAACGAAAAAGATTTCCAACCATAAAGGCAAGAATATTTACACTGCACAAAACATGGAGTGGCTGCCAATATCCTGAGCGCACTTCACTAAAAAACTGAAAATCAGTTCAAAGAGATACGCTGCCTCTCATCTTACAATCTGAACTCATTTCTTCTAGTTGCTGCACAATGAATGATACCTGTGTGGATATCATTTGCAGAATACATCCATTAAATCCAAATTTCCAAATAGAAAATAACTTCTAAATCACCCATCATAATCATCTTTGGACTATTCAAACTTTGACCATCTTATTCACTTAAAAACATTCAACTCTGGGATACAGTTCAGTGTCCTTTGTTGTTGTTGTTGTTTGTTTTTAAAAAAGAAAAAGGACCAGTTTTCCTTTCCTGTTCTCTTGCTTTGTAACACAGCTACAAAACACACAAAGCCAAAATATCTGACCCTTCTACGACCGCAGGATACAGTCAAGGCCCCACAGGATACAGTCAAGGCCCCATCTCTACCCCATCCCTGGGGGAGGAACAGGGCAAAGGGGTTTCTAGATTTCAGCCACTGTGCATTGACTGCCTGAATGCTTGAGTGAACACAGACAGCACATTCCCATGTATCTACTTGGAGCCTGGCTGTCGTCAGGGCATCTGACTAGCATTCAGTGTAGCCCAAGTTGTTCTCATGCAAAATTAAAGAGATATTGAAGTCTTCATCTCCCCTTTTCTTCTCCCTGCCATAGTCATTTTTTTGACCAAATATGGTATCTCTGAAATCGATTGCACAAGACTCACCTGAATGACAGTCAAAATGTTTAATCTTTCATCCACCCAAAACGGGGTGTGACCTCCTGGCTCACAATGACACTTTACCTCCAACCCACAAGCAACCTTATCACACCTCTTCTGTAAATTCTGCATATGAATTCTTAAGAGCACTTAAGAGCACCCAGTGCACTTCATTTAGTCACTCTGACAAATTCTTCCTTAGGGAAGCTGCCATGCTAAACCTGTTTCTGAAGCTAAAACAATGCCTGTACCTGCACATGGGCATAAGGAAAGGCCCAATAACAGGCCCGTTAACCCCACAGAGCAGGGAGAGGATTCCACAGCACTCAGTAAGCCTCACCTGCCACAGAGCCCAAAGCAGCATAACCACAGCAGTCTGACACAACAAATGTTCAGTAGTAAGGTCAGCTAGTAAGAGCATGGTAACATTCGTCCTGGTACCTAAGCTAACTGGCAGGCTGCTGCGTTACGCTAGGAGACAGCACAGTTTTGCCCCGATGCATAATACAGTTCAGATGCCCTTTAAAGGGCAATACACTTCCATAGGAAACCAAGCTGATAAGAAAATAAAACCTCTAGTAGCTATTAGATTTATGCTGCATGGCACTCTTTATATGCAAATGCACACTCCCACCCTTAATATCTGTCCAGTTTTAGCCAATGTATAACCTAACAGTGAGGAAAATTTTGGTCACACTGAAGATACTTTTAGAACCCCAAAAGACGCAACAATGAAACTAGATCTTCCTCAGTTTTACTACACACAAGACTATTTATAACTCAAGAGAGACAAACTAGACAAGTTGTCCTGGCAGAGCCAAAGAAGTGCCAATTTGCTTCCTTCCTGGTAGA
The DNA here is from genome assembly GCF_059628265.1 of Tinamus guttatus. Taxonomy (NCBI): domain Eukaryota; kingdom Metazoa; phylum Chordata; class Aves; order Tinamiformes; family Tinamidae; genus Tinamus; species Tinamus guttatus. The sequence goes on from NW_028288780.1 coordinate 906,797, forward strand.
CTTCTAAATGGAGGGGAGAGAAAGAAAAAAAAAAAAAAAAAAAAAAAAAAAAAAAAAGCATTCTTCTCCATAAGTTCGATTCAGTGTCAACTGAAAACACCAAGTTTACCAACAGATACTAATTCAAGAGAAAAATATAATGCTTGAGAATTTCTCAGATTTCCACCTATTTGTGCCATGGACTCTTCCTCTTTCATTGCCTCATTTTGCCATTAAAAAGTAGATACAAATCTGTATTATTATCAGTATGCACTTAGCAGTGCTTTTTGCTTTTAATTCCCAGCAGGATCAATTATCAATGAATAATTAATAAGAATACTTAAAAGCTCAGAATGCTGCCTAAAAAGTGAAATATTTTCAGATGAATGCATGCGCCTTATTAAGCAACTTTAAGGATGACAATCACAATCTATTTCTTAGTTCTCCTTCTAATGATCCAGATTAATACCAAATACAAATGTCCTTGCTGAGCACGTTGTTAGGACTACAGCTTTTTTGACTCAGAGACCAGATTCAGCCCACAAAACTGAAAAATATGTATATTTTGTGCAAAATATACACAATATCTTAAAATAAGTTGGCTCTTAACTCTGGATTGTGTTATGTTTTTCAACATATTTTCCAGTCTTAACAGCCATAACATGCCACAAGACAAGTAATGTGATAAAACATATTAGAGGAAAAAAATGACACATATCTCAAAGTGTCAAAATAGATTCACAGGCAAAAAGGAAGGAAACTTTCTATAGTCAGAAGTACTGACACTGATTTGATATCTACCACTTACTTGAAAATTGGCCTTAAGTAATTTACTATCGGTAATATAATCTATGACCTGCTGATCAGAACAACTGTCTTAAAATAAGATGCCACTAATAGCAGTGTTCCACACTAGACAGGGAATATGCACGTTACTGCACTGCTGCAAGTTTGAATTCCTTTTGATCATAGAGACTCTTGAGGCACAGAACAGGCTTTACTGGTGGCTGGAGTACCAGGGTTGCCTCATCTCTGCAGCCTCTAGTCTTGCTGTCTATTTGAAGATTCACTGACAGCCTGAAAACCCCTCTGGCCTGGCATCTATCTAGGGAAACCAGGAATAATTCAGTTAACTCTAAAAATTTCACTTGGTATCTCTGGTTATTGCTATCTGAACTGGCAACACTAATTTACTTTGCAGTTTCAGAATTTGTACCAAGAGTTTAGTTCTCCCATTTCCTCTGTACCTTTTATGCATTGACTAGCAGGCACATGTGCAGTCACAGCCCACTGAAATGGTGGGCACTTGTTTGAAAGACACACACAGCAATCAGTCATTATTTGCTGCTAGTGGATACTAATCACTGACATGTTGCACAACAGCCTCATAAATGCTGTTCTGCATTTTCAGAAGATGAAAATTCTTTCAAGGCTTTTTTCCTCATAAATGTCAAGAAGTTTTCAGAACTCAGGTTAGAAAGACACTAAGAAATATTTCCATTTATATATATATATATATATATGTGCGTGTGTGTGCGTGTGTATATATATTAGTCAAAGGGTAAGATTTATGTTTGCAGGCTTGCCAAAGAAGGCACAGAGAAAATTAAGGCTTATTACAAAATCTATATTATAAGTTATTATTAAAGAAGGAAAAATATTCAGCTATTTTTTAAAATATTTAAAAGAAAAATCAAAATAATTTATATTTTCTGAACAATATAGAAATATTAACTTAATATTCAAAAGTTCAGTGAATGTTCAATACACATATTAAGCAAGCTACAGACATAAAAGAAACAGCACTGACAGCTGTAAATACAGTGACTGAACCATATACATTAACTTTCCACAAATGTGAAAGTATACTTCAGTACTTGGTTTCACATCTGAAGAGTCACTAATCAAGTAACAAGTAACAATACCACCTATCCCAATTTGTTCATGTCTCCCTTGGATTTTAAAGCATCTGAATTTCCCTCTTTCAAAACACCACTCTTCTAGTGTTCTTGGGCTTCCCAAAAGAGCTAGCAGAGTAGCTCTCTAGTAGTGTCTAGAAACATTTACAGAGCTTCAACATTGACTCATCTCGTTAAGGACGAAGAAAAACTTTGAGTTTAACAACATATGCACTTAGTCTGGAAAGACTTGTAATAAAATGCAAATTTTCTATCTATATTAAAATAATTCATACTTATTCTATTTTAAGGGACAAGTATATTATGTAATGTTTACAGAAGCAAGTTAATGTTATTAGAAAACAAATTATCTGTGGCTATCCAAACTCCACCCCTCCAGTCCAAGGAAAGCGCTTTGCAGGCAAAATACTATTTCACCATTATCTACCTAATCGTTTCCACTAAAATGTAAATCTAAACATTTGAAAGTCAAATTCAGTTTATTTGCTCTGTATTTTTTTCCTCATATATTAAAAGAGGTTCATATAAATACATCTAGCATCTTTTCAAAATCTCTCTCTTCAAAAACACACATGTAAAACGTGAATTTTTTTCTCATGCAGTATACCACAATCTTCAAATCTAGGGATAATATTAAGCCATGATTCCCTTTCTGGATCCTCCTTTACTCTCCAGTTACACACACAATTGAATATCAGGCCATCTGCAGGCATTCATCTGATCCAACATCCTGTCAGAACACATTGATCAGAAACTTCAATACGGACACAAGGACTGCCTACTGAAACAGCCATTTTAAAAGACATCACATTTACAGTGAAATGATCCTGGTCTCCACTTCCCAACCCAATGCAGCTCCTCAGAGTCTCCTAAGCTAATAGTACTGCTGGGATTTCAACTGCACATATAGCAAAGGACAAGGCTACTGAACACTCAGACCACTTGCCTTCTAAAACAGGGAAGGTTTCGTTCTCTGCTGTCTTTGATTTCTGAGCAGCTCCAATAATTGCAGCCCAAGGCAGAATGTAGTACATTAACCTGAAGTTTGTTACTGATTTTTTTGTTTGTTTTTTAAACATGAACTTTTTTTGGAAAAGTTTACTCCAAGCACCTACATTTTATTTGATGAATGGCAGGCAAAACAAAGTCAAAACAGACAGTAAGAAGATCAAACAGCATTGCTGAGTACTATTTATATTTCCTGTTATGGATAGTAGCCTTCTATCAGGTCTGAGAAAGAATGTTTATACGAGGTTCAGAGACCTGACAACTAAGTATAATTACAATAATTTATTGTATGAGCTTAAGATACACCAAAAATTGTCAGTGTTGCACTTTCAGTTACATATGTATGCATTTTTGCATGAATATCTTAGCCTGACATATCAAAAGGCATTGCTCTTCCTGTAATTGTACAGACAAGCTTGTTTTGGCCAAATGACTTCTGTTTTGTGAACTGCGTTTGTCAGGATGGAAACATCATCATATTTCATATTTTAATTTTAAAAAGAAGGTGCTATATGAGAACTACACTTTGAGTAATGCTGGATAAACAAAACTCATTACTCCATGGCAGAGATAAGTTTATTCACTGAAACCCTGGGGTTCTCAGGAATTGTTGTAATTTCACTCCTGCCATTTACGCCTTAAAGCAGTGGGATATTTAGGTAGGTTTGCCAAAATTAGTAATGATTCCTTTTGCATGATTTTGTGTATGATAGATCTAGCATTTCCACAACCTGACTGGTGCTTCTGCACTAATACAATAAAGTGCCAGTGAAATTGTTTTTTTTCCTGTGCAGTTTCCAAGCCAATATCTTTACCCAGCCAAACCTCTCCTTACACAGGAGATTTTTCTATTACATTTACAGAGTGATTCATAGTGGTCATTATTTCAGTGTTTAGAATACTGTGTTTATAATGGCCTATAAAGATGATGCAAACCTTGAGCAAAAGGTTACCATGCCTTCTGACGTTTTATTCAGCTGTTGTTTCTCTCAACTCCCACTGAACTACGTATACTCCTTTAGGTGTGGGCTTGCCAAAGCCTTGTTGGGAAGAACTAAAACCTCTCAGCTCTCTGGTAAGATTGATTAGATTATAGCTTAAAAACAGCTTAAGGATTTCTGAGAAAAACTCAAAGCCCTGAAAGGCTAAATCACTGGGATTCTGATGGCTCTCAAAGCAAAAAAGCAGACTTCAGTTAGTACAATCTTTGCTAAGCAAAGATGTAGAAAACAGACCTAATGCTTACAGCACAGCACCAAATGGCCAGAGATAGGAATGGTAGCTTGGCATAGCTCGGGGAGGCCATAGACAGTCACAGAACACTCAGCAACAGGATGCCACTCTTTGAAGCCTACTCCTGTCTTAATGGCAATCAAGGGACAGAGCCATAACAGAGATGACATTCATGGCAACAGAGGGTAAAATATTGAAAGCATCTTATTAAATTGCAATGTGACTACCCACCAGTTCCCAGGCCTAATTGGAAAGGCTACAGTTCTGCTTAGCTTGCAGAACTGAGTACATGAACAGTCCCCTTGCCACTGCAGAGCAAACAATCTCTTAATTTGCACTAAGACCTATACTCCTACACATTGCTCAAGAACAAGCATTAGGTGTTTCAGAAGGTTCAGGAAATCCAGCTCCATACTATACATGTAGCACACGCTGAAGAGGAGAACAAACACACGAAACATTATAGAACAGATCTTACATTACCTCTCTGCAGAACAAAAACATCTTTCCCTATCTGCTAACCTTTAAAACTCAGAGTGTAATGGAAGACATGAGTCATCTGGGACTATTGTAGCCAGAATAATGTAACTGCAGTTCATCTACAATGACGCAGCAAAGACTCACAACCATAAATATTTTTGTCATAACAGTATCTTTTGTGAATGGTGAGCAATGTAATCCTAGTCTTGACATCATGACTGTTGTCAATCTACCTTGTGACTCAGTTCAAGAGATACTGTCAGCTAGCAATTATTCTTAACAGTAAATTGAATAAAAAGCTTTGGCATTCAGTCCTGGAAGCCCGAAACTTGCACAGCTTCTGCTCATCCACTTCATGTCTACTTTGGAGGGTAGTATTACACATGCTTACAGTTTCAAAACTAGAATTTTGTAAAAACAACAAAAAGTAAAAGTAGAAATTATTTTTGCTTGCAAAAAAAAATCAATGAATAGAGCAAATTTTGTGAAAATAGAATAAACATTATTTAAAGACCATTAGCTTTCCATGCTTTGCTTCACAGCAGTTTAAGGCTGAAATAAGTAAATCATTACTTTAAAAGCAGTTGAGACACTAAATATCTACCATTTCTGAATTAAAGTTACTAGTCATACATATCCAAGGCAGTTTTCATGAAACAAAAATATTCTGGACAGTAATTATAAGACAGAAAGAAAGAAAACAAAACAAAACAAGCTCCCCCCCCCCCCACACACACAGGTTCAAGAATTGAATTTGGAACTGTTTGAACAGTTTCTGATAACTATCAGAATACACTCCATTAATTGATAGACAAATAAAGACCCCAAGGTTTAAAACTTTCTTTACATATTTTCTGCCTTCCTCTATTTGCTAGGAAACAACAAACACACACTAGCAAACTTTGGGCATCTTAATATTGCTTTATAAAAATATCTTTAGCTTTTCCTTGTAATAAAGCAACAATTAACTGGATATTTAAGGAGATAATTGGAAAACCATCAAAATCTATTACTTCTAAAAGTCCATGGAAAGTTGCTGGGCCTATAAATACAATACCTACAACTATCTACATTACATCTCGATCTCTTGAACTATCTTGCCAATATAATTTCACAGAAAGTGGTGATTAATCATTATAACAAAGGCTTTAAATGTTATCTGTAAGGACTACTTACACTGTGTAGCTTCCTTTTTCATCGCTCTGATCCAAACTCTTCCATAGGGATGAATAGTTTATGCAGCAGCTGATGGACAGAAACACAGTCATTTTCTTGGCTGGTTTCTAAAGGGAATTTACACTGTTTTTGAAGAATTCATCAAAGTCTATCTGGCTTAGCCATATGTTTTAAGTCTTAGAGATTTTCCTCCAGTTCCAAGCAAATCGTCAGTCACAGTCCCCAGGAAATACCACCTTTGCTGGCATGAGCAAGTGAGTGAATGAATTACAGAATCACAGAATGGTTAAGGTTACTCCGAACCTAGCAGCGTGTCTTCCAGGGTAGCACTGGGCAGCTTGCTTGTGCTACCATCAATCTGGGATTGAACGCAGGAGCTCAATTTCCAGAACTGTCAATCAAGCACCTTTCACACACTCGATTCATTTTGAAGTGCTAAAGCAAATATATGAAATAAAAGTCATTCTGTGTTCGCAAAAAGCAGCTGATTTAAAGCAAAGCCTATGACTTGTTAGGTGGATTGACTTTTATCTTACATGGGATGGGGTTCACTTAGCAGGGCCAGAAATGTTAGCCAATACAAGGCTTGAGGCCATCTCTTGAACAGATGCAGATAACCTCGTGAGCTCAGCTGTCTGCTCAAATTGCCTTGCTAATGATCGTTAGGGACATGTTTCAAGCACAAGTTACAGGAATTTAAACAAGGTTTGTTTGCACTAATTGAGTTGCATAACTACATACTTCTGCACACAGGTGCTAGGGAAGATCCCTAGACACAAGTTACCAGAGGTCCAAATAGACTCCTTCCACGCAAAATAACCCTTCCCCTCCTCAAAATAATCCTCAACAATCTTGTTTTTTTCTTGATACAATGTCTCCAACCAAGGTCGTTTTCAGGACTTATCCGAAATCTTAAAATTCAGCCTAGCTGTTAGCACTTTTCTTAATGAGGGGCTCACAACACCAAGTTTCTCTTCCTTTTAAAAGCCAGCTTATGGAGTCCTATGATTATCCTCTCACATTTCTCTTATTAAATTGAAGCACGGGACACACCAATACTTTGTAATTCTCTAAAACAACACATGTGCAGAAAGCAGCCGAGTAGAGGCAGCAAGGACTTGCACATGGGCTCTTCTGCCGTGCTGCACAGCTGAGGCATGCTGGTGTAGCATATGCACAGGCAGGTATGTCTGTTCCTGGCCTTCATGCCTCCACAGGAAAAATCTAGTCCATGAAACACACAGCATCAAAGCAGAGAGTGCAGTCTCTGAATCCCTTCCTTTTCTGAATTTCATGAATTGGGGACTAGACTTACTGTTTCAGAGGAGAGGGACGCCATATGTGGTACAACAGACATCCCCCTCCCCTGCCAAGCAAATGGGAGAGCCTTTTGACAGTAAGTCAAGCCTGCCTCCACTTGCAATATGACCAGCACTTTGCTCTCTGCAGGCCCTGTATCACATTGCTAGCCTAGAAGAACCCTGTTGTTAGTAACACTCCCCAAACAAACCCAAAAGCCACTGTGAAGCACTCACAGCTGTAGACAGGTTGAGTATATAGTCTCCATACTCCTCCAGACGCCTGACCCCAACAAAGGCCTAGGAGCAAACATCACATCCAAGACACTAAATAGGCAGAAACAGTTACTTTAATACCAGGCTATTGAGTCTTTTCCTGAACTTTATCCAAACATTTTAACAACCTACTCTACAACCCTCTTAAACACTGCAGAGGGCTGGATTGCTTACAACTTCCCACCATTGTTCCCTTCAAAGAGCTGCATTAGTGTATTACTGACACAGCCGTTTTGGGTACCAGGAGGAGACTGCAGGTAGGAAGCACTTCACAAGACTTTGGCTTTGTTTTTAAGCTATACAACAGCAATAAAATTCTCTGAGGGAGAAACTGAGGTGAACAGCACAGCAACATTCATCCGGCAGACAACAGAAGGAAAATACTGGCCCTGAACCTGCAATTAGATTCAGTATTACCTCTTTTCTTTGCTATATCAAGTACAGGTTTCCTTGCCAGCCATAGGCAAAAAGGGGAGAGGAAACTTCCCTTTTAGAGAGTATCTAGAAGGTTCAGCTGTTTTACAACAAGCAAATTTTGACGACAGGTGTAATTTAACCTTGAATAGGAGGAACTCAGGCCTGGTACACACTGGGCATCATTGCACATACACAGGTCAACCAGAGGCCTGCATGGCAGCTGCTCACCACTCAGCGCAGGCCGCCCCACAGCGCTACCCGAGCCTGCCCTACCACACAACCACCTCCAAAGCCTTTCCTGAGGGGTCCATTCTCCAGGCACCCATACAAGTCCTCCACACTCAACAAAAATAAAATAATAGACTAAAACGGAGGTGGTGGTGGTGGGCAGGTGCTCAGTGGAAACGTTATGCGTGGCAAGGCTGCGCTCCTGACCACAGCCCGCCCCGACCCGCGGAGCCCTAGGGCTCCTGCTACTGCTACCTGCGGGTCCCGCTGGACCTCCGGACCGACCGCGCCCAGGCCAGACCGGGTCACGCCGCCTCCCCTCACACAGAGCCTCCGCAGGGCGGGGGGGCGGGGAGGCGCCAACGCGCCTCACCTGCGCCCAGCAGGGCGGGAGGCGCCACGGGACGCCCCGCCCCGCGTGCCCGCCCACGCGCCGCCAACGGCCGTAACGGCCGCAACGGCTCCGCGTGCCCCAGCGCGCTCACGTGACGCGCGCCGCAGTACCCCCCCCTCCCCGCAGGGGTCGGCCCGGGCGGGCCGCGCCGCAGCGCGCAGAGCTGCGCGGCGCCGGGGGCAGCGGCGCTCCGCGCGTCCCGCTCCGCGCGTCCCGCTCCGCGTCCCGCTCCGCGCTCAGGTGAGTGGTGGGCAGCGTAGCGGGGGCGGCCGGAGCGCGGGGAGCCTCGGGGCGGTGGTGCCGCAGCCCGGCGGGACGCGGCGCCCCGTGAGGCGGCGAGTGCCCCCAAGTGCGCGGCTGGGCGCGGGAATCGCGGCTGCTGAGGTGACTGGTTTTATTTACTTGTCCGTGAGGAGGCTCTTCAGAGGCGAGACTACTGCTGCCCCCATCTCTCCCCAAACTTGGTGGGCAAAGCAAAAACCTGCTCTCCTTTCGCTTCTCGGGTATCCATGTGGTGCGTTCGTCATAAAAATTAAAGTTTCCTGCCGTGTACATTGTCCAGGCACTTTCTGAATGTGCCTTATTTGAAAAGCAATTTACTGAATTAACGTAGCATGCACAGAGATAACTTGCATTGACGCACTAGCCGAGTAGCATCCGTTGCGTGGGCAAAAATGGAATTTTCCTGCCCTTGGGTTTCTTTTTTGTCTTAAATCATCAATGGGTCTTTGCATTACATGAATGAATTTCGCAATTGGTGCGTAATGCAAATGCGTGTGGCAGGCTGGATGGAGAAGGACATGTCTCTAAAAACCTGGCACAAGGATGGGGATGGAGATCCCCCACTTTTTCTGGCGGATTTTGAGGAGTTCAGGGGGAGAAGCAGTGAGAAAAATCTTGTCCGTGTGTGGTTATAGGGAAAGAAAAATGAGTAGAAGCAAAACTTGCCCTTAAATCTGGGAGTTGTAGCAAGTTAGTACTTCATCACAAAAAGTTTTGTATAGCTGTCTACCTGGATCCTCTCCTGAGGTAGCCTATTAATGGAAATTATAGTAAGCCATCCTCTTAGTTCCTTGCTAAGCATTGCCACTTGACCTCACACATCCACTGGGATCCGTTACTCTTATTTATGTATTCAAAACTTAAAAAAATAAATAAATCTTAGCTCACCAGGTGAGACAGCAGGTAAAGGCACCTCCTTGGAAACTGAAGTGGGGAAGGCAAAATGCTCATGTTCAGCCCAGCATGGGGAGCACCAAGGGTTTAAGGACGTGTTCAGGGGAAGCACTGACCTAGGTGTCAGTGGGAAATAACGTTTATCCTGGGTATTGAGCTGCTTGCAGCAGGTGAGGCTTATTGTAGTGAAGATGGTGGTAGCAGGGATGTGAGGTTCTGCTCTTTGTTTTAATTATTCCAGTGTCTGCACTTTTAAAGGCAATGGCTTAAAGTGAGACTGTATTAAACAGAAGAGTCCTTCCTGTTTATAAGCTGTCATTTTTCTTCCCCGTAAGTCCTTGAAGCTTATTGACGAGATTTTTGAGCTGATCTACAGAAAAGATGTAATGCTACTAAAATCTTAAACCAAGGTGTAGAGATAAAAGGCTAGTCAAGTGCAGAAAGAAGCACATACGTACTTTGCGAGTGTGAAATTCTGCAGTATTGTTAGTTTGGTAACTAACAGGAGGAGAAAAGTAGACTAGACCATTCTGATGTTCTCCAGGGCAGGCACGCAGCGTAGAAGCTGCATGAAGCCCGCTCTGTTCAGCTACCAGCTCCTCAGGACTTGGAGAGGGAGGTTTTGTGCCTAGTTTACCTTCTGTGTTCCCCAGAGCACAGGTTATCATCACAGAAATGGACCATCTGCTGCTTTTATTGTGGTAGGGGCAATCTTTGCAATTTTGAGTTGTAATTGAGTAGCTCTATGCTAATTAAGGTTAGAAAGCTTTCTTTTACCAGCCAGACTGTCTTCAAAACTGGAAAATGGAAGTAAGATGAGGAGGGACAGCTGAACTTTTCGACTTATGCTTTAGTAATGATGAAAATCAGGTTTAGCTACATTTCTACCTGTTCATATCTTTAAACAATAGGATTGACTTTAGAGCATAACAATTAAAAATCTCTGCAGGCAGGAGAGTCAGAATGTGGACTGTAATAGAACAGTAATAATTTATGACTTTGAGCAACAATCATGAATGAGATAGTGAAAGGTGTTTGCATATCTGCTTGATAATGAAAAGGACCTAAATATATCCATGGAGGCCATGGCTGTGGATTTTGATGATAGCAAAGTGAAGAAAAGATGACTGAAATGCATGAGATCTCAATGAAATAAAAGCAGAAATCTTCAAGCTGATAATCAGATCCCTTTTTAAAAATGGATAGTCTGGTAGAAGCTGCAAATAATTTCTAATCTGGCATCAATACTGAGGAAACAAATTAAAATTTGAGTGGTACAGCATCACATAAATAGGTATTTAAGCATTTTGAGATTCCTGTGTGTGGTAAATTTCATTCATTGCTTTGGGTTTTGTTTCACTGTGGGCAGGCTGTGATTTGCAGGGCTCACTGAGGGAGCTACCTCTATCTTGGAGAAAGATAGTGGGGAGGCAATAGACCTTCTGGGAGCCCCAGAAGTGCCAGATAGTGGGGACTGATGGCATTTTTCAAAGTGCTAGCTGTGCTCTTGCTAGTACACCCAGTACACAGCTGACTTTTCTGTGGCACTGCTGACTCACATTTATCTTTTTCTCCAAAAAATCCCGGGTCTTTCCCTGCAAAGCAGCTTTCTAGCCAGGTGACCCCCAGCTCTTGCATGAGGTTATTCCATCCCAGGTGCAGGAGTATGCATTTGCCTTTGCAAAGCAAAGATGTGGCATTCAGCATGGGTGTCTGTAAGCCTCTGGAGAGGCAATGAGGGGTTTCTTTAGCTCTCTTGTTGATTTTAGTGGGTTGCATATTTCCCGAAAGTGGAATGAGGTGTTACCTCATTATCTACATTCACGGCCACTATCATCTATGGGTTGGGAAAAGTTGTCTGCGGTAGGTAGCTATTTCTGTGGTAGACTGGCTTCAGCCCTAACGCAGCTCTGAAATGCTGCCCTGCAGAAAGGAGAAGCACCTCACAGGACACTAGTCTCTCCAGCTGCAGAATCTGTCCTTCACTTCTGCTTTTCAAGCTAACCTGAAACCTCCAAATGCTCCTTGGCTCAATGAGCAGCCAAGACAGCATCAGAGGTGAAGTCAACTTTGCTCCCACCTTAGTTCTTGGAAAGCCTCAGCCCTGCTCCTGGATGAGAACCAAGCCACAATAATGCAGACATTTACCAAAACCAACACAGCACTTCTAGAATTCATTTCGTTTGAGTCTAAAGGTGGAAGCAACACAGAAGTCCCAATTTCTGTGTCATCAGGCTGCCAGTCCATGTTTTAGACAGTTTTGTTGCCTTTAAAGGGTGGGCAAAACGCTCTCCTTGGAGTCAGCTTGCTAGCCTATGAAGAACCAGTTCACTATGTCACTACAATGTTTAGTTATGACAGGGGATATTTTTATGTCTGTATTCAGAGGAAAATTGTTCAAAAACAAGATTTCTTTGACAGAGCCATATCAATTTCCACTTATGCTCACATTTATGTACACATGACTTCCTCAGTCCACTGGAATCAAAGGTTTGTATTTTAGTGCGGATACGCTTGTGTTTTAACATGCTTGAAAGACTCATTTGTTGACTGCCTTTATTGCAGGCCTGGTTTACCATATAAATAGACTACAAGAGATGTCTTTGGTATTGCATGTGATTATCCTTGTAGACAGAAAATAGTAGTAATAACCTTTTTTTTTTTTTTTTTTTTTTCCCCCCCGCCTCCTCTGTCTCCCTCTCCTTCCCCCTTCCCAGGAGAACCACAGTAAGGGAGGACATGAAACATCTTTCATAGAATTTTGCTTTTGATCAAGCTGGTAAAATGGATGCGAACATTATTTTCTCCTGCGAGGTAAGTATTTCCATAGAGAAAGAAGGAAAAAAAAAATCCACCTCATTTAATTTAAGGTTGCCCATCATTGCTGCTGTTCAGGCTAGCAGTTTTTAAAGTTACAGCATCTTTGACTTGGTGTATTTTATACCGAAAAACTTATCTGGAAAGTTCTGTAATTAGTCAGCTTTGTTCTGATATTTTTGTAGATAAAAACAAATGTATAAATGGTCTGGGCTGATGTGGAGCTGGAGTAATGGGTGACCTCTGCACATGGTAGGTTTTGAACCAATGTCAAGACCTTTTTCAGAGCATTGAAGAAATGGAAACTGCTGTGTATGATTTTCAAGCATGAATGCTTATCCAGAGTAATTGCAGATGGAGAAAACAAGTGGGTTCCTGGGGTAAAGTCAGGGTTTGTACTACAAATATGCAACTTCTTTATGCAACGCGTCTTCTCGCTCTGAGCAGCCTATGTAGAAGGACCCGATCTTCTACTTGATGCCAGTCTGAATTACAGGTATGTATTAATAAAGCTTTTGCTGAGTCTCATAGCCAACTTTGAAACATTTATGTAGTGAGATAGATTTTGGATGGTTCATACATTAAGAGGTATTAAATGAAATATATCTCTTTAATTTAGGACCATAAGAAAATTCAGGTTATAAGGAACGTCAGGAGGTCATGTAGTCCAACCCTCTTCTAAATTTTACGGTAGTCAGTGAAATAATGTCTTTTTCATCCCTTGGCCTTTTCAGAGAGCTTTATGTTCAAAAAGAATAGAAAAGGTGGGTTTATATCTGGCCATGTGTATATGTGTATGTAATACTGCAGATGGGAACAGAATATTCTACTAAAATTTGTCAGAAAGGAAAATATTTTTATTTAAGCAGGATTTATGAGGGAGTGGTCTGTCCTACCCGGGGTGGGGAAGGAAACAATAAATCTGTTACGTGCCGGTTTCCTGCAATTACAAACGAAACCTCCACAGGTCATCTAACACAGTGGCAAACTGCCATTATTTTCAAGACAGGGTCCTGGCAAGAAGGACCCACTTCCCAGGCGTCTCTAGGGAGTCTATTTACTTACATTCTCATGTAAGCAAAATTGCTTTCTCATAGCAAAGGGAAATGGCTATGTTGCTGTACTGATACATGCTACTGAAACATTTCCTCTGGAGTATAAATATTTGTTCATGGGAAAACATAGTGACAATGCGAATAAGAACAAGCATCTTGTCAGGAAGCTTAGGGAGCAATTTTTTCCTGGACTTTCAAAATAAACACCAAACCAGTGCTCCTTCCAACTGCTGTGCATGACCGGATAGAATGCTGAATGAGCCCTAGGGCTGAGTGCTTCAGTGTTTTGGCCACGGAGGGTCATCTGAAGAAGTGGTTAACACTGCTGGAAGGAAGGGAGTTGAGCATTCAGAACCTGATAGGTGGAGTGCTAGAGACATGAGGTTTGTTTTGGGTTTCTGGCTATCTTAATGTGCTTGGAATTGATCCCTCAAAATTGACAATTTAATAGCTTTAATAGTTACATTAGTAATTTAATGAGCCCCTTCCAGGATCCAGGCAAAAGTATACTTTAATGAAAAAAAATAGAGGTCATTTTATAGGTAATGCAGTTCTTGAAAACCAGTATATAATATTACGTGTGTACAGGTTGCAATGCCATGAATTATTTAGTATACCATAACAGTGATCCCAACATCATGGAAGTACTCATTAAGGCAAATGGTTCATCTAAGAACCCTGGGATGTCTCTGCAGCTCCCTCCCAGTATCAAGTCTCACTGCCCAGCCTGATTTTCTGTCTCTGAAGGATTTTCTGGGTAATTGTGTTACAGAAGAAGGTTGTGCTCATGGAACATACTCTGTGAACTGATGGCTTGCAATTCTGTTTCTGTAGCTTCTGTGACTGGGTCTCACTCCTTGAAGAGACCATACCTGCAATTCTAGTACAAAATTTAACTTCTTTAGTACAAAGTCACATGCTTGAGTCAGAAAATGCTACTATCTTTGGAAGGCATCTCTTTGCAGAGGTAGTGTTATTTGCTCCTTAACATCCCAGTCACAGCTTATTTGCTTATGTGCTTCTGTGTCACTTTAGGCATTATGAGATGAGTAGTAGTAAATTTAGCTCTCTGGCTTAAGAAGCTATTGCTCTGTCAGAGCTTACTTCCCTACACAGTCGGTGGAATCTAATGGCTATGTTAACTGCTTCAGTGCAGATTCTGGTGATTTAGTATAGCTTCCAGTTGAAATAGGTAAAAAGAAAACAGCTCTGCACTGTGCAAAACTGGCAGAAGGGGTGTGTTTGTGCACTGTGAAGGCAGTAACCCCCAGTAGAGTTAAATGTAGCAGAGAAAACTTAAAGTCTTAAACCTGCTTGAGTTATTTCTTTTGTGATTGCTGGTGGCTACAGAATAGTAAAATTGGAGGGTTGCTTTGTGTGTGCAGACTTCGAAGGGCCTGGGCTTTGGTTTTTACCACTATCACAAGTGAAATGTTCTTCTAACGGGGCTTGTAAATGGGCAAATGATTCAATAACTCTTCTGAGCAACAGGTACCACTTGGGCATGCATTCATCTCAAGTCTCTGTTAAAGAGGAAAGAGATTGTATTTACTGTTGTGGCCTCTTGAATGTCCACAGGTTTCATTTCTGTGTTTTATGGCTTTTGCTTAATACTCAGATGCCATAAATTTGGCAGTTCTATTTCAGATATGAGTTTTCCATTATTATACATGCCTAGAAATATTTGTGGAATTATTGATCACTAAGTAAGCAGGAATCTCTAGTAACATTTCAACACATATTTTCCGGTCTTCTAAGGAAGTCTGTGGTGGGCCCAGACTTCTCTTGAGGCAATACAACTGGCTACACTGGAATTTCTCCAGGGGTGAATTTGATTCCTTTAATCCTCCTTTCTTTGTATGTTTGCAATAGTGGTTCCCACTGGCAACACTATAATTAAGGAACTGTCAACATTTCACTCACAATAAGAGTACAATAGCATTCTAGCTGTAATTCTGTATTTCAGTTAGAAGCCTAATGTGAAAAATAGGTGATGTTCACCTATTTGAAATTGGAATGGTGGGAAGTCCATCAGATGTTTAACAAATATAGTTTTAACAGAATTGTGTTGGCGGTTGCTTCTGTAAACGGTTTGTATTTTTTCCTGGAAAATATTTTATTTTGGAGATTAGTAGGATGAATGCACTCAAAGCTTCTGAAATACAATGAAGTACAAGCAGAGCATGGTGCTTTTGCAAATAGATATGGAGGCAAATAAAACTGATACCTTTTGTAATTCTTCCCTTCTAACACCTATCCCCCAAAGAGGACTCTTGCCCTGACTTAGAGAAGACTATAAGGAGTTATTTAAAAATCAAAAGCTATATGCCTTGCTACCTTATTTTAAAGGAAAAACGGGGGGAGAGGGGGTGGTGCTAGCAGGATTTACAGTACTTTGCCAATGTAAGTTGCAAGCAATGA
This sequence comes from Tinamus guttatus, assembly GCF_059628265.1. Taxonomy (NCBI): domain Eukaryota; kingdom Metazoa; phylum Chordata; class Aves; order Tinamiformes; family Tinamidae; genus Tinamus; species Tinamus guttatus. The sequence continues at coordinate 922,674 of NW_028288780.1, forward strand.
GTGCATGAGAAATTTCAAGGCATTGGAATACCTGTGATCTTGTGAAAGGGCCCTATGTACCCACTTAAGTACTAGCAAAACCATGGTTTGTTTTCAGCTGTGAAGCAAAATTTTGTCGCTGGTGTATTTTTTTTTTTTTTTTTCTCTGCAGATACCTCTTTGTGTATGTGTGGCTGGAAAGAAATGTCTTTCTCTTCCCTGCTCCACAAATCACACGGTATATTAGTACTTGGAATCCTTCCAGCTTTCTGTAATCTATATTTCAGACCTTTAACAATGATGGGCTGAGAGCCCCTGGAGGTACCAAGTTCCACATCCTCTGTGAAGATTCGTGTATGTGGCAGAAAGATACATTTTCATGTTTGATTCTTGAATAATAACAAATAACAGTAATAGTAGCTTAAAGAGGAGAAGAGGTGGTTTTTTTTTTTTTTTTTTTTTTTTTTTTTTTTTTTTTTTATAGGAAAGGGCCCGTTAAATAGCCTGCTGGTGAAACGTGCACGCTGTTTTCATTTCCTGCTTCTGAGGCTTCTTCCTCAAGCTACAAAAGTAGGTTACTTGTATGCATTCCTCTGCTACTTCTAAAGTAACTGTAATCCTTCAGCCGTGCAGTTTTGCTAGAATTTGTGTAAACTAGGGGCAGGAAAATGTTCACCAGAACCAACCCTTGTAATCTCCTGTTTTCTGCATGCGAAATAAAGCTTTGGCCTGTTGGGGAACAAAAAATATAAGTAGATTTGTTTAGGTGCACTGAATAAACCATTAAGATAGAAGAGCTGTATTTGGACAGTATAAACCTTGCATTGGCATAACCCAGTTTAACCCATTCTCTGTTGGAACAGCGTAGCCTTTGCATGGGAATCTGTGCTAGCATAACTAGTGTTACCAGCTCGTGGTGTTAAACCATGTAAATGGTTGTAATAGGTACAAGGTCTTGCATTTCTGGCCATGTAAATGGTTGTAATAGGTACAAGGTCTTGCATTTCTGGCCAAGTGTTTCAGAAGCAGGAGATATGCAGAATGTAATGGGAGTTTCAGATTTGACTTTGCATTTGGATCTTAATGATTAGAGCCATGCTATACAGAATTGTGCTATACAAAATAATCGAAGAATTGTGCTGTAATGTAATTGCAATTATGCTGTAATACCCTAGAAAAAAAAATAGTAAATTGATGGACTAGATGATCTCTAGAGGTCCCTTCCAACCTTAATGATTCTGTGATGCATACTTCAGTTCTATTTAGTTTCAGCTGCTTCAAGTTTTATGCCTTGCTGCTTTTATTCATCTATGTAAGACATGCATGTTGCAACTAATTCTTTTCTAAGGGTTTTTCTACGGGTTTTTTTTTTTCCTTTTTTTTTTCCTGTATAGTCATCTGAATTGAAGCCCATAGGAGTAGATGGAAGCTTTTCCACATCCGTTTCAGTAAGATTATGCTAGGTTTAAAAACTGTTACTTTTTTTTTTAACTTTATTTCTTACATTTTTACTTTAGTGTATAGCTAACTATAGGAAGAGTTGGAGAAGAGTAAATCTTATTTCCTGAAACTGTCTCTCAAAGATTAATGATGGTGAGATTAAGCTGCCCTTGATTCTACTGTTTAATCCAGCTTTCTTGGTTTGGCACCCTGGAAGGAACAGGATAGCTATTGGCTGCTGTTCCTGCATATCAGCAGTGGCTCAAACACCAGCAATACCAGCTTCAGACAACTGTGAAAGAAGGGAGAAAAACCACGCTGCTTCTCTTCCCTTTCCTTGTCCCCATACTCTGCTTTCCTGTTCCCATAGTTCTGAGATATGTGACACCTTTGTCCAAGACTTTGTCCTCAAGATCTCCTTGCAGCACAGGTATAGAGCAGCGCAGAGCTCCCTGAATTGTGCCTTTAGAAGGTATGCAACATTCAGCTTCTAAAACCTTAGGCTACATTTTTTTCCTTGTGCCTATGAAGTTACTAGGCTCTTATTACATTAGGTGAATTTTACAAGCCTGCAAAGGCAGGAAGAGTGTTTATAATGAGTGAGAGCAGATCCATTTATGTAAGGCTTTTAGAGCTCAATAGCTTGCATCAAGAGTGAGGAGCAAAGACCATTTCCCACAGAAAGGTGTCTCATGCAGTAAAAAGCTTCAATAGTAAAGAGTTCCAAAGATTCTACATTTCTGTAAAAATCAGTGCTTAAACAAGAGTCAGTTTTGACTGATATATATATATATATATATATATATATATATATATATATATATATAGAGGAAGGAGATGGACCAACAGCCAGAAGCTGTAGGCAGAAAAATTTTTCTTGACTGACTGTTCTTTGTTGTGACTCATTTCATTTCTGATTGAAAGGGATATGTTTTAAAAAAAAGTGTTTTAAATGCCATAACCTTTCTATCATTTAATAGATGTTAATGATAAGCTTTTAACAAAAATATGTGCATATCAGCACTACAGATGTGATAAACAGATATCATAGTTTAGAGATGAAGTCACCTTTTCAAGGTGAGGGTTTCTTTACTTCTGGGATTAGGGGTGTGTGTGTGTGTGTGTGTGTGTGTTTTCCTGTGAAAGGGGGATAAAAAAATATTCTGGGAAGAAAATGTGGTTCAGGTAAACCCCAAGCATTGCTTAGGGATAGAAGTGTTAAGAAATGAAACTATTTTTTTTTCACATTAGTCAGACTTTCACTGCTGATTTAGGCATAGCATTAGTCTTAGTTTTGCTTAGTGTGCTGTAGAAAACTTAGCACTGCAGCAGACTGCAATATAATTCAGAGCATTCATACTAAATCGATACCTTGGAAAAGCCCCTAAGTACTGGAAATAGCTGACAAAGCAGACATGTCTAGATGTCTGGGAAAGTCTTATTGCATTTTGATGCAATCATTTCTAGTTTCACTCCCTTGCTAAGTAGCAAACTGATAAATATTCATCAAGAAACCTTCCTACTAGCTGTTACTTGCTGTTTAGCTTCTGTTTGGAATTGGTATTATAAACTGATTAAATATTTCTTATTCATATTCTAATTTAAGGGTCTAGAAGTGAAGAATATAACGGAAAAATAAGCTGTTACAACCATGTAACCACAAGAAAAAAAAGTCTAATGCAGAACTACACCATGAAACAAATTCTTCATACTGCCTTGCCCTCTCTGGGTTTAAAATGCAGTGAGCCATATCTCTTCCACTTTTTCTTTTGGGAGGCTGTTATATAACCATTCAGCTGTTCCTCTTACTGTTATTTGTATTCAGCCAAAAATTTATTTTGCTTAATTGCATCCTGTTACACCTAACTGCAAACTGGGAATGTATAAATGAGTCCCCTCCCTCTTTTGAGCCAGAGTATGTGGCCTGTACAGAAGTATATGAGACTGAATGATTAAAGTTAGTGAAGTATGGCGTATTTAGGCTCCAAATAAGTCAGTTGGATGTGGCAGGACATCACAAAACAGTTGGAGTTGGAAATGGTCTCTGGAGATCATCTGGTCCAACCCACCTGCTTAGCAGAAGCCACATTTGGAATAGTTGTTACAGTATTCAACCACCCTCACTCTGAAGAAGGGTTTTCTTCCGTTTGGGTGGAACTCTCTGTTTCAATAGAGTCGGGCAGTCGGGTGAGGAGCGCCCCGGGGCCCCGTCCGCGCCGCCGCGGGCAGCGGGCAGGGCCGGTCCCGGGCTGCCCCGGGGCGGCGGGAAGGGCCCGGGCTCTGTCCCGGTCGCGGCCCCAGGGGAGCCGGGGCGGTCGGGGGAGCCGGAGCCTCCTGAGGGCGACCCGCGGAGAGGGGTTAAACTCCACGGGCTGCACCTTGCGCTCGGCCTCTGCCACCCGCCAGCGGCTCCCGGAGCCTCCACGGTCACTCCGCGCTGTGAGGGCACCGGCACCTCCTCCTCACTGCTGCGTGTTGGAAAGCTGGTGAAGATTAACGGAGGGCATGGGGAACGCTTCCGTGCTTGGGAAGCTCTGACGCTGCGGAAATGTAGCGCAATGGTAGCAGGGTCCTTCCCTTGTTAGTTGAATGGTTAAAACCCTTCAGGTATTTTTCTTTTGCAGCGTATAAAGGAGAACACTTTGCCTTGCCTCAAGGCTCCAAGCAGTGTCTTGCAGAATCTAATGAAACGAAGGTTACCGGGCAGCCAAGAGGTTTCTCTGTGACCCTTCATGGCTAAATAGGCCGCTTTGCCGCCGCTTCCTTCCTTCCTTCCTCGCTCGTCCTTGCTGTTGGAGCCAGCTCATCTTCTGCTCGCGTTCCCAGATGCACCCGGGGTTGTGGACTGAGGGTGAGCACTGCATGTTCAGTAAGCAATTCCTAAAAGTTAACAAGTCAATAAATGTGCAGAGTGATCCTATTTTAGAATATCTCTAGCATATAGTGGAGAGAGCATTGTATATATTGCATGTCTCTGTCTCCAGAAACCGAGACAGAGTTATATGGGATATTGTGAGAAGGGATGCAGCTGACCTAATCAGTTTGCTTTATTTCACAATTGGTTGAGAGCAGACGCTGACATCGTTAAATAGAAGCATCCTTGCATCGAATGCTAAACTCTGTCCTTTTAATACCAAAGGGAAAAAAGCAGACTGCCTACAATGTACAGCCATTTTGAAAAGAAAGCTGATTGTGGGTGTGTAAGCATTTGCCATGGGAAAAGTACAGTTCTGAATGCAAGCCCACTAATACAAAAATTGTATCGAGAGGAAATGACTCATTTTATTCCAACGTGTATAAAATGTACATTTACATACACTTTTTCAAAGTGTTTATTCTCTGTTATTTTTATGGGCAAAATCTGATAGAGTATATACCAATCCATTGCAGATGTAGATAGAAATGGTTTTGATCTACACACATAATTAAAGCCTCTTAAGCCTAATTGGGGGCGGGAGAGAATTACCCAGCTCCTGTCATTGAAGTCTGATATTCCGATTCACATGCTGCCTGTTGGCTGGAACGGCATATGTTGATACAGTGGGTGGATGGTAAAGTCCATAAATGAAGTACTCTATGTCCCCTTATTTTGGTTGTACATCATTCATTCATGTTCTGTTGTATTATTGAAAGCAGGATTCATGGGTTGTGGGGAGCACCTTCTGTCTCTGTGGGGCTGCCAGATGCAAATATAAAGAGTGTAACTATGTGGAAAAATTTAACTTAACTTCTTTATGCATTTATTTTCACTTAAAATCTTTTAATCTTAGCATGTTCTTAAAAGCTTTTCCAATGTAAGCACCCCTCGTTTGGGGGGCAGAGGAAAGAGAGAAGCTATGGATTTTCATTCCTGGATTGTCCCAGGCTGCTTCTGCAAAGTCAGATCTGTCGTCTCCGAGTGCCTACTCGAGCCAAGTGTTGTAGCTCTTGGTGCTGACTGCATTTTAGCAAGTGTAACGTGCCTTAGGGGACTCTCTGTGCTTGAGAGTTCCTGTTAAGAACAGAGGGGATGTGATCTCAGTTATCTGGAATTAAAAGCTTTAGTTGCTAAGGCGGTGTAAAAAGCACATAATGGAGATGGAGTGATGGGCCACTTGGCAGCCTGTAACATGTTTGAGAGCGCTATAGGTGTTTGGTAAAGCCAGACTGTGGAGGTAAATGCTAGTTGTGCTCCAATACCATCTTCTTGGATTGCTCATACAGGTAAAATTTGTTTCCCTCTTCTGTTCCTTCTAGCTACTAGCCACCCCTAAAAACCAATAAGCAAAATAAAATTTTGAATTCGAGCTTGACACTGGAACATTTAAGCATCTCATTGAATAGAGATTTAGCAGTCATTTTTTTTAAGCTGTGTGTAAACTCAATAGGAATACTTGTGGTTTATTATTGTGCTTTCATATATCAAAGTCTGGAAATGGCTGGTTGCTTTACACTCTGTTAGAGATGCATTCCATGTGTAAAGGTGTGTGGATCAAACAAGCTTATGGTTAAAACTGTGTGTTTAAATGTGTGGAAAAATTTAACTGTGATCCAATAAGATTGTGGCAGAGGGCAAAGACACTCTAACTTTCCTGGATTTTTGTTTTACACTCTGATGCAAAAACCACAGACTGAACTGTGTAAGTAATTATACGTTTATAAAAAGCACTACATGATGGTACAAGTTACTGTAGCTGATCATTAAAACAGAAACTACACAGTAGCATGTAGTTTCTCAGGGCTTGGGAAGCCTTCAGGTTGTGGATATCGTTTGGTGGAACAGGATAAGTCAAGGAAACTAGAAAGTGTTTTTTGTTATCCCTAGCAAAAGCCAAGGCCCGTGTTTTTTTTTTTTTTTTTCCCCTCCCCTTTAATCACCCGACTAATCTCTCGTCGTTGTATTCTGCTGAGTTTCCGCTGTTAGACATTAAAAATGTAACTTCCTCCCTTCCTGCTGGCGCTGCCTTCTCCTGTAGGAAGGTCTCGTAGAAATGTGTAAGCGAACCTGAAGTTATGAGTGAGAATTAGAGCAAGTGGTGCTGTCTGGCAGCGCTAGTCTCCCATTTGTTCTCCTGCAGGTGTCCGCCGCAGCCGTGCTCGGGGAGGAGCGGGGGGGGGTGATTTTCCGCGGCGCGCGTGCTTCACACGTGGAGCTCGCGGGAGCCGGGCCGAGGGGGCGCGCGCCCTTCCCGCGCCGCCGCTTTGTGAATGGAGCGCGGCGGCGCCGCTATAAATAGCGCCCGCGCCGCGCACGTCACCGGGCGGGCGGCGCGGGCCGCGCAGCGCGGCCGTGGGGCGCAGCGGCGCCGCGCAGCCCCCGCGCCGCCCCCGGCGCGCTCCTCGCGGCGCCCCCGCGGCCTAGGAGCGGCGGGAAGGGCGCCCCGCACCGCCGCCCCCCGGGCGCCCCGCACGGCCGGGTAGGTGCCGCGTGGCCCGGGCGCGATCGCGGGGCGCGGGGCCTGCCCTCCGCCGGGGAGCCCCGGTGCGGCGGAGCTCCACGAGGCGCCGGGCACAGGCAGAGGGCTCCGAGGTGCCCGCCAGGCGCTTGGCACGCGGAGTGCCGCCTGCTCGCAGGCGCGGAGGTTTGGAGGTTTTCTTTCTCCTTCGCTTTGGTTTTGTTTTGCTTGTTTGCTGTTGTGCTCCCCTGCCCCGCTGTGTCTGGAGTCTGTTGTGGGTTGCTGTGACAACAGCAGGAGGCTGTACCGGGGGCTCCTGCACACATTACCAGGCACCTGCCGACGGCTTCCATTTGGGGGCCAAAGAAACGGTGTGCAGAGGAAACAGTGCTAGGAATTGACTTGTTCATTCAGCCCTAAATGGACTGTGGGGCATCTGATGTGCAGAGAAATCAGTCACTGGATGAAGGGAAGCAGACAGACAGCTCTGAGTTGGCTTCATGGTCAAAGCCTTACTCAGGCTTCTGAAGGTGACAACAAACTTGTTAAAAATGATAGAAAATCCTTGAAGCTCCACATATGGTCACAGTGAGAGCAAGGAAGTGAAGCTAGAATATTCTCAATGACTTTGTTCATCCTCAGTTTGTGTACTATTTAAGGACACACAGCTGACTCAAAGCCAAATGTTCAGCTGGAGCTGCAGCATGGAAGCTGAGGTGGAGATTAGTTTGCTCAGTGCTTGAGGGGAGGTCTCCAGCCAGAGCACTTTCTAGGCAAAAAAAAAAAAAAAAAAAAAAAAAAAAAAGCTGTGTGGAAAACACTCTTGTTGGGCTCTGCCAGAGAGTGCCATGCTCAGTGTAAATAACAACTGAAATAAGCATATCCATAAAGAAGCTGCATTTCGGGGTTGGGAATCACAATACATGGAAGCAGAACAGTGTAGTTTCTCTTAAGTAATTTTCTGAAGTTGCTTCACATTAGATTATTCTTTTCTTTTATATACATATTGGATTTATATGCCTAGTATTGCCAGTAGGATATAGAATGTATCTATTAGTGGGAAAAAAAAAAAGTAATTTCGTAGGTTAAATATTTATATAAAGTTCTTTATCTCACAGACATAATAAAGAGTATAACATCTGGAACGTGTTTGGGTGCATAAAAGTATTTTTATCCAAGAAGGGATGAACATCAGCTTTAGATTCAGAGCTCTCTAAAGCTCTTATCTTTTTAAAAGCTCCAAACTTGACAAATATTGTAGTGCATTAGGCTGAGAGGAAGAGCCGATCACTCGGTAAGTTCTGATGTTTGATTCTTTTCTAATACCTTTTGCTTACAAGGAGAATGCTTAAGTCCTGAGCCCAGATGTTGCCCTATACTGAAAGAGATGAAAGGACAGGGAGGCCTTGAAGTAGGAGAAGCAAAGGAGCAGCAGTGGCTGCCATGCTTGTCCCCCTCTCTCGGGCCAGGGGAGCACGGACGTGTTGTAGAAGGCAACACATGTGCTTGGAACTCCCTCCAACAGTGCCAGGTAGAGGGGACAGGGAAAGGCTGCATATTGCAGCATGTCAGAGCTCCTAGCAAGGACCCTCTGAGGCTAAGGTACTCTGATCAAGAGCCGTGTGAATATATCCTTGGATCACTTTCCAGAAAATAAACCAAAATCTCATGCTGAAGGAACACATGGTGGTATGTTGTATGAACTTGAACTGATGTGTTCTGCAAGATATGTTGGGCCCTTGGTTTCTTTGGGCAGGCTCAGGAAAATGAAATATGGACTCTCTTTAGTTATTCTATTTCTGTCTTTTTCCTTCCTGTCTACCATAAAAGATAAAAGATGGCACACTCTCTGTCATTTTTTATATATTTTCACAAATGAATCTGTATGTGGCACTAGACACTACAAGTAAAACTCCATATTCACTCACCTCTGGCACAATTCAGTTAATATCACTGGTTTTGCATTGGAGAGACGAACTTGGGACTTAAACCAGGATCTGAAAGCAACATTTATCTGAAGTCTGCTATCTTAAAGGATCTCTATTCTACTCAATATTTAGGTCTGTGGAGTTTTACCTGCTGTCATTGAGGTATCTTGCTCACTTTTTATAGTTTCCTTTTACCATTCAAATGTGGGAGTGAATAAAATGCAAACAATATTCTTCCAATATTATCACTGATTAACAAGGAGGAAAAAATATGAGAAATGTCACACAAAGTTCAAGAAAAAGAGCCAGATTCTGACTTTTGGAAGGAAAACAGGCACAGAAAGTGAGTTCTTCAACAGTTGTCTGTACTAGAAGGTCACCAGTGTCTCTGGAATATTCTGCTTTTTGTTAGTAGCTCTAGCAAAACCTGATAAATATTTTCCCCACAGGAAAACACAGAGGTTGGGAGAATGCCATGCTGGTTTGTTGTTGTTTTCTTTTTGAGGACGTTTTGGGAGTGCTGCTCAGAATAACTTCCTCCCTAAAGAGAAAGCACAATGTCAACACTTGTCTTTTTAGATGGGTAAAATCCTTAACACCCTCTGCTAGCGAATCAGTAATCTAACACTGCAATATTCTGATGCTGCTACTTACGTAAGGGTGAAATGAGGAACCACAAAACCAGCAGTACTCATCTGTGCTCCTTCAGTGATACCATTCCCTTTAATCCCGACTTTTCTATATAATCTGGGATAGTGAAATTTGCTCTGGGTGTTGCAGTCACTAAGGATACAGCTTTGCCCCGGTGATATTGATCCAGGTAGCAGACCAGGAGCCTGCGTGCCTGGCACTGCAGTGGATCTGGTGAAGGAAGCAGTTGATACTGAGGGCCCAATATCAGTACCGGGCACATGGCAGGAGCAAAAATTACCTTTAATCTGGTCTTGTGCACTGAGCAGCTGTTGGTGGTGGGAGAGGCATCCTTCTCTGGAGGGTCCTCTGACAGGAATCCAGTTTGCGTGCCCTGTGGTCGCTCATGATGCCAACCAGAGCTCGGTAAGTGGGCAGGACTGGGAAATTTGCTTCCTAAGTGTATTTGTAATCTGAACTGAGAGCTAGTGGGTTTTTTGTTTGTTCTGTTGTTGTTGTTTGTTTTGTTTGTTTTTGTTTCTGGAAGGAGGACTAATTTAATACTCAGCTCATGATGCCAATCCATGGTTGGCCGCTTTATGAAATAACAGCAGGGATGGTGAACCTGCCCAATACCAGTCTAAAGAGTGTTGTCTGCTCTTCAGTTATGACAGTTCTCAGCCACTTTTTTTTTTTAACTCCAGCTGCAGTCCTCACAGTCCACCACCTCACCATAAACTGATCTACAGAAATCAGGACTGTAGCCAGGCTCATCCTGAATCCTGACAAAACACCTCACCAAAGCTAACGCCAATCTTTAATTAATAACGTTCCTGCTACAAATCATTTCCCTCTTTCAAGGGGTGGGTCCAGTGTGGTGAAACCCTTCTCGCATCTCTGCACAGCAGAAGGCAGGAGCATGAGAAGCCGTGAGGGGCACTTTCGAGGTAGACTGAAGAAGGCGATGAAGGAAGGAGTGGCAGAGTTGCAGTCTCTACCACAGCTCAGAACTCCGTGTGTGGGAATCCGACATGAGCATTTCCTAAAGTGATTAAAACATCCTCCACTTGCCACACAGATTCTTTTCTGGAGAGGTGATCTCGTTGCAGAGGGTGTTAAAATGTAAGACAGGGGTCAAAATAATGCTGCCTACGCTGCTCACTGTAATCAACTTTTTATTTCTGCCCTTCAGGTCTTCCAGAATCTATCAGAAAATTTGAAGTCTAGCCTGAGCTTTGTATTTGGATCTGTTTTGCCTGTTAAACTGTGTATCATGTCAGGTACTTGTGGGCTGCCTCTTTGAGGATGCTTGAGAGTCAGTTGTTCTACCTAAGGCTGGATGTTCTGTATACTCAGTATTTGGGCTTTGGGTCAGTCTGTGTTATACAGTAACACTAGAAGAATTTGGTTTGCTGATGCATCTGATTTTTGGCGAAGGCAGAGCAGGTTAATGATCAACAAGTGTTGTGTCATCCCGGAGGTAGGCTGGGTTTAATGAAGGGTCCTAATAAGTCGCCTTTAGGAAGAGCCCCATCCAGAATCAAGCATGCTGAGCGGGAGCAAGAAGCCAACAGGCTTCTGATAGCCCAAGTCGTGTGTTGTTGTTCACTCTACAACTGCTGCAAAGAGCCTCTGACGATGATTTGACGAAGAAGTTCTCAGGTAAATAGAGAAGCCTGTTCTGTCTTCAAGTTCACACGTTCTTTGGAGGGTAGCTCCTTGGCCATGGTCAAGCTTTCACTTGTCTTTTAAAATTGTGGGATAGAGTAGTGATTATAGTAGCTGAATGGAGACTTCAGGAAACTGCTTGCTTTCAATAGGTAGCATGGAATAAGGGTAGCATCCCATCTTAAATCGGATGCTTATTGCCAAACGCAGTTGGGAAAGAAGCTTGAATTTTTCCCTCGTGTGTCCATTTCTTCCTTCCGGTCTCTTCTGCAGTCCAAGAGGGATCATCCTTTCATGCTGGTTGCCTGCACATTTACTAATGGTGGCAGACCCGTGTTCCTGTATCCCAGATGAGAATCCAGTGTGAAATGCATCATGTCTGTCCTTGTGCCCTGCTGGTCAAGTCATCTGATCTCAATCTTTGTTACGGTTTGATTCTTTGATGATGACAAAGTATAACTTCTATTTTCTAATTATCTCACTTTGACCCTCATGTGGTTTAATAATATTCCTAACCTTAATTTACATTCTGTGAAAAATATTTTGTGATAGTCTTTAAGCAGCTGGTATAGTTTATCTGGCATTTGATACCATGTTGTGATTTCTTTCAGCAATTTACTGTGTGGAGTTCAATATTCATTGATTAAACTGAGCAAAACAACAAATGGGCCTTTGACCCCAGCTCTTTTTCAGATCAGAGCTGTCTGTGATCATTATGTCCTTGTCCAGCTGAACTGCAGGTCCGCTTGCTTTTCCCCTTGCATGTGTGTGTTAATGCAGTTAGTCTCTGAGGTGCTGTGCTGCAGCCTAGATGTTCACAACGAGCCTTTCGCACCCTTGCTGCAGCTCACGTGCTCTTTGGTTCTTGCCACTGCCTTGCAATTGGCATGTAAGATGGTGACTGCAGTACCTGAAGAACTTCACATTTTATTTTGCCTTCTCAGGTTTCCATGGTTATAAGCAGTATAATTTTGTAATTTTGGAATGAAGATAAGGGCATATCTTACTCTTGTAAATCTTTCGATACTCCTTTTGGTATGATGTTATGAAATGGTTCTCAGAGGGAGCTACTCCAAAAGTATACTCCAAAATAAGTCTCCAAAATACATGGTTGGATAGGGTGCATCTATAAATGCTGCTTCACGTGTTTGTTTTTTGAGGGAAGAGTTTGTTTTTCAGGAATCAATCTTGAAGATCTTGCTACCTTTCCACTGGACTGAGTTTTTCAAATAATTCTCACACCATTCACGTCAAGTGGCAGGAGTTTTTGATATCTCTTTTCATTAGATTACTCTTATAATTGCAACATTGTAGCCTTGTTTGGTGACGTGGTTTTTAGAAGGATTTCCTGTTTTGACAGGTTTGGTCAGGTTGCTTGAGAAAGCTTGGAATTACTGATTTCCTTTCTGCAGAATAACTTGAAGAAAAGCTTTACAGAGTAAGGAAGTTTTTTAATGCCAGCACTTCCAGCCTTCCACTTAAGTGCTCACTGGCTTAATGCAAGAGCTAAGGAACGTGCTTGCTTGTCTTTCTGGTAAGAGATGCTGTCTCAGCTTATTGGATGCTTTTAGGTACAGAGCCAAGAGGTAAATGCTTGCAGGATCATTCCATGATCTCTGATTTATGTAGACACTTGATGATTTGTTTGTAGTGGTTTGCTGATGAGAAAAGTCCTCATCTGAAGAGATCTTTGAGATCCCTTGTTCTTTGCATGATCTTTCTTCGTTTTCAGCCGTCTGCTCATCTTTCTTTAGAAGTGGATTAAGCAGTTGAATCTTCACCACTTTCTTGGTGAGAACAGTCATATTTGGTCTGGTCTTTTCTGTAAACTTTAAGCTTTGTGCTCCTTTGATGGCCTTTCTGTTTTTCTCTGGCCTTTTTTTTTTTTTTTTTTTTTCTTCCCCCCCTCCTCTCTATGTTCCTGACAAATTAAGCTATTGCCGGTTTCAGGTCGCTCTTTGCAAGTTTTTCATTGGTCCTGGATTTTTTTTTCTTTGTGTTTTTATATTTAAAATTTTATATAGACTGAATTGCTCTTATCTAATCAGATTTTGTTCTGGCTCCAGGTGGTCTTCCCAGATGTCAAATCTAGACTTTTTTTTAAAAAAAAAAAAAAAAAAAAAAGTTTTGCAAATACATGTTTGACATTTTTAATCAGTGTCATTATGTAATAGATTTATTTCAAGCTTAACCTAGAGGTTCCCTTGAACAACTGAACAGAGCTGTATCCTCAAGATTTTAAAGATATTCTAGCTTTAATCACTCCTGCGGCCAGAAATATTCTGGCTACATTTGTAAACATTTAATCCATGCATTACTACTTGTTGGTAGTGTTATTCTTTGCTATAGTCTGTTTTTTATCTCAGGTTTTTAAAAGTCTGCGCAGGCTTCTGTCCATCACTCTTTTCAGGAGCTATTTCTGTTTTAATCCCTTTCTGAAAACTAGAGAACAGTATAAAATGATCTGCATTTTTAATGTATAGATATTCTATATTTACTGGAGTGGATTTAAGAGCTTTGCACAGCAAGGCCACAAAGCTCTACTTTTGTTTTTATTTCCAGTTTATTTTAATCTCTGTCCTGTGCAGTTCTGAGACATGCTAAAAATATCTTCATTAGGTTGCCATTGATCTACAACAGGGCATTCAAGCATGCTGTGTCTGAGCTCTGTGATAACTCGCCTTTAATTATGTTAGTAAGTATATCAGAAATTTTAAATCAAGCTTTTCTTCTTAATTTTATTTCCATATGTTTCTTTTCCAGGAATCTCAATTAATTGTACAGAGTTTTTTGTATGTTACTTTTATATAGTTTTGCCTAGTAATTTTAAACTGGCTTTGTTATCATCTTCAATATCTTTTTAATATTCCAGACTATACTTAATATGTGTTTTGTGTATTTTTGCGGGACTACCATTTAAAAATGTTGTGAAAAAAATTTAAATCAGGTTGTTATGTAAAACTACAGCTAATCTGCATAGCAGCATCTTAATGGAATATTGGGTTTGAGGAAAAAAAATGTTGGGGCACCTCTCTGCTTGGCACTTTAAACGCAGCCAGACACACTGGCTTCCTGTGTTCCTTCATTTCTTATAGTCTTGTATAGTCTTCCATATTCTGCCTGAGCCGCCTAGTCCATGAGTGAATAAAGTAATTTAATGCCACATACTATGTCAGGGGATTGCTTCTTGCTCTCCAACTTGAAAGAAAACTTTTTTAGATCTCTCTCATATCCCACATACTGGGCTGTCCGAGCGGTCGGCCTTGTGGGAGCTTGCAGACAGCAAGTGACTGTGCTCGGCTGGCAGGTAACTGAAGGGTGAGTGAAGGCCTCTGAGCTGCTTTCCCCCATGGCTAGCACCCTTTCGGGATGCACAGGGTGGCTGAGGTGAAGTGCTGGAGGCAGGTTCTTACCCACGTCGTTTCCCTACCAGCTCACATGGCGAGTGGTACGGCGGGGCCGCGAGGGTTTCCATGCGGGAGCTGCTGTACGTGCAGCTGGGCAGCCCGTTACCGCTCTGCGTTGGTCAGGCCGTGGCTGCAGCTGTGGGGGCGCAGGCCGGTGCCAGGACGCGCGGCTGGTGCCACGCTGCAGCCCGGGGCAGGAACGTGGCTGCAGCAGAAAGAGAGCTGCGTGCCACAGCATTCCCGCCCAGGACCACGAGGACGTGTCAGTAGTGGCACACGGAGTAGACAACAGCTGACAGAATTGTCTCCAGGTTTGTCCCAATGACACACAAATACAGATTATAGCCATTTTGGCTATTTCTTCTGCAGTGCATACTCACAATCTTAAATGAGCAAGCAATGTTTAGTCCTAATGCTGACTTTTGTTTTTGCTGTTATATCACTTCAAGTAGTGAAAGAATATACCTAAAAATGGTGTCGGGCTATAGTAGCTGCTAATGCATGCTTTCTCTTAGAACATAGTGCCTCTGACACAGGTAAAAATGAATAGCAAAAGAGGTTGTATTTATTATTTTAAGCAGCCTGACAATTAATACATATTCTATATTTGCATGCAAATGAGCTGTGAATATTAAAGAAAGGGAAATAAATCACTGGGTGTCTCTAGCTGTCATATTTTCTGCTCAGGAAAAATGACCTGCTCCAAACAGTGACCTATGCTTGGTCAGTTAAGGTGCCTGTAGGTTTCCTTGTTGAAATAACTGTCAGGCGAGTACTCCTGAGCGTGTTTGTGCTTGGTGTGTTCCCTATTTCTTCCTCCTTGATAATATTCTCCAGCAGAGACCAGTTTGTTGAACAGACTACTAGAGTTTAGGAAAACAAAATCAGAGATGTTGAACTTTGATCTCGCATTCTCCTTATATGAAAATGACTGACTTTGTTGAGAACATACGAGATGTGATTTTAGTCTTTGAAAGATACTTGTTTTCCAACTGATGACCATATCCATTTATTTGTTTAATACATTGCTGAAGAATATTTAAGCAAATGTTTTCAGTAAAAACTTTCTATCAGATAGTATCTTAAAAAAAAAAAAATCCTTACAAAAAAGAACTTGTAAGTATACCTGAGTATCTGCAAATTTTCCATGAGCTGTTTGGTTTCAGTTTTGTCTGTGGTCTGTACAAACATCTTGGAAAATTTAAGAGTTTGTAATATATACAGGATATAGCGGGATTTGAGTTAACATAGGGTGTGTGTTGTAGAGAACAGAGTCCCTGGAGTCATCTTACAAGTAAGACATTATTTCCTTGGTTTTATTGTGTGCATGTAATTAAAACCCTCTGTGGGACTTGGTTTTGGCTGTGTTATTTGGACAGTCCTAAATCAAATCTCAAATGGCCAAAAGTGAAGAAGGCAGGTTTATACTAGAACCCTTCAGGTTAAACCCACTGATGTCCAGCTTCTTCTGCCTCTTAGCATAAAAAGTATTAACAAGAGGCAAGTTTGTTCTAGTTGTCCTTGTTTCACCAAGATCTATCCGTGCAAATAGGCTTGTGTTTACAGAAACCAAAGTGAAAATAACATGTGAACAGCATAAGCTTATTGCGATCAAAATAGTCCAACATTTCCATAACTGTGTGGTATTTAAAGGAGCAGCTCGTTTCCTTTGGTACAGTTTACTGCAAGCTTTGCCTGTAGACTTTGTCCTCTTCAGGCATCCGGGAGGAAGTGGAAGTAGAAGGCTGTAGTTCTAAATAGCACAGTTCATGCAGTAGAAGAAAACAAGTGCAACTGTCTTGTTCCAGTTCTCGATAAATGGACGCTGACATGGACTACGAAAGGCCCAACGTTGAAACTATCAAGTGCGTGGTGGTCGGAGATAACGCCGTGGGGAAGACGCGGCTGATCTGTGCGAGAGCCTGTAATACAACCTTGACCCAGTACCAGCTGCTGGCAACTCACGTCCCCACTGTCTGGGCCATCGATCAGTACCGGGTCTGCCAAGAGGTAAGGACAGCAGGTCTACAATATACAGAGCACATGCTGTGAGGTTGTACTATTATTTATTGGTGAGCTCTTTCTTGCCAGAATACAGCAGTGACCTCAGAATGTTGTATACAAGGGCTCTACTGCAGCCGTTGCCTCATGTGGAAGGAAGCCAGCATCTCCCCAGCTCATGCATCCCAAAGTTTACCCAAGTTTACCAAAAGATAATAGAAGATGTATATTCTGCAGACGTTTTGTAAAATGTGGCATTTAAAACTACATGTGCTGGACTCTTTCAATGTATTGTGCTTTAGATCTTCTTGCAGGAGAAATAGAAATGTGCTGGTTTGATGGAGGGAAGGACAATGTAATGTGTGTTCTGTTTTAGGTCCTTGAACGCTCACGAGATGTTGTGGATGAAGTGAGTGTTTCTCTCAGGCTTTGGGACACATTTGGGGACCACCACAAAGACAGACGTTTTGCTTATGGAAGGTAAATTGATTCAAACTACATTTCAAATAGCGGCACTAATAAAATTTTACAGCAGAAAAAAATCACAAATCTTAATTTTGAAAAACAAGGACTTAAAAACAATCAAGGGTATTCATATTCCTGCCCACTTCAAAGAGGATTATCCTACTATAAAGATTAAAAGATATAAATATTTAAAAAGCAGCACAGTTTTACTATGCTACATTTACTTGTACAATACACTAAGCTCTGTCAACAAATGTTGTCCCATTTCATATTTTAAAGAACATTTCCAAAAATCAGATGGCAGTTTTACAAAACTGGAAATCAGCATTCCCTGCCTGTATAAGCAGTGTAGGATATAATTGCCTATTTAGTGCTGAACTAACAAGCAGCAGTGTTGGGAAACATCACGCTTATGTGATAGACTTTTTATTTTATTAAAACCCACAATGCTGGATAGGTATCTGGTCTCTTCATAGCAGAGCTCACTGCATTAAAGGTGAAGATCTCATGTATTTTCTTAATTAAAATTATGGAAGGGAAGGGGTTGTCTTCTACAGATATCAAGGGTGTGTTAATAAATGGATTAACCTTGGAAATGGCAAAAAAAAAAAAAAAAAAAAAAATAGATTTTTCCAGCATGTATAATGTAATTTCAGCATAGTTTCAAAAAGGAGCGAAGCCAATGACATGCTTGCTTTTTGTGTAATAGTAATTAGATCTGGCCTTGCCTCAGTGCAGACAGCAGAGCAGCTATCAGACATTTGAATACATTTAGAATGAGAACAGACTGCCTGTATTGGGTGAATAGAGAGGAAGATGAATTTTAAAGGTTATTTCATAACTGTCATTTGAACAAGATCTCAGTCCTTATTTTTACTTTCCTGAACTTCCTTTTTCCAAGGTGATCATGCTTCCATAGATAGATTTATTTTTCCAGCTCAGAATATCCTTTGTATAGACCCTGCTCCAGCTTTGAATTCCATGCTGCTGAAATGTACTAGTTTAGCGTTTTCCTTCTCTCTGTGCCCCCCGATGAAATGAGTGACTTTACAGGACGCAGGTCTTTTCACTGTCCCTCGGGAGCTTTGGAAGGTTGCTGCTCAATGAAGTTCCCAGATACATTTTCTTGCTGTAAAACTCTGCACAGCAGTTTGTGCAACTCCTCTGCTGTGCTCAGCCTGTGTTGGTGGTGAGTTTCTCTGGGAGTTGTGAATCTACTTGAACTTTCAGGTAACAGGAAAGGTGCCCTGAGCGGTTAAGTGTTTCTGTAGTTGATCTAAAGGCTTTCGCTCTGTTGCATCAAGAGCTAGAGTAGCAGCACCCCCAGCATACACTATCTGTGCAATTCAGCAATAAGCAGCTCCATGTGTGAGAAGTTATTGATTTTAAGGTAGCATTGGCCTTAATATTCAGTACTACTCAAGTATGTGAATAGATACTGCTTAACATTTAGCAACATGGAGATCCTGCTTTGATAAGTATGGATGTAACTTAACATTTCCTCTAACCATTCCTTTTTGATGCGGCCTCATGATACTCTGCAGCAGATACTGTGTCACTGAGAAGATTACTAGAGATTAGGAGAACAAAATCAGGCACGTTCTGTGCTCTGATCCAACATTTACTGACAGGATGGAAGAGGGGGAACACCAACATATTTAGCTTCTGATCCTGCAAGCAGCAGGAAGGACACAAATAACTTGAGTTACTGACCAGAACTGAACCCACATTGAATCAGGTTGCTAAACTGTGGTCCATGTAAAAGGGCAGTTCGGGAAGCCTAATATCTTGTTAACATTTTCTTGTTTGTTTGTTTCTGCAAAGTTTGTTAATGCAGGAAGTAACTGGAAACTGCTATAGTCTGAGGAAACTTTTATGAATAGCATTTCAGGTGGATTTATTGAACATGCACGTTTATAGGAGTCATTTCAAATAGTCTCTGTACATTGAACTACAGCCTTCTCATAGTTAAGCTGTATCTTGCAGTACAGTAAAAATGTAGTTTATGTTAAACTGCTCAAGGCAAAACCTACAGCTAGCCAGTGTTTTCTGTTTGTCTGCCTGAAAGATCATTTAACGAGCTATTCCTTCAATTACCTTTGAAACTATTTTATGCAAAGTAGACTGCATGTGCCCCTTATGCAGGGGGAAGTTTTTCAGGTGAACACCCAGCCAAGACCTCTAATAGTCCTAAATGTGTCATGACAAGAAACAGCAAGTCATTAATTTACCAACTACTCTTTGGAAAACATTGTTCCATACAGTTTTGTAAAATATTGCTTAAATAGGTTATGCTATGAATGACAGGCAGAACAGCTAGCAGGACTTACTGCAAAGATAAATACTTAATTTGTTATTTTTCACGGATAGAAGCATAAAAAGAGTTGGACAGAAGGAGTGTCTTACCATTATATTTTTTGTGGGATTGGGAGGAACATTGGAATTCTGTTGAGAATAGGTAATGTTTTTACAGCCATCGTTTAAAATGGGAGTGTAAATATTGAGGTCCAGATTGCACTTTACTGTGTAGTGTTGAGTTCAATAATCACAGTCCTACAGGAGCCTTGGGAAACAAACCCTGACAAACTAAGGGAGAGGGAAGGGAGGAGGCTGGACAGACTCGTGGAAATATTTGCTTGTGGAGTTTTCTAACATGACAGTTTTTTTTCTTGCTGTACTTGTGGTACTTCAGCTTTGGACATATCCAGTCCAGTTCAGCCTTGGCGCTACGTTGTTGATATTGTCCCGTGGGGTTTTATTTGGTGCAGAATTGCTCCAAAATGTTTGAAGATGACACCAGCTGTGATATGATCAGTGCATCGGTTTCTAGTTCCTCGCCACCTCTTCACCTAATAACCATCTAACCTCAGTGCTATTGCATCCTTGAAGCCTACATGTTAGCTGGGAACTTGTGATTAAGCTGAAGTTGCTATTAAGCACCAGCATCCCTGGGAGGCACCAAACTGCTTGTGCAAAGACAGCAACATACCTGCATTTGCATTTCTTTTGGCGTGGCAGGGTTCACTATCCTCTATTCTGCTGTTCAACCTGGCTTTGTATGAGAGTTGTCAACGCGTCATTGTGCTGAAGCTAATTCCAGAAGGAACATGGAAGAAAAGGATTGGCTTGCATATATTTCTTTTTCCTTTGTTTTCCAACTTCTTTTTTTTTTTTTATTAAGTAAACATGTTTCACTAAAATTTTATTAACAAATCAAATTATTATTTTAGTTATTTGATACAGGCAGTTCTAGAGTGTGTGTGTGTGTGTGTGTGTGTGTGTGTGTGCTCACATGAGCACAAATCTGCAAAGAGTTAATTCAGCCCCAATCAAATATTTATTCTCAGTGCTATGTGTTTTGTTGGCTAATTCAGCCAGGATGATTTATTTACTTGTAACTTAAACATGAGCTGTAGACCAAACAAAATCTGTTCATACGGCATGGACAGAAAACAGCTTTTTCCTCATGAGTTACAAATGCGAATAAACCTTGCTGTGAGACTGCTGACAGAGCCTCTTAAAATATGTTTAGTATTGCCTCTGTAAGGCTCAACTTGGCATATGTGTAATATATCTAGAGCAGCAAGAAACTTTCAGTGCACAAAGTCTTCCTTGACTGGAATGAAGAAGTATATATCAAAAGTTATTTGCCGTATTGCATAACTTTACATTTTTACTTGTGCTCATAAGTCACTAGCTGGGAGGGGCAACCAAAATCTTTGGGAAATGCGTAACCTGGGAATTGTCTTTCTGTAGGAATCTTCATCACAGTGAACTATTTCTTTGTGGATAGGTACTAGGTAGTCTTTTTTTTTTTTTTTTTTTTTTTTTTTTTTTTTTTTTTTTTTTTTGAGCTGTTTTCTGTTTCCACAGCTAAACATCTCACTCTGGACTTCCTCGTGCATATGCCAGAATAGGGAAAACCATCGTGCACCAAACAGTTATAACTGTTTTAAAGTGAGTTCGCTTATCAAAAACTCTGACGCCAACTTACCAGGTGAAATTTCTTGACAGCAGTATTTTTTTTAAGTAACAAATAATCAGCTGGTTTTGATGGAAGTGCAAAGGAGGCCAAAGAGTATGAAAGTTCATATTTTCTCCCCAGAATGCATCTAGCTTCTATTAATGTTCTATTTTCACGTCCTCCATGACTTCATAATTCATTCTCACACAAGATACAAAGCTGGCTCCATCATTCCTCCTCCTTCTCTAGATTTCTTTCCTCTCTGTCTTGTCCCTGCCTTCCTACCTGTGTACTTAACTGGCACTTATAAGGAATTGTGATTTTACTGAGTTTTAGGGCCTAACTTTGGATCTTCATTTTTCTTGTTTTGTCCATCCTTACATCTATCCCCTACCTCTTTTCCTAAATATCGTTGCTTCAAATCATGTTTTATGTCAATCCTTTATCTCTGTTGAACTCCATATCTTTTTATGATGGAACATTAGTTTCTGCTGTTTTTTAGAGGATATGAGTGGGAGAGAAGAAATGGATTCGTCTGTTCTTTCTGTTATTCTTCTCTACTATCTTTGATTAAAGTTGGTTGGCTCTGTTGGCTCCAGAGGGATAACATGCTATTGTTCTCATCTGTACAATGGCAGGAAACAGATTTGAAAAACTCGTCTTTCCCTTTTCGTGGCTTGTCCCTATTTTGTGAGTTTTATTTCTCATTATTTTACCTTTCTCTGGAGCTGGCAGTCAGTCGAGATGTATGTTACCAAAACATTCTTAGTTAAATCTTTTTGCATCATATTGTGAGTTTTGGTGTTTGCCTTGGATTGATCAGAGATATTTCAATTTTTCCTGTGCCTTCTTTTACTTTTGCTATCAATTTGTTTACATTTTGGCCTTTGATTTGGTATCTGGGCTTTGTGCTCTACCCTTTTTACAAACAGTGATTTTTGCAGGTAGAGAACAGAATTTTTTGGTCTCTACCAGCCTCACGTAACTATCTCCATAATTGTGTTTGCTGTAGAATTTTTGTTCCTACATAAGGAATGAGGTAGTCAAGGTCTCTGCTCCTATGGGGAAAGAATGGATGTATGAGCATGATATTGTGGATGTGAATAGTGCCAACATGCTTGATTTCAAGGAGAGTTTAACTGGATCCAGGCTGGCCCAGAATCATGCTGGGGTAACTCACAGGCACCTTATTTCAGCTGCAAAGTTCCATTTAACAGTAAGGTGGTATTTTTCATATGTAAAAACTGAACCAGAGTTATGGAAGATTTTGCTTCCTAGAAAATGAACCAAAATCCAAGACTGCGTCAGCAGTCCTTCAACTTAAAATATATATTTTTTTCCCCAATGTTTTATTGTTTGCTGTTTTTAGTCCTGTTGCTCAGTAGACATTTATACAATAAGAGCTCTTACCGGTTTCTGCAGTGTGAGGTATTTTAACCCTTCTTTGTGATAGCAAGACTTCTTTTTTTGTCATTCTCTGTACATGCTCCCATGGGTACTTCAAAGGAAATGGAAAAGATTTTAAAATGCATACTTTTAAAACAAGTTGTACTGTTTGTAAGGAATGTATGGGAAAACTCCACCTTGAAGCATGGCCTTGAAATATGTTGTTTTCTTAAAGGTAGCTTTGCCTTTTTTTATTGCTGTTGTTTCCTACTAACAGTGAACTTGCAAAAGATTTTGGAAATAGATCTGCGTGCTACTCACCACAAAATCTGAATGTATTTCAGGGCATTTTGAGTTTCGCACATTACACCAGTACTTAAGAAGCTTCCCTGCTGTCGGTAAAGTATAGAACTAATTGATTCTCCTGCTCATGGCCAGGGCACTGCATGGTCTTGCCCTGCCTTACTTGGATATCTTCAGCTCCTACCATGCCAGGCACCCCTGCATTTTAGTTTCCCTGGTCTCTCATCTGTTATGAGTGTGTGCATATGAGTCCTGTGTATTCAGGTCATTTTGTTATGCTCACCAGTCACTTACAAATGTTTTCTCATTTCATGTGATGGCTGCAACCGCATTTACTAAAAATTGAGTCCACTTAAAACATGTTATCGGCCTTGCTTATGGCTATCTGCACAAGTTGTTGGGTTTTCTTTTATTGTGTTTGTTTTTCTCCAGCTCTGTGAGATGCATGCATGAAAAATGTTGTACAACTGAGTGAACATCTGTCTTCAAAATGTATACAGATGGGTGTGGAGACATAGCAAGATTTTTTTCTGCCATAAATAAGATTCTGGTTTTAATTCTTAGATGGTCTTTTATTATTCCCAACACTCCTGTGTCGAGGAACTTCTTAGAGCTGGTGTAAGCAGCCAGGCTAACCACACAGTTGTTCCTCTGAGGGTTGCAAACCCGCACAGGTGAACCCTAGAGATGTTTTTTGTGGAAATCTGCCTCAAGCAGGATACGTGCAGCTGTGTGCAGGTCTCTGAGGAACCCCAGAGGGAAATTATGGGAAGTGTGTGTGTGGGGGGGGGGGGGCGGGGAGAATTAAAGGGCAGAAGAAACAAAGGAAAAACAACTTTTTATTGGTAAATAAACATCTCTGGATTAGCTGTTTTGGTTAAATCCAGACAGTCTTAACAGTTTGGATGAACCTGTATCATTTTGCTATATAAAGTGGTAAGAATAGACTCTTTTAGTTCAACCCTGCTTCTTCTCAGAGAAAGCTGAAATCTAGAAATGGAAAAAAAAGACTAACAGGAGATTTTTTCCTGATTTTTTTTTTCCAGTCTTTCTATCTATTTGTAAAGTTTGACTTAAATCAAAATGTGCAACGCACTTGTAGTCAACTAAACTACACTTTGTCTATCCTTAAACTCATTCTGTAGAATTTGACTCTTTAAGCTCTCTAAAAAGAAAATGTGTACTAGTCACTTGTCCTGTAGAAAGACAAGAAGCCAGGGTGACACTTGAGTCTTCCTCCTTTGCTTCCCTCAGACTCTCTGCACTGATTTCCAGATCAGAAACATCTCTTCCAGACCCGTGTTTCTCACAGGTTTAATCTCTTCCTCTTTGTGAACAGAACAGTATTAATGCTTGACTCTATGGCAGCTGATACCCTGCACACATGGTGAGCAATTCTTTCATGAAGTAGTTTTCCCCAGTGTCACATAGGTTATAAGCTAGAGGGAACTGTCCTTCCTGGGCAGCATGGTGTATGCCTTTCAGAAGGCAGCCTGTTTCTTTAACAAGACTCACCCATGTCAGGCTATCTGCAACCAGAGTTTATAGTTCTAGATTCAGATCATGAGCCAGTCAGATGAGGAACACAGTTGCTAAATGTGAGATGTCATTTAATATTGTTACTCCCTTGAATGTCATCTAAAATAAATATATAAGGGAGGATGAATACATGTTGGAGAGTCATTTGCAATGCATCTTTATTGGAAGAAGGATCAGCAGCATGGCATACAGGTGCAGTTGTAGTACAGTTTATTATACCAGGACCGCATCCATAGCGTGAAAGCTATGAGCTTCCAGGTGCCCCAGCTAGAGCCTGGGTTCACGGGTCTCAGCTCTGCCTGGGCCACACTGCATGCTCTTCTGCAGCAACTTGTGATCTTGTGCACCTGGGGCAGTTCAGAGCTTGCGTGCTTGAGGCTCCCAGGATGACAGCACACCACGTGCTGGTGCCTGCCAGAGACTTGGTTCTTTGGAGGGCTGCTTTTCAATTCTGAAGGCTTAAAAAGTGCTAGTTGTTAGTATCAGAATTTTTACTCATCCAGGTTTGGGCACATGTTGCTGAATGCACTGAGGTTAATACTAGGCTTCTGGATGTCTTACCTCTCGCAATATTTGTGACCCGTATTCTATACCCACAGAAGCCTCCTATAGGTAATCCATAACTGTCTTGGGGGCTGATTTCAGACATGCATGTTTGCATTAATGCATGCATTAAAAGCTATTTCTGCAGCTCCATGGAGAGCATTTGAAATGCTTTTATGCTGGACAAGTCAGAAATTATGAGTTCTGGTGATACTTAAAATATGTTCAGATGCTTCAATGTGTGGAGTAGATGATTCATTATTTCTTCTGGTAATGAAAAATATGAAAAGCAGAAGTAAGAATAAGCCACTAATGCATTTCTAACATGTACTACTGAATCTATAAGACACTGTCTCAAATATCTGAGATACTGTCCACCTTTGCTGAGTATTTGCTAATTCTTACCTTTATTTCATGTGGTATTTCAGTATGGAATATCTATATGTGTAGTAAGTGTAACCATAGACTTTTGCTACGGTTTGACAAAGGTGTTAGGCAACAAGCAAGACATCTTGTCCATCTGACCTGAATCCTAATCTAGAAAGAAGATGATGGAGAAGAAGTTGTAAAGCAGCCTTCAGTACTCAAGTCTGTGAAAATGTTTTTATGAATCATTCCTGAATTTTACTTGGAAATGGTTATGAAATGTGTTTTCAAAACAAGCCACTTGTTTTTTTTAAAATACTGCTGCAGAGGGAAAGAAGAAAGCAGAAGTAAAATTGATTCATCCTTTCTCATTGTCCAAGTAACTAAGACACTTAAAATGACACTAAATTAGAGGGTTTTTTAAAAAAATCCTCTCTTTTTAACTTTCCTGGAAATGTAAAAACAACATTGTGTGGGGGTTGTTTTTTTTTTTTTTTTTTGCGCTTGGACAATATTAATGCATTATTTTAACCTGACAGGTTCTGACTTTTAAGAACAGAATTCAACAAACTTTGTATTTGGGGGTTGGTTATTTGTCAACGTGCCTTTGAGATTAAAAGGAAATACGTGTATTTAATTCAAGTTCCCAAAGTACTGTTGTTCCCAAATGTTGATGATCCTCTGTGGACAAGTAATCTTAGGTTTTACAGTCTGCAGTTTGTGCAAGCGGTGCAAATCATGCTTATGACTCGAATGAAAGCTTGCTGTGTTGTGGTGTTACGGTGGGTGGGTTTGAGGAGCTGACAGACCTAGCTCTGGTGCTGATTTCATGTGTGAACTCTGCATGTACCCAGTGAGTGCCCAGTCCCCCTGTTTATGATAGAGGAGAATTTATTTTGCCTTGTCCAGTACTGAACTCTGAGGATCTTCAGTGAGGGGAGCCCATGTTTTAACTTGGGCTAAATAACATGCAAATTACATATTTTATTCCTCTAAATTCTTTTCAAACTCCCACTGGAGCTGTGTTTTCTTCTGATTTTCTGAGAGAATTGATGTCTCCTGGTTTGTGGAGCCAAGAGGTTTGGGTACTCATGGCTGCAATCGTTCCTCTGGCTTTAGGTATTAATTTCTCAAGGGCACAGGACAGTCTGTCTCTCTAAGATGCTTAGGTAGAGTTAGACCCAGCCAGACAGCTGACATTTGCCTTTCTGGCAGCTTGGAGGATCTTGAGTGAATGAACAGTTGTCCTGATTAGAGGATGTGGGCCTCTGACTTTCCATTGCAGCTCTGCTTTGATTTCTGCTTTCTGGGAGCTAAGCAGATGTCACTGGGGTCTAGATTTTGCCTTCCCATGACCTTGAGCAGAGTAAGTTTGAATCTGCAGAATGGTTGCCTCGGGTGGCTGTAAGAGCTGTGCACTGGCTACTTAGCCTATCCATTTTCCTAACTTTTTCTGATTTCAAAAGCCTTTGTCTTTAAATGTGGTGGATGTGATGCCATTTATATAAGCTACAAACCTGGAGCAGGAGCATTTCTCTCGCATTACATTCAGGCTTACAGCAATACCTGTATTGCATGTAGCTATCTTTAGAAACAGCCTTGCTTAGCTAGATCTGTGTCCTTGCTGAAGTGTAGATAGCAGCAATACAGAAGAGGTATTTCATTATTTAAAAGGCAAATGTTAAGATTCATTGCTGTTGCTCTATTCACTATACAATATATTTGTGCTAAGTTAAAGAAGTGAGGTGGACATGGTAATGTTGAGCTTATTCTGCTGACAGGAATAGCTTTACCCCCAGAACTCCCCTCAAGTTTTATTGAGTTTCAGTTCACCTTTTTTTTTTTTTGCGTGAGAGGTGTATTATTGAGGCTGGTTTTACATGTATAATTCTTCCAGCATTTACCAGAAGGACATAAGAGCTTGAGAATGCCTTTCTTAATACTCCATCCTGCTTTCTA
This sequence comes from Tinamus guttatus, assembly GCF_059628265.1. Taxonomy (NCBI): domain Eukaryota; kingdom Metazoa; phylum Chordata; class Aves; order Tinamiformes; family Tinamidae; genus Tinamus; species Tinamus guttatus. Next base: position 949,627 of record NW_028288780.1, read on the forward strand.
AACAGTGAAATTGGCCCAAGTTAGCAAGCCCTGCGGCAGATGCTGAAGCACTTCAGTGCCCTGGGGCAGCAGCTTTGATAGGCTTCAGTGGTGGTTTGGTAGCTGTAGTGCCAACTTTAATCCCCCACACTTCCACTTTGCAAGGCAGTGCTGTGGTGAAGCACTTCTGGTTTTCCCGAAAGCTGTAAAAGCCTGCCACTAGTGTCGTATGCTGAGCTTCCTTTCATTAGGATCTTTATTTGGGCTTGGGTCATCAACATTGCTCAAAGTTCTGCAGGAATTTGAGGAGCTGACAGACCTAGCTCTGGTGCTGATTTCATGTGTGAACTCTGCATGTACCCAGTGAGTGCCCAGTCCCCCTGTTTATGATAGAGGAGAATTTGCTGTTTTAGTGAGTTAGCTGTTAGAGTTGTTGGCAGCGCTGCTGTGCAGCGTGCGGGGCATGGGGATTGTCTTAGGATCTAAAAGGGCCCTGGAGGTTTCTCCATTACAAGTTCAGAAGGGTTCTGGGCCTGCCTGGGCTTTGTGTAGCCTGTTCTAATTCTCAATGCCAGGGATCCTCAGTTTGGGACATAGGTGTCCAGTTAGTATTATTTGAGGAATACTAACAGCCTCTGGATAACTGTGGAATGAAAGTGGAGAATGGCAAGCCCTAGCTCTTTTCCTAGTGACCTCTTTGTATGTGTAGAGATCCCCCTTCGGTGGTGTTCCCAGGTATGTGGCTTTGTGCTGCCGTGCTTTCATGCATGGTGAAATGGGTAGCTTCTATCCAACCTTTGCACGAGTAACCTGGATTTTGACGTGGGGTTTTAGTGAGTTTTTTAAAGCATACAGTGGTTTCTATTTGGATTGATGAAAATAGGTGAAGCTGCGGTGAAAAGCAAGGCAGTTGATTTTTAATTTTTGTTTTCATGTTGCCTTTCTAGGTCTGATGTAGTTGTTCTGTGCTTTTCAATTGCTAATCCCAATTCCCTGAATCATGTGAAAACAATGTGGTATCAAGAAATCAAGCACTTCTGTCCTCGCACACCGGTCATCCTGGTGGGCTGCCAACTCGATCTCCGTTACGCTGATCTTGAAGCTGTTAACAGAGCTAGGAGGCCTTTGGCAAGGTAAAATTTAAACAAAAAACTGAAAAAGTTCACCTTGTTAATTATGTACAGCACCTTTTCAAAGAGAAATGATACTGCGAGGTATGCTTTTTTGAAATAAGTAGATTTTTGCTTTCTTTTTGTTGTTCATTTGTGGTTAGCTCTTTAATAAATGCAGTTTCTTAGTGTATGTTTTAAAGAATGTTTTTGCATATTGGAGGTCTGAAGTTGGTTGGATGCTTGGACACAACTACAATATCTCATTAATAGGAATTACTAAACATTGGCAAATGTGTTTTTTCTCTATTGGAACGTGTGCATCGTGTCCTTTCATGTTGTCACTGCCAGGTACTGTTTCAAACTGATAGAATTCTACTGGGTCTTTTCATTTATTTATTTTTATTTTAATTCTCAATTGAGTTTAATTTTATAAACATGATCCTAGATCATAACAGAAAGTCAAGCAGTTGAACTTCGAACTTTCAAAATTTAATTTACAAGAGAAAGATATTCCAGGTTATTCTAGAAAATTTTTGTTTTCCCCAAATTCAGAAGACTATTTTCTTCCTTTTATGTAAATTTGTGCATTGAATGAAGCTAGATTCATAGGAATAATCATATCCATTATCTTGTAATCGAAATTTTACCTTAACACATATTCATGAATGGGTTGAGTTAATATTTCATGGGCTTTTAGAAGAGCTTGCTTTGTCTTGCTTTTAAATTCTTGACCTTGCAATATATTTTCATAGGTTTGTGAATTTATTAGATTTCTTCTTCTTTTTTTCTGGCCGATTCTTTAAAAGGAAACGTTTTCAGGAAAGCAAACCAAAAAACCCCTTGGGATTTCCTCTCCCCTCAGCCTGGCTTCAGGCAGCAGCGCTTGTATCACTCGAGCGGTTGGTGCCCAGCGCAGGCTGCTGTCCCCACGTCCGTGACTAGCTGGCGACAGGAGGAAGGTGCCACCCAGGCCGGCAGTGCCCGGCACGCGGGCTGGAGCGCCAGGAACGAACCAGGGGGGCTCCGCTCGCGGACGATGTCCGCGAGCGGAGCCCCCCTGGTTCGTTCCTGGCGCTCCAGCCCGCGTGCCGGGCTAGAGCCACTCGGCACCTCCACAAGGTCCCACGTAAGGCGGCTGCAGCCAAGACGGGCCCATCTCCAAGTGGTCGGGTGCAGGTTTAGTCGTAGGCTGCTATTATTTTCCTCAAAAAGCATGAGCTAAGAAGCATTTCCCGTTTCATCTTTACCTTGCTTTGTGGCGTTTCTATGGGATGAGAGTGCCCACTTGAGTTCAAAGGGTGGATGCAAACCAAGATACTGATACAGTATCTGATACAGTATCTTGGTAAAAAGGAATTTATGAAATTATTTAAAGATGAAAGTTCTCAAGCATCCTGTCAGCTTTGCTTGCTGCCAGTTTAACACTTAACATTTTGTGGAAATGGTTTCTATCTATGTAGTTACATTACAAAGACACCACAATGCTTAAACAATTACAGTTTTATGCTATTCTAAGATGCTCTGGTATAGTGCTTTTAGATATGCAAAGGGTTTAATGAGCTTAATTTTGTATTTCATATTCATTTGAATGATATATATTTGTATTTGTATATATTTATATATTTGTATATATTTCATATATTTGTATTTCATATTCATTTGAATCTCAGGAATTGGTGCTGAAATTCTGAATTCTGTGGGTTTTGGAGTAACTTTGTGATGATCATTGTGTGTAAGGGTCTTTTTTTATTTACCTGTAGGCCTATAAAAAGAGGAGATATTTTGCCACCAGAAAGAGGCAGAGAGGTTGCCAAGGAACTTGGGATACCATATTATGAAAGCAGTGTATTTGACCAGTTTGGAATTAAAGATGTGTTCGACAATGCAATTAGAGCTGCCCTGATCTCCAGAAGACACCTGCAATTCTGGAAATCACATTTGAAAAAGGTCCAAAAACCTCTACTTCAAGCTCCATTCCTACCTCCGAAAGCACCTCCTCCCATTATCAAAATTCCAGAGTGTCCCATACCGAGCATGAATGAAGCTGGATATTTACTGGATAACCCACTGTGTGCAGATGTTATGTTTGTTCTCCAGGAGCAGAACTACATTTTTGCTCACAAGATTTACCTAGCTACCTCCTCCTCCAAGTTTTATGACCTTTTTTTAATGGAATGCGAGGAAAGTCCAAGCTTGGATGAAATAAAATGTAACAGAGAAAGTACAGACAGGGATGCTCCGACATCTCATTGTGAGACAAATGAGGATAGTGATGAGGTACCCTTAAAATCTGCCGAAGTCAAACTTCCAGCACCAGGAAGTGAGGACTCTCTAAACACCCTGGACCCTGAAGCTGGTGAAAGTAGTTCTGCAGCAAGGTCTCTCTCATCCTGGGGTAAAGGGTTCGTCAGTGTGCACAAGGAAATGCAAGTGAACCCTATTTCAAATAGGACGTGTCCTGTAACTGTGGTAAGAATGGACTCATCTGTGCAGGCTGGACCTTTTAAAACTGTTTTGCAGTTTTTGTACACGGGGCAACTGGATGAAAATGAAAATGATCTCACAAGATTAGCTCAGATTGCTGAAATCTTGGAAGTATTTGATTTGCGAATGATGGTGGAGAATATTATGAATAAAGAAGCCTTCATGAATCAAGAGATTACGAAAGCATTTCATGTCAGAAAAGCTAATCGGATAAAAGAGTGCCTTTGTAAAGGGACATTTTCGGGTGAGTAAATATACACTTTCACTGAGAAAATCCTAATTATCCTTTCATTCATGTTACTGCCTCTTCACAAACTTGAAAAACTGTGACAACTGACATTGTTCTGAGAGGAGAGAAAAACCCAAAGTTACAGCGTTACCGGGGGCCGGTGTTTTCAAGCTAGGAGTCTGGTGTTTAATTTCTCAAAACCTATACAGAAGCTTTTAAATAAGTGACCTGATTTTCCAAAGTGTTGAAAATCCAGTATCTCCATTTTCAGAAGGCCTTTTAAGTTTATTTTTTTTCATTAACCAATATAAAACCCTAGAGTCATCTGCAGCGGGGGAAGGAAAGAAGTAATTGCTTAAGAAAGTGCAAGTGGAAAGCACACTCTTAAGCCACAGATCCACTTTATACCCAGATTTGCAGCCGTGCTTGTTTCTTTGTTTCTCTGGCAGATGTGACATTTAAATTGGATGATGGAACCATAAATGCCCACAAGCCACTGCTGATCTGTAGCTGTGAATGGATGTCTGCGATGTTCGGAGGATCATTTATTGAAAGCTCAAACAGTGAGGTATTTGTTTGTTCCCATCCATTTTGCTCATAATGTCTGATGTGCTTGGGGAAATTGAAGCATTGTTCTGTAGCTATTTGGGGGTTTGCAATAAGCCCTGGATTTTTTGTTATTATTATTTTTTTTTTCTTCCCGTAAAGAGTTGGGATGTTCTTCTTAAGGCCCTATGTTTAGGACACCTAGGAAGATAGCTTATTTTCTATAAGGCATGAGATGCCTTGTTTCGATGTCATAACAGGATTTTTAAAAATGAAGTTCTAAAAAGGAAAAATAAATAAAGGAAAAATTGAAGCTGTAAGTTTTGTTAAACTTATTTTAAAGATTGTAAAATATATTTTCACAAATCAGAACTGTTACAGTGAGAACACTTGGGGCAGGGAGGGCTTCAAAGAGAGGAATAAAAGTTAAAGAACATGAAGTTTTAAACTGGAAAATGGAGTTGGCTTTCTAGTACCTGAGTAGAAAACAGCACAGGTCTTCACATGCACCAGCCTGTCCCCTTGCATAAGACAGATAGAAGGCAAAGCGTAAAGATCTTGGTGCTTCAGGGGTTTGCAGCAGAAGTGTTCAGGTACCTCCAGAATTTTTTTTCAAATTCTAACATTCTGCTATTCCTTTTTCCTGTATCTTACCATATGCAGAGCTGGCTATTCTGCTTTGATTTCCTTGTCCCCTTTGGTAGTAATGGGTCTTGTTTAAATTAAGAGGGTTTTTTTTTGTTTGTTTGTTTGTTTTTTATTATTCTGGAAGATTATTTTCTACTTTATACTTATTTTTTTTGTCTCTTCTTATACAGCTTTAAACATAATTCCTTCCCAGGGGCATGCTCAGCAAGTGGTTCATTAAAAATATATAGTTTGATAGTAGTAAGCAACATTTGGCAATGAAAAATATACATTCATTTTCTTACAGCCTTTTTTGATAGTAAACTTAACAGACTTAATTCATCTTTGCAATTTAAAATATCTAGCTTTCATTTTCTAGAGTTTAAGGCATTCAGTAATGAATCTGGAAGTTTAAAAGTGCAGGTGGAAATGAATTTGTTGTTTTCTTCGCCTGTCCAACTTTTTACTTGCGTTGTGCCCCACATAAAGTAATAGTTTTATAAACTTATTTACTGAATACTTAATGTTCTCTGCATTAACAAAAATATATTATTAATTAATTTTACAACTAGCCCTTCTTGAAGAACTGAGCTGTTTCCCACAGTGCCTGACGTGTATTAGGGGTTGGTGTTTTAGCGCTATAGAATCTGGGCTTGAATTCCAGTTATTCAGGCAAAAGCTAAAAGCAATATTCGCAAACTTCCGAAGTTAACTACCAACTACAGGAGAACCACAATGGGTCCCCTTCTAGCTAGAAGTACAAGTTGGCTGCTCCCAGGCAGACAGATTAATTTGCATGTGCTTATATTTTGTATACACGTGTACATATATATCCAGTCAACTGGGAGGGTTGCCTGTTGGAGCAAAGAACCTGACTCTGGAAGTGTGCTTCCTAGCGGCGGCATCTTGAATTTTACTGGGATTTTTTATTTTATTTATATATTAAGAAATGTCTTCATTTCTAAAATAAATTGGTGCATAAGTGGCAAAAGTAAAATATGACTTCTATATGAGGAATGCTCGGTTAGTACAGATTTTTCTTTTTAATATCTTTTCCAGGTAGTTCTTCCCAACATAAACACGACTTCCATGCAAGCAGTTTTGGATTACCTGTATACCAAACAACTGTCCTCCAGTCAGGACCTGGACACACTTGAGTTAATTGCTTTGGCAAATAGGTTTTGCCTTCCTCACCTGGTTGCACTAGCAGGTGAGGGTTTGTGGCCTTGTCCAATACATGTCTTCTGCAAGGGCTGAAACATGTCTTAATGGTCTTGCAGCACAGGATTTTGTTACATGTCAAGGAAAATAAGTGTTTTCCTTCTGCAAGGCGGTTGTAATGCAAGTTGATATTTTCACTTGGAAAAAATATTACTTACCTTTCTCTTGCCTTTCTTAGTCTTGGGCTAAACCACCTCAGCACATGGAAATTCAACCCTCGTCTCAGAATAACTTTTTAACCATTTATTTGGACAAAAGTGACCGGATACTACTCAGTTTGCGAATTAAATCAATGAACCCCCAAATAACCCCTGAATTTTGAGGGGGGTGTGTGTGTGGACTTTGCCTTTCTGTAAGTGGGCATTAATTGCAGACTTGCTTTCTCTGAGACACAATAGGAATTGTGTAGAAGTTGTCCAGTCATCCCATCCGTTCCAGCTCAACTGGAGTAAGAGAGGTTGTGCCAGGATGGAGGGTCTCTTGGCATGACAGTAAAGGCCAGAATTTGCCTTCCGCTGCTTTCCCCCAGGCTGAAGTCGCTTGAACTTTCGGGGTGAATCTGCACGGGAGGGAGGGAGGACAGAGCTTCTCTGGTGCCTTGGTCGTTGAACGCATAGTCCTGGCAGGTGCTCTGGCTTTGGCATGGGCTGTTTCTGTGCGAGTGACTCGTTGTCTCCTCTAACAGAGCAGCATGCGGTACAAGAGCTAACAAAAGCCTCCATGAGCGGCGCTGCAATAGATGGAGAAGTGTTATCCTACCTGGAAGTGGCCCAGGTCAGTGTGGACTGTTCTTTAAAGATATTCTAGTCATCTGCATTACTTTTTTTCAGTGCCTTAATGGTTTTGAGCACTGCATCTAAGTGGCTCAGAGTCTTTTGCACTGGCAGTGTTTGACAATAAAACGTAATTTTGTTTTCTTTTGCAAAGCAGTTTTACCCTGTGAACATTAGTTTAATGTTAAAAACCTTTGTCTAAAGAACCTAGGGGGAGATAGGTTGTCTTTCAAGTACTTATTTTAATTTTTCTTGATTGTGTTACTTACAAGATCAAAATTCTCATGGCTGTGTTTTAAAATGAAATATAATGTAAGAAACCTTTCTAGCTTTGTAGTGACAACTGAACCTTGGATTCTTCCCCCATTAAATTCCTGTAGATATTCTTAGACCCGTATTGCAAGGGCTTTTGTATATACGTATATATATTCTTAGAGTTTTGATAGAGTGAGTACAAATCCTACTACTCTACGGTCAAGCAGGTTGTCTCAAACATCTGCTTGAATCCCAGAAACCATGAAAAGGAGGAACTCTCAGTTAAACTGCTCATCTCTTTTTTTTTTTTTTTTTTTTTTTTTTTTTTTTCCTTCTTCCCCCTCCTCCCCCCAAAAAAAGTGCTACAGCAGTCTCCCAAATACAGTAGTACAAGATAAAATATTTTATAAATTGGAATTATTCTAGATTTTACACTAATGAAGAGTTTAGCTCCAGCTTGTCTTAAAGTCTAGAGTCGAGCGATACTGAAATACAGCACATGTTGGCCACCATGCAGGATTTCCTTCAGCTGCTTTGAAGCATCTCTGTGCAATGCCCATAATGATGTTATAAAACCAGAACTGAATCTCTTCCAAGAAAAAGCAGCTCATTTTACTTCATTTTGAATTTGTAAAGTGTTTTTTCTTTGGTTGGAGACAGAAGTAACATGTTTAAACTCTGTTAGGATATTCTCTGTGCTCTGTACTTATACAGAATGATGTGTTTATAACCTAAGATCACAGCAGACAGCCAGAATGCCAGGCAGATACATGTGCTCTCCAAACCTGACTGTGTGGAGAGCTGTGCTTCCTTACGACCATCAGAAACTTGCAGAAGGTTTGGTGTTGAGCTTTCAGCACTGCTTAAATTCTGTCAGTGAGCACAGTTTCCTGGAGAGGTACTTCACAGGAAGGCTTGTAGTAACTGAGAGGGCATTTAGGTGGTACAAACTTATCAGCAAATTCAGGCCTTGTGTGTGAGCGAGTGCAGCGTGCCAGAGGCCATGCACACGAGGCACCTATTCATGAGCCTTTGGGACCACTGGGTGCTCTGACAGAATTGTGCCTAAAGGAGACAAACATGGGCCAGGGCACCCAGAGGCCGTGTCTGAGCCTCAGAAGCTTCCCTGTGGCTTTAGGAGGATGCTGCCACGTAGAGTCCCTGCAAAATGAACCATAACTTCAGGAAATGGAATAAGCTGCTTGTTTTTCTTTGCAGTTTCACAATGCTAACCAGCTGGCAGCTTGGTGCTTGCACTACATCTGCACCAATTACAACAGTGTTTGCTCCAAATTCCGCAAGGAAATCAAAGCTAAATCTTCAGGTATGGACAACTTTGTTCCGCAGTTCTCATTATGTTTCCTCTTGTTTCAGCCCGCCCTGTTCATCAAGCATGAGCATCTAGGTGAGCTCAGGTAGCCGTGCGACTTTACATTTGCTCTCCCTCTCCAGGGTAGCATCCTTCCTATCTGTGGGGGCAAAATTTAAAAAAAAAAAATAAAGCCTAAGTCATTAGCCTGATTCCAGGGCAAGCTTTTTATTCTCTGCCTGTTTCAGCTATGATAAAAGTAGCAGAGCTGTTTTCACACTCCATTCTTCCAGAAAGCAAGCCCTTGACAGGGCTTTTTAATCCTTGTGTGGTGGGCTGAGGCTTCTTGGGTACTGCTGCTTTTGTAGCCTTTCCACTGCTTAAGTAATGCAGAGAGGAGCCTGGAGGAAGCCCTGAGAGGTGGGATGACCGGAGGCTGGGTGAGCGGTTAGGGGAGAGAAAGGCCTTGCAAAGCTTCCTGTGGACAGTCAAGGCAGTTCCAGGACTTGTGTAGCTTACTGGTGTGCTTGGAGGCTTCTGCTTGCTTCTTTCTAACAGATAATCAGGAATACTTTGAGAGGCATCGCTGGCCACCTGTGTGGTACCTAAAGGAGGAAGATCACTACCAGCGAGTTAAGAAGGAGAGAGAGAAGGAAGACGTTGCGCTGAACAAGCACCATTCAAGGCGGAAGTGGTGCTTCTGGAACTCCTCTGCTGTGGTCGCCTGAGCAAAGCAAACAGGTGGAAATCTGTAGCCAGCCTCAGAAATTAGTCTTATTGTTAGAAATAAGATGTAGTTCAGGTTTTCAGGCACTAACTTTGTTCCACATGTGTGCATTTATTATTGCTGTGGTCAAAAGCACAAGCTCACTTAAAGTGAGCCTGGAACAGCTCCTTGAAGTCATATGTATATTTTTGGCTAGTAAGCAGATAAATGTCTACCATTATTACTTTTCTTTTTATACAAAAAAAATCCAGCATTAATGTTTCAAACTCCAATGGGGAAATATTTTTATACTGTCTGGTGTATTTTGTTTAAATACAATTCTGGATTTCATTTTGTTTTACAGATGACAAAATAACCATGTAGCAGCTTTGTAATTAGATTTTAACTATTTTTCCTATGCGAGTACAGTGAAATAGAGAATCCTCAGTCGTAAGAGACCACCTTTAGAATATCCCATAAAAAGTCATTGTAGTCAAAAGATCTAGTTGCCTAGTATAAGGGTTTTTTAAAACTAAGTACTGTGCACTCGTAATATAATTAGATGGTTATTTCCCTTTTCTACAGAAAAGGCTTATAATAAGATCCAATAACTGCAAGACATAGAGTGCTTGATCCTTGTTCACCTGAATAATAGGCAGTATAATTACCTGTTCAGCTGCAGGCAAATGTATTTCTAATATTTGCCATGTAAGTGCAAATACTTACAGCTGTGGGCCATGTGAAATCTAGTGATCCTAAGTATTCAGAGGTTTTAAATGTTTAGATTAAAGAGGATGATTCTAAAATCATTTAGAAGGGCTTATTAATTTATATACTTATACAGGTGTGGACCTGAATATAAAAAGCAGTTACACTGCCTGTATTTGAATTACTGCATGGCAGTCACCTTGTTCCGTTGGGATCCCGCTGCTGCAGCCATTCCTCATGCAGAATTCCTCTTTGCTTCAGTGGAAGCAAGCGAAAGGGCTGCAAAAACAAGTAGGAGCTATTCTGTGTTGTGGCTTTTTGTGAATGGAGAAGGATCTTCACATGCCAGGTCATTTCAGTTTGATCCAGCTTGTTTCGTAGCTTCTCCGAGATAGAAATCAGTGTTAGATGCTGTTTAAGTAGAGTGTGTATTCCCTCTGGAAGTAGATATTCCCAGCTGGGGGCAAATCATGGGGGGAAGGAAGAACCCTGCATTGGGGGGCGGGGGGAAAAAAGCCTCCAGTGTTTTCCAATATCCTGTGTGTTTTTATCAACCATTGCTCTAATGTTGCAGTGTTACACTAGAATACATAAGGATGAGAGAGTGCTTAAAAGACCAAAAAGGAAATGAATATACTGTAGAGCATACATATGCCATCCTGCGTAGTGTCTCAGGCACAATTCCCTAACAAAAGTAGGGTTGTATGGTAGGGCTAACGTTGCCTGGTGCTGGCAGCTCAGCACAGCAGTGTGGATACGCGGGTTATTCTTTTGGTTTTGTTTCTCTCTGCGGTGCCCAAGCGCAGGGCCGTGCAGTGAGCCCCGGTGCGGTAGGTAGGGTGCTGGGCTGGAAGCCCTGCACAGCTCTTGGGAGGTGAGTGCTGAGCAGAGCGGGGTCAGCCTGGGAAGAGGAACGCTGCCCTGCAGCCACCTCGGAGGAAAGCGGGGCCGGACGCCTTCCTCCGAACGATGCGTCGCCACGCGGCGATAAAGAAGGGCTATAAACAACGGTGGCAAATGCACTCTCCCTAATTGCTGGTCAGTGAGACCTGGGGAGGGGAAGAAAGAATGAGAGAAGCCTAGGATGGGATTAGTATTTGTAATCATAAAATGTTCAACAGTTGCATTTTAAATAAGTATTGCTACTAGGTTTTACACAACCAAAGCTACTGTATGATTGTAATCTTGCCAAACTGTAAAGGATGTATAAATGAAACTGAGGTATATGCAATAATATCCAGTTGTACTAGTTATCAGCTGCTATAACCAAGTGGCTGGTTCATTTGGTTAATGCTGTCTATGGCCTTTAATCTTGGTGTTTATTTTGTGTTTTTTATTTTGGAAAAAAAAAAGTCAATAAAACTGTTTAGTTACAAATTTCTCTCAGTTCTTTGAAGAAACTTCTTAAATTCTATATTAGTTACCTCCCTTTCTAGTGTTGTTTCCCAGCAGTAACGTACTCAATGAATGTACTCAACTCAGATGGACAGCATATTAGGAATTGTGCTTGGGAACATTACAAGAAAGTCCTACAGTGTTTGTATATGATTGGAGTGGGAACAAGTTGGCACTTGTCACTTACTTTTGAACTGCGTGACCAAAAAAAACATTGTGACTTTTCCCTGTGGTTTCCAATATTTAATTGCCATGATATTACTCATGGGACATGAAACTAATTAATCATGACAGACACAGGGATGAAAAATGCAAACAAACAGCATGACTTCTGCCAGTTCTGCAGCATGCTCTGAACTTTCTGTAAATAATGGTTGCTCTTGCTTTCCCCCTCCAGGGTTGCCAGCCATTATGCAGAACTCCTGGTTACCTGGTGGTGGGTTTGCAACAACTGCATCCCTGAATATATGCTGTTAAACTGACAAAGCTAGAAAGGTAGTGCTCTTCTGGAGAGCTTGCACAATGTAGTGGGACAGAGCCTTGTCTGTGATTTTTTTTTTTTTTTTTTTTTTTTTTTTTTTTTTTTTTACAGCTCTTCAGCAATGCCAAGGACATAGAAAGGGAGCATGTTCAGCACACAATGTACTTCTTTCTAAAGTGCTAATTTATGAGTGTGTTACGTATCCTACTGATTTATTTTTGGAAGCAAGATTTTATTCTTTGAATTTGCAACTAGAAGTGAAGTAATGGGCTCAGTGCAAGAAGTAGAGACAAACATCTCTCCATCAGATTCTCGGAACTACAAGTACCAAAACAGAAGTTTTGCTCTTTGGACAGTTCTTTAAATGTTATGCTCATTTAGAGAAATTTGTTTATCTTTTGTCTTCTTTTTCCTGGGAAGTCTCACTCAGCTTATTTCTTAGAGGATTTTTGTAGTTTTCCTCTAAGGCAGAGAGGTACTTCTGGGAGCAAGTTCACTGGAGGCCTCCTTGCTGTTGTCTCGTAGTCAGCCTTGTAGTCGCATTGTGCCGTAAGGTAAGTAAAGCTACATGGTATTAAACACGTGTACATTAAGAAGCATTACCCATTAGAAGTGATTAATCTAGTCATCCCTTCCGAGCACTGCAAACATGATTGTGCCAGAGAAGGTAGGAGAAGAGCACTGCACTCTATCAGCAACTTACCCACCTTGAGACATCCTTCAAACACACAACAACTATTCCTAGAAATGTTTGACTTGGAAAACGACGTTATCTTTCTATGTTTTAGTAACAGGCGCTATGGAACCAGCAGAAGGCATCATGAAAATCCCATTCCGAGGGCCAAATCTTCCTTTTCCTGGAACAAAGGTATAGGTAAAGATAGAATATACTAAATTAGATTTATTTTGGTGATTTTTTTTTTTTATTGGGCTGTAATTTTTAATGGATCAGAACTGACTTGCTGGCTTTGTCAGGTAAACCACAGCATTTGTCCTTATTCTCTCCCCTTCGCTAGCTCAGTACTTAAGGTGGCTGCTCGTCACACCTCAGTCCTTTTGGATTTTTGTCCATTGAAGTGGTCCAGCTGCATTTGCATGAGTGCAGGTGTCCTGAAGGCACAACCCCTGTTAAAGCAGGGGGGATGCCCCCGCCCCACACACCGCTGCCTTTGCGCTTCCAGGTGGTGGCTGGCGCGGTGACGCGTCCTCGCTCGCCCGTGTTGCAGAGCTGCTGGCAGGTGCTGGCCGTGTCCCACGCGTGGGATCCGACGGGGCGTCAGCAGCAGTAATCCCCATCCTGCAGGTCTACAACAGGATAATTCATTGTCGTGTAGCCTGTGCCTCGGCTTTCAGCTAAGAGCATATAACTCATGTCACAGGAGCGCTTGGCACTAGGAGGCACAATAGTGATGCTATTGTATATGTATATATGCGAGCTAAATCCCTCACTGCTGCTTGTGTTGGAATCTCCGTTTCTGTCACAATTTGGATCAAGGCTGCAGGAGGCTTAGCAGGAAATTGGAACAACAGGGCTTGCTGGGCAGACTCTTTCCAAACTGTTAGTTTGCTCTCCTGCAGCTTCATCCCTTGGTTTTGCTATCAACAAGTTTGTGGGAAGCCATAACACGATTCACCTTCAATCTTTCCTTGTGTCTCTTTGTCCTACACTGCAATAGCTACTGCTGGTCTTCGCCTGGGCTTGGTCCTGCGCTCCTGGGCCACCCGCAGCAAGTGCCCTGCGCGGAGTGGAGGTGCCAAGTGCCGGGGCAGGCTGGGCCTTGCTGCAGGGTTGGCTGTGGCTGCAGGGGCAGCATTCAGTGAAGCTGGTGGTCTTTCCTAGCTCTGTCTTTCCTTTGCCCAGGAGCAAGTACCAGGAAGGGGAGATTCCTCTGCCCCCCAGCCCATTAACACAGGGTTAGACTTGCACCACAGAGGTGGTTTCCAAGTTGAAACTACATAACTGCATGCTAGGCTCGGGCTTCAGAAGTCTGCCTTTCGTTTCTGGAAGGCAAACGGGAGTCTGGCTGCGAGGCAGCGGCGCTGCCGGCACAAAGCGCTGGGGCTGCAGGGCCCTTCGCCGCGTGGCACCGGGGGCACCAGGAGTCTGCACAGGTTCCCAGGAAACCCGGGAGCGTTCAGGGATGAGACCTGTACAGGGCGTTAATAAACACATGGGAGCTGGGGCTAATTGCCCAGCCGAGCAGTTTCCTGAGTCAGACAGGGAGCCGAAGGCCGGGAGCTGTTGGAGAGGCACCGCTGTCCCTGCTCTGTGGGTCCCCAGTCACCTCCGTGCTGGGGCAGAGCAGTGGCACGGGCGGGCTCGCGCTCTGCCCTGGCACTGCTGTCCTTTTCACTCCAGAAGGATTCTGAGGAAGAGTTCAAGGCAGGGTGATTTTTCTCCCACCTATCCTTTGCACAGTGCATTACCCAGAATGGGTCTTTTCCTGACATTTTGGGGAAACTCCTTCCTTCATGGGACTAGCTAGAACTCATGATGCTCTGCTGTTTGCAGTAGTTCTTATGCATTAGTAAATGCTAATAATTAGTCCAGATGGCTCTGGTGGCAGCAGGCATAGACGATCGCTCATCCTGAGCTTTTTGGAGAATAATTTGGAGCGGGTGTGACTTTACTGTGACTCGTGCCCCGTGGTGGCAGGCTGCACACAGTCCAGCCCTCTGCCCATGAGTGTCTGTGACTGATCTGTCCCTTTCTCATTCTTTGGGTGTTTATCCAAGAGCTCTACCGCACTGCCTCGGGATTGCTGTCTTGGTTGCACAGAGGAGTTGAAGTGTGGAGAGAAATGGTTTTGCTGAGGTCATACAGCTGATCAATACCTGCCCCTAATCTCTTTACCTCAGGTGCAGAGCTAATCACAATCAATCCTTGAATGGACTGACAGGTGTAAGCCACAGGTTCAGCTAATTTGCTGCCTCTCACTGCTTCATCTACTGCTATTTTCTTTCAGGGATCTGTCAGTGCAAGACAGATCTTTTCACTCTTAATTCCCTTTTGGTCTTAATTGCAATACCTGGGGAGTAAAATGCAGCCACCACATTTTTCTCCTGTCCTTTCAGCAGTCAGCTACACTGTCATCTTCTGATTTGACAGCTTTTGAGTGAAGCACTAATCAAGTCAAAATCATCTGATGTGGGCACTTGACGTTTCCTGAGCATCCTCCTCCACCGACACAGTGGTAATTGCGTGCAGGGAGGGCAGACTGGCACAACTGCTGCTTTTGTGCCGAGCTGTCTGCACCTTTCTGGGGAGCAGACCCTCTGGGAAGCCACCAAGGAGCATTTGGAGCTTTTTGCCTCCTAGAGTTAGTTGTCTGTTAGACTGAGGGCTGCGTTCAGCTCGAGAGTGAAGGAGAGCAGGAGAAGGTTGCAAACTCGAAAGGTGGAGAGCTCATCAGGGCAAAACCGGATGCTCTCACTGTAAGAGCTGGATGGCATCAGATGAAACCAGCACAGGCAGATTGCGGTTCAGAAATGCCTCTCTCCACAAATGCTCGTTGAGCTACAAAGTTTCTTGCTGGAGAACCCCCAGACTGAAAGTTCAAAGAACTTCCAGAAACTCAAGGAAAACAGTTGATTAAACACAAGATCACCACCTGTGGTTATGTGATATAAGCCCAGGGCATGAAAGTCTGGAGGAGTATCTCACAAATATCATTTTGCGTTTATTTTTCTCTTGCGTGCCCAAAGCACCTGCTGTTGGCCACTGTAAGAAGCAGGATTTGAAGCCGGTCAGGCCTTTGCAGCGTGATCAGAAACAACCACAGCAGATCACTCAGTAAGAACAATTCTATTTCAATGGAAAAACTAAAGGCTACATCTACAGCCTTTTTGCAGGTGTGAGGAACCATGGTGTTCTTGCACTGCTGTGTGCAAACACGACGTCTTTTTAAAGGAATTTGGATTAAGAACGCGATTGTTCCCGCTGATGCAAAGGCTGCAAGACAGAAGCCCCTTTGAGCACAAGTGTCAGCCACACACCAGCGCTCTTGGGAACAAGGCTGATTTTGCCCAGTGTCTTCAAGCACTGAATCCGGTGAAATTAATCCTCAGTCTTCAGCAAATGCTGGTGACTGTTCTGGGTGGGGCTGTCACATGGAATATGGGGTATGAAGCAGACGTCTCTGAGATCTGAGAGCGCCTTGCATCGTGCAGCCTTCACTGATCCCTGCAGTAGCACCCTCAGGCAGCCGGGCTGCTGAGCGGGAGCCCTTCCCCTTGCTGGGCATTAATCAGTGTAACCCCAGCTGTGCAGAAGTATGTTCAGAATCACTGCTGTGACCAGTGCCAGCAGGGAGAGGTGTCTGTCTGAGAGCGTCCAGCCTGGCGCTGCTTCGAAAGAACTGCGCCCTGCAGCCTCCCCGTCTGCCCTCTCTGCCTTACAGACCTCGTTTGCTTTGCTTGTTCTTTCCACACGCAAACCACGGTCACTTAGGGTGACACACATTTTTCTTGTTGCACTGGGAATGATGTTTCATTATAAGCTTTTTCAGTTTTCTTAAGGCTTTTTACCACATTGCTGGTATAGCATTATTTATTTTCCTGAGTGATTTACACATGCAAGTGTGTGATGTGGTATTTATGTGTCTCTGATGGGTTCCTTACTGGCTAGTAGATCAGTGTTTTTTTTGCTTTTACAGGGCAATTTCTCACTTAAAAATGAGACTTCAAACCTGCTGGCTTTTGCCACCCCACACCAGCTCAATTTTTATCTCCAGAGAGGCAGCGCAGAGCTGGCACCATCCCTGCAACAGGAACTCCTCACTTATGTCCAGAGTGGTGAGGACTGTTCAAACAAGCTTGAAACCATCCCTTGGAGCTGCTTTCCTTTGGTTTTCCGGCTCCATGCCCTTAGATTAAGTTGTTAGATGTATATATGTATCTATATGAAATATATGTGTGTGTAAACATATTACGTTTTAAGTACACACAGCATTGTTAATGTAGTGTGTATGTTTTTATATTTGAAAATGAGAAAGACATTTTAGGTTCTGTCTGCAGTTGGCTTTAAAACTGAAGTCGTTTTCCCCCATTCTCTCCACTGCTCTTGTGTCCTGTTGTAGCTCAAGTTTTTCTTAAGGTACCTAAATGTTGGCACTGGGTGCAGGTAAGGATGGTGTGGGTACCACCTAGGTGGTGGGCATGGTGATAGCCATGTCAGAGTAGAAGGAAGAATGAGCCCAGTGTTTTGTGCAGGCCAAGTAGAGCGATTGGTAGCAGAGAGCTCCTGCCAAGCAGCAGGCAGCACACGAACCCGCTGCCGTCAGCCAGGGAGCCCCCAGCACCTCTTGTGAGGGCAGGGAGCCGCTTGCCCTCCCAGGTGTGCCCGTGCCCACTTGATGTCACAGCACGGCCCTCAGTCCGGTGCAGATTCCTTTTGGGGAGCACCAAGGTTCAGCTAACTGGAAAGCTGTACTTTGTTTATAGAGAGGTGTAGTCTCAATTTTATCTAGGTGTCCCATCCTTAGACAGAGCTCCTCTGTTGCCCAGTGAATCAGCTATTTGAGGCTAGTAGTCAGTAGTGAGCTGGTTATTTAAAAACAAACAAACAACCCCACACGCACACCACAGCAACCCACCTTTACCTACAGGATTTACAGTTTGGAGAGCAGTATTACTTCTCCTTACCCTGTGCCCTGTAAAATGCTGCTCACACCTCACTCCCTTTTGGATTGGGGAAGGAAATATGGGAAATCTGTTAAAATCTGTTAAATGGGGCTGAACAGTAGGTGGTGTGTGACCCAGGAGGAGCTGGGGCTCCTTCCTGGCTGTGCAGACATCGCTGTAACAGACTGAGCCGCGGTGGCTGGAGACAGGGATTCTTGCTGACCTCCCACGCGTGGTCCTTCACGCGCTGCAGACCCCCTTCCAGCTGCCCCTTTGGCAGGAGCTCCTTCAGCCAAGTCTCGGGAGAGCCACAAGGACCCAGCTCTGCTCACGGTGTCCCCCACATGCTGACACTACCTCTGTGTCCTGCTGCCTTCCGTTCAGACCTGCCTTTGCACAGTCAGGTGGAGCACAGCTGTGTAGACAGGTATGAAAGAGCACCATGCTTCCTTGCAGATAGGAGCTTCTGTAGGTTGTTTTGGAGGGGTTTTTCCCACCCATGTGCAAAGGGTTTTGAAGGCTGTCAGCAGCAGAAAAGGTAAAACACATCAGATGGAGGTAAGTGTGCTACAATATTAAGAAAGGTAACTTAAAACCTGAATGTGTTAAGAGACTTAAACAACAGGAGTGGTTAATAACATTTCTGTAGTATCTGAAGCAGTACTATAAACTCATATTAATAAGATTAATTAGTTTAGCACCTCAGCACTTCTGTGAAATGGAACAATTACTCCTCTGAGTAGGAAAGAAGAAAAAGGGCTGAGTGACTCTGAGAGCTACCTGCAAGTGTGCAGCCTGTACAGATAGCCACGTACCTCATTCGTGTTAAGGAAGTGCAGCAAGAGCATCCTCTGTGACCTTGAGCAAAGCTCTTTCCCTTGTTATTAATGGCCAGTCAGGATCCACGGTCAAGATGTCCCACATGACAGCTCATCTCTCAATTTGTTAAATGCTTTACTGCTCAGTCTTAATTAAACGCCTCTTTCTTTAGTGCTGTACTGTAGCGTAACAGCGGGCAGCAGAGACTGATGTCTGAAGATGACAGGACCTCATGGCTGTTTCCTTGCAATAAGCATCCTGCAGTGTTATGGAGCAGCACGTGGCCAGCGCCAAGCCAGGGAGGAGAAGACTTCTAGGGAACAACATTCTGGAGCCCAGAACACAGCGAAGGGAACTGTAAGGAATCTTAGCTCAGGCCAAGGGCAAGCACCCTGGCTGGACAAACGTAGCCCTAAGTTGTTAACATTGTATAAACACCAACCTTCAGTGTGGGATGGGAGGTTCTGCACTAATGAAGAAGTGCTCTTATGTACCTTAGGAGACTTAAACCTTATTTTCTGGCTTAGTATTTCTTGTACAGCAGAAAAAAATCATTTATTAATTAAACCAAAAATCAATTGAAGCTGCATAAACATGAAGTATTTTACCTGGTGGTTGCTTCAGCCATGAGTGCTCTTCCTCCCCTCTGAACAGCAAGCACTGGAAGGACCAAAGCAGCTGCTGCTTCAGCTTTTATAGCCCTCTGCTCTCCCAGAAATCCTTGCAGCCTTCCCCCTCCTTTTCCTCCCAGGGCTTTACTTCAATGGGCCTTGGGCTGTTGCTGGAGGAAGGTGATTGCTGGTCTAGTGTTGTTTTATTTTTGTGATTCTTTCTATTTTTGTCTGCTGAAGTTGTGCTATATTAAGCATGTTAATGTTGTCTGCATTCTGCAAGGTGAAATAGATATTTGGCTCTGAGGTTTAAGTGCAGGAGTATTTTTAGCTTCTCAGGGGAGACAACTCCCCCAGTTTTGACACAGGATGACTCCATAAGGAGTCATCAGCTCTGGCCATGCTTAACATTTGGGGATGGGATCTCCGAGAAGACCTTGAACAAAAAAGGTAAGGGAAGTTTTGTGGACTGGAACATAAAAAGCTTAAGTTTCTTTTGTATTCTGGTACTTTCATTCAATCTCTAGCTGAAATTTTCTTAAAGTAAGTCAAGAATAGCTTTTCTCTCTCTCTCTTTCCTTGGAAGAAGTATGTGCCTGTGTTGTTGTCCTCTGTGCAACCGTGTAAGGATAATAGTCATTTGTAACTGGTCTGTGATTTATTATGTAGGGGATCAGCTTGCTGCATTTTTGGAGGAAACGCTTCCTTTAATATGTATCAATATCATATTCTCTGTGCTCATGAATAGCCTACAACTTGGTACCCTTTCCTAAGCACTATGGAGAAAACGCTAGTGATGGCGCCAGCTGTGGCTGCGCTCTGCGTGGCGCTGGCTCGGCACATTTTCTTCGCCGCTCAGTTTCTCAGTCGTGCCCGGCCCTCAGGCAGGAAGCCCAGAGAAACCCTCCTCGTGCGGCGCTTGACCAGCTGTGGGGAGGCGCCTCGTGCCTGGGCAGCTGCCTGGTGGTCTGTGCAGCGGGGCCTGGCCGGGATCCCGGCCGCGCTCGGGAGCGCTCGGAAGCAGCGGCCGGGGAAGGCCGGGCTGGGGTGCGTGTCTGGCCTGGGGCCTTGGCGCAGGCTGGGGCGGCCGGGCGGGCAGGCCGGGCTTGGGTGCCACCGGCAAAGCCCCTCCTGATCCAGCCTCGCCGTGTGGCCTGGAAACTTTTAAATGAAACAAGATGCCCTTTAAATAAAAGCTAAGACTCTGATAATCCCATGTAGCCACAGAATGTTAAGTTTTCCTGTCTTTGTTTGGCTTTTGTAACTGGTCAGAAAGTCTTTTGGGACCAATAGTAATCATGTAGCCCGTAATTTTACAGTCTGAAATTCTAATTATTAGAATAATAACAATAAAGTAGCAATAATAACCCTTGACTTTAAGGCCAGATCTTTCTCTTACAGTGACTGATTTCTCTTGCTTGTGGTTAACTCCCATTGCTTGAAATCCTACTCAACACTCACGCCGTGTGTTTGTTCAACAGTCCTGTGGGTGGAAGTCTGGAGAGCTGAGCTTGGCTCCTGAACAGCTCCTTGGAAGGCGCCTTGGCCCTTGTGGGCTTCTCAATTTATGATTGTAAGGGCAGGTAGTGAGAAGTCTTTCTCGCTGCTTAGGGAGCTTTCTGAAGGCTGTGTTACTTAGAACAGACTGAAGTTTGTAAGGATTAAACTCACTTGGATTACCTCTCATTCGTCACAAGCTAAGAGCACATCTCACTAGGTACAGGCCAGTCGCTTCATGGAAAGCAGAGTCCTAGAACTGGAGTTTTGAACTGATTGAGCCTTTGGTAAGGAGTTTGTCTGGGTTTGATTCCAGCTTGTTTATCTGGTTGCTGTTGCAGAAGCTCTGCCTTCCCTGGCATTGCCAAGGCACGAGTTGTGACCTGTCACTTGCTGGGTTTGTTTCCTGTGGAATTGGAACCTGCCCGTGGTGAAGCGTGCTCCAGGAATGTGTTTATTTTGCTGTGTGCTGGAGGTGACGCTGAACGGCCGATGCCCCAGCTCGGCTGGAGGTTCAGCTCTGACTTGCAGTGTGAACGTAGGAATCGCGTCTGAGGAGGAAAGCTGGTGTGTGTTGTCTACAACAGAAGGCCGAGAGCCTGTCGCTTGGTTTTAGCTTCCCCGTAACTGTGGCTTTCCACAGGCAACTGCCCGTGCGCACACAAAGCTTAGAGCAGGAACGGCGCTAGAAATCGCCAAGGGCAAATTTATAGCTCCCGTCACCCTTCCACAGGGGCTATGGGGCTTCTCCAAGCCACATTTGCTGAGAGTTACCTTTGTCAGCTGGGAAATTTTCTTCAGATTTCAAAATACTCAATAGCTTTTAAGTCCATTTACTCCTTTCCAAAGAATTTATGAAATCACCTCAAATAAACAGCAGAACTGAAACAAAACCACTGTTCAATGCTGCTTGGTTGCACCAACAGTGCAAAACAGGATCCCTTGCTTTGCAAGCAAAACACTTCCTCTACTTAAAATAATTAATTGATGGATTAAAATTTAAGGAAATAAGCTCAATTACTTTCAGG
The DNA here is from genome assembly GCF_059628265.1 of Tinamus guttatus. Taxonomy (NCBI): domain Eukaryota; kingdom Metazoa; phylum Chordata; class Aves; order Tinamiformes; family Tinamidae; genus Tinamus; species Tinamus guttatus. Next base: position 971,029 of record NW_028288780.1, read on the forward strand.
ATAAATGACAAAATGAAGGTGTTGAGAACTATTTTTTTCTTCAAAGCTTGAAGAATGGAGAGTTTATAGAAACACCTGTGTTCTTTATTATCTGTAATCTTCCTTTTTTAAACCCAAGGTTATTCTTAACTAAATGTTTTCAAAGTCTGTGATAGGCAGTACTGGAGAGAATTGTGTATAGCAACTTGCCAATCTATCTAATGTGTATTTTAATTGTAGCATTCTGTACTGTCAGCGCTGAGATTTGTTCTGTTACTGACATGAGGGCAAATGGCGCTCCATCTTTCTCTAGTTTTAGTGCCCTGCTTTGGAGGGATTGATCTAGTTTGTGTTGTGTGTGTGGCAATAGTCAGGGGAATCTGATGGTAGGAGGTCTCTCATTGTTTCCTCGTAACAAACAAAAAAGCATCTTCGTAGTTTTGTTGCTTGCAGCATTTTAGTGACAGGATGAACGTGTCACATTTTCCAAACCCCGGGTCACTTGCAAGTGAAGGTCGTGTGAGTATCTCTCTTCTAAATCTGGGTTATGTGCATTATTTATGGCATGTAGCCAACAAGCCACTACTGAGGAAGCTTCTTTCTGAGTGAACACGTGAAGATGCAAGGTTTAGCATTGCTCCAGGAGAGGTCTCGCCTGAGGTCTGGGTTCCCGAGGATGAGCAGGAGTCAAACTAGTCTATCTCTCTACAGCAGAGCTCCTGTGAGTTTAAGAACTTGATACGGCAACTTGCTGGGTGTTGTCAGTGGCAGATTTTACCAAAGACTCTTCTTTGGCTCAGTGGCTGTCCCCAGAAGCGCTGTTAGGCAGGGAGGTGGCTGGCTGTGCTGGATGCAGCTCCACGATCCTCTCCCCAGGAAAAGCCTCGGTGCAGTGAGCCAGCACTGGTGTTTTTCCATTTCCTACAGTGAGAACGGCAGCATCCTGGAGCAAGACACCTGCTTCACCTGCTTGTGTGTGTTTATGGTCTTTGACCATATGATAAATGCATTCCTAACTAGACAATAGTACAAGCAATTGATAAAGATGGGCAACAATTAGGGTATTTTTCCTATTCCCAAGGCTGGTTAGGAAAGTTGTGTGTCCTGTGTCTCGTTCCGCATTCCTGCCTCAAGCAGCTCAGTGCACAGGATTGTTAGTGCAAGCCTTAGTTAAATGCATGTATATCACTGTATACATTAAAACAATGCTTCATACACCAGCAGTTTTACTAGGCATGTGACTACATAATGCCATGCCTCGGAGCAGGACCAGCTCCTCTGAGAAGTATTTTAATTTTTAGCCAAAACTTTTGGCTTTGGGAGAGCCCCCCAGGAGCAGCCAGAAACAAGGCCCTGCTGGGGGGCAGCTGCCCAGCTGGGGCAGCGTCGGGCCTTGGGCAGCAGAAACCCAGCCCGGCTGCTGGAACCTGCCTGCAAGGGGCAGTGCCAAGCACAGGGGCACCTTTCTGTCCCTGCCTCAAGCACAGGTGGGAAGCTTGGAAGTCTGCAAGTTTAATTTCCAAAAATTCCGCCCAAAACTAGTAAGTGGGGCCAATTGGTAAGAACCTATGCAACCAATTAGGAGTCTGGTATAATGTAACTATATTGACTGGCATTTCTATGGTACTTTATTAGGCAAAGTCATTCTGCTCATTAATTTTAGCATGAAATAGCTTTACAGAGGCTTTTGTGCATTAACCTAAGTGATTCTTCACTGAAGAAAGAAATCAGTGTGTCAGTATGGTGCTGGACATCTTTGAAGTTAGGAAAATCATTTAACTGCCCAGATGTTTCATGAAAGGCTTTTCCTTCAGAGAGCATTTTCAGGCTGGCTGCCTCCCAGAACCATAAATACTCCTCAGTTTTCCATGGAGCCCTGGAACCTGCCGGCTCTGCCGGCCTTCCCTCCCTGGCAGCGCTAGGCAGGAGCTGCAGGGCCACCGTGTGGGCGAGCGCGGCCACGAGCCGCTCCAGGCAGCCGCAGCAGCCGCTGTTCCTGTGTCCGCTGCTCTGCTCTCGTCCGCGTATTGAAAGCCACAGACTAAAAAAAAAATCACATATTAATTCACATATTAACACAAAAAATCACATATTAAAATCACATATTGAGAGAAATATATAAAGTAAAAAAGAATAAAGAACTGATCAAAGTAAAAGTAGCTATCCAATAATCCTGCAAATCAAAAAATAAAACTAACACATTTCTAATTTTGTTTTACCTTTGCAATTATGATTGTCAGACAACTTTTAAGAAAGGCTTCCCATATCTCTGTTTCACTCCCTCTATCCTTTGCATGTTCCTTCTCAGCAAGTCCCGGCAAACCTCAGAATAAGATTGAGCTGGATGAGTTACCTCAAAGCAACTACCCTCCCTCAGTTTCCAACTACTATTTTAAAATAGGATAATAATAATAAAAAGCTAATAGATTAGAATCCTTACCCTTTTTTCCAGTTAATGAGTTTAAAAAGCATTGGGGTGAGCTATCTGCTTTGGCTGGTGTCAAGCATATTCACAGTGTAAACTTTCACCTGTCATTAGAGCCTAGATCAAAAACAGTTCACAGTCATTGTCCACCTGTGAAATATTTATGGTACTGCCCCCCGCTGACACATCAAGGGCTTTAAATGGATCAGAAAAGCTCAGGGGCTCACTCATGCTCAGTGATGAATTACTGAAGCAAGGTAATAATAAAATGGCAAGATCCCGTGGGAAGCAAAAAAAGATGACCCCAAAAGAGGGATGCCAACACACAGGGGCTTTTCCCCACCTTCCTTGGACTAGTCAAATCCTTTATGCAGCTGTGACTTTACAGGTGCCTGGTGTATGACAGGGGAATACTTTTAGCACAAGAGATAAAGCTGGAAGACAGATACCAAGTTTATGATCAAGCTGCTGAAAACTGTCAAATAATGAAGTTAGATAAAGGAAAATATATGAAGAGATGTGCATGTTTGGTAGCAGCAATTTTGGGAACAGATACCTTGCTGACACTGATCCATCTCCTAGCGCAAGGAAGCACTAAAGGACGGATAGGAAAACATCACAAGAAGACAAGTAATTGGAAAAGAACAGATTATAAATGAAACAGATTTGAAGCAGGCTAAGCCTGTGGCAGAGCTTGCTTATTAACTAACTGCTGTGCCTGTTCAGAGGAAAGAAACACCTTAAATTCTGAAGCCTAAGGGTATTGACCAAGAAAGGCCATTTCTGAGCACGACACTTGCATGAGCACATGGCAAGATTCACATTTCAGTCAACATGAATTGCCAAATCCTTGAATAAGAGAACACTGTGAAAACTGGCCTTTCTCTATTCCCTATGAAATCTTTTTAAAGAGAATTACTTATTTTAAAATAAGTGAGAGATGGCAGTGCAATATTCTCAGAAAAATGAATGGTGTCTGCTGAGAGAAATAGATGCAGCTAGACTTGAGTCCACAAGTATCCTGTAGTTGGCTCAGTACTTTGGGAAGAACTGACCCTTCTAATACTGTGAAAGTTTTTATTTTTTGAATAGTTTGTCCAATATCAAATCTCTTGTATATAACAGCCTTCAAACTACTTTAATAAGATGGAGGACAAACAAACTCAGTCCATTTTTTGCCTTAAACCTAAAGATTTTCCCATAGGAAAATTTCCATAGGAGAACCTTTACAATCTGCAGAAATGAGCTGTTTCTAAATTAAAAAACCTGGAAGAAAAACTAGTTTATATTTCCTTGCTTGCCAGTACTCTGACCAGCAGCCATGGTACTAGAGGCAATGGTGATGTAATTTATGCAATTATTTCAACCAACAGCAGGCTGATTTTTATTATAAAGTAATTCCCTCCACTTGCAACTTTTGTAAGAAAGCTACTGTAAGTTTGCAAATCTTCTACAGATGTTCAGTATTATTAGCCTAGTCTTTTGTGGCAACTTCAAAGTCAATGTAATAACATTATTGGTAATAACAGCAGTCTAGCACTTACGATACCGGTGGTATCGAAGCAATTCCTCTGGCTGTTGATCCCCAAAAGAGTGTGTTTGAGAACTGCGGAGGGGAAGAGGACTGGGAGCCTGTTGAGACACGTTGTTGTGTGTGGACGGTGCCTGGGGCACAGGTGAGGATGCAGATTCGCGGGCCGGAGTGCTGAGATGGAGCCCTCGGTGCTGACAGGTTCTGGCACCTCCAAGAGCAAAAGCTAGAGGTGTGGAGCAAGGTGTGGAGGGGAAGGGAGGCCTCGTCATAGGGATAAGTTACTTGGTAGCTTAGAAGTGAGTCCTGTCAAATCCGTGGTTTCGGAGGCGGGCAGCACACGAGTTATTCTGCCTCCCCTACATCTGGTAATTTTTTTTTCCCCCTACAGAATTAATACACTGACATCACTTCGGAAATGTGTTTTCTAGGTTGAGGTAGTCATTCTGTAGCAGCAGCTAGGACACGGACTCTCTCATGCTGGCTAGCGCCTGCTGGGTCGGTGTCCAGCTGCTGGCTTGGTCCGATTCAGTGGTCAAAACAGCCCATTAAAAATGACACACTGGTAAAACCCAGCCAAGCACTGCGCTGGCCTCAGCTGCTGGGCACAAGCAGCGCCGTTACCTCCCTCCACAGGCACGGCAAGCAGCAGCGCTCTAGGGTAGCCAAGAGCCAAAGGCAGCGCTTCCCGCCAGTGCTGAGGGAAGCTGCAGGTGGCTAAGGGCTCGGCAGCGCCGTGTTCCGCAGAGCAGACTCACGGCAGGGCAGTTTGCAGTGGAGGGAAGTATTTCTTCCTCTGCAAGGAGGACTTGCATCACTGCTAACTTGGCTTTTTATTTCAGAGCTACTCAAAATGAGAGTCATGGTTTTAGGCATGAGATGCACCACCCTAGCTGCCCTCAAACACTGGAGAGTGTTACCATGCTCATTTAGCACTCCTCTTTCCTAAGAGGAAGAGGATTGTGTATTCAGAGCTACAACTGCAGGTCTGTTACGTTACTATCCTAACACAGTGCTTGGCTGTGAAGAGACAGGCTGGTAGTAACAGGCTGCTACTCTTAAAAAGAATCCGTCTTCAGCAGTGTTAGCACTGTCTTAGTGCAGTGTAGTTGGACTACAGTTCTAGTAAGGCTAAAGTATTCAGCATGTCCCCTATGAGGAGATGAATGTCACAGTCTTTTGTACTATTAATATTACAAGCTACAACATCCAAATCTACCCAGTTAAGGTTTTCTTCTCAGTTTATGGAGATCTTAAATACCATCTAACCACTACAAAGAATCTGCCATAGCAGTTGTTTTCTCTGCCTCCAGTTAACAGGTTGCTTTCTATAGAAGCAATTTCAAAAAGTACTTCTTGGCTCTACTGCTAAATGATTTTATAATGTAACAGTCAATACAGATATTTCCAGAAAAGAGAATTTAAGAACGGTTCTGCAGAATACGATGCCAATACCCAACTAGCATTAGACCATCTAAAAGCCTTATTGGTTTAAAAGAATGCCTGCTAGTGCAGTACTTGCAGGTACCTGGGCAGTAGGCAGGCTCACAAGCAGCTACGATGCAGAACGTCATCACCTAACGCTGCTCTTGTCCCGGCATCTCCGCTCGCCCCTAGCTGTAGGGCAGGACTTTGACAGACCTCCTTGGTCATGAGCAGCTACTCTTCCTTTCACAGGACCAGTTTAGAAGCCTGAGGCCGTCACTGCTATCCCAAACTTTGCTGTAAGCTTTAGTTCCAGAACGGCTGCAGTTTCTTGGTGCTTAGACCCCATAAAACATAAATAGTAATACAGATGTTCATTCCTATAACTAGGATTTAGAGCAAATTGAATCTTGAGCACTGCAGATAAAAGCCTACAGTTAAATCTACGAGCCTGTGCTTCATGAACAGCTATGTTTAGGCTAAAGTCATCCGGAGTTCATTCTGCTGCTTCTCTTCTAGTCTGGCAGCCTGCCTCTACTGCTGTATCCTAAAGCCTCCAATAGAGGTAGAAAGCAGGAATGTGGAAATACAGTCAGTAATTATTTATTGTATATACCTGCATAAGTTTCATTTGATGTTCTCTCAGCACTCTCATGTGCAAAAACAGGTGCTGGAGAGCTTTGCTAAGCTCCTTCTCTAGTCACCGAGAAACTGTAGCCAGAGTAGCAGCTCCATCTATGATGACAGTTCCTAGAGCAGCTGTGTTAGGTCAACATATTATTTGACTGCTTCTGTAATGAAGACATTAGTTTCCTGATTCAGGAATAATCATAAAGGCTTTATCTTTAACAAGAAAGAGAGGAAAGAGGGTAGTAGTAGCTGAAAACAGGTCCTGTTAAGCATTTATACATTGGTACAGAGCATCCTCATGTAAAATTTAAGTTTTCCTACATTGTCTGTCCTGGGAGATTCACAATAAGCAGTACAAAACACACTTGAATTTGTTTTTTAGAGTGCCTGGAGTTTAGAAAGAAGTTTCAGTCCTTTTATGTATTTAAAGCTTTATTTATAGAAAGTGTACTGCAGTACCAACAGTGATATTTGCACTGTGGTTAAGGTGAGCACTAATAGGTTAATATTTACATTTAGATAACACTTAAACCAGAACACACTAAATACAGCCACAATTTTAAAGCAGAAAGACAGACATAAAAGTTAGACAGACTTAACAGTAAAAAGTCACAATTATTTTCACTCAGGTTGATTTAGTCCAAGAGTCTAGGCTTTCTTGATCAGATTAGCTGGAAGTGTAGATTTGTCCAAATCATCAAAATATGGATGGGTCAGGGCCATTTTGCCAGAAATTCTTTTTGCAGGATCATAAATTAACATTTTCTGTAAGGGAGGAAAAGAGACATTTAGTCCTCATGAAACAGGTACTTGAGTTGTGTGTTAAGTACGCAGATCTATAACCATAATAATATTAATAATGTAACTAGAAAAAGATAAGTTCCCCTCCTATATTCGGTAATTTCTCCTGACCTAAGATCATTTCCAGCAACACCTCTGACTGGTAATAATTCGTATCTCAACGTAAAGAAACATACTTATCCTGTTCAGGTCCAGACAACAGGTGACAACACTTACTACTTTCAACTTCTCAGCTAGGGGAAGCTTTGTTGTGTTTTCCTCAGACAGTCAAAGCTTAAAATCATTACATGGGACAAGGGGTCCAGCACTTCCCCCCCCGCAAACTATAAAATGTTAATTTCTTTAGCAACACTGGTTTTTACTTCCATACCACTAGAGCTTTGTCTATAAAAGTAGTAATTGAAATTTTCATTGTCATATTTGAGCTCATGCTATAGAATGAGTTATTAGTTTTCATTGCTTTTAAAGTTATATTACTGCCTCGGATTTCAGGACTACAGGATAAATAAATGGATTCCAGATGTCCAAGAATCTAGGCACTCTTATCAGGCTCAGGTTTTGTAGGAGGCTCAGATTTCAATTTATGGGGAAGCTACAGAAGGTTTGGGAGACATTCAGTATGGCTTGAGATTAGCATTGTTCAATACATTAATACTATTTGAGGAAGTAGGTTGCTTTTTTTTTTTTTTTTGGTGCCTGTGAGTAGCAGACCCAAAATGTTTTTTCTACGATGAGTCCACAGCCAAGCGCAGACCGCTTAGCGGGTCAGTTATGTGGCAGTAGCACCAGCATTCACTCACTCCCTTCCCTTGATTTTGGTCTGTAAGGACAATCAGTAGCAATCCTACTTCCCACGAGGGTTTAGTGCTGTTGAGCCTGTTAGAGCAAGCGGCAGTTATGTTCCCACAAAGAAACCAAAGGGGATGGTTTTGTCACTTGAGACTCCTGAGTAACACCCCTTCCTTCAGAATGTTTTGCTGTGGCCCTACCAACATGGCTAACAAGCCGTCACAGGAGGAAAAAAGCAGTTTAAGAACATGAACCAGCTACGAAGGTAACTGCAGTACAACGTTGCCTTTGCAGCAACGTGGTTTTGAAGCTCCAGCTTATTTCAAAACAGAGAGCACCTTCCCCATATATCAACACAGTGCAGCTTTAGGACAGTCAGTTGATGAGACACCAAGATGTCCATCTAAACACACATAAGTGATCTAAAGTAGACTGAAGTCAGCACATGAGTAGGCATAGCACTAAATGAAGAAAAATTCAAAAATTTCACCTTTTTTGATTTAAATGTTTGGTATGGCAGTTTAACTGCTTGGCCGCAAGATTAAAGTAAATGCAACCTAGCCACAAAATACACCAGTTAGCCTTTAGTGGCTTAACTAAGTCAAAATTACAAGGCAGTTGAGTCAGTCACAGTGGGCCATCCTAAACTAAGCCCTGCTTTCACAGCTGGTCAGTTAAAATAGCAAACCTAACCAAAAAAAAAAAAAAAAAGATGGAAAACAGCTAAAACCACCATGAAAGACTGAGGTGAATCCTTAAACATTAACCCCCAATGCTACCATAACAGAAAATACATTTCTAATTAGATGTGCCTCATACAGGCACATCACTATTAATGCGGCCCCAGGGAGGTGACAGCTACAGTTTTGGGGCAGCAGCCTTCATTAAGACATGCTGCTTGTAAAAGCTCATCCTTCCCTTCGAGCTATAGCTGGCTTGTTAATATAAAGCAAGCTCTGAGGTATAATTGCTTAGTAAGGAGAGCAGTCAAGTAGCCTAATCCCTTAGTTTGCTTTAAAAGCTTTTCAAGAAACAAGTGTATTTCATCCACGACCTTACAGTTTTGCTAGCAGAGCAACTGCCCATTCCAACAGAAAAACTGCTGATAGGAGTTTGAACATCCATACCTCTTAATCCACACATCCACTCAAACCTGAGCATAGAAGAGCTTTAGACATTGTTGAGTATTGAAACTACCTGTCCAGTCTCCTAGAAAACAGTTTAAAGACAGACTACTTACAGACAGCAGATCTAGTCCATCTTCATCTAAGTTTTTGACATGTGTCCCCAGGCTGCTAGGCTTCCATTTTGGGAACGTGTTCTTGTAGTCTTGCAGAGATTCCACTTCAGGCCATACTTCATTGTTGGGGGTCCCTAAAGCTCTACGCAAGAACCAGCAAAATGCTAGTGAGTTTAGTGTAAAGCTCTGTGCCCACGGCAGCTTGTGTGAGTGCACAGCACTGGCTGCACAAACAGCAGGGGTGGGTTTGCCCCGACATACCTGAAGATCCTGAATAGCTGATCGATCTCAGAGTCCCCATGGAAGAGAGGCTTTTTAGTGGCCAGCTCAGCAAATATGGTACCTATGCTCCATATATCCACTGGAGTAGAATACCGAGCAGATCCCAGCAACACCTCTGGAGACCTGTACCACAGGGTCACTACCTAGGCAACAAGGACATTCTTATCAGTTTATGGACTCAAGTTCCCTAGATGACTGCAAATACAGTTACTCATTCAGTATTAAGGAACACTCGCACCATTCTTTTGGTTAAAGTATGAGCCAGAACTAGAAGTCTTAGCTTGAAAGAAGGGTTTCCACTGTCGGTAAACAAGCATAACAAATCCCACTAAAATAAAGTACAAGTTGTTGGAGAGCAGGAAGTTCACCTTTAGTAGCACCTATCTACTAACTGCAAGCAAACAAATCTGAATATGTACACACTGAGAATATCCTTGCAAGAGAAAGGTCAAGTTCTGACCTGACTCCTTCATAATAGTGGGATTCGTAAGATGCCCTAGCACCTTAGGGTAAAACATGTTCAGGAAAATTTATATACCCCTTGCTCCCAAGGAGCGAAAGGCAATTCAGTTGTAGTGGACATGAAAAGCCATCAAATAAAGCAAGTCAGAGACGCATAAGAGTCTTCTACTTTACAGCTACTTTAAATTCCTGTTACCGGGAAACTAGTAAGCTTTGTCCTAACCACTGAATGTTTCAACTCACTTCGTGTGTGTATACCCGCACGGGAATCCCAAAGGCTCGAGCCAATCCGAAGTCTGCTAGTTTAATCACTCCTTTGTCATCTATTAAGAGATTCTGAGGTTTTAAGTCTCGGTGCAGAACTCTTCTTGAATGGCAGAACACAATACCTTGCAAAATTTGATACAGGTAACTCTGTGGAAAGGATGAAGAGAAGGGAAGAAAACAGGAGTGAGCTTTACTGCAAGTTAAGTGATCTGCAACATCAAGCTGTTTCCTTGCATTAGCTCTCCCCACAGGGGTATGCAACTGAGATCTAAAGTATTAGGTATTGAGTTAGTATCAAACCAGTAAAAAAAACATGTGAAAGTTAATGGGGCTGTTTACTTAGTTATAATTTAAGGCAATTTAATTTTAGCAACTATAACAATTGAGGCGTTTTAAAGCAAAACTTAAGATTCCTGTTGTGGTAGACACCTTCTCTGGCCTTTCCTTTTTCAATGGGTTAATTATGCTGAAGATGATTAATATTTGCAGTTGCTTATGGCTTTGTAGGTCTTCTTTACATTAATTCCTCTAATACGCTAGAAAAAGTGCTCTTACCTTAACACGTGCACGATCTAAGTATTCACCAGATGGAATAGTATCCAAATATTTCTTGAGATCCATGGAAAGGAATTCAAAGATGAGGAACAGTCTTGAGTCCTGCATAAGTACATCCTGAAGACTAGAAATGGAATAGACAGTCAACTCCATGGCAAAACAGCAGAATCGCTGCTAACATTTCCCCTCTCAACAGGGACACAAGTTGACATTTCTAACTTATTAGTAAGATAATCTTTAAAGTTTTCAGTCTTTAAAGATAAACAGATTCACTGAACTGCACTGGAGTTTGGGAAGAAACACCTTACACTCCCCCTCTTATGAGCATTCCCTCCTACATAGTATCTAGTTGCCATTCAACAACTGCTTGGTATCTAGCTTCCATTTGAAGCTAGTTTAAAGCAATGCCTGCATTGCCAGTAAGGGTGAAGAGCTCTGCATTAAGATAGGAACCAGGCAGGCAGAGCAGGATTTGAACATGTTTTTAAGTATCCCTTCCATCACTAGCAGATGAAGAGGACCTAAACCCAAACATAGAACTCACTGAGGCACTACTTAGCTGCAGCCTGGCTAGTTCTAAATAAGATCCAAGAGACTCTGCACTACCAAAAAGCAATTAAGAGGCAGGAGTTGTGATCAGGCCTACATGTCAGACACTCCCTGGTGGAAGTTTCAGGCATAGCCCCCAATACATGTCTGCTAAGGAGGTGTCACCTTTAACTTTCTACTACAGAACAGCAAGGAAGTGATAGGTGGCAGAAACTTGCAATATTAAGATCAGGTAATCTACTCCAAAATGACTAACGAAGTTTAGAGGCTAATAAATAAGTTTAATCATTTCCAATAAACTATATTGTCTCCATCCTGATGGATATGACACAGCTTGCATAAAAATCACAAAACTGGCAAAGGCTCTGATTAGATTCCCAGAACAGGAAGAGACAGCAGGAAAAACTCAATGTAGAAAAGCAATAGACACAGGATTTAGGACTACATTGCATTTGTTGCAGATAGTGCATTTGGCAGAGAATCCCACACCTCACTACAAAAGTGGAAAAAAAAAGAATCTAAGAATTAGTGTTCTTTAAAAAGCTTAGGCAAATACAAGTATATGCATACCAGACTATATTGGGATGATGCAGCTCTTTTAATAAAGAAATTTCTCTGATAGCAGTACTTGGAACACCTTCCTCCTCGCTTTCTAGACGTATTTTCTTCATGGCAACCACTTGGCCCGTTGCTTTGTGCCGACCTTTATACACAACGCCATAGGTACCTGAACAGCAGCGACAAAAATACAAGTAATAAACACCTTATTGTATGTTTTTTTTTTTTTAATGCACGCTACTTGCAAGCACCTTGTTCTAGCAAATTAGGAGCATAAGTCTGAAGTTTCATGTGGAGAAGAAGAAAAAAAAAAAAAAAAAAAAGAGAGAGAGAGAAAGGTAGCTTCCTAAATTCAGAAGCCAGCTCCAGGTCTTGGAACACATCTTTCCCCTTCTGGGGGAAGGCCGATCAGCTGTTGCAGACAGGTGATACGGGCTTCCACAAAAGGACAATCTGAAAGTCTTTGCATGTGAAGGTGGCTACTTCTGTAAGCCACAGGTCCATTTATTTTGTCAGTTAGTTAAATCACAATAGCTGGGACAGACGAGGCTTCCATGACATTTGAAGAATGAGTCTGCACAACAGTACTAGGCTCATAGTTCTCCTTACCTTCACCAATCTTCTCTATTTTTGTATAATCATCCATTGCTGTTTGATATGATTATCCCTGAAATTATAATGGAAAAAAAAATAAATAAGACTAAACAGTTGCTTTCCGGAACACAGCCAAGTTACTGAAATCCCACTGACAGTTCCTTCAGAAGCTAATTTGCACCTCGACCTGGGATTCACCTCAGAACAGTGCAGTTCTGCTCTGCAAAGAGCAGAGCCAGGTTTATTCATAGCTCCACGTAGCACGAGCGGGCACCAGCTCCAAGGAGAAAGAGTTTCTTTGCGGAAGGCTGCCCGGAGCAGCCCCTGCTCTCACAACACGTGCTGAGGAAGCGGCGAGAGCTCCACCTGCTCCGCGGGCTTCGGCGTGGGCCCGGGGAGCCCCAGCCCAGCTCGGCACGGCCGGGCTTGACACCTCGCTGGCCGCCCTCCCCCGGCGCCCTCCTTTAACCGCCGAGCCTCGGCACGGGTGCGGGGCAGCCGGGACGTGCGGGCTGCGCCGCGGCTGCTGCGCACGGGCTGCGGGCCGCGCTGCGCGCAGCGGGGCTGCCCCTGCCCGGGGGGCGCCGGGGCTCCTCGGGAGCAGCCGCAGCCAGGGGGGCAGCGCGAGGCGCCGCGCCGGCCCCGGCCCTCGCCCCGGCTGCTGCGCCCGCCGCAGCCCCCGGGCAGGGGGCGCTCCCCCCGCCGCCCCCGGCCGTTGCCCCCAACGGCCGTTGCCCCCCGCGCCGCCGCCCGTCCCGCGCGGCCGCCGCTCACCCGGCCCGGGCCGCCGCTCGCCGCGCAAGGAGCTGGCGGGCGGGGCGCATTCGAACGCGGCGCGCCCGGCGCCGCCGCGGCCCGCCAATGGCGGCGCGCCCGCGCCGTTCAAAGCGGCCAATCAGCGCGCGGCGCTCGCGCGGCGCCAAAGCGGCGCTGCGAGGCGGCTTCCGCGGGAGCCACCGCGGCCGGGCGCGGCAAGGCCGGGCGGCGCGGGGCGTCCTCTTGGTTAGCGGCAGCGGCGCGGCCGCGACGGTGGCGCGCGCGGCCTGTATCTTGCCAGCCCCACGTCGAGGAGGTGAAGGGCAGAGCGGAGCGAGGCTCCTTCGGCAGAGCACTGCGGACTTGGGGGAGCTCAGGGCCGTGCCAAAGTGTAAAATTTGTCATTTCTGCCCTCAGCGGTGCTGACTTTTAGGGTATTGCTGAGGCTGTTTCAGCTGTTCTTAAAGAATGTACATTAGTAAGAGGCTGTCTTATAAGCGGTAGCTCCCCACAGGAGAGGCGTGATGCCTCTAGACAGGCTGGGGTGCCCTGTGTGGCTCCTCCGTTAGCCCAGCTGGGCCCTGTGCTGTGGTGGCATCTTGCAGAAGGGCTGTGACCACAGGGTGCAGAAGTAGAAGAGCCCCTGGGCTCACACGGGTACTGCAGACCATCAGTGCTACATGTGTGTTCAGTTTCTAGTTTTACAGCTCTGCCTGATGGTGGTTTTGTCGTGTGATTTTGGTGGGACACTCCACACCTGTGTCTCACCTGTGCCCCCAGTGCGGGGCGAACCCGTTTCTGTGGTGCCCGTCAGTGCCCGCGGGAGGGAGGCAATAGCACCTGCGCCGTGCTGGGGTTTGTCGCGTCCTGCTGATTCAGAGCGCGCAGGGAGGCAGCACCACAGCCGGTCTGACCCGCGGGAGCTCAGGCTGCTGTGAGAAGTTTCTGCCACGGGGTTTGGGCAGGCACAGGGTTTGGGCACGGCTGCTCAGCGCCTCCCCGCTGCCGCACGGGCTGCGGGGACAAAACCCACCCCGCATCACCTCCCTTTGGGGAAGTTTTGCAGCTTGGACGCACCCGGCGCGCATGCTCTCAGGTTTCTGTTTACCTTCGAGCCTTACCTGCCCAGAAAAAGGCCCTTGTGTCTCTGCCTGGGAAATCCCTGGCAGAAACAGGGCCTCGCCTCGCAGCTTGGGCACTAGAGACAGGCAGTGAGTGCGAGGCAGGCCGCGTGGCTTGTGCGATGGGCCTGCTCGACGTGTCCCTCGGGCCTGGCTGTGCACGGACAGCGCGGCCGGTCTGCGCGTGCTCCGCAGGCCTGAGCAGGAGGGCTCCTGCACAGCCCCAGCAGCACGGTCTGCTGCCCACTCACCTTGGCCAACAGTTGTCAAGAAATCTTAGAAAGGAGGCCACAGTCTGCCTTTCCCACCACGGTGAAAAAGAAAGCCTGCCTGGGAAAGCTCAGCTGTATGGTAAGCTTACCTAGCTTTGTTAATTGTGAGCAATGTGATTAGTATTTAGCACTATCATCTAATATCCATTAATCTAATTCATAGAAATTAAGTTATATACAAAACATATTGTGCCTGGAAGTATTGAATACATGTTGAATACAAGACAGTATGTCTTTATACCATGCAGAGAAAACAGAGCCTAGGCTTGATAAGACATTTTGCATTTCAAAGCTTTTAGATGAATTTTCCATTGAAAATATGTCTGTATTTTCATCTATCTTTTTAAACAGCATTAGATCTGTATTTTCCTAAAAGTGACATTTTCTTTCCCCTAATTTTTAACCATATTACTTTTTTAAAAAAAAAAAAAAAGGTGACAAGTATTTCTCTGTCAGGTTCACTCTCCCGCTAAATGTTCACAGAGTTCCCAATGAGTGTCCAAACTCTTTGGGAACATCTCTTTACATACACATTATATTTGGAATACCTGCTAAAGATACAATAACTATTTTTTAAGCAGGAGCAGGTATCCTTTTTTTTTTTTTTTTTAAATATAAGGCAAGAGGTCCAGAACCAAGTGACAGGCAGGGTGTGACTGTGGAAGGTGGCCCAGGATATGTGCTGAGCAAACAGCCACGGCTCTAATACCACCTATGACAGTGGCGGGTGGACCTCTTGCCTTATATTTAAAATATATTTGCCATGACAGTCAGTATGAATTTATAACAGCTTGCATCCACTGCAACTTGTCCCGGTCACTTCGCACCATGGGCTGATACCAGCTCAGGTGCTACGTGCTCAATAACCTCACCCTCTGAGCTCCCCGTCTCTCTCGCACCTCTAAGTTCTTTGCTAACTATAGCAAAGTTCACTGCAGTGGAGACCTGCTGTAAAATTACTTTGCCAACTACCTGTCTGCCAGTTCTGCTTGCCTAGTGCTTTTCTCCCTGCCTCTGCTTATAGCGACTTTTTAAGTTCCTCAGGATACATCGGGACGTGCCTGCTTTCTGGCTGGTGCTTATCTTAATATTGCTTCAGACATGCAGTGGCTAATAACACTGCTCGAGACAAATGCTTACAACTCTCACAACTGTATTTGCGTTTGCTTTTGTGTGTGGAGAGAGTTATCTCTGTGTGTGAAGGAAAAGTAGCAGTAAGCTTGCTGACAACTTAGTCATTATCAGCCAGAGAAAAACAGATTTTGGAATTTCTAAGCATTGTTATAAAGGATTCTAAAGATCCCAAGGACTGTTGTTGTTAATTTGCCATTTAAAGCAAAACATGGATTCAAGTGGAAAACCAAGCAAAATCTTAAAGGCAAACAGCATAAAATGTAGTTCTGCCTTGATGCTTTAATACTGATTACCATTTTGTTTACATAAATGGGAAAAGGCCATGTATATTTAAAACTGCTGCTTGCTTGAACTGAAATGTTATTTGTGCAAGGAATACAGGATCAGACCTACAATCTAGGATTATAGTATTCCAATTGTATTCATGGCTAAGAATCCAATGCAATACTCTGAACAATTTCTATTCTGAGTAGAGGGCAGCAGCTAGGGTCAGTATAGTCTTGTTTTTGTATATTAAATACATTCACTTCAGCAGTGGCATCACTGTAAAGAAGAGAGAATGTGTATTCTGTTATTTAGATAATTACGTGATTTAAAAAGGTTGACATGTTTGTGAATACTGATTAGTGTATCTAAAATAGATTGTGTTCACTGTACCCGAAACAGATCATTACAAACACTGACTCCCTTTAATATTTATTAAAAATAAATGATTGTTTTGTTAGTGTAATGTGTGTAGTGTAGTGTGATGAAAAATGCAGTAGAAGGGACTTGGTAACATCTAGGGACGCAGGATAGTATTAAAGGGCTCTTAACTTTTTAATGCTTAGCTCAGGTGATTCATTTAACCTGTTAAATGTCCTCTGTTACACAGACAGTTTTGACTATGAAGCAACATAGGGAATAATTGCTGCTCATGGTCCTTTAGTAGCATTTTGACAGTTTACCCAACAGGAAACAACAATTCCCAAAAGTGTTTGGAAACAAAGCAAAAAAGATTGAAGCTGCTAAGAGAAAAGAACTAAGTTGTCACCGTGTCCTTACAGCATTAGTACAAACATTCAAAATGCATTTAAATGCTTAAATTTAAGCTCCAATGATTTTTAACTATTATTCTCATAGAACAGTGTAGAGCCTGCACTAAAACACTTTACCCTACCTCCCCCCTGTAAGTGGGATCGTAACACCAACGAAAACAGCATAGAAAATGTCTGCATTTCAAATAATTGAATTGTATATAAAAGGAAATCCTAATTAGCTGTTTCTTTATGTGCCTTTATCTTCCTGGAGGAAACCTTGGCTGAATTTGAAATCAGTGGAAGTTTTGCCATGAACTTTTGTGGAACCAGGAATTCACCTCTGCCACGGGGATATCACCAGTGTTGAGGATGCGGCGTTCAAGGAGTCGGGGGGAGTCAGCAGAGGAATGCAAAGCCTCCCTGGCATTGAGGTTGGCCTCCCAGGGCTAAAACACAAGCAGTCCCTTGACATAAATTTTAAAACATTCTCTCATTTCTGTTTTTGCCAAACTGTTGTTTGAGAAATGCTTCATTGTCACTGAAGCTGTTTCTTTAAAATGGGCAACGTATTGTTGGCTGGATACAAACCTTTAATATAAGTACTTGCAAACTTGGAAATGTTTATTTTAATACATATAATTAAAAGAGAAAGGTGAACAGGGCATATATACCAAGCTAGAAGAAAAAAAGGCCTTTTGTTTCTGTAGAACATCTGGGCAAATATCCAGGCTTCACCAAAGTCATTGGCAAAACTCCCATTAACTTCAGTCAGACAACACTTTCACCTCTGATGTATGTAAAATACAGCCTTAGGAAAAGGTAGCTGCTTCCTTATTTTACTCTGTGTATTTCAGATGTCTTATATGTCAAGGAGAAAAACAGCAAAACCCCCCAAAATGCTTTTTAATTTCTGTTTGGAAGTGTAAGAACAGGGGAGGTACATTTAAAATTACATATCTGGAACTCAGTTTTCAGCCCTGGTTCATGCAAGCAGCTCCCTGTGACTTCAGTGAGAATGTTTCTGTGAGGTAAAATTGAGGGCAGCTCATTATCAGAGACCTCTGCTGAGTGAGAAAATCTCAAATTCCATTCCCTTTGGTCTTGTCTAAATTTAAGGCATTGTCAAGATAGCAATATAACACTATCAAACCTTCCTCATGTGGTTACACTACCTTAAAGTTTTTTTTCTGGTATTCTTTCTTTTAATTTCAATAAATATATTTTTTCCTATTGCAAGCTTAGTTTTTCTCTGCACTCCTTGTCCATTTATCGCTTTTCACCTTATGACAACTACCTGCTACTTTGCTATGTAGCTCAAATGCACTGCAATAGTACATTTAAATGTACTCATTTAAACCAACCTCATTTACTCCAAGCCTCATTCAGTAAAGTCTGACTTGAAACTTTTCCTGAAGTAAAGGAAGTTCTTTTTCTTCCCTCAAGGTATCATTCCAGCTGCCAAGAATGAAGTTGAACTCCTGCAGATGAGGATGCAGATGAGACAAGTGAGATGTGCAGCTCTGTGGAAAGGCATCAAACATTTAGATGTACACATCACACTTGGAGGAAAAAAAAAAAACATTTTTAAAAAGTCCTCCTGCTCTATTGTATAAATAAGAATATAACACATTTCTCCCTTGCAGTAAAAAGGACCTTTTCCTTAAGGTGCTATTTGTTTTTGCAATCTAAAAATTCCATTTTAACCTTTACAATTTTTATTTCTGAAGAGTGATGGGAGGTGGTACCCAACCATGGCCAGCAGTGTGCGAGGCACCATAGAAATAGTGTGCGGCCCCACCTCAGAGCTGCACTTTGCCATTGCCAGCGATGGTGCCTCTCCCATCCGTAGTTGTGAACATTCTTGCTTCATGTTTTCTTCTAGCCAATGTTTGGATATTGTCATATTTTCTCCCTATTTCCTGTCCTCCCCTGCTTCCCAGTTCCCTGAGTGGGCTGAGGAAATGAGTCACATCCAAAATAAGAGGAAAAAAGACATTCTGGGGAAAAGTGATCCTTATTCACAACACAGAGAAGTACTGACAGTGTTTTTTTTGTGAGACAGATGGAAATTAAATAAGAATAATCCTCAGTCTTCAACAGCTACCCCAGGCTGGGATGTAGACTCGACCTCATGCACAGGCACGTGTGCAAGGAGGTACGTACTGGCTACACACTGTGCCCACGAGGCCGGGGACAGCACAGTTGGTGGGTTAAGCTATTAGCCATAATGTTTCCAGGTAAGTTAGGGCTTAATAAAATACAAATTTTGACCTCTGTGAATTTTTGTATTATGGTCTGATGAAAAGAGAAAAATTGGTGTACCAGAACAAGACTTTTGAAATTAGGAAAGTATAGAAGATGGGATTAAGACCTTTAAGACCAACCTAAAATAATCTTCATAGTTTATATAATACTTTTTGCAATTTTAAGAACTGCAATACAATAAAATTAGTAAGACTGACTTAAAATATTTTACTCTAGGCACTTAAAAAGCATGAACACCAAACTAGCAACAGAGTAATTTTAATTAATGCAGGTCATTTGGGCGCTTTGTGCTTCATCATTTCAGCATTAATTAGAAAAACAAACAAACAACAAAAAACAAACAACAAAAAAAAAAGAGTGATTGAGAGCGGGCCAAGCGATAGTTTGTGTTGTGGTAAGTGTCTTAGCACTGCAGCACTCACTCGTCGCGGAAAAGCGACTGCTGGCATTTAAGTGTGGTAAGGAGGATTTTGGCGCCAAGCTGAGCCATTTAAGTTAAACAGAAAGGCTGAGGAGAGCGGAAGAGCTATCAAACAAACAAACAAACAAACCAACCAAGCCACCCAGCCACCCCCCGCACGGCTGCGGCCGGAGCCGGCGCGGCCGCCGCACAGGTGGGGCCGTCGCCGCGCTCCCCTCCGCTCCGCCCCGGCCCGCAGGTGCCCCGGGTGCCGCCGCGCTCCCGCCTGCCTTCTGCGGGGGGGGAGATTCGGGGCATTTATTAACTCCGTAATAGAGCACCTGGTTCCGCGGGGACGGAGCCAGGGCCGCGCCGGCGGGACAGGACGGAGCCCGCCCCCCGCCACGGGCGGAGAGGCACTGGCGGGCCCAGCCCTACCTGAGGGGCGGCCCGCCCCGCCGCGGGCTGAGCCCGGCCCAGCGCGGCGCTGCCCCGCGCTCGCCGAGGTGGGAGAAGCGCCCGGCGCGCCGCAACATGGCCTCCTCCTCCTGCTCCGCGGGACGGCGCGGCGCGGGCCAGGTGAGCGCGCAGCCCTGCCCGCCTCGCCTCGCGCGCGCCGCTAACGGCCGGCGCGAGACGCCCCCCGAAGCTCCCCTCGCGGCCGTTAACGGTCGCCGCCTGCGCGAGCCCCCTCCTCACGCGCGCTCCCCTCGCGGCCGTTAACGGTCGCCCCTCTCGCGCTTCCCGCGGGATCTCCGCCCAGAGCAGCCGCCCCCTCGGGAGCAGCGTCTCGCGCGCCCTGCTTTGCTCTCCCCGTCCTCGTCTGTAGCCGGGGCGGCCGGTCCCAGCGCAGCAAGGCGGCGCGGGGCGCCCTTGCCGTGCGGCCGCGCGACCTGTAAGGTGCGTGGAGTAACGTGGAGGGGTCCCCGCCGCAGGAGGGCTCCAACGCAGGCAGCGCCGCTGGCCGCCGCCGCTGTCCCCGGCCGCGCTGGGCAGGTGATGTGCGGGGCCCACTGGAGCACCCATGGTGACATGGGGACTCTCCCAAGTGCCCGTTCTCCTGAGGGCCAGGCCCTGGGGGCTGGTTGAAGTGCTTGGCCACAGAGCTGGATGTGCCTTGGTTGGTGAGTGGGATCGTTCCTGTGTGTCTCCAACATGCTGCCTTGTGCCCCAGTGAAGTGGCTGGTCTGGCCTCTCCCAGCTGAGCCTGAACAGAATGAGCAGCTCTGCCACCAAAGCTGCTGTCCTTAGAGGGAAAGAGAAAGTGTTTCTGTGTGTTTCACAATATGTGAGCAGCTAAACAACACTTTTCCCAGTGGGAGAAGTTTTTAAATGATTGAGAAAGCATGACAAATATCCAGAGCTTCTGAAACTAAATGTGAAAATTGGGCGACTTCAGCTATAGTTAACTAAGGATGCATAAGGCTTACCGTATGTTTTTTGTCCCATTCCCTCTTTAACTTTATTAGAATGTAAAATAATATTTGAACCATTAAACAAATCTGCTTTTAACAGTGTTTGTGCTCTTAAGAGTGTCTTTTGCTACCAGTTGAAGTACTTAGGTTCCCATCTTCCGTATGGTTCTTTCATCATGAAATATCTTCTCTATTTCTTCCTCTAAATCCTTTCTGCTTTCTCACTTTCAAATGAACTGTAAAATAAGAATGAAAATAATGAATTGTCTCTAAGAGAAGCAGTGGAGTAAACCAAGGCTTTGCTCTTAAGGTCCTCTAGGTTTTTGAAGTTACAGCTCAGCAGGACTATTCTGCTTGCGCCTTCTGTATGCTGACCCTCATATTTGTTGAGTGAGAGCTCCTAGAAAGAGAAGACAGAACCTACTGTGTGGTCAGTGCACAAGATATTTTTTACTTTATTTCTTCTGTCCGGCTCATGGATATGTGGGTTAAATGTGGCTTATCAGACTTTTGGCAGAGTTAGGCATCTTCCAGACCTACTCTTCTGCAAGGTTTGTGATCTAGGCTGTGTTTACAGGATCAGCTTTTAAAGGAGCCTCCTCTTAGCCCCTGAAGAGGGTATGTAACATGTTGGCCCTGGGGTCACCTTAGAGTGGTTCAGGAGACTCAGCTTTGTCCTTGGGCTGGGGCTGCAGCCTTGCACCCTCTGCATGGCCAAGGACAGCAGAACTTTTCCCTGCTTGGAGAGGAGTCTGAGGCCAGGCCTTAGATCTGCTCATCTACCCTTGCTCCCCAGGTGAGTATTAAAGGCATATAGATCTTAAGAACTTTTTAATGGCTAGCATTAGAAATGAGGGTGTGCTTTGAAATAAGTGCTTTGAAATAGCATCGGTGTTTTTAGTGAGCTCCTAGGAGAATCTTCTCTGCTATCATAAACCTCACACCACTCAAATATTTTTTCCATGGGATTTTGCTAGTGCTCATCTCCTGTCTTTTTAATTAAAAAGAGAGCTCCTCTCTTTTTAATTATTATTATTTTCTCACAGAATGATACTCTACTGTCACATACCGTTGCTCTGCTCATGCTTGCCAGACAGTTGGCATTTTTCTATTTTAAGAAAAGATTACCTTGTCCATCTTTTCTAAATACTTATTTACTGATCATATGTTTTTCTTGAGGTAATCGGGTATATATCTTTTGATGCAATAATTTGCAAATTCACATATATATTTACTTGTGGATAAAAACTCTCCTTTTTCCCAGACTCTGTTCACAGTTTTGTTCTAAGATTTCTTCTACACTCTGCGAGTCAAGAATACCATAACAGCATTGGAAAGAAAATAGATTGCTATTACAAATATTCTTATATTATTGGACTGCTTAGCTCTTAATTAGGATGACTGCTTCTTATTTCATTTTAATGCATACTAAAACTCTTGTTCAGAGTGCACCCTTTCTAAAAGCAGCAGGAGTAGCAGAGTACACTTTCTAGTGCTATTCTTGTTACAGTTGAGTGTCAATGCTATGAATACTGTTAAAATTCAACATCTAACAGGAAGTTAATTCTGCTTCTAGGTCACTGACAGTGCTGCTTTGTTCTGTAGTATTTATATTTGGGGAATTTACTAAACAAGTCTTTGGATTGTCTGAAACTTGTAGGAGACTTTAAATTTTAAAAGTGGAAGTTTTGTTATATATACTTGTTTGCAGCTTAATTTAAAACCAAGGCTTTTTTTTTGTGGCAAAGGAAGAAGACAATAGCCTTATTCTTGTGTAGGTCAGGATAAAATCCAGCTCCGTTCAAATATGAAAGCTGTGTTATTCTTGCATAACAAAATATTTTGCTCTCAAAATTGAAAAATTATCTCAAAGCTTCCAAATCTATGCAACCAGTTATAGCCATGTACACCTAAATGTGTTCAATCACTGGAAACATTCAGGAAAATTGTAGTTTTTCAGTTAAAAAGAAATCTGCCTTTGTAGTCTGCAGGCCAGAGTACCTGAGTTTCAATTCCAGATAACTGCTTGGCACGGGTAGCTTTCTGTCACTGCTGTCCATTTGGGTTCTCTCCTGCATTTTTATTAGTTTAACTTTGCTTTTCTTTCTACTCTAAAGTCTTTGGCATTCTCTTCTGATATTCTCAGTTCCTCAATTTGTCCTGGAAACTGTATATACTGGATTCTTTAGCATAAAAACTGTTAATGTAAAATCTATTGCTTGAATACTCATAAAAGGTTACTTGTGCCAGTGTGCTGTCTAAAGTGCAAGTATTGGCCCCATGTGTTAGGCTTCATGGTAAGCTGTTGACAGTGGTAATGAGGGGGTGTGTGTATTTAGTTCTTTCATAGATCTGTGGGTGACAAAATAGGACCTGGTATGTTCCTTTAATTCTGAGGAAAAGCTTGGTTTTGCAATCTTTAATTAGGCAAAATTCCTTCATCTCTTTAAGGGAGTTTGACAAAGACTTGGCCCAAGGAAGACTTTTTTTTTTCTCTCCCTCTCTCTAAACAGCTTGTGGCACTTAACTAATTCCTTGCTTATACGGAAAAAGCTGAAAGTGGCATATAAGCTGAGGCATAAGGGCAGTAGCAAATATTTCAGTGGGTTCTATGCTTGAATTCTAAAAGGTGTGACAGAAAATGCTTGATGCTGAAATGGCTGGAAGAAAAATGACAATGGGGTATGAATCTTTCAAAAAAAAATTTCAAGATAGTTTAAAACTTTCTTGATGTGATAGAATTAGCCTAATTTTTGACTCTTTTTCCAATTCTTCAGAGAAAAAGTGCAACAAAATGTCATATTCCTTTCTCTTTCCCAGGCAAATAATACCTACTTTGAGTGGTGTCAGGGATGAGGAAATCATGAAGAGGAAACTCAAACCCTTTTTTTTTTTTTTCTTCTGTAGAGAAAATCATAGGTTAGAAATGCCTGAACTTAGCTAGTCCTTTACCTTGTATGTACTATCTGGTGTTGGTGCTAATAGCTTTTAGTCTGAACAGTTATATGGCATAAATTATGTAAACATCCACATAGTATGTGGAAATGATAGCTGCTTGCACTGTATGTTCCTGCTGTCTTTGGGAGATAGTATCTCTGTAGATAGAGAAGTGTTAGGTGATACTGAGAAGTGGGCAAGAAGATGAGGACAACAAAGCTGACTGTTTAATTAAAGCATTGGTAATGATTGTAAGATTCTGAGGAGCACTACATGCAGCAATCTTCGCCTCCTCCTTTTTCGTGTAAAGATGGCGTACCATGAAAATCTTGTCTTACTGACATCTTGAGCAAAGCTATCCAGTTCAGTTTTGGAGTAGGTGATGGCTGTTTCCTTCTACTCCCCTGTGGCATCCAAAAAATGAATTTGGGATAAGCCGATTATTTTATTGTTCTATTCAAAACCTCAATTCACAATTATCTGTGGTGTAAAAAAGGCACTGTCTTTCATTTTATCTGTTCTTGTAACTAAGTAGTTCCTAACAAATTCAGGCAGTTTCTCTAGGGACCTACTCAGGGTTGTGCTCTAAAAGGAGAAATTGCTCAAAGTTTCCATTTAATATCTGGTCTCATCAAATATCTGATCTTATCAAATGATGTTGTCTGTATGTGATTTTCTTCCATCTGATTGTGACTTAAAGTATTATGAGCTAAAGAAAGGACTTTTGTGTAGCTGTAGTCATTAGCTGAAACTTTCCTCTCTGCCTTATTTTGTCAGTGCTAAAACAAAAGCTGGCTAAGCTTTTTGCACTGATATTCTGTGTTACTATTTTAAATAGGTTGTGGTGGCAGTTTCTTTCAGTAAGAGTCACTAAAGTGATACTCTTTAATAACAGTAGTAGATCATATGTGTCTGTTTTGAGAGCTTGATTATTACTGAGACTATTCAGAGACTTGATTTTTTCTGATTTTTAAGCCTCTGGAAACATCTATTTTAGATGGTGTTTTTAAAGCAATCCTAGTAGAGTTCATTTTCAGATGGACTTAAGCTGGTTTCATGCAAGGTAGTATTATGGTCTTTGCAAAATACTATTTAGTACTATGCTGAGTGTTTTGTCTTTAAAGGAGTATGAATTCTCTAACTTCCATGACAATGAGAGTTAGAAGTATGAAAAATATAGTTTTAGGTAAGTTAGTGATTAAGGTGAAATCCTGGCCTAATAACTAATAGAAGCTTTTTACTTAGTGGAGTTAATTTTTTTTTTTTACCTCTTGCTTTGAGCTTGCTGATTATACAGTTGGTGAGAAATTACTAGAACTCTTCAGGCAGTCTCTCTTCTCAGTTTGGAAATTATAGAAATATTTTGATGATGTTCTATGTGGTGGGGAAAAAACAGTAAAGAATAGCATTTTTTTGCTTTTTATTTTACTGTTTTTAGACATTCACTGAATGCCTTTCACCCTTAAAAGGTTATCTGCTTTTCTGCTTCTTGTTTTTTGTTTGGGAAGTGTGTGGTGCTTTTTGTTTGTTTGTTTTCTCTCCTTTCCAGCCCTATGATTTTGTTCTCAATCCTGTCACTTTAATAGCTCAGTGCAGCCTCGAGCAACAGAGCAATCTCTGTGCAAATATGTTTCCTCAAAACACCTGCTGAGCTTTAGGACTGGTTCAGAAACTTCCTCCTGGCATTACTAGTTTTACTGCTTGAAGAGCTTCCCCTCACGGCAGAGATCTGATGAGGCTCAATTAGTTCAAGCTTTTCCTTTTCCTCCTATGGTAAGTGTGGTCTATATGCAATGCATTATGTATCGAAATGTGTGAAAGGCAGTCTGTTTTTCATGCTATGTGAAAGCAAGGCTGATAGGAAGGGATTGTGTATATGTGTGTGGAGAGGAACAAAGCTACAGATGTTCCTAATAGGGCATGATTTATTTGGGTGGCTGGAAATTCTTCACTTTAACCTGACTCTGGAGCTTTCTGGGTGTGATGTGTCTCAAGAAGCAGTGTGCTTTGCTCCTGCATTGCAGGACTGACCATTTCATGATGACTTTGTTGAGATTGAGGCATTTTGCAATTGGGCAAAGAGGCCCAATGAATGAATGAGCCTTGCAAATGAGTGAAAAAGGCAGGCGTGGGAGGGAGGCAGTATTTGTGGCCAATTGACCTTAGTATCCTCTTTAAATTGCAGCTTTGGGGCATAATAAAACAGTAAATACTTAACAGAGAAGGTGAATAAGCTGCCCTTCTGTTCTAAAAATCAATAGTGTTTTCAGGAAAGCAAACAAATTTTGAGGAAGAATCATCAAATGCTAGGTAGGAATATTCAGTAGAAGTAACATATTGTATTAATCCTACAATGGGGCAACAGGTGGGGGGTAGATGTTAATTACTTTGCTGAAAGTAGAAGTCTTAGTAGCAACCTGAGCAAATAACCTTAGCTCAAGGAAAAACTCTAGGGATTAATATATTTCATAAATAAGTTTAAGCTTTGAAAGTTATTGCTTATCCTTTAATGACCTCAGTGCAGCTCTGTAAATTAAAACATCGAGTCTATTTTTAAACAAAATTCAGTGCGAGTTTGAATTTATTTGAAAAGTGAGAGAAATCTTGAGCCATTTCTGTAAATGACTGCCTCTCATCAGAGATTAGATTTAAGGGAGCATCATAACTGTGGTGTTAGCTCATGTCTCTGCCTGTGCAATTTCTCTGTGTAACATCTGAGGCGCAGAAATAGTGCATATGTTGCCCAAAGTGTGAAGCAAGTTGCCTTTAAGGTCAGGAAATGGAGAAGGAGGCAGAGGTCAAAGATGGAAGATAGTCTTGTGTAAAATGCCTCAAATGGAAACGTTACATGTATATGGAGTTTTCTTAAAGCTGTTGAAGGTTTGGACACAAAGTTGTGTGTAATTTTGTTTAGGGAAAATGTATGTTCCTATGTGGTTTCTGAATACGTAGCCATGTGTATTTAACCTGAGCGAGCATTTCCAGGGTTCTAGCTTTGTCTCCTCTACTGCAATGTGGAGCAGCTTCTCTGTTTCAGCTCTGGCAGCAGAGGCAGTTTGCTTCATCCCAGTCTGTTCAATGGTGTGCCTCACCCTATCACGTTGGCACTGCTGAATAAATGGCCCTAGAAGCTGGCTTTTCCCTTTAGAGCCTCATAAGTCTTCATTACCATATTAATTAGGGGAATTCAGATCAGATTCTTAGGTCCCTATGCTTGCAACATGACAAGTGGATGGGAAAAGCTAGTGTGTTTTGAAGCATGGACTCACCCGTTCTGTGACTTTCAGTTTTACAAGTATTGACTTGTGTGACAGGCATGACCCTGTTTTGTAGGTGAATTGCAAGTGTGATTCAATGTTTAGAGCTGCTGGTGGCAGAGCCAATTTCCTTTCTTTCTCTTTATGCCTTGATTCTGTTTGTTCCTATTCAGCAAGTGCTGTGGAGAGAGCATGTATGTGTGTCGGAGAAGCCTGATCATTTCATGGATCATGAGTCTGCAAGTGCATGAATAAGTCCTCCTATCCTGTGGAGTAGGAGCCTCTGGTAGGAATAAGTTGTAAGGAACAAAAAAGTGAGAGCCTCCGAAGTGGTATCTGCCTCCTAGGGATTTAACATGTGAAACTGTGCTAGTAAGTGCAGGTTCTTAGCTTTATAGTCAGGAGCATGTGTGATTTCCCAACACTCAGCTTGTAGTGTTTGTGCCCTCAGTTGGGAAGTCAAGGAACTGAACTTGGAGCTTCAACATCTCATTCCAGTGCCTTAGTTAAAGCTGCCTGCTGTACTGTATCACTCTTCTATCTTTTGTCATCTTTGTGATGCAAAAGATCTGCTCTGTCCTGTTGATCTTTGAAGTCCTAAAGTCAATATATTGTCTTCCATCTGATTCTATTTTCTGAAAGGACTCTGATTCTGTGAGTTGCTTTTATCTGTGAAGTTATGGTTTTCCTTATGACATAGATTAAACCTTGTGCATGTGTTTTTGTTTTGTTTTCAACTTCAGACATTTCAGTAATGTGATTTACAGCACAGCTTGAAAAGTAGCTTTATGTATATGGTTCAGGAGTTGGCGTGTAGTTGTGGAGGACAGGTGCTCCATTATCTGGTTTCACTGCTGAAGAAAATATGTAAATCCATCTGGAATTTTCTCTGATTTAATGTTTCATAAATAACCATGGCATTATTAAACTTGGATTTTAGAGGTAACAAGCTAAATATATTCTGAAATAGTGTGACAAGTCGGAAAAGTAAGGTATACCTTTTCAATGTGCTTTGGATTCTCATGTAAGATCTAATCCTGCTTTCTAGGGAAACAAACGGGAAACTCCTGTTCTGAAAGGATATGAAGAGTGCAAGTAGTATTTACCTATTTGGTTTAGTCAGGATATAGAAATAGGAAGGTTAGTAATAGCAAAATGAAGCCATTTCAATCTCAGTTTTATGAAAAACAGGAGTAGTTTTAGTATAAAAATCTGATGTATTGTCTAGTGTGGTGTTTGTATCATGAATCAAACTAGTCCAACTCCTCCAAACCTATGTGCCAGTCTGTGTCAGTTCAGAGCACCCTTCTGTGTGTGGCCTGCATTTCTTTTAACAGGCTCCATCTTTGCACAGCTTCATTGTGATCTCTGCCTTGATGCAGGTCAAAAGGGGAAGATTGTTAACATTCCTGCTGCCCCTCTCCATCACCATCTGCTGCTCGGGGAGGATATTTGTCCTTTGGGCTTGTGTGGGAGGTGATGGTGAGATTTCTTGCTGCTTGTAATTGCCTTTCCAAATATCTGCGTATCTTGTATGGACAATAGTCCAGCCCCCAGTTTTGACTGTTATGAATTGTGACTAAACTTGAATATCAGTATGTCTGATGGCTATGTGCCTAAACTGAGATAAACAGTGCATTTATGTCTGGATATTTCTCTGTGGTTGAGAGATGGCCCCTTGATTTTGAGGACTTTTAAAGTAAGAAATAGTTGTGGATGGGTGTGAGGTGTATGGTAAATGGAATAAAAGAAAATTTTGGGGAAGGAAAATTGAAAATTTTTAGCTTTCTGAGTCAGCTTGTAATTGTCACCTGAAAAGAAATCATGACAAATATAAGAAAACAAGAGAAATATGATGATGAGAAACACTTAGCTATGGACATTAAAAGATTTCAAACATCCCTGAGATTGAATTTAATTTGGGGGAAGGGAAGAGAACAACAACAACAACAAAAAAAAAAACAGTATTTAGAAGGTACTGCTTGACTTTTAGCCACTAGTTTTATAAATTTTGTGTCATGTTTCTGTTCATGCTGCTCACGTAGCTTAAAGCATAGAGCTTTCCCACCTATAACAAACAGGGGCAAGCAGTCGCATGGTATAGCTGCATACTTTGTCATGTCTTGGTACTTAAAACACTCAAAGCCTTTGGTGCTAGCTCTGAGACCCTTCTCAATTTAGAGTGAACTTCTGTATTCATGACCGTGTTCCTAAAGCTGCTTTCAGCATAGACCTTGTTTTCTAAGTTTGGATTCCATGGCTTTTGAGTAAAGTGAGGAACTGCCCCCCACTTCACAGAATCTAAAATACTCATTTTGCCGTTGGGAGCCAAGCACTCCGTTACTTCAGAAAGATCAAGGCTTCTAAAAATCTTCTGCTCCTTTAGATTTTCTTCACTGATGTTTTGAAGAGGAGCAAATAGTAATCTGTAGCTCAGACTTTATTGCCATTCATAAGTCAATCAGGATGTCTATGGTACAGCTAAAGAGAGAATTTTTCTCCAAGAGAATTGTAATTCTAGGTAGTTTTCTCTGTAACTGCCCATTAAGTTACATGTTTCTAGTGTGCTGTTCTTACTTTGTTGCTTATCTATGCAGCTTTCTCTCCCTGTTTTAATGGTTGTGCTGTATTTCTTTTGAAATTCTAATGTAGTTTTGTTGTGATGCTTTGACCATATTTTAAGTCCCCCACATTTTTTTTTGGCTTAAACTTTCACTCCAAGTGGACTGTTCATGTACATGCAAATAAATCATACTTTTTTTTACAAGCAGTTTAGATTTGCTTGCTAAAGTGATAGAAGTAGGTAACAATTTGCAACTTAAAATGGATGAGAATTGCCTAGTGACTTAAGGTCTTAATTCCAAAGATTGTATTTGCCAATGTTGCTGCTTTAGTGAGGTATGTCTCTCTACTACAGTCTCTTTCCTGTTTCTCTCCGTTATCCTAAATCATTTATAGAAGAACATGATTTGGAAGAATATTCCCTTGATCAAATCAGAACAAGACACTATATTCACTGGCGATCTAGAGCTTGGAAAGTAAGCATAAAAAGATCATTATTCTCATACTGAGGTCCCATATAGTCTGGAGCGGTAGGGAGGGAAAGAAAATAGACCAGATACTGTTCTCGCTAAATTTACCTGTTGGAAAGAAAGTCTTGGAAATGGAATGTGTTGTATGTATTCACTATGGAGTTAAGTTGCTTCATTAAGTGAAGTATATATAAAGGAAAATATGCTCCTAAATAATATAAAAAAGAGGTAAAGGTTAGGCATTCTATGGTTAATGTTTCTTACATTCTGCTGTTGTTACAGTTAAGATAAAGCCAGCATATTGCAGGGGAGGAGTCTATGGTAATTTGTAATTTTAGTCACCTGTGCAGAACTTTTAACCAGATAGTCAAGCGATGTGATAATCACCAAAGAAATCAATACCACTTTGTCATCTGCTTATTTTTATGCAAGTTCTACACAATGCAGCTGATTTTGGCAGTTTAGCATAGTACGTTAACCTTTCTGGATGAAAGACAGTAGTATCTGAAAATCAATGCTAACACAAACTGCTTATGTATGTTTTGAGTTTACAACTCCTTTTTTTCTGTAACAGTTGCTGAAAAGCTTGCTGAATGCAACTGTACTAGTGCCTTGGTCTTTACTTTGTTAAAATTGAATACAGTGTTCCTTGGAGTTCGCATTCTATGGGCTACTGAAGTTCAGGAACCTACTTTCCAAGGTCATCAAACTTTAGTGGCAGCTGATACACCTATGTTTATGTATAGAGTACCAACAAGTTTGGTGTTCCTATAACTGCATGTTGTAGCTTCATGGAGGAAGCACTACTCATAATGATGGTGTAACAGCTCAAATCATAAACTTTGCCTCTAGCTGACCAAAGGATGAAAATAAAATGTTATGTGACTGCTGCTATATATAATCACTTGAAATGGCTGAAGTTAAAATGTTATCCTGTTATTTCTTAGCAAAGTGACTAGATGAAGAAGCTGAATATTTGTATTTAACATGACCACAGTCATTAGTTATTATCCATGCACATCTTAGTCACTCACCAGTGTATGCCCTTCTTTATTTTTAGTACTGTGGCAGAGTCTGTACAGCTGAAGGGAAACTGGCTTTTCCCTTGCAGGTGCAGAGCTCGTGTCTGGTTAGAGTCTTCATAGATCCTGAGTAGTAGGGGCTCTCACTGGAGTTCAAGAAATGCATTAACTCTGTGACAGACCTGAGCACTGTAAGTGCCTGTTTTATTGTTATTTACATGAGCAGATGTTATCTAGGTGAGCAGGAAATGATAGCAGTATTCAGAGTTGGCAGCTATCTTTAAAAAGTCTTTTTACTTCTGAGATTTGACAAAGGAAATGATTGAAGCAAACTATAAAATACCTTTTAATGTTGTAGCTGCAGAATATTTATAGGAATAACTGTAGGTTTTAAATGCATTTATATATAGTATATAAAGAACATAAAATTGTGAAAGAAATCTGATTTGAGGGGAGAAAGGATTTTCTGATCTTGAGATTGTTAGTAATACAGACAACACTCACTTGTAATTTATTTATTCTTGTCAGCTTTTGATCTGTGTTGACTACTTAACTTTTGGCACTCATCAGCACAGATGTTATCTGTATTCAGCATCATGCCTTGGGTAACCAGACAATGGAACATGAAGCAACAATATAGATCTTAACATGGAGGAATGCACGTTTAATCATTCAGTGTGGTTAGCGTATTGGGCCAGGTAAGTGTAAATGGAGTCTGAATTTCTCCTCCAAACTTTTGGGCAGTTGCTGAGTGTAAGCACTGCTTCAAGGACTCTGGGCAATAAGTAGATGTCTTGCACTTCCCCTGTAAACCTGCCCAAGGAATGTGCTTGCCATGTATCTAGTGTTTGTCAACAGAGTGGCTGCACTGCCAGCTGATGATTTGTGATCTGCCCTGTGTTTGGGGGTGGGTTTGTCCCTTGTGTCACAACTCTCCTGCCCCGCTTGCTGGCAGAGAGCGCATACGTACTGCATGGCCCCAAGCTCATTGAGTGCTGGTAGGCATCCAGTCCAGTGGGGGCAGTGAGCCCAGCAAAGCATGGGCTGTGCTTTCATGATACTCTCATTACACTGAGCATTAAAGCTTTTCCATTGTGCAGAATGTGCACCTTCCTATTTGGGTTGCCTTACTGCTTAATGACTATGTTGCTTATAAGGATAAATGCCTATATTGTTGCATGGTGGTAAGCAGATCTTTGATATATAGTAGTCTGGATGTACAATAAACTTGGTGGAAAATCTAATAGGGACCAACAGTTTTTATTGCTGATGATGAATGGGCCACTAAACTGTGTACCTACCTTAAAGAAAATAAGTTTAATTAGAAAAATGGATCCAGAGGATTGTTTCACTTCTAACACTTAAACCTGCTTCGAGCAAATAAATTAAGTAGCAATAAACTATTTAACTTTTTTTTTAAAGTATGTCTTAGTGTGATGTAAAGATTTTATAACTGTATTCAAACTCAGTTAAAATATAAGCTATAGTTGCACATACAGAGTATTTAAACTACTAAAGAAAAGAATGTGCTGCACTAATTTCTGCTCTTCCCCCATTCTCTGCCATAGCCTGGGAAAAAAACTTTGAAGAAAAGTTATCTTGCTCTAATACAAGTCAGCAGCAAAACTCCATTTATTCCCTTTCATTTTGACAGGGCTGACATCTAATAATTGAGCTCCATGTTCTTCAACTGAGATTGATGTGCGTATTTTTGTTCCATAATCATATTTAAATGATTAGCCAACAAGAAAATTGCATGCTCCATAGAAAAATAGATGTAAGAGGGTATGATTTCAATATTAATCTTTCATTTCAAAGCATTTTACTATGTGAAGGAAATTTATGTATTATAATGTTTTATTAGTAGCAAAGAGCTCTAATGTGCATTTGTATACAAAGGTTTTTTCCTGTGCTTAATTAGATGAACATATTAAACAAGTATCAATTTAGATCCTGTGTAAAGTTTGAAGACCTGTACCCACATCCAGTCTCTGGGTTGGAAGTTGCTTTTAAATGTGTGAACTTGAAATATCCCAGACCTCCTTTTTGCTCATCCCCTCCCATCCCAGCGCTTGTTACCAAGTGTCAGGTCTGAACAAGTGCTTGTTGTTTGCTTATCTGTTTTCCCAGTCTCTTCAGGATCTTTGAGTAGGAATTATAAGATAGTTCAGAAAGGTGTTGGCTTTGACAGATGTTCCAGTGCTTCTGTTAGGGCTAATACTGCATCAGGAATGTCGCAAAGCACCCTGAAGTCTTTTGTTTAGGACACTAGCCTAAAAGCACCAATGTTTATGGACACAAATGGTTTGGGTGACTGGTGGTTGGCTCAGTCAGGATTACAGGGCAATCTACTATTCTGCATCTTGCTAATACTGG
Source organism: Tinamus guttatus (assembly GCF_059628265.1). Lineage (NCBI taxonomy): Eukaryota > Metazoa > Chordata > Aves > Tinamiformes > Tinamidae > Tinamus > Tinamus guttatus. Next base: position 1,004,122 of record NW_028288780.1, read on the forward strand.
ATATTTAGGTCATATTTTCAAAAATCCTTTTGAGGAGTGAAAATAATGGCTTCTAGTGCAGGCCTTGCCCTTACTCCAGGGAGTGTGAGGTGTGTGTCTGTTTTTATTATTATTTCTTGCATTTTGAGCAAGACCCTTATGTAGTAAGCTGCCTTATGTATCTGTTTGTTTTTTTGTTTTGTAGAGCTGGTATCTTCAATTCAATAGTTCTAAGTACTCTGTAGTACTCAAATGTTTGCAGAATGACCTTTTCTTTGGACAATGTAGTGCCTTTGGACATCTGAATACTAATGCAATAACAGAAATAGAATTTGGCTATGTGTTTTCAGTGCCTAGGAACCTTGTTTAGGATTTCTCTTAGGAGTGTTTCTAGAACCATTTCTTATGTTCCAAGTAGTTCTACCTTATGCCATGAGTTTAGGAAAAACAAAGTAAAAGGTACTCTGCTTTGCTTATATCTTAGTATTTCTACAGTATTAGCACAGTGTAACCAGTCATGTTAGTATTGGCAAATCTTAAGCCTTCTCTTGGAAGATATACAGATGAGAAGGAACTCTAGGAAGAGAAGCTGAAAGATTTGCCCACTTCTGAAGTGAATGGAGAATAGGATTGTTCATAGTAGTTTTTTTTTTTTAAAAAAAAAAAAAAAAAAACTCAACACTTAGACTCGTGAGTAACAAATTAAAAGGAAAAGCAATGCCCACTTGCCTAACCTACCAAAGAGGAAGTTGTAAGCTTAAATTTTGAAATAAACCATGTTATGTGGTATATCAGGTGTGATGAGAAAGAAATGGCACCTTGCCACTTTTCATCTACCTTGGCTTTCTTAAATGTGTGTATTTTGTTTCTGTTAAACTGAGCCCTAGAATAAAATAAAGCTAAAAATAAACATGATCCAGAGCCATAGAGGCTAAAAAGTGGGAAATGCTCATCATTCATTAGTAAGAAAATGTTCTTTAAATGGGGAATGGAAAGTGTGTTTTTTGGTACAGAAAACGCTTATCTTGAAGTAAAGGCTTTATAGGTCTCCACAGCTGACTGGAGCTTGCTGAATTTGGTCTTGGATTCCAAATAGTACAAAGAATTGCCTATAACAGCTTTGTGAAAAGGCAATTTGGGAGCTATGAGTAATATGTGCATTTGTCAGGATGGACTTCCCAGGGTCAGATTTTGGAGAAAAGGAGAAAACAGGTCCGCATTCTGTGGTCTCATCTCATTAACATATTTGAGCCCATCTGGTTCCTTTTAGTTGCATCAGTTTGTGGCTTACTCTTGAAAACATGAGCAAGCTGTTGGCTGCAGAGCTATAGCCTTTTTTTGAAGGATTAGGCCTTTAGAGGAAGCATGGGAATTACAGAATAAATGCCATATCCCTCAGAGCTTTGTGTGGTATCTCTTGTGTGTGCGTCTCCTACCTTCTCCTTCTCTCCCCTCTAAATTTTGCGACCCAAGGTTGTGCTACCAGTGTCCAGCTTCCTCAATAGTGCCGCAGAGCTGTGGGAGGGCTGGTGCTCTTACACTGCTGTAACTGGTAGGTTCTGGATCGCCTTCTACTCTTCCTTTTCCCCTTGTGCACCCTCAGCAAAGTGTCAGTACTTCTATTCTTTGGTAGGGATAACAAAGCAAGGTAATTGCTACTCAATTAAAAATAATGTAATGCTAATTTTATTCAGCACCAAAAGGGTTTGCATTTTGTTGGGTTTTAGTGCATGATGAATTGCCCGGCAGAGAAGGGTTATGTTCCAAACTTAAATAAAAAAAGCAGTTGCAGTGTTGCAACAGTAGATATTAGCTTTCCTGGAAGATTCAGTGTAAGATGCGGAAAACCAAACAGAAGTCCAAAGCTGAGGCTAAAAAAGCAAATCTTGCACCAAGCTCATTAATGAATAATCGGGCTGTTACTCTGTTACTGTAAGAAAGATTTAGCCAAGTATTACTAAACAATCTTTACTTGTTTTTGCTGCAAGTTCTTTTCTTCCATTCTCTGCTGGAAAGTTTTAACTTTTTTTTCTCAATACATACATGTTTCAAGAGGTGCAAGGTTATACAGCAGCAGGACTAGGAAATTACAAGTTGCTTTTATTGTTATTTATTGTTAGCACTTTGGGGGATTAAGGATGCATAAGAACTGTTCCAGCTTATACAGTTTGTAGGTTTTGGAATCCCAGTGCCAAAATCCAGCTGTTCTGCTAAAGCACTGTTCAGTTTTGCAATTGTTTCCTCTGGAGGAGTGGCAGGTAAAAAGTTCCCTGGTAACTATTTCTCTTGTGTAGAAGACAAGCTCTCTCTCCCTTCTGTATGCACTTGTCTCTGAAGCATAAGTGGTTCATATTGCTAAAATGTTTTGGGAAAGCAGTGAGGGTATTAGAGGAAGAGCTGCATTTGCAGCTCTTGTTTAAGCTCTTGTTCAAGAAGCACAAAGTGGCAGGCAGCTCCTGTGGGATCAGCACTCCTGTTGGGAGGCTGCTGGGGGGGAAGGCTGCGTGCCTGGCTGGCAGGGGCTGATGTTCCTTGGGACGGAGCTGCTGCTACTTGCTCTCCTGGATGTAACTTTCGTGGTCTCTGTTGGCTGCCAGGTACTCCAGCACTAGCTGCTAGGTGCAAGGGGGACTGGGATGGAGGGAGTGGGCAGAGCAAAACACAGGGAGAAGCCTGGATCTGAAAACGCTCGTGGTGGCTTTGCTTATGGAACAACTGTGTAGGATAGCTACTTTGAGAAGACAAAGGTCTGACTCAAAACACTTAGTATTTTCCTATTTGCTGAGAGTGTTATTGTACGATCCATTAAATACCTAACTTGGCAATAAGCTAACAATGTTTTTGATGAGACAGAGTGCTTCTCAGGTGGGTTTCCCACACAGTAATCCTATTTGTCAGTCTCCTGCTCAAGAAACTCAACTTTGTGATTGCTTTTGATTAATTTTGACAGAATGGAAAGTTCAAAGTTAATTTCCCCCAAGCTTTATGAAAATAGAGGGGCAGGCAAAGGAGAGCTAACAAATTGGTGTTCCTCGGTAGCATGAGCTTAGCCACATTACTCCCCAGCAGAGTGTGTGAGGGGGTGGAGGGCAGGCAGGGTAAGTTCCAGTGCACATGAAATGAGTTACTTAATTGTGTCACATGATTGTAAAGCAGCTGCAGCGCCAATCTTTGTTAAAGTTTATTCAGAAATGAGAGTGAGAACCAGCTCAGAGCTTCTCAGTTTAAAGACACAAAGCACACTTGAGAACCACAGTATCTTTGTGTTTTGTTTTACTGCTTGCATGTTCTCTAGCACTGTCTGCCCTGTGGAGATGTGTTCTTCACCTTCCCAAAATTGGGTTATGGCATAGGCAGGGGTCCCCAGAAGGATGAAGAACAGAGCAGGGCCTTCATGCAGCTCTGCGTGCTAGTTTAGAACCTGAGCTGTTACTGTCTGGCAGCTCCAAATTTGCTCTGCATCTTCCAAGGAATGAGCTAGTGGTGCTTTGCAGCGAGTATCTGGGGGCCAGCTTTCCTTTTCTGACAACTCCAGTTCCTTGGTTTGCTGCTTCCTCTTTTCATCTGCACCCCTCTTTATCTTGCTTTGCTTTAGTCAGAAAAAGAAAAACGTGATTTTTTTTTTTTTTAATTAATGTGGAGTTTTAAGAGGTCTCCCCGAGCCCCTTCAGCAGTGGTATTACCATACAAGGGCAAGATGCCAAATAGTTTTACAATGCAGGCAGAGGTCATCCGTAACTGCTGACCTGGGTTTAGGGGTTTAAATAAAGTGTAATCTCAGGATCCTCCAGGAATCACTCTGAACCCACTGGAGGTTTGGCAGTGATGTGCAGGCATAGTAACAGGCACAGGGTTTCAGCTCATGAGAATATACCCTGTGTTTTGGGTGATAATTCTTTGGATGAAATGGTATTTACTGGGCCACTGGGAGAGACAGGCTTTTTAAGTTTATCTGTAGGTGAAAGTCTATTTGTCAGTGTTCCGCATGTCAAAGAACAGAATTGGATTTTATTTAGAGATAATTAGTGTAGTGAGGCTTTGCATACATATTTCAATGAGGCTTTAATAAATAGTGATTAACTCCTAGTGATCTAGGAAGCTTCTGCCTCTGGCAGTTTGTCATTTATTCTGCCTCCTATCTGCTTTTAAAGCTTAAAGGGCTGATTTCCATAAGGCAGGCTCATATCAAATATTTCCGGTAGATCAAGGTGATGCTAAAACTGATTCATTTAATGATTAATGATGAGCTTAAATGATTGTTCAAATTGTATTAATTGTGGTGGGTGGGTGTGTTGTTATGGATACTTCTGTAGGCTCTAGGTAGGTCTCAGTTCCTAAACCAGACTTTGTTACTTTTGCCTTCAGAAGTCAAATATTGTACTGCAAATGGATTATAAGGTGCTATGAATCTGTAGTCAACAGTATTACTAAACTTTGTCTTTTTTGGTAGTAGTAATCTAATACCAGTCTAAAACTTAGTTTTAATTTTTCATTCTAGTCCTTCACTTCCACCCATGACTTCAGTTTCACCTGAAGTTTTAAAGGCTTGCTAGAGTTGCTGTTGCCATCTGACAATCACTACAGAAAAGCTCTGCTTCATGAAAGTAAGAGGGATGTAGGCTTTTGGTTTTAAGCTTTAGCTGCTATTTCCATCACTTCAGACTTGGAATAAGTTTAAAATTATCTGCCGCTACTGAAGTAGTATATGGTTGCTTTGTCTTGTATCAAAAACTACCACGGTATGGGGAGGAAGGTATAATGTGCCGTATGCACACACTGTGAAATAAATTCTAATCCAAAATTGTTCCTTTTGAAGTTGCTAAAGGTTGTGAGACTTTTCTTAAAGGGAAGGGACTATATTTTTTTTTAGTCTTTTCTCTAAAGTAAATTATAATTAAGAATGATGCCTTAAAGTATGGCATTGTATCAGAACAGTAGGTCACTCTTGTTTGTGCTTACTTCACTGCTTGTATCCGATTCTGTTTTGCATCTTATTTATCAGTGCTCTAAATACTCTCTTTATTTTCAGTTATATTAAAATCTACCCATATATTTCACTGCCAGGCTGCAAAATCATATTTCCCGGTACATACTAGCAAAGCTCATAGTGTTTAGAACATGAGTACTCCAAATCATGCAGGGTACTGTCATAGGATTGTTACAAGTTAGCCAGATATCACTTGCATTATGTGATGCTGCAGAGCAGGCATTCCTGTGTAGGAATCCCCCTCAGATCAAATATCCTCGAGATGAAACGTACTAAAAACAAGCTCAAGAAATGCAAGTCCTGGAGTTACTATCTTCCCTCGAGAGCAAGGTAACTCTGGCAACAGTGTTGTAGCAAGAGTGATTCCAATATAAAGACCGTATCTTTTATGCAAACTGGTATAACTTCTAGCTTTTGCAATATGTAGGAAATGGGAAAAAAAAACTAGCATTTTAGTGATATAAATGTGTCCTTTTCCTTATTCTTTACCACCTATATCATTTGATTTAATAAAATACAATATTGGTCTAGTTTGTTGTTGGAGCTTATAACTATGTAATGACTCTGAAGTAGGTATCTTTGGGAAATGAATGAGAAGTGTGGCAGGAAGTTTCATTCATTGAATAATAACTGAAAACATCAGGAGTGGAACTGAACAATAGCCCATTGTCACTTCTGTGCTTGTGCAGAAGAGTTCTGGTGATACCAAGGTACCCAGCGAGCACAGAGACTTTTTTAAATAGACATTTCTCATGAGACAAGACATGCAACACTATCCATAGTCCAGCACATAAGGGTTAGAGGATGCTTGCCTACACTTAAACATTTTAGGACTATATGCCCTGACAGCTAGCACTTATTTGCAAGTTAAAAAAAATTGAGGTTGAAAAAGATTTGGCCAGTAGATGGCATTCAGGTCCCACACTTGTAGGAAATCTAGCATGCCAACATCTCCCATATACTCTTGCAGTTGCATGATCATGCGGCTTGACTATATTTTTCCATTTGCCTGGACACTTTAGATGTATATTTTAGAATAACACTTCAAATATACTTGTTAAACAGGATAGAACTTTGTTCTTAACTTGATGTTTTTCCAAGAAGATTTATGATGTAGTTTCTAGAAATTCCTTTTGAATAGGAATTCCTTTTTTTCATAGTGACAGGTTTTGCTTTTGTATGTAGGGAGTGGAGTTTGTTAAAAGCAGTATTGTTTTTGCTGGGCATTGCTTTCTAGGAAGTCTTGTCCAAAAGTAATTGTTTTGAGCAGAGGAGCTATGTGCTGCAGAGGGGTATAATCCGAGAGCTTTACTGAACTGGTCACCTCTGCAGTTGAGATGGGTTTTGGCTTTGCGATGTCCAGGATAGTCTTTGCATAAATTTAAGCAAGAACATATTGGTAAATGGTGTATCTCTGATGAGACTTTTAGATCGTAATTAGTAAATAGACATTGCATGAAAAATGGGCAAGAAGGGAAATTTATTTTTGTCAGAACCTGCAGTTCCTTTCTCTCCTCCTGCCCTCAGAGGCTCCATTTGTAACCATTGCTCTTGAGTTACTGTCCTGGTCTAAAAAGGGTGTGTTGTAGCTGCAATAGAGCAAACTGTTCTGAGTGCTGTGTGTTTGTGTGGCACTGCTCGTATGTAACTACAGGCAAGTAAAGCACTTTATTCTTTCTGCAGTGTGTCTGCTATATGGCTTCTATGCCAGCTTTATTATAATTGCTTCCTCGGAGCATTTAATAAGTTTAGCTGGTATCCAGTACTATTTTTCACAGTTGTGACTCTTCAGTGAAATAAGAAGCTCTCCACATAAAAATCATTGTAAGCTGTATTAACTGAGAGAGGTTTGAAGAGGAAAAATATGGTAATATGTAAATTCTTTATGAGAAACCCCAATCTAAGTGTGGGAGTGGCAAAGAGCAAGGCCACTTAAGGTTTCCACACAGTGTAGAGGCTGAGGTACATCTTAATTGCATTTATTACATGGTTCTTCCCTCAGCTTCCTGTATACTGACCTTTTAAGTTACTGGAATCATCTCAGCTATAAATCAAGTGAAGATATTCAGACATTCTCTTTTGGAATCTTTGGAAGCTTAAGAGAAACAAGAGCCTAGCACTTTGGGAAACCGACTCTCTTACTATTTGCAATTTGTCTTGCTTTCCTGGCTGCTATCTTCTGCAGTGCAGCCACATCTTTCTGGATAAGACTGGTGCTTCACTGGATTTGCTGAAGTAACGCAGGGAAACCTGCAGGCTATTGTCTTGCATCCACAGGGGGACTGGTGCATCCCACATCCGAGATTGGTTCTCTAGGTGTGTATGCCCCAGCCTGCGAAGAAAGTGATAAGTAGCTCTTTGTATTTTTGAATATGTTAGCTTTGAATCAGGCATGGCTCAGAGGTAGTGTCCTGCATGTGTATACAAGCCCAAGTGGACTTTCAGATTAATTGCCAATATTGTACAATCAGAAACTGAAAGAATCGGTATATGGTTGTGTGCAGCTTGTGTATGTTGTATATGCAGTGTTACATGTGACTAGAGAGGCTCAAGAAGTTTGAGGGGGTATCCTGAGGATAGTCCTAAGTAGGCCTGTTAAAGAGGCTTCCCTGATAAGAGGCTATAAGTGTTTCAGTTTTGGTGAAAAGGTGGAGGCAATTCCTTCCTTTACATCTCAGTTGGAAAGACGCTTCAGTCTGCTGGCTGGAACAAGTATGTCAGTGCTTTATATACAGCACAGCTATTAACTGTTAAACGTTTGTCTAGACCTTTCATTTCTTTACAATAATACCAACATTGGAGCCTTAGTTATGCAGGACTTATTGGGCCTCTTAGAACATCTGTGTTTTAGTGTCATGTTCAGAGTTGATAATGTGTATCCTTGTACCGGAGAACAGTAATATGAACAAATTTCCTACATTTCAGATTAAAGAACCAAAGAAGTTATGAGTGTACAGAGTGGTCTTTGGATAAGAGCATTGTCCTTTCTTACTGGTTGTTCTTACAACTTTGTGTACAGAGCGGCCTATCCTGATTTAAAAACTCTTTAGTTTGAGTGCTTTCAAGACTGGTCTCCCCAGGTTAGTGAAGATACTTCTTCTAGCTGTCTTTGCTGTGACTTTCTGTTACTGCACTTCTGGAGGGGTGTCATCGCCTTTCCTTAGCCCCATGTTCTTGGTAGGAATTTTTGCTGCAGCCTCAGGTCAGGTAAACTTTTTGCTTTGTAGGAGATACTGCTAGTTACATCCCCTCTTATAGTAGAAAACAGTCTCCCCCAAAAGCAGGAGGGTGAGAGACAAAGGATGATAAATATGATCTTGAAAAAGCAAAATACTGATACAAAATAGGGACTGAGTAGTTTCTGCCATGCAGATGCTTGTATGTTGCTGCGTAATGTTATCACTTTATGTAAGTCCCTTTTCCCCTTCTCATACACAGTTCCTATTAAAAGTAAATCTATGTGCTGAGAGAATAAAGATCTGGTTGTATAGTGTGATATTTAGTGATACTGAAAACTTGGATTCAGTCACATGTGGTCAAGTTAGATATGAGGCATTTTGTGCTGAGTAGAGCTGTGTGCTGCCACAAGAAGAACACAGGCCCCGGCCCTCCTCTGCACATGATTCAACATGGGTTATGTGTCTATGGGGGAAGCAGTTCTGTTTGTTGTCATGTTTGTGACAACCTATACCAATTGAAGCTTGTGAAATAAAAAGATTGATTTAACTTGATAAGCTGGTTGTGCTCTTTGCTATGGCACCATTTTGCAGAAACTAATTTTAGCATTGCATACCATGCCATGGTTCTCAGCTGGTAGTGCTATTTCATCCCAAGCCTTTTCCTCAGATCACTCTGTATGTACCAATTAACAGGTTTCTGCAACTCACTGAAGCCTGAATTTGTTCAGTTGGTGCTTACACCAATTTGATAACGCTGTATGACTGTGTGTGTGTGTTCCATGCAGTATGACCATTTGCACAGAGACTAGTCCCTGTTTGTGTGCTGTTACTGAGAGCTTTGTAAAGGTTTGGCCCCAGATAAAGAAAGTCTTTCCAGTTCAGCTGTTTGGAGATTCCTACAGAAATCTTGCTAGAGAATGACCTCTTAGCAGATGCTGTGGTGAGATGTTTCTTAGTTCAGGCTGCTTCTTTACACTCATCTTTGTGGTTCCTCCTGGTCTCAACCAAGCCAGAAGTGGATTACTGGGTGGGTTAACTAAACTGATGCACCTGATCCAGGTCAGAGACACATGCTTAGTCCTGTGGGTTGCTGCCTCGGTCTGAAGTGATAGCGGTTGGGGGTTTTTTACCACTGAATAGTGTCAGCTGCTGCACTCACTCCAGTGTGGTGGGAATCTGACACCTTGGAAGTTTGCAACCATGAGGCTATTGTGAAATATCTTGTATGAAGCAGTTTTTTATCCCCCGATGCTGACTGCAGTGCTGTATCACTTAGGAGATGTGGTAGCTGATCTGTTTACACCTGGAGCGTTGCTGATGAATGTGTCACAGATTATCTGCGCAAGAACATGCCGAATGTGGAGAGGGGGAAGAAAAACAGGCCTTTCACCTAACACTTACCTGGTTCTCTATGTTAGAGCATGAGCTCACAAAGAGGCTTAAGTTACAAAAAATGAGTCATAAGATGTGAGAAAAATCTTAAATATCAGTCTCTTGTGTTCTCACTGCTGGTGCCAACTAGAATCATGGGCTTTGTGTTCCCTGAGTGTCTTCCATGGCCTAGCCATGGTGTCTCTGGATATGCCTTATGTAAGAGTGCTGCTATGACAAGTAGCACTGGCTTTCCAGATGGTGCCACTCTTCTTTTCCTTTTTTTCCCTCAGTGGCAGGAGGTTGCTGACAGGATACCCGGAAAAGTCTGAAGTCTTTGATTTTGATCATTTCTGATGATCAGAAAAATGCCCTTAAGTTCAGATTTTTATAAAGTAATTAATGCTGTTACACTGAATATCATTTAACAAAAAATATTTTAATGTGAAGATTTAGTTAGTTGGTAACTTCCAACCATGGATTCTTTTTTAAAAAACTCAGTAAACTGAGTTACTGGAACATTCTTATAAAGCAATTAGGATTCTTTTCCTTTCTTAAATCCTGAGGCAATGCTGCCTGCCTTTGGAGAATGAGTTGCAACAGTTGCCATAAGGAGAATATGTGCTGATTACAGTACTCTGTATTGGGAAAGAATAGCACCTTTTTCAGTGGCCATAGTTACTTATATATGGTGTTTTCTGTGTTCTGTATGATACTTGGTAGGTTGACAACAATCTTTACATGCTAAATGACAAACACTGGGAATGCTGACTCCAGACTCTTTGTGGAGCAGAATTTCAACCTTAATGTAGCACTGACATAAGACTTCCCATTTATACTACCTCTGTGTAATTTTTGCACTTTGTAATATTGCTTCAGATGCAAGGGTTTGCTCCAGAAAACATTGGGTCTTGCCCAGGAAATGTACAAATATATTTATAGCTTGTTATAAATGATACATGAAGTATTTGGTCTCCAGATATCTCTTTAACTTCCAGTTGCCATGGGCACTCATTAGTATTCCATGGAGGACTCGTTGTCATGGCAAAGTGTGTAGTGGTACAGGGTTTCCATGGCAACGCCCCACCATTCCATCCCTTCAGCACGTCGGCTCGGAATCTGTTTGGGGAAAGCTAAAATGATCCTATGGCAGCGTTAATGTTTAAAATAGCGTTACCAGCCTATCCCTAGGTGATTAACACTGTAAATGTCTTTTGTTATGTTAGTATGGATCATTATGTCAATATAACACAGGGAGATTGTCAGCAAAAAGCAGCAGCAGGTATAGCTTGATGCTTGAAGAGGTTGAAATAAAACTGTATTTTTGAAGTTGTCTTTTTTTCTTCCTTGTGTTACAGTTTGAAACGGAAACACTTTTGGAGCTGCAGGCATTGCCTGACTAACCTTCATCAATAATAACCTTTCTATTTAGGTGCATGAGAGCACCTTGGTCTCTGAACCTTGTGTCGGAAGAGAAGGCAAATCACCTGCTGTGCTTTGCTTGGGGAGGAAGCGGGGGGAGCACTGCTGTAAATAACTGTTGGCATTTTCCTGATGAGATGCTGTTTGCTTCTTGCTGTCCTCTGGTCCCCATTTGTGTACCACAACTGATGAATAGTCTTTTTAATGTGCTGGCAAACCTGTAGCTGAATAATATGCTATCAAAGGTCGAATATTTCTAGCCTGTTTAGATGGGGTAAATTTGGCTGCTATCTGTACAGTATGCTTTGTTCAGTTCTAGAATGAACTAGAAAAGGATGTAATTATGTAGAGTTCAGTTTTTAAAAACAAACAGAAATACCAATAAGGAAACTTTCCTGGAGGGGGGCAACTTGGCACAATTGGAAGAATGTTGTTCTGCTTAGCTGTAGAGCATGAGGTTTTCTACAGCCTTCAAGGGCACAAGAATTCCATTGGGAGCAACCACTTCCTTGCTGTGGCTGACAGGTTAAAAACTGTGATTTGAAGCCAAGCACGTTTTCAATTAAATTATTTTGATTAATCACTTAAATCCTTTGAGCTTTAGATTGTCAAAAGGGGGTCTGAGTGGATTTCTTAGCATATTTCCTAACGCAGAATTTTATTTTTTCTTGGACTGCTTTTTTCTAAACTGTTTCCCTACCTAAATGTCTATGCTGAAAATGATTTTTTTATCCCTTCCTCAGAACATCATAAAACTAAATGTGAATTGGTAGTCAGACAGCCAAGTTAAGTTTTCAAGCAACCATATGTTTTGATATACTGAAATCTGACAGTCAAGAAGGCTAATGCTTTTTGTGCTTTTTACATTCCTTCAGATTATATTTACTTTTTAATCTTGGTCAGGCTGTATGGCTTAGGTCATGCTGGTGCTTTTGAAAATGCTTTCAGTATATTTAGTTGAACCCATGAAGTGTGCTTTAAGTTCTCCAAGAATTACTGGGTGATGGAAGAGAGTATATTAATTTATAAGTTAACACATTTTAAAGTCTGTTTATTCCAACAGTGGTGCAGCTTTGACTTGCTATGTCTTAAGCTCCTGATTTGTTGGTAGGTTTTTGTGATGGGTGAACATGTATCTCCACTGAAGCCAGTAGTACAGTCAATGCATGTAAAGATGAGCATTTGTAAAGGGCAGGACAGGCTTCAGCCTGATTAGGGCTGATTCTCCACAGATCTTACTCTAGATGGAATTTTTGTAATAAAAGGAAGAGTTATAGCAGTCTTAAAGGCAGGAAGTGCAGTATGATTAATCAGCACAGAGAAGAGCTGTGCTAATATGAGCAGACATTTAAGCTGCTCCTGCATTTAAGCCTAGAACAGAACAGTAAAAAGTGGGAATCTCATTTTTACAAATTGTCTTATCTGTCTATCACTTCCCCTCAATAACTTTTAAACTAGTTCAGAGAAATTAAGATTAACTGATGGAAATTTGGAAACAAACACTGTTAGGAGAAAGGAGACTGGACTAAATTGTCAGAGTTGCACTGGAGTTGCAAGAGTTTTTTGCTGGCATAACTTGCGATGACAAGCTGACCCTGCCAGTATGTGTTGGTGACTGAGCCAGGGGTGGTGGACAAGAGGGAAGGGATTTTTGTTTGCTTCTGTCCTTTATACTCAGCCCCTTAGATTAAGGGGGAAGAGATTATTGAAGGGCAAGATTCTTCTGTCAGCTTCATAGATCTAGAAACACAAAATTCCAAAGCAGTCTCCAGAGCAACTTACAGTTTTGGTTTTGCAATTCAGAAGGTGAAAATGCTGCTCCAAGTTTGAGCCCTCCTCAAAGAGCTTCTTGATGCTTCAGTTTGTCAGCAATACTCAGTACGTAGTCATAATGAATTCTATGTAGTGCCTGTTCCTGAAGCACTAGTGCTGACTAACATAAGAACGAGAAGGAGGTTCCAAATATCTGCCAGGAGATATGGGTGCCCTGTGCTGCTATATGTGTTCTGGTGCTCCTAGCCTTGCCAGTGCATGCATTGGATACTTGTCATTGGAAATACCCTGTCTGGGATTTTGCATTTACAGATCTGACACAGTTGCAGAACTGAATAACCCAAGCTATTGCTTAGGAACTTTGTGAATTCAGTTTTTCTTGTGAGCTGGTATAGGATATTGAAAGTAAAACTATTTCAAGACTAAATTTTGGTCTGTAGGTGGTTTATAAGCAGTCGATTTGCAGTGTTTGTTCTTCAGAGTATGAACAGTGTTTGTAGAATGATCCAATTCTCTGCCTGGAAGAGCATACTGCTTAAGTGTTCCCATTAAAATTAAATTTTAAGTTACATAATTTAAACTTTTTGAAGAGCCTGTCATAATCATTTAAACCTCCTTTGCAGTTAATTGTTTTAAAGTTTTTCATGCAGCCTGATGTACTCCAAGTAAACCTGTCTAAAAATGTTCATATGTTTGTATGAACTCTTCATCTGTCTCCAGTATTTGCAAATATGCCATTGCCAAGTGCCTTAATGATTAACTTTTGTCATTAAGGAGTGTTTTTTAATGAAATACTAATCTAACCATAAGTGTAGTGACTGGTAATAGAATAATAGATGGGATTAGTAACTACATAGCCCCTTTGACAGTAGAGTACCAAGCTTGTCTGTCCAAGTTACTGCAGCAGAGAGTGGCAGACCTAACACTTATCTATAGTCCAAGTCATGGTTGTAGCTGAAAGGTGTCTGCAAACAGAGCACTACGCAGATCTAGAGCCTAAATGTTCAGCTGTGATTTTAACTTCTTGCTGAGCCCTTTCTGCTTTTTTCCCCTTTCCTGTCCCTCTGTCCTATAGCAATAAGTAAACCATGAGCTTTATTCCATCCCTATCTAAAAACAGTTTTCTGTCAATGAGCGTATAGGGTTTATGGCATAAAGTTAAATGAAGTCCAGTAATATGATATGTGAACTCTCTTCTCTTAAATACACTAAGATTTTGTGCAGGAAAAAGGAATTTGTGAAATCTGACAACCATGAAATTTGCTCTTTGCAACTATTTCCACTCTGCTGATATTAATGATACTGGCATACAAATAAGTTCTGAACAGAAGCTAAATATTTTTTGACAAATATTTGAAATAAATTGTGTAAAATCAGATGACCGATTGACTTTCACAACTTTTTTTTACTACAAATCATCAATTTAAATATATCCAGCGGATTTTTTGCTATTCTACAGATGTGGCAGTTGTCTGGCAGACTTGCATGTGTATGGCAGAGTAATGCTTTGAAGCTGATTTACAGAGTGCTGGATGTGCCAAATACACTGATAATAAGATTGGCATCCTCAAGTCTGGTGAGCGGTGGATACAATATGTGCATCTCTACAATTGCCTTTAACCCTTTCTTAAGGTGAAATACTGATAAAGAGGTATAGAGAGAGCGATAAGCTTTGCAGGAATCCTATTTAAAGCAGCTGCATCATGGAGGTGGCTCTGTATCTGTGAGGGAGCACAGTAATGTGAATTTGTTGTCTTGTTGATGAGATTACCCTACAAAAATAGAGCAAGAAAATAACTTGTGCCTTGGCTGGTGACTGTCCAAATGTGAATTAGCGTCACCCCTTTTGAAGTACAAAGACAAGTTGGGGTCTCTACTATTTTTGATGGATTGCTGTATCAAAGCTAGTGCTGCTCTGTTAGCAGCCCTCTCCCCAAAGCAGTAGAGGGGCATGTGTCATAGGTAACAGGTGACACTGCACAGTCAAACTGGCCCAGCTGGGACGTAGTTGCATATCCTGAGCAGGACAGAAGCATGTGGTTGCTATGGGCATCTGAATGTCTTAGGTGCCTGGGCTGCCACCTTGCAGGGGGCACAGGAGGGGATCTCTTAGCTCTCATAGCTCTGACATGCAGCATCTTCCCGCTGGTACATGCAAGTCGGGGAGGAAATGCCAGCTGGACACATGGTCCTCAGTCACTGCCTGCCGGAGCATCCTCTGACCCTGTGACTTTGGAAGTGCTCCCTTTTTCTGGGCTACTTATGGGGATCCTGTTTCCTTCTCTTTGTACGACAGGCATGGAGGTGGCCTGGGCACTCTGGGGCAGGTGACTGGAAAACAACTTTGCAAGGAGTGCCTGTGTAATGTTTGCACAGGTTTGTCATCTTTTTCCGTTTAACACTTTTTCTAGGTCCTTTACTTGCTCTTCTGCTAGGAAGCAGGGGGGAGATGTATTGCAAAAAAATCCCTTCATAAAGGAAATTCTGTAAAAACTTAGTTAAAAGGAAGCAAAGGACTTTGTGGAAAGGATGTATCTGTGTCTAGGAATAAATCTATTGGATACGACCTGCATCAATTAAATACTATGAGATGCCTCTATCCTCAAATAAATGGGGACCTAGAAATAGTGTTATGAACATTGCTGCTATGTACTGCTTAGATTTCTCCTTTAGCCCAAGCACTGGGCAATAATGAAAGGAGGTTGTTCCCTTTGGGATTCGAGCCCTTGATTCTAAATGTTGTTTAGCAATTGAGTTGAAGGAGAGGATCCATTAGCTGCTGCTAATAGCACTTGTATTCCCTCTGCAGGATTCTAGCTACAAAATGACAAGACATAAAAATATTAGAAAAGCCTATGCTGATATGGCAGAGTAGGTACATTGTTAAATGCCTAAAATTCTGTAGCAGTTCTGAGTGATGAAGAGAATCTTGGAGTTTGTATCAGCTCTTTGCCCTGTACCAATTTATGAGGTAAATTAGTCTTCTGTAGAATATGTGAATTTATCAGAAGAATTACTGATGCTGATATGCCTTTTTTGTGTTTTGTTTAACTACATTAAAATATCTGCCAGGACTAACTTGGGCCACCGCAGCCGTGGCTTCGCCCAGAGCCCCTGGTGCCTGAGCGGAGGTGTGCAGGCGGCCGCAGGGTGCAGCCCCAAGGGAAAGGCTGCCTTAGGGACACTGCAACATGTCATTTCACTCCGGCTTGTCACTTGCATGAAATGAAGATACAGCAAGACAAACAATTGCCTAAAATGTTCTTGGCAGAACAAATTCAAAAACATTCCCAAATTTTAGTTTCTTCTTTTTGAAAGACTCTTGAATCACTACTGAAAGTCCTGAATATTTCTTTTGTGTGCCTGAAAAGATGGAACTTGAGCCTGTTATGAAATGTCAATTTGTATGTGTGTTGTGTATGTACTGCTGTGTTGTGTGGTTTATTTTTGCTCAAGCTATAAAATAGGCATTGGTGTGTGGCCTCACTTATCGCTCTAAGATCTAAAGATCTGGGTGGAGTCTGTGTAGTTCAGTTCTTAGTCTTGAAGACTAAAAAATTTCTCAGGAACCAAAAATTTCTGAGTCAGTGTGAGAGGCTGAGTGGTTTCTTCCTGTATTTGTATCTGTTTATACATTGTTAGCATTTACTCATTATTGCATTGCTGAACTCTCTGTAATAATGTCCTTGCTGTTGTTGGCTGCCTTTGATTCTTTTTGGCAATTCATTAAACTGAGTAATTTTTTCTCATAAAGATTTTCCCATCAATTACCTGATGCATTGCAGCAGCAGCAGATTTTTTGAGGAATGTTTTGTAGATCCCCAAATGTCCTGTTAATGCTTCCATTGATAGTCCCGTTTGACTGGCACTGTCTGGCAGACATTGGAGTTGTAGCAACCTATTGCAGGTAATGTGAAACATCCCAGTGTTCCTAACCCCTTCTCAGCACAGAGCAAATGAGAAGGTAGAGCTTATGTCCGAGTTGCCTAACCTGCAGCCAAGCTCTCTAAAGGCATGAAGTGCTGAATTTTCTCTCTACAAAAATGCTGTCAGAACTTGGCCTACTGTTGAAGCCTATGTCGTCATCTCTGCTGTTTGTTATTCTAGATGCATAGCTGCCCCCATAAACAGCAGCGAAGCAGGTGCAGCTCTGCGTGTGGGTGCGTGCAGGCGCGTTGCGTTAACGCCGTGTGCGCGCGTGCGCCTGCTCCACGCGACCGCAGGAAGCTCTCCCAGCAGCTGCTGAGGAGGCTCTGCGGCTCCACCTTGTCAAGCAGGCCTGTGTCTCAGACCAGGTGCACAGCAGATGCAGAAAGTGTGGTCAATTACAGAAACTTCAGTGTAGCCTAAAGGGGTAAGAAAATGATCAAGAATGAGAGGAATGCAGCCTGAAAGTAGAGATGTATTCTACTCTTCCCACCTCTCTTCTCCAAATCCCATTCCAAATCTCTGAACTTCCATTCAGTCAGATACAATTGTATAAAATTCTGGATGGGATAATGCCAGGACCCTTGATTATCAAGTCGAAGAGCCATTGCCAAAGCAATGTTTTGCTTGACTGATGCAGGCTTTGGGAAACATGGAAGCTGACATAAACATTTCTGTACTTACATACACAAATACTTAACACATATAAAGAAGTAATTAAATGTTTAGTTACCATGCAACCTCTTGTTATCTCTCATGCCACTATCATAAATATAATTGCTGAATTTGTTTATATGCTAAGTATGTAGATTTATGTATGGGTAAGTATGTAGGCTGTAGCCTGTATGTTCATACTAACTAGCTAGCAAAGTTCTTGAAGTGTATCCTAAAATGCTGCAGATGAATTTCTTGTCCCTCTGAACCTTGTCTTGGCAGTGCTGTGAGCATTAATGTATTGCATTATCGCATAGACTACAGAAAATACTGATTATGGACTCTTGTTTAGCAGTGCCTTGGTGGTTCTTGTGCTTTTCAGCATATAAATTGCACTGATATAGCAATTGCCTTTCATTTTTTTTCCTAGTCCTTCATAAAGTTTCTTCCAATTACATGGAAAATAGGCAAAAGTTTAATTGTTTTAACTGGTCTGTATTTTTTAAGTCTAACCTGCTTATTCTACAAAAAGGGTAATAACTGCCAAAGCAACATATGTGAGTGACATGAACGGTATTGTAGTAAACAGCCAGTTACACTACCATCTTAATTCATCACTCAGTATGGGAGAGTGACAGTTCAGCATATGGCCAAGCTCTTCAGATGCTGGTTTATTTCAGATATATTTAGGACTATTACATTCTTCCATTTGGGAATTGGATCTAGTTTGCAAACTTATTATTCCTTGTGAGCTTTTGACCTTTTTTTTTTTTTTTTTAATGGTGCTCTGGTTTCATAAAGTTAGAACAATGAGTGAATTCAAGTTATTCCTCTCTGCTATGAGAGAATGGCAAAATGAGACTATGAATTATTTACCAAGGATTGTGAAGACCTCTTAATGCACATTAAGGATGTATTGGAGTGATCTGTGCAGTGTTTTGCATAACTTATAAATTAGCAGTGGATTAGTGTTTATATAGGCAAACACAGTGTTTGTTTAGAATTATAGCCAAATCATTGCAAGGGAATACTATTTGACTTTCATGATAGGAGAATTTAATGAATAGTTGGATAATGCTGTTTTCTATTTGTTATCTCAGTAATTACTAAAACATTTGTATTAACTAAACCTTGAAATATGAACTCTAGAAACTGATGTGAAAATACTTTATCACTCCTCATTATTGTGGTTATTGGGCAGACCTAAGCTGTTTGGCTTTCTGTACCAGGCACAGAGATATAGCGGAGCTCTACGGGTTTTTTTTTGTTGTTAATGATTCCTGAATTCCTACTGTGATTGGAGAGGAAAAATGTTTAGAGCATAGTTTCCCTCAGTGATTTGGGTTTCTTGAACTAGAACGTTAGGAACCGAGTGCTCCCTCGCTTCCCGGGGGCCGTTTGCACCGTGAGGAGGTGGTGCCGCTCGGGCGGCCTGCGCTCTGCGTGGTCCCTGGCAGGGCAAACACACAGTCCCTCCAGCTCAAGTGTGCAGCATCACATACTGTCCTCACAAATGGAAAGAAGAATGCACCAGCATTTTGAAGCTTGGATTAATTTTTCATAATGACTTTGAAAATCAAGGAATTCGGAGCAAACGGCTATTCTGTGAGAAGGTCTAAATATTTCTTCTGGAATGGAATTCAAGACACCAGAACTCTGCTTTTCCTGTTAATAGGTGGGCAGCTGAGAAAAGCTTTAGCTACTTTGCAGTGCTTACTACTCTCTTACTGTAATCTTAGTCTCACCTGTATTAAATCAAGCAGCTGTTTCTCTTTAAAGCATCTTAGATACACTTCCTGTCAAGTTCATTTTAGATGCAATGTCTTTCACTGGAGTTGCCCTGGCATTAGGTGTTGCAGGGTTTTTGGAGGCAGACCTAAGACTCCAGAATTCTGCAAAGTAGTAGTGCTTCATAAGACTGACAGTTCAACTTTCTCTTGCTTGTTTGCACCTGAAGAATGAGTAGTTGGCTAGTCCTAACTTGGTGGGGATCAAGACAAGATACTGGGAACACCTCAACCCCATGAAATCTGCCTGTCCTCGTTGCCACCCCAGCCAAGTAGCCATCTTTGTGTTTTTGTAATCTTTCTCTTGCGCCAAGTATAATTCTGTTCATTTAAAAAAAAAAAAACACTTAGATTTGACACATATGGATGTCTTTTATGTAAAGTCATGGGTTGAAGCCCACTGGTACATGTAATATCCCTGTCAGATACAGTGTGACCTCCTGGTTCTGTGGATGTGGTGCACACCATGGACGTGGTGCTGGTCCATGGCTGCTAGCTGGGCTTGCTGGAAGGTGCTGTGTGTGCGTCTCCAGCGTCTCTGTTGCAAAGTAGCGATGCTCTCTGCATTGCTTCAGGGCAGTCTCTCTTAATGCTATATTGTATTTTCATGCAAGCGTTATGGTTATTTTTATACTGCTACATAGATTGTTTTTCCTACTGACTTTAATTCTTTTCATTTCTTTTAGGTAAACCACAGATTCAGCTCTCCAGGAAGCTCTAGAAAGGTAAAATCTAAAAATCCTGGATTAGTGCTGTCTTTCAATCTTTTTGAGTCTTTATGTGCTAGTCTGGTTTATCCTGCTCTATACAATATAATATACAGCTTATCAGGGAGGAAAAAAAAAAGTACCCTGTGCAATCTCTTGGGTTCTCATCTCTTAGAAAAACATGTTCAGTAGAAAGGTTCATCACTTTACATTTTGGCCCTTGCTTTTCTTTGGAGTCTTTTGTAATCTTTTTTGCTAGTATTCTTATTGCTGGTATGCTTTTGGAAAAAAAAAGAAGTTCCCTACTACAGAGACTGTTTATTTTTATAGAGACTGCTTATTTTTATTTGCTCCATAGTATAAACACTATTTGTTTGAGAGCTGCTCTAGTGACTCATTTAAATAAAAAAATATAAAATAGCTGGTTTATGCATCTTTGATGCTACAAGAACTTCTTGAATAGAAAGCATCTGCTGTGAAACTTGCTTATTCTTAGCAGACAAAATTCTTAGCTGGAGAGCCACTAGAGCTGTGCCTGCTTGTGGTTAAATGTGATTTGGTTTGATGCCCAGGTTTGATACTGTACTCTATCAGTGTACAGTGCTGGTATGAATCATTATTCCCTTTCCGTCTAAAATATCAGTTCCATATAGAACTCCCTTCTAACTGCTGTCATTGTTATCCAGAAAACTCTTTGGTCTGCTTCTCTTCCCTGTTAGTTCATGATAGAATAAGGTGAACAAAACAAAACTCCAGCAAGTTTGGGTTAGGAGAATGTCTCCTACTGCTCTTATTTCTTCTCCCCTCGTGTGTACTTTTTTTATTTTTATTTTTATTTCTCCTCTTGTCTGGGTAACCTTTTTCTTTTAGGAAAAGCCACTACCAAAATATAAGGTAAGGTGTTGTATAGAGAATAATTCAAGTTAAGATTGTTTTGTTTTTGTTTTTTTTTACTGCAACTGGATGAATGTCATTCCTTTATGGTTTTAACTGTCACCCACAGAAGCAAATGTAAGTACTGGGGATGCTGGAGTTTAAAGAGCTGTTGTCATCTAATCACATGGTTGCTGTTGCTGTATGACTCTCAACTTTGTCTTCCCTCACATGTGGAAATTCAAGCCTGTCATCTAATTTTCTGTAGTGTGTTCTGTGTGTGTGGTTGTTTTTTTTTTTTTTTTTTCAATATTGAGGTTTTAGAAGTGCACTGACTTTTGCTGTTATGAATTGTGTGTTGTCTTCAGAGCTGCTTTCCTTAGCATAGACTGGTCCTGAAGCTGTCACCTTAAAGAAAGCAAACGTTTTCCAGTCACGCTTATTCCTGAATGTTCCAGGTGGCTGAACTGAGCTCTCACATTGACATTGTGAATGGCCATTGGAGGACATGGTCTGCTACAAGTGTTTTGGCAGGACTGCTGGAGCTCTAAAAATGTAATTAATTTTACAAATACAGAAAATTTACGCTGAACTGGAAAGAGAAAAGAAGGGAGGAAAAGGCTGAAGTTGACACTGCACTATGCCAATCTCATTTTCCATGTTCAAACTAGAACATCCTCAAATGCCCTAGGCCTAGCTCATCACACTTAAAAGCAGGACTGTTTTCCAGCCTCTGGGGGCTTGAAAGACCCTCTGATGTTCTTCTACCTATGAAAAGGAAGGGAGGAAAGGAGGCCAGAAAAAGAAACTTGTGCCAAAGGCAGCTGGGTAACTATCCGATTGTATGGAATAAAGCTTTCAAATTGGACAAACTGAATCCAGTCCTCAGCCAGTGGTGCACTCCCAGAAGGGTTATGTATTCAGTGGCTACTGTTTCCATGCTGGCTTGGGCTTATCAGGCACCCAACCTGACCCTCTCTAGAGGGGCAGGGAAATTGAGCCCTGTCCAGCCCACAGTGTGGAGGGACACTGAACGAACAGGAAGATTTCAAGGGAAGAGGGGGAATTGTCCTTTCTACCCTTTCCACTTACCCTATTAAGACCAACCGTAATCAGTGGCAGCAACTGCCTGGTAACTACTTGTAATGGGAGCCAATGAGCTATCCTGACCACTGAGCTTCCAGCCTTTTTAGGTTTTATATCCCCACACTCTGTAAACCTGCATGAGACCTGTATGATTGCTGAGCTCTGTGTGTAATATTCAGTTCCTATTTTTGTTCTCTTGAAGGCTTAAAGTGTAGTGCATACTTAGAAGTATGCGCCCAGATGAAATTACACCAATGGTTGTACTGATCGTATGTCTTCTAACCTGAGACAAATATTTTCTTTTAAATTTCAACAAAAATAGTCTGCACTAACAACCTCCTTAGTTTTAATTCTTGTGATGGAAAAAGCTGAATGTTAAAAAAAAAAAAATAAAAATAAAAGAATGAAACTCAATTTATTCAGTAGAATCAGATATTGCGCAAAGACGAGAAATCATTCTATTATCTATTATTCTATATTTGTAAACTGACCGTCTGCTTTGGAAAGTGTAATTGCATTCTGCGTCATGTTAAAGATGTTGTTCAATGTTGTTCAGAAAGTTATTTCTTATCTCTGTGGCTTTAACTTGTCATGACTCAAGTAAAATGCTGGGATTTTGATTGTTTCAAGGGCCTTTAACAAGCTGATGTTTTAGACTAGAGCTTTTTTCATTACTTAGATTTCATATTTGTGTGGGATGAGAATCAGATGGCAGCATTTTAAAACTGTAGTTGACTGCTTCAGTCTTCTGTGCCAGTTATCTGTCCGGTCAGAACTCTGATATCAAGGCTTGGAGATTAGAGTTGGCATCTGTAGGCCTTTTTGTTTAAAGATAAATTAAATAGAAATAGTTAGGAATAAGGAATGAAACTCCCCTTGCAAAACTCTGATGCTGAGCCTCTTGGTTGGAAGGCAATAGCGTGAACTCAAGCTGCAAGGCACAACAGGAAGGTGCAAAGCTGCTGGAGGAAAAATGTTCCTTCCAGAAACTGCAGTATTTACTGATTCAGAAATCTCAATGACTATCTTAGAAATTTGGGCAGCACAACCTCTTTGTTTCTTGCATTTAATAGAATGCTGGATTTGTTGAGGATCCTGTCAGTCTGCGTGTGCAGGAACTCATGGCACCAAAAGAAAAATTGGGAAGTTGGATTTGAATGTGTAGCATGTTCTTGGTGTTTTTTTTAACTTGTATATTTTGCTTTGTAGTGTCTTACAAATAGAATTTATACTGATGATGAACTACAGGTGCGAATCTATACCTGAGCAATATTTGGCACTTAATAGAAAAATATTAGGGCATCAGTTTTGATTCTTCAGCTTCAGCCACAGTGTCTTTTAACCATGTACATGTAGTATTGACTCTTTAGCTGTGATCGTGCATAGCCTTCGTGCACCAAGAATGCACATCTGAACTTTTTTGAGCTCATATATGAAGATAAAAATATTAAGTAGCTACATATTGAATGGCAGAGTGTCACATAAACCCTCTGTTTCTGCCCCTTCTATGTTTATATAACTCCTCCTCCGCTATCCCCCCCGCCCCCCCCCCCCCCAAAAAAAAAAAAAAAAAAAGCTGTTTTCGTTCTTCAAAGACATCTGGAGTGCAGTTCATGTGTATAAATTGGTCTCTTTACATTTTACAAATTCTTATCTAAATCAGGTGCATGTAAGAATTGGACAGGTGAGTGACTTTACTGCAGTGTGTCAGATTGCACTGCAGGAGAGTATTTCATAACTATGACTAAAAACATATGAGAAGTGGGATTTCCAGTTTAACTTATGTCTACTGTGTAAATGTATCTGAAAAATGGCAACTATGGCAAGAAGCAATCTGCTTTTTTCCTTCTGGAGTACAAATTAGTCCACCAGTATAGCTATTTTTGACAATCAAATATTGATTGCTAGGAGTCTATTGTACTCTATTCTTCTTAGAACAATTTCACAAATATGTAAATCACAATAATGGTTCTCAGCGAGACAGATTGTTCATTCAATTTATATTTAAATACGCCTTGTCTTACTGTAGGCAAACTGGCCTGATAAAATACTATATAGAAGTGAA
Organism: Tinamus guttatus; assembly: GCF_059628265.1. Taxonomy (NCBI): domain Eukaryota; kingdom Metazoa; phylum Chordata; class Aves; order Tinamiformes; family Tinamidae; genus Tinamus; species Tinamus guttatus. Next base: position 1,027,932 of record NW_028288780.1, read on the forward strand.
AAGGGAAAATAAAGCCTTAGTTAAATACAACTTAAACAGCACTAATGGTGATTAGTGGCAAAATCGATGATCAATAAAACCCCTACCATTTTTGCTCTTTTAGTATCGTTGATCTGTGTATTTTGTATTTGCTACTTGTTTCAATAGTTGATTTACAGTGTAAGAATTAAAAAAAAAAAGTTTAATGCTTGATAGATTTCAGCTTGAATGTATTTCTGAATATTAACTTCCTCAAGAAAAAAGCACTCGCGGAGGAGCTCGTTTTTTAGATATTAGTAGACTTGAAATGTACTAACTACAACTTTGAATTTCTCTCATCTGGCCACCGAAAAAGTCTGTATTTCTTAATGGAGCAGCTTTATTTGCAAGCTGCCAGGAAGGAGGAATGGGTACCAATCATTCTATTTCCTGGCTTCTGAAGCAGCAGGCCAGAATGCTGCCTGGGCAGAAGATGACAAGGCCTCTGGGCTTGCCTCCAAACTGCCATTATGCGATTGCTTTGTTATATCTGGCCAGCACCTGTTGGAAGAGGGGTAATAAATGAATCCTCAGTTCAGGCAACGACTGCTTGCAGAAACAGTCAGCTAAGGACATGGAAAACTCACTTGAGCAACCCTTGCATGTTTGCAGCAAAGGGAAGGGGTAAGGAAATGAGTGAAGTGTGCTCGAAGCTTGAGGTGCCTGTCACTTTGAGGTGTTCTTCATTCATCATGAAATGATGATGACTTTGTACATCTTGTGTGCACCGCTTTCTACCATCTTGCTAGTAGCAGAACTTCCTGGCTTCTTCAGAGCAGGAGATTGAATTCTTCTGTCTAGCAGAAAGACCTGATGTGATTCGTTTGGAGAAATGACTTTAATTTGAGGATTTTTTTTTTCAGTTAGAGCAAAAGGATTGCTTCTGTTTCAGCTATCCATTTGAAAATCTCAAGATAAAGGTGAAGATGTCAATCGGAAAAAATCAGAGAAATCAAAGGAGCATGCCCCAGAGAGGGTAAAGAGAAGGATAAACCAAAGATATTGGAGTCTGGGTATGTTAAGTATAGTGTAAAAAGAACAGATTAGGCTGTGAGGAACTAATCCTAGCAAGAGCAGCTATTGCAGATTAAGTTGGTATTGACAGTAAGAAAAATGTTGAAAGCAAAAATGACAAGCAAATTAGGCAACATACTAGTCTAGAAAGTGAGAAAGGAAGTATGGAGAAATGGTACAAGACAGTTACCAGCTGCATGTGTGCGAACAAATCAACTGTGATGCTATGTGGAAAGATATTGAGGGTGTATCATAGGTGCTGCTGCCCTGCGGAAGAACAGGTCTGCAGGGGAGGCCTTAGATCTGTCAAAATGCCAAGGAAGTGGAGGGGGAGACTCCATGCAGGGTCACAAGCGCTTTCCAGGAGCGGGGAGGAGCGCTGCAAGGGGGCCAGAACCCCAGGCAGAGAGGCTGGTGTGTGCAGGGGAGTCGCATGTGTGTGTGTGACCCAGGCGATATGTGGAGGGAGCAGATTCCTCTACAGGAGGTAAATGGAAGAGGCAGTTGAAAATCAAGGGATTCTATTTAAAATTAGCTGAGTGGCTGTGCCAAGAGAAGGAGCCTTTTGTAGAAATCGGGAAGAGGTAAATGACAGGATTGAAGAGAATGGCAAATAACACCACCTAAAAGTGTTAAGACTGTGACTCCTGATGTATATAACAATCGGATAATTGTAGTAAAGGGAAATAATATTTTCATAATTCTACTATAATTCCCTTATCTGTTTGGCATGATGGAATTAACAGGTTTATAAGCTGTCATATAAAGTGAGCACAGCTCTCATTGATCTCTAAGTTGAGAAATAGTCACAGCTGTAATTCCCACAATTCTGTTTGTCTGCAAAAATCCCTAGACAATAGAGTTCCCCAGGTGCCTCCATGCTTTGCGCAGTGCGTATAGGAAACCTGAACTTCAGTCTGAAGTTTTTCCTAGACCGCTGTTAATTGTGGTGCCACCATGAAGCACTTAAGACCTATCCTAGAGTTTCATAATCAAATAAGCTCACTTGCTCAGCCATTAAAACTGAAAATGGGCTTCCTAAGAGGAACATTTCTGAATAATGGTCATCCTGACTTACTTGCATGGCAGGATAATGAAATTTAAACTGCTTTTCTGTCTATCAATATTGTAAAAATAGAGGTTGACACTTGCTCTGAAGAAAAAGATTGCTTGTAAACAGTGAAATGTAAACTTTATTAATGCAGCATATGGAATTCTGCTCCTCATAATGCCTCCTATCCCTGTTGAAGGTGCCTGTGGTGACCTTTCTTGCAGCAAGAAGATGCACTGTGAGGCTGTAAGTGTTTCCATGCAACTTGCAGGTAGTGTGAAAGCAGCATAAGGATAGCATGTAAGGATGTGTCCTGTGCAAAAGCTGGAGGGCATGACAGCTGAGCTGGAAAGATGGAGCTGCAGTGCTAGTTCACGTGGCACACTGGAGTTACTCGAGGGCTTTGCTAGCAACTAGTGAGGGAGGTGAGAAGTAAAAGCGGAATTGTCTTAAGGTCAAAGCCTTAGCACTCAGTATTTTGTCACTGGTGCTCTCCTGAGAGTGGAAAGGTACATCTAAACAAAAACTTTAACATTTTTTTTTTCCTTAATACGTGTGTTTTTGTGAGGATTTTTGTTTTAATCAGAACAACTAAAAGGTTATAGTACAAGTCATACCTGTATTATCCCTTTTTATGCTCTGTTGTGGTTTCAGGTGTTGACAGAAGGAAAGAGCTTTGTTCTCTAAGAATGTTAGCTATCAGGGCTCATCTATTTTGAGCTTGCAATACTGATGAACTAGGTAATTTCCTGTATTAATTTTTTAGGAAAGCCTCCTCTTTGAGGCAATTATATCTTTAAGTTGACTAAATTTATTTTCATATGCAGAGTTAAACTGCCTCTTTGTGTGAGAATGTTTATAGTAGTGGAAATTGCAAATGCAAATTTGAACTAGAAAGGAGACGACTGGGCAGTTTAACTGCTTTGTCTTTGCAAATCTAATTAAGTTGAAACCAGTGCCAGTATGCTGCTTCATGCTCTCACATGTGTTACAGCCACCTCCGAGTTACTGTTTAACAAATTTTGACTGGAAGTTATAGGAACCCTTGTCCCAGATGCCCTCATGACTTCTACCTGCCATAGGAAATGATTCTAAGTGTGATGCAAATCTGTCTGGGGACTCGAGGGGAACAGATCCCTTCAAAATTCCCAGTACCTGGGTTCTATTTTTTGACACAGGAGGCACAGGATAACTGATTTGAGTTTTGCCTTGAAAGTGAGTGTTTTGTGAGCAGGATATGTTCAAGTGTAGATTATTTCTTTCTAATAGCTTGGCAGAACTAGCATTTCCAGTGAGCCTTCCAATCCCATGACTCATGTAATACCATAGCTACAAGCTGTGCAAGATCTGAATGATTACAAATTCTTCCTTTATGTCTTATGCAGCCTGGTTCATGATTCCAGAAAGCCTCAATTAATTTTCCTTTCTTTCAGCTTAGCATCACTTAAGTTAGGAATTTCAAAGGCACTGCAGTTAAAAAAAAAAAAAAAAAAAAAAAAAAAAAAAAAAAAGCCCAGATCTGGGCGTCTAGGCCTTAAGTGCATGCCAAGGGTAGCTTTGCATATGTAAGCTTGATATGCCATAATGACCAAGTATGTTTGTCTTAACTGTTTAAATAGGTGCTTCTTTCTCCTGCTCATCTTCAAGTTCATGAGAGGAATAGCAAACAAACTTCTTGGTACTAATATTCTACTGACTTCAGGGACTTCTTTTTTCTTCTTTTTTTCCAAACGGAAAGAAAATGAGGAAACTCTAAGGAAATAAAATGAGGGATTAAATGAATGCCCATTCTTGTCCAAGGACACACCTCTGAAGAGAATGGCAGTACTGCTTAGAATAACTTTAATGCCCTTAAGTTAGTACATACTTGATTCTAAGGGCAAGTGTTAAAATAACAAAACCACATGATCTATGCAGTGTTTTTATACAGTAGTGTTTGTTCTAGGATGGTGTTTTGTGGACTCAACTTCAAAGCCAAAATGAAGAAGAGCAGAAGAAGCAATGTTTAACTGTTCACTTCTCCCTCCAAAATGATGTTTTGCTGGCATAGCATCTTAAAACTAGTTATGAATTTCAGGGCTTTAAGCGGGAAGGGTGAGAAACTTCATGTCCCGTTTAAGGAAAGAAACATACACTTATGTGAATGACTTGTATAGGTAGTGGGTATATTATGGATTCCCAGAGTTTCGTTAACTTACAGAAGAATACTTTCTTGGTGTTCTCCTTTTTACTTTCTTCACTCTTTTCAGTAAAGATAGTCTTAAAGAACGTAGAATAAGAGAGGACAGTTTTAGAGCTTGCAGTTTGTGTGAATGTGGAAGGTGAGCACTTTTAATACCTCATGTTGTACTTGGTTGTGTTTTAGATTTAATGCTAAGTGTTGCTTTCAGTTGCCATGGCATCTTTTTTTTTTTTTTTTTTTTGTTATAAGAGGTTGAAAATATCCTTTTCTTTTGAAGCTATTTTTTAAAATTGCCTCTTGGCTAAAACTGAAAAGCTGTGCAGTATATTCTGCTATGGAGAACACATTTGTGTTTACAGAAACTGGACAAGAATATAGTGTACATCTACTTTTCTTCTGTTTTTTTATGGGTCTTAATAGACATAATTTACAGGCATGATTTGGGCTTGATGATCTTGAAGGTCTTTTCCAACCATAATGGTTCTATAATTCTAAAATTTTTACTGTTTTAGGTGCACAGCTGTATACTATGATCTAATATAGATCACTACACTGTGCAAAGGAACTCAATTTTGATTAAATCTGAGGAAGCAAATATTTGACAAATCTCTATATCTGAGGGATGTTCCTTACAAGTTGTACGGAATTTGTTTTCACAACTTCAAATGAAAATATAACTTTTAGTAGACATTAGCCCAGGACAGCTTAAGAGACTCTGACAATATTTATTGTTAAATTGCTGGTTTTGTAGAGGAAATTCTTTCTGGTAAGTGCGCTGCATATTGCCGTGTTGGGAAAAGATGAAATTCTGCATAGCTGCTCCTAACATGAGAGAAAAAATATGGAAAATATTTGTTGCTGTTTAGGCTGAGAATCTCTGGGCCATTTGAAACTATGGGAGCAGTGCTATAAAGAAAATAAATAAAACTGTCTTTCTCTTTTTCCTGGCTGATCAAATGTAATGTGTTTCCCTGTTTGACCTCTCTCCACTCTGCTCTCCCTTTCTTATCCATTATCTGTGAATTTATTCCCAGTCACATATCTGTCTTCTAATGAGAGAAATCTAATCATGGTCAGCATGCAGGCTGAATATAAATGGGTTATTGCTTGTTATCTGGTGCTCGGTGAAGTCATTATGGCTATCATTTCACCTATTTTGTATGTCTTGTGTCTGGCCAAAAAGATCATTGCTTTTGTTTTGGGAGATTTAAAAAATTTGTTTTTCCATGAAAACAGCTTCATTTTCATTTTACTCTTTCCTAAAGCATGGAGAGAAAGACAGGTACTGAGACAAGTGAGAACAAAAGCATCCTCCCCTTCTGCTTTACATACCTCTCCCTGCTCCCAGACATCTTTTCTTGATGGTATTTTCATCAGAATTGAAAAACCTGAAACACTTCAAAGAGAAATTTCTCCTGGGAGGGAACAGGTTGTAATTTAATTGCTTGTATAAGCTGGTCAACCTTAAGAGGAAGCTACAGTACAGCTATCTGTACAGTTATGAACACATGTACACAGATTTATGGGCTATAATGCTACAGTTACTGTTACAATATGGACTAGATCTTATCTGGGTGTCACAGGGTGTTTATTTTTCCTCATCTTTCTTTAAAAGCACCTGGGCAGGTGACACTATAGGGGGGGGGAAAAAAAAAGTTTGCTTTCTATGGGTTGTTAGCTTCCTTGTTTCAATTAATACCTGTTTTTACTGAGAGCATCTATCTATTCATTGAGTTTCAGATTATGGTTTATGTATTTGTGTGTTAGGTGTACTGCTTATCCAAGCACTCTTGGATATACTTATTTGGGGCAACTTATTTAAAGTTTTGGACAAAGTCTATATAATGCAGGGGTAATGGCTTAAGCCTTTGTGTTGCGGGTATAATCATTAACTTAATGATTGATGGCCTAACTTTAAAAGGCAAAATAGTCATAAATATTCCTCGCAGGCAGATCTCCTCCAAACCTATAAGCCTGTTTTGCTCTTTAGAAGAGAACTGCTCTGCTTAAGCCTGCTGCGGTAGTGTCACCAGGAAAATTTAGATGATTGTCCGGACAGAAGAACTTGCAACCTGAAGCCTTTGAATCAGTGCTGAAGTTAGGCTGTTCAGCTCTCTTCGGTGAATTGTAAGATTATGAATAATCTGTCATGAAGGCTGTACACTAGCTTCACAAAACAAACAGTAGTGTTTTTTCCCCTGCAACTGTCAAAGCAAGCATTATTTTGGGGAGTAAAGAGGTTGACTATCCTTCCTTTGCCTCCCATCTGTGTCCAGCTGACATGCGGTTGGGTCTCATGCCCACCTAGCAGGGATGTGCTGTTGAAGGGCACTGTTGCCAGCTAAGCCATTTAACAACCCTCTGGGGACATGTGGCTGAGGTGGCTGCCCTGATGGCAGACCCTGAAGAGCTGCAGCCGGGCAGTGCCGTGCCCCACAGTGAAACCCGGCCCCGGGAAAGGGCACGGCCTCTGCCTCTCCTTCTGGCACCTTCAGTGCAAATGTGGGAAGGCCCCGTGTGCTGGGAAATCCCAGGTAGCTCGGATTGGCGGGCAGTTTTGCAAATCCTGCCGTAGTTTCTGACATAAGGGGATGTTGAAATACATACCCAAAGTATTACTTGGAGCGTGGGCCTTTTTTTTACTTCCTGCCTGTTGCCTTGGCACTTAATGGGGTGTTGAGGTGCAAGAACCCCGCTCACACTCTGAAGCGCAGCTGCAGTTCAGTTCACCTGCACAGCACTTAATGCCCCATAAGTGTGTGATGATATGGGACCTGTTAGCAGTTAATGAACTAGCTGCAAGGTGAGGAGTGTGGGGTTTTGTTTCTGTAGATGGTTTAGTATGTTGAAACATAAAGCCATACCTTTAAAATACAGACTCTGATCTTGAAGGTCTTTTCCAACCGTTATATTTCTGAAATGAGTTGTAAATCCACTACAATCACATAATGTTTGACATCTGGCAGGTTATCCTTTTAAAAATATTTCAATGCAGGAAGCTAAAAAATAAAAGCAGCAGATTGTAATATTTATTGCAAAGTATTTTGTTATATATTCTTGAAACTTAGAAAAACTCTTTGAATTTTAATATGTTGGTAGTGTATGCAGCACTAATGCAAGACCAAGCATGGTAAGGATAAGGGAGTTCAAGTGCCATACCAGTATGTTTACTGTCTGGACAGGAGAATCCTATTCTGGAGTGACCTAGGTAATTTCAGCAGTGGGTTAACTGCTCTAGCTAATCTCATTGTTACCTGAAATTTTTGGGGGGTTAAAGAAGTTGTAGACATTTACGGTGGACCAGAACTCAGGAGATGAAAAGAGGTAACATATAATACTGCTGCATGTTCTTAAATGTTTAATATATTCCATGTTTGGTTTTATTTTTCTTAGATTACTTCTGCCAGTTTGCATGCTATCCATCCAGTACTATGCTTCAAAGAAGTCTCATAAAATATGAATTTTTTAAAATTCTGCAGAATATTAAGGGTATGAAATCAAAACCAGAATCCATAAAGTATCCTATAGCAGGTGCGTAGAAACCTATGTGCAGCTATTTCCAAACAGGGTTAGCTGACAGTTTGTACTAGCTAACAAATTCTGTGCCAGTTTTGTGGTATGACTGTGTTCCTTGTCTAGTTTTTCAATTGTAATGAACGGGAATTCTTATAAACATCATTTGGAAAGTGATGGTTCACAGGAAAATCATTTCCTTCCCTGAAGGGAATGAAGGAAGGAATTTAATCTCCTAGCTTTGCCTCTTAGAGAGTAACTTCCCAGCTACTCTGGGCTTCACTCCCAGACTCCCTTCAGCTTCATCCTTGAGGGATATGTTTGTCCTCAAGGAGATTAACTTCATTTAGCTAACATATGTTGAAATAGCTGAAGACATGACAGCTTGTTTTTGATTCATGTTCGTTATCTGATGTTCAGCCCTGGATTTCAAGACAATTTGATTTGATAACTTGAATTAAAACCTTGGATTGCTTCTTTCTTGTTGCTAATATATTTTAAATGCCCACCTAGGGTAGTTATTTTAAATGATCTACCCAAAGTCAGAATGTACCTTTTCTCAATGTGGCTATCTTTCCTCCTGAAAGAAGAGTTCCCTGCTTTCCTGTCAATGCTGGAGAGTTTGCTGCTGCCTTTGAGAGCTTCATTGGAAGACTCTTCCCTATGTGTCTAGTTCAGTGCTGCTTTGACCCTACCATTCTGCTTCTGTCTCAAATATATACTTTTAAAAAGCAGGAGAGAAATTGTGGACCAGTGCTAGCCTGTAACACATATTTTGGACCTGAAAATAGAGTTTGATAGCTCTGCATGTAGTGAACAGACACAATTCCTCAGTAGTGGCCACCACTATTATTGGTTTTCAGACTTGGTACTTTTTTGGGAGTTCTTCTCTTGGCATGAGCTAAAAGACCACTACCTACACACACCTTTGCAGCTCATCAACACACATGCTTTGGGTTTTCATTAGACTAAATATTTGTTACCAGTTTCGTTAAATTGTCATGTGCTTTGAGTAAAATTTAAATTAATGAAGACAGCTTGATTGCAACAGGTTTTGCCTTTTATGTCTTTCCAAATCTGAAAATAAAGCATTTTAAGGACAATATAAATTCTATATAGTCTAAAGGGGGTATAGTAATTCTAGATGCGTGTTGGTATTGAAGTTTTTTTTTTTCCTTATAGAGGAATTTCTGAGCAGGTACTATTCCTGGCCTGGCAGTTCTTACTTTAACCTTGAATTTTGACATATTTCATGCAGTCTCCCATATTATACTGCGGGGAGGAGTACTAGGCAGTCCATCTGAAAAGTGGTCTTACACTAAACCTTGATTTCCACAAACTTTTATTGAATTGAGTTTACAGGTTTCTACTCAAAGGACAAGCTGACTATGTCTCTACTCTGCTTTCTCCACATTCTTTTAATCCTGTAGATTGGAAAGTTATTTGAATATTTTGGTTGTTGAGGAAAGAATTCAGTTTACAATTTTTCTCTCTAAAGCCTTTGCGCGCAGTTACAAAACTGGCTGCCAATAACAAGTTGTGTACCCCTCGCTCTTGCATGCGAGTCATTTTAATTTATAAATAGAACCGCACTGATAGACTGAACTTGGCCTACACTGTTGTCCTCTTATGCGAGTTACTTTGGTTTAAAAATAGATCTGTCCTAGTAGATATGTATCAACGAGGCTGTGAAAGTTCACTTGGAGACTCTACTGTAACTAAGCAGTAAGCTGCAGGGAGCAGCGTGACTGCTCTCATCCATAAGCACAACAAACTTAGGGATTTTTCAAGGAGCCAGGCTATTGCCAAGCGTGATGCTTGGCTGTACTGTTCCCTTGTAGCTGATCAACACATACCCAAAATGCCCACGTGCACTTCCACAAAGTAACTTTTGTGAACACTCTTAACACTTGCATGTGGAAGTTTTGTTTTATCTAGATTACAGAGATTGTTCTTAGGAATGTCTTGCATTAATCAGAGTGCCCTCTTGATTGTAGCATATTTAAATGAGGCTAGATTCTGGCAGTTTCTTCAGTAATTTAATGTAACTTTGCATCTGTATTTAACTTTTTTTAATTCCTAGAGTTGGCTTTTAAAAGCTTAACTCTTCCTACATTTCTATTTTCCAGAAATATATATATTTTAATGAGTAGCATTTTAACATATGTAGGAGCCTTTAATGTGCGTAGCTCTTTAATTTTCCAGAAGTCCTGGGTTGATTTTTCTCTCCTTCTGTTCAGTTACCTCAGGCACATAAATACATAGATTTGCACAGAATCTGCTGAAAGCCTGGGTATGGAAGAAAAGTTAGCTTTAATCATTTCTTCAGTATAATTTTAGAAGTAGACTGGTGTCAGCACTCCCTTGATTAGGAGCTTTAGCACCCAGGATGATTTCTGTGAGCTCTCAGAGGAAGCAAGTCAAAAGTCATGACTCTTAAGATTTTTATTTTTTAAACCTTTCCTAGGAAACTGTTATTGCTGATGCATGCTTTAAGTACATTTATATCCATTACTTCACTTCTTGTTCTGCTGTTATAGTAGCTTTGCCTGGAGTAAAAGAACTTGGCTTTCTTTTTTCTTTTTTTGTAAGGAGAAAACAAAGCCAAATTCATGAAAGGGCCTAGGTTTTGAGGTATAAATGATTAATTTAAATGGGAGAAGATAGATTGTCTTTCTCAGAAAAGTCACTATGCTTTGGTGTAGAATGGGAGGAAAAGAGTGTGATTATTTCCCTACCTCTGAGTGTCTTGTGGCTGTAAAATTATTCTATTTTTTATTGATACTCCTTGTTCAAAACAAATTTTTGCAAAGCTGAAAAAGAGTGAAAGATGAAGGACACAGGGGATTTGGATATTGAGGTTACAGAAATAATTAAGTGCCTTGTATGTTAGGGGTAGAATATAAGAATCCTAAACAGCCTGGTCAGTTTATTTTTATCAAAGCTTTAATTTATTTTCAGAAAACACACTTGAATTATCCTGAATGCTACCTATTATTCTGCCTACGTAGTTTCTACCTCTTAGGAAGCTCGTGTTGTCCAAGGGGATGACCACATGCTAAAACAGTTGTCCAGGAGGGCGGATGGCGAGTTGCTCACATGCTGGGGCAGAAGGCTGTTGTGTCTAAGCATTGTTCTACCTACTGTCAACCAGCAGAGAGCACTTTAGTTTGTAACATGGCATCTAGGAAAAATGTGAAATTGGGAGAGGCTGAGGCTTTTCTTTGAGACAGCCATTAAAAGCAAACTGTGAAAATTAAATCCTTGGGTTTGTGGTTTATTAACTTTTTTGACATTTTATTCAAATAAATTATTTTGGAAGTATAAATTTTATTGTACATGGGTTTCAAGAGAAGATGATTTGAGATAAATCTTGTCAGGGATCTCTTAGTGTTGATTTGAGCTCTGCAGCATGTGAAGCAGTTTGTCAAAATATCAGTCGTACCAGGCTGCAGTGGATTATCTGCCTGGTTTGGAGGCAGAGGGTCGGATGATGCTAGTCCATTGCACTCTGTAAGCACAAGGACTTGTTGCCAACACGGAGGAAACAGCCTCCATGTGATGGTGCTGTTGTGGTTGCTTGCTGAAATTAATTTCTAGATGATACAAGGAGAAAGCTTGGAGGCAAGCAGCAGTACAAATCAGTGCTTTTATTCTTTTCTGTGCACGTATTTATCACCATGAGGATTTCTATGCTTTTGAAGGGGGTTGGATGGTTAAGAGGTAAAGAAGGTGGGAGAGAAAGAGGTCTCATTTTAACTCAGAACAAAACAAACCAGCCCTGTGTTAACGGGAGGCTGCCTGTCAAAAGTCGTCACTTGGCGCTTCTGATGTGAGCAGGGTTCTCAAATGTGCAAACAAGGGTGTTGCTGCCTGGCCTCGGAGGCACGGATGCAGCCCTGGGGCTGCTGCAGGGTGCCTGCCACCTTCCCCGCACCCCCACGACGGCTGTCGTGGCGGGGACTGAAAGAGGTGCCCCATCTTAAATGCTGGATTGGCATAACTCAGATGCCTTGGATGCCTGTTGTTGGGGCTGTTGTCTGATGTGGGGTTATCTGTAATGCCACTGAAGGGGCACTATGGGGGGAGGATTTTTCTAAGCAAATCTGTGTTCCTTTTTTCCCCTCTCTGTGAGACTTGTGCAGAACTAGCCAAAGCATTTGCTGGAGTAGGTCAGCAGCATGTGGAAACATGATCTGAAACCTGCCAGAGCGCCGTGCACACGCATGAGGCACGCAAGGCTTCTGCGGGAGCGCTGCCCTCGCGGGGAGACCATGCAAATCCTGTCAGAGGAGCAGGCACACGAGGGAGGAGCGAGCTGCTACAGGCAGGAATAGTTGTAAATACGGGTTTTGCTGAAATATTGCTGCTGCTTTTATGAGATGAATAATTAATGTTATAAACCTTACTGTTCAGAGTGGCAATTTGCGGGTCTCTTGGACAGGGCTAGGGAGCTGTCGGAAACGTAAACATTTCATCTAGCAATTTCTTGAGCAGCATGTTGTGCCTTTTATTGTCTGAATCTGCCTGGGAGTGGCTTTAAGATCCAGTAACCCGATCTTTTATCACTCTTGGAGGTTTCCTTTTCTGGTCTGCCCTGATGCATTCAACACATGTCGGTATTGTACCCGACCAGCTATCGGAGCGATTTAGGCTCTGTTTCTCTGTCTACAAGAAACAGCAAATCATCCACAAGTGAAAGCTGCTAGCACTTGTCAGTCAGCTGCAGCTCGTTTCTGTGTGGCTCGTCAACTCCATTTGAGAGACTGGGAATGCTCTGGATGACCAAGCTGGAAAGTGCTGTCCAGATCTGCTCTCAGGAATAAAGACTTCTTAAAAATGAAAGAAGAAAACGTTTCCTCTTTTAGAGGCATCGTGAACTGACTGATGGGAAGAACACCCAGTTTCTCAGAGGGAAAACAGCAAGGCTGTGAGCGATTCAAGTCTGTGCAGGAGGAGCAGAGACTGCCTTTGAATAGCAGTTATTCTGTTACTTGTCTGAGAAACGTCAGCAGATGGACTTTGCTTTCCGAGCCGTGAATATTTGCAGTGGCTTTGGATGTTGGAATACAAGCAGTGATCTCTTATTCCCCTTCCCCTGTATATTTACCTGCTGAAGAATGAGTGAGGAAGCAAAGGAGAAAAATGCTAAACCAGCTCACAGAAAAAAGAAGGGAAAAAAGGTAACTCCTTGTTATAGACAGTCTGCTGTTAATGGCTTGCTCTCAGTCATCTTGTATCTGAGGAGTTTGCTGCTGGGTGTGGAGTGGCTTTGCTTCGATCTTTTCCTTAGAAGAAGGATGGTGGTAGAATCGGATGGTTTTGTTTATGCTAGATGCTGATGGGTGTGTTCTTTGCTAGAATCAGTAATAACATCACAACTTGGTAGTTTTGCATTATTGAAATATTCCACTGTTTAAATACATTAGATATAAAATTGTAATATGGTTGTAGTCTTCATCGTGATATTTCAAACCCAAGGTTTGGGAGTAAACGGGTATCTAAATGAAGCTTTTTTTGAGAGAGACTGAAAATCAACATGTGCCCTTGTAAATGAAGATTAGTGATTTTGCTGAGATATAAGCAAGCTTTGGGAAAAGCTGTTGTTAAAATCCATGGTTTTAATTGTAAGCCCCTTCAATCAGCTTCATGTTGGGAATTTGAAATTTTGTGCTGAATTTTATTCCAGTGTTTAATTTCAGTTTCAGTGGATCTAATCTTTGCAATGGTTTATCTTTTGCTTGAAAGTGTACTTAGATAAATTTGCTAGATCAAAAATCGCAAGAGAAGGTTACGTTTTCCTGATATCCATGTAACTTCCCCCCTTCCTTATTGAAACATGATTTTTATGTGTTTACACTCAAAACCCCACTGTGGGGGGAAAAATGCTTAAATTTATTGCTCATATTTAAAAAATAATTTATAATATGAATCTCAACTACTGTAGAAAGACATCTGAAAGGCTTATTGAAGAGAATAAATTGAGAAACCCCACCCTTTACTTTCTGAGCATGTTCGCATCTTGCCCTATGGAAGTGTATGACAGCCTCCTAGTTGGTCCATTTCCTTAGTGAATGTATTTAATAGAATTTTGGAAAAGCAAATTAAAGTGAACCAATTTCCTCTATCCTCACAGAAATGGAGAACAGCTTTAGAAGGGAAGCGGGTGGGGGGAAAAATCATCAAAATCACTTTTAATGACAAATTAGGATATCTCCTAGACTTACAAAATGCTTCTGTGAGGCATGACATGTTGCCTCAGAGATAGAGGGGAAAGGTGTGAATAAATTGAGATGGATTTGAAATTCAGAGCATGTTAATATTTTTCTTATATTATGCATATTTTTTAGGGCTCTTAACAATCCATCTGCAGCTTCATAGTAGACAGCAAATTTTATGCCTTAAGCTTATGCAGACTTAAGCTTGTGTATCTGTCTGTGCCTTGTAGAGGACCAACCCAGTAGCCAGCAGGGCAGCGCTGGCGGATGCGGGTTAGGCCAGGCTTGGCCTGCAGGTGGCTGCTTGTGGCATGGGGGTGCTGTCCTGCCTGTGGGCAGGAGGGTGCCACTGCAGGGGCCAAAGCTCCCGCTGGTGGCTGGGATCCAGTGTCCTTGCTCTCGGGGCCTGCCGGGCACCTCCCCACGAGTGCGGGCGCAGCGCGTGGCGGTGGCTGGCGAGGCCGTGGCAAAGCTAACGTGCCTGCAGGTTTGGCTGCATGGGCTGCAGCAAACGCTGCTGCATGGCTGCACACCGGCGCCTCTCCTCCGAGAGAGGCCGAGAGCTTTGCAAACCTGCCGAAAGCCTCGTCACTGCTCTGGCTTTTTCTTTGCATCGGCGGCGGTGGCCGGGCTCCGCTGGATGAGCCTTAGGCGTGCCCCTCGTCGCGCTGCGCATCGAGGCTCCTCGCACAGCGGCGCTCAACGCCAGCCTGCCGCCACGCTGGGTCTGCTGGGAAGGCAACTGTGTTTTTCTTGTCTCCTTTAAATAAAAAGCTGACATTTTTCTGTTGTTAGCAGATTTTTTTGCCTCGTTTTCACAAGCTACTGGCTGCACAAAGCTTAAATGTATTGACTTGAATCAGGAGAAGATGGATCTGTCAATGGCCTGTAGCCTTAAGAAGCACTTAGTTAATTTGGGAATGCTCTCCAAGAAGAATATGGTAAACAAATGGTGTGTGGTTGGCTGAAAGCTCCTAGGCCAGGTGAAGCTTAACTGGGCCTAGGATTCCAGTGAGTTACACACCACCTGTCCCACCTGAAGGCATGCATCCCAAAATGGACATTTCCATGGCTGCCTCCATGTTTTCTGGATGCTTCCTTTTCTGGGCACTGCACTTTCTCCATATTCAGCTTTTCATTTGCCTCCTGTCCCACTTATCTTCAGAGCTGAGTTGTGGAAAGACTTCCTACTTTCTACTCTGACTGCTCAGGTATTTGTTCGGATCCCTTGCCCCTTCATCAGCTCTGAGTTGTTTTTTTTTTTTTTTTTTTTTTTTTTTTTTTTTTTTTTTTAATACAATTTCTGAGCAAATCATCAGAGGGTTTAAATGTACAGAAAGAGCAGGAGGGCAGTAATGGAAAGCTCAGTTTGCTATGGAAAAATCATGTCTGGAGGAGTGTTCTGAACTTCCACAGAATTACAATCAATAGGGTGTGCCCAAAAAAGACTTAAACTGACAGACAGTCACTTGCTTTGGGGCACACATTCGTGCAATATCTGTGCCTTTAAAACAGATTGACAAGAGCAGGATGTTTTCTTTGAGTATGTTAAAAATCTCAATTTAGCGAATGAATCGAGAGATGCTACAGAGATTTATTCTGAAGGATGGATGGACAACTTAGATGAAAGCAGAGCATACTGTATTTAGCACTATCATATTAAGGTGGGGAACTGGCTTTCAAAGCAAAATGGAAGGTGCTGCATCATTATTTGTTGCTAAGGCTGTAATGAAGATTAGTTCTGGTGGAATAGCAAGCCTAAGGAGTTTAGTCTTCTCTAGCAGAGCCTGCTGCTCAGTGAGTTGAGCTTCAGTGTGCTGCAATTTTCATCTGTGCTTGTATATCGTCAGTATTTGAAAACATCTAATTGAAGCCCATGGCTTTATGGAGTGGCCTTATTTATATGTTTGTTATTGCTTCTTGGTAAATCTAGGAATCTCAGTGAGCATGGAACTCTACTGTTATTACAGATGTAAAATTTATTTTAATTTTAACAAATTTTTTTTTCTTTTCTACTGGAATGAAACAGGCCATAAAAAGTTGGTGGGCATCAGAAACTAATCAAAAAATTAATAAGAAATAACTTGGATCAAAGACTCCTGTAGTATAATATATTTCATTATTTTTACAGGTGTTTGCTGGACACTGTCCAGTCCTGGATAGTAGGAAACTTCATATTAAATTCCCATTGTGAAAACTTTAATGGAAATATATATTTTCCTTTTCCTCACCCCTTCTTCCTTTAAGCAAAGCCTTTAGATGGAAACTGCGTAATGAACGATGACGATGCATCTCCCTGGGTGCGTGGAGCGTAATCAGCAATGGAGATTTCTGATAGAAAAGTGGAGAGAAAAAAAAAAAAGTCATATCACGTCAAGCTCATAATCTGATGCTAGAGTGATCTGTGCATTAATATACCAAGTGACTTATTACTCAGTCAATGGTAGTCTGACTTTTGGCATTGTGTTTTTATGTATATATGATTATACCATGCAAAGAGGGCCTATTTACTTATGCAGCAGGCTGAAATCCATGCTTTGGGGTAGGAATGTTTAGATCCTCTGCTCTAGTTTGACTAACAGATCTAATGCAATCCACTACTTTGGAGCCAATAGCTGGGGCTCGCTATCACCAAGCTGGTTTACTCCTCACAAACTGCCAAATAGAAATCTACATAGACTTAGGAAATTTTAAAAAGGCAAGAAAATGCTAGAAAGAAATGTCTCTTACTCAGTTTTAGCAGAAGGCTTATGTTTTCTTAATTTTAAGTCTCTGGAAAAATCACGATTGAAGTTGACTCTGATTGTGATGTTAAACCTTGACAAGGTTTATCTTATCATCAGTGAATTAAATTTTCAGCATATCAACACTTTTCCCTGTAATTTTATCAGATTCTGCTTGTTGGACTTTAATGTCTTTGTGCTACTTCAACAACCCTGAGCTTCTGGAAGATCCTCCATACTTGCATGTCCAAATAAGAGTCCAACAGGACTAGAGCACAGAAAAACAGCTTTTGATTTGTTATGGCTGTTTTTAACTGCATGTTTTATTAAGGCTTTAAGATTCTACTCCGAATCAAGAGCACTTACGTTCTTTTGCCATTCTAAAATTTATTGAACCGCCTCAGAAAATGGCAATGTACAAATTTGTCACATTTGTAAGAATCATTCCATTGTGTTCTTGTTATCTTGAACAAGATAAATATGATGGCAAATTAAGTATCCTACTGTTTTGATATGGTTTTATATAGATTATTTTCCTTAAAAAAAATACATTCTAGATAACACTTGTTTGGTGCTAGTATTAGTCAACAACTAGTCAACTATTGTTGACTAATATTTCTAATGTTGACTATGTTGCTAAATGAGATGATTTTGTAAAGTCTCCATAGAGAATGACACAAGAAGGCACATCGTTATGGATTTTTATTGTAATTTTTCTGTGCGTGACAGCTTGTAGCCAGAAGTGACTGTGTGAGAGTCCTTCCATTTGCTGTTAAATTGAAACTCCCATAGCTATGTAAGAGAATAGATTCTGCTGTACTAATGCACTAAATAGGATTCAAACTGAATTTGTGACAAATATTTTGGGACTATGCCCTGTTTGCCTTTTTCTTCCTGTGCTGGAAAGAGATCTAAATTTTTTACAATGTGCTTAATTTTATAGTGGAAAACAGAGAACATGAAACTTGAGGGAGAATCTTGGATCCTGTGGCATACCTTATCCTGTGGTTTCAAGATCTTTCCAGAAAATTCAAGTGTGAATAGTCTTTTCCCTACTGAAGAATGGATCTAGGAAGTAGTGCGGCTGTACTGAAGTGAATTAGCTGATTTTCTGTCTCATCTTTATTTTAGAGTAAATTGCACAAGTGGTGACTAAGTATGGAGGAAATAAACATGTTCAGGGAAACAGAAAATGTGTTCTCTTTCAGTGGTTTGAATGGGAGTAGTCTACCATAGACAGCTTTATGGCACAAGCCTTTGCAGGTGAGTACAGGTGCCGTAAAGAGGAGCCGGTATCAAGCTGTATTCCCAGAAAGGGAGCTGTAAGGGCCTGTAAAGGGGTCTGTTTTCAGAGTGCCTCGAGTAGCATAGGTCATGTTGCATTTTCCATGGTTTAGTGGCTTATGTCCTTTGGGTTAAAACAAGCGAATAAACAAAAGCTACTTGGGCTCTCCTGCACTGGATATCTCCCTGTGGCTGAGATGCCAACCCCGCGCTGGTAGGGCTTTGAGCACAGCCTTTTACCACAGTTCATGGTTTTGGTTCTTTGTGAGGGTGTTTTTCTGTGCCAGAATGGGCTGTGCTCCCTGCTGCCATAGCAGCTGCCCTGGGTGGCACCGCACAGCTGGGCCCTTCCAGGCCAGGCCGTGTCAGCTCTGCAGTGATAGAGGGATGGGTGTTATGTTTGCCTACAGAGCACGTGTTTGGGCTGCGAGAGGCACGGCCCGTTATCTTCAGTCGCAGACTTCAATTGCATATGTTCTGGAGTGCTTGTAGGGACAGGAAGCAGTGCAGAAGTTACTGCAATAAATTTGTTACATTAAACCACCATATAAATGTCAGCTTGCTCAAACTTGAACTTGGTTTAAATCAGAGGAACATCCTTTTGAGGTTCCCTGGAGCCTGCAGAATTGGTGTTAGCATTTGGGATTTTGTTTCTCAGAGCCTGTAACAGAGGCAGTTACAGACTTCAGTGGGACTCGGTGTTGGCAGCTATATTGGTCTGTCAGGTGCTGATATGCCTGCTGTGCTAATGTAATTGTTATGTCTTAAAACTTTAAAGTACTGTAATTATGCTGTCTATTACAGACTGACAAAGCTAAATGTATCTGGGCATCCCACTTAAACTTCCAAACAAGTCGCCCTTGTAGTCAAAGTGCCAGTCTATCCTAGTAGGGAAGAGATGTTAACTGGGGTAGGCAACTTGGGGCCTTTTGAGGTGAAGGAATAGAGTGATATTGTGTTTTGTTTTATTTATTTTTTTTTTAGTAACTTCATTGTTAACTGGAATCAAAGTGCCTGTTGACTGTCAGATTCCCCAGCTACCAACCAGGTTCAGGCTCAGGTTTTAAAGCTTAATGCTATCTAAAATGTGGGTTTTTGGCAGCTGGCAAGTGTTAGGTCCTTATTTCAAACACTGAGCCTAGGTCATGTTTAAATCAAGCTAATCGTATAATGGCTTCTGTGTTCTTTTCAACACTTCATGTTTTGAAGCTGATCAATAAATACCCTGTTTAGAGAGGTAATAGTAGTCTCTACTTTTTTTTTTCCCTGGCTGTTGACACACGTGCTGCTCCATCTAGCACGAGTCCTGGGCAGGTTGTTTGCTGGGTCAGCCTGTTCAAAATACTTGCTGGATAAGCTGAACCAGCCAGGAGGCTGCCTGTCCCTTCCGTGCCCCAAGCAGCATGGTGAAAATCCCTCTTTCCCCTAACAGCTCATTATATGCAGCCAAGAGGAAGGATGGTAGAGGGAGCTGGCAGGCAGAATGGGAAGGCTCCCAAGGAGATGTGGTCTTTAGCATTTCTTTAGGTAACAGACACTGTGTCCTATTACATCTAAATTAAATGCACAGCTCAATATATTTAAAACACTTTAAGTGCTACCATCTCATGCTTGCTTCAGATTTGTGCTTACAAGAGGTTTTGGTTGCTGTTATTTGAAACAAGAGGTATGGTTTGTGAATTCTTCGAATTCTCTCTAGTGTGTTAGTGACTTGTAAATGTAAACAAGGAATGATTTGATGGGGTGGGATCTGTGGGGGAATGACGTTACTTTGTGAGCAGGAACAATGTAAGGCTTCACGCTTTCACCAGTTAGTCTGTTTCATAGTTTTGTTTAAAACTGCTATTTAATGGGAGCATTTGCTTTCTTAGCTAATAGTAGTTATGCAACTCTTGTATTGCAGCCTCTTATGTATGTGCATGTTGACCTTTTTTCTAAAACTTATATCAGTGTCAGTGAACAGATCACTGCAAGCTGTGTTCTTCCTTCTCTTTTCTTTAGATGTGTCATTATTCATGGAATAATCCATAGCAAGCAGTTTTATTGACTTGGTTTTTCTTAAGTCAAAAGTCAAAATTGAACACCAGCAGTTAAGCTGTGCTCATTGATATTTCTGTAACTTCCCCTAATGACATTTGTAGAGAGATGCCTCTTAGTCAAGAGGTAATGTGATGCTTTTTATCAAAATGGCATCACTTCATTTTTTTATATTGGTTTCTGAACTGGTAAGGAGGAATGTTTCGGCAGGGATCCTGGACATTTAGGGTTCGGAGGATTCATAAGACACTGTTAATCTGAATGGCTTAATGTACTGCGAATGTACAAGTTGCATGGAATTGGTGTGGGGCAAGGAGTGGGACTCGCGAGAGGAGGCAGCCTGAGGTGGCCAGGGCTCTGGGCAGAACTGGCCCGGGGCTGCCTTCAGCTAAGGCTCGGCCTTGGCTTGTCTGCACGTGACAAGCAGATGGAAACACTGGTCTCTTGGGCCCTGGGAATAATTCAGGCATGCTAAACCATTCTGGAAGAAGAGGTGCTGTATCAGCAATGGGGAAACTGGTCCTGGTGGACAAGGCCATCTTCACGAGCAGCTGAGGCTTTGCAGGAAGGCTGCATGCACGGAGGCCTCGGGCTGAGCACTGTGGTGTTCGCGTGGGTGCCAATGGCGTAGGGCTAGTGCTGGCAAGTGGTGCAGGGGCACTGCCCCCTTTCCCTGCTGCTCTAAGCAGCCCTCTTGCTTCATTTGCTTAATTACTCATGTGTGTGATTAGAAAGAAGTGCTGTTGCTGCCTAGTAATTAATACTTGGTGTGGAACACCAGGGTGGAATTAGGATGAGGGAAAGCCTCAGTGAACAGTGTGGTGTCAGTTTAAGTGGCCTTCAAAATGAAGGTCAGCCTAGGGGATGGTCTTCCTAATTCTGGCTGGTTCCACTTGCATGTCGAGTCTGAAGGGCCCAACTCTGAGAGGGGCTTTATTGATGTGTTCCGTTATGCAGAAATATAAATACGATGGAGTCTGTCCACTCTAAACTGTTGTGGGCTCCAGCTATTTCATCCAGGTCATCCAGGCACCACCAACATTAAACCTGTTTGGTACAGACCGGTTGCTTTGTTAATCTAAATTCAGTTTGCACACGAGCTGTAGTTCGGTGCATTTCTTGCTCTTCGTGTGCATCCGCAGCATCCTTGCATAGCTTCTCTGAAAGATCCGATGAACGGGTGAGTGCCGAGGACAGCGGAAGTAACTCATCTCCCTTGCTCAAGTACTGCTTGTGCTGCACTTCCTCCTCTCCCCTCCATTCCCTCTCCTTAGAGCCTCTTCCTCGCAATGTGCAGATGTCAGCTCCACCTGGTGTAAGGGACAATTTCCTGTCATAGGAACATCAGCTAAAGTGATCTCAGAAGGAAAAAATATGAAATATTTCATACGCACTTGAACCTAGTAGCTTTGTGCTTATAGCTAGAGAGACTTGGTCTATTTGACTAGCAGCTCTTCAAAATGTGCCTTAAATCTGCAAGGGGGAGAGTTCCAGCTGGACGTGGAAAAAAAGTGTAATTTTCAGATGTGTTCATGCAACATAAGTTTGTCCTTGGACTTTCTTTAGAGAGATGCTAGACTATAGTGAGAATTATGTGCTTAGTGTTAGTTAAGTAATAGAAAAAGCGATTAATATGTACAGCAAGAGTAATATGAGTCTGTATCAAAATGTTAATCTAAAACTTTTTTTTGCTGATATTTGAACAGGAATAGAAAAGGTATTGCTAGGATAGTGCTCCCTTCAGCAACGTTCTAAGCAACTACTAACAAAGTATGAGAAGGTTTCACAACAGCCATAGTAAGCTTGTGTTAACTAAGGTCTTCACACTCCTGTTCTTGCAGCAAATTTCAGCTGCTAGGAGTATTTTTAGATCTACGGTATATGGCAAAGACTATTTTGAAAATGTGAGAATTAAGGCATTTTAAGTAGCTGTTGAGGTACCTCATACTTACTAACTCAGTGAATGAAAGTATTTGAAGATCAGCTCCTGGAAAATAAAATATAGCCAAATAGGGTGTCTGGTCATCTGCGGATACTGAGCAAGTTATGTAGAGTAACACAGTGCTGTATTTGTAGCCCTGTAGGTGATTTGCTTGTGGATCTTTCAAAAATGGGATGACGGCCTGAAAATACATATTGAAGAGGCACTTCAGGTCTGACTTGGTTCTGGATGGCACTAAAACAGGAACACAACTTCCTTGGTTGTGTTTGGAGTTACGTGCTGGGGCTGGTCTTCGTTTTGCCCTGATCTCCAATTTGCAAGTCAGTGGGGCTGGCTGCACAGGTGCCAACCTTGCCACATCTGAGCAGAACCTGGGAGCATTACTGTCAAAATGGTAATTTGCCAGTAATACAAAAGTTCTCACTTAAAAATCTGATATGCTTGGAAACAACTTAAAAAAAAAAAAAAAAAAAAAAAATCAAGCCTTAGAAATGGGAGTCTGTTCTGTGAAAAGCAGTCCCAGAGCCCGGGTGGTGCAAGCTGAAAAGTCTTCTGCATTGCCCCCTAGTGTTTCCAAAAAAGAAAAGAGGGGGACACCCAAAATCCAAACAAAAATTAATGTCGGAAACTAGTTGCTTCTACCTTATTCCTTTTTCTTCTGGTGAGATAAACCTTTGCACATATCCTAATGCTTGTTGTCCCTGCCATTTCATGCTTTCAACTGCTTCCATTCATTGAGTTTTTTCTCTTTACTTGGCTGAGTAATAAGAGTCTGTGACTACAGGTATTCCTTTTACCTTGTATTTTACAGCCATTTCCATTATATCCATGCCATTCCTTACAGTGATTTCTTTGCCCTCCATATCTCCTTCTTATTACAAAAAGAAGAGGAATGTATTTTAACAAAGAGGAGGATCTTTTTTATCCTTGCAAGTCTAAGCCTTTTCAATTGTGTACAAATGTGCAGTTCTATTAAATGAAAGCATGTCTTTACTCAAACTTGCTCACCGTTTTGGTTATGGTGAGAACTTGAAAACACAATGTGGGTTGGAGTAATAAGTACAGAGTAATAGAGAGGATGATAAATTAAGCAATTTGAGAAGCTCATTCCTCTCTGGTTATATTTTAAGCTTTTCATGATCTGAAGACTATTGAACTAGTAGAGCTTTTCATGATCTGAAGATATTGAACTAGTAGAACTAGTAGGGATGAAGCTGTAAAAGGAATGTGTGTGGCTCTCAAGTTAGTGTCTCAAGACTGGCTTGTGTGTCCATAAAGTTTGCATGACATGCATCACAGTTGCTGTCAGAGGATAAAATTTAGTAACATAAAAACTGAATGTCTCTGTCAAGCCTTACTCTTTACCTTCCCTATTATTAATAGGGAAATTCTATATTGTTATATATTTTATAATATATAATATAGAATACATAATACATAATGTAATATAATTATAAAAATTTTAATTCTGCCTGAAATACTTGCAAAGTTAAGTGCTAGCCTGTCTTATCAATGCTAAATCATATGAAAGCTGTTAAATAAAGTCGTTTCAGGAATAGTTTTGCAATCAGCAGCAAAACATTTTATTGAGAAAAGTCTTTAATTTTTTGTGTTTTAAAATTCTTCTATTTGATTTTAATTGGGGGACACCATCATATCAAATAATTGCAGTATGGGCTGTGATTGAGACAACTAAGATTCAGAACAAAATTGCTTTGGTTGGATGACTTACTGAGAAATGATTTTTCTTACTCCTGCTTTGTTTAAAATCTGTTACAGCTTTATGTCAAACCAATGGAAAGAAGATTTTTTTTTCCCCTCTTGTCTCATTGAAGGACAGTACTGGTGACTTTTGAAGAACAAAAGTCAATAAACCAGGAGTTCATGCTCTTGTCTGAACAAGTGCCTGATCAGTTGCATGTCATTTTGTGTTTGTTCATTTATCAGAAGTCCTGAGTTTGGAGAAGAGAAAGAGGTTTTACAGAGGCACCTATGGTATTTAAGTGTTTTTTTATATAGTCAAACTAATAAATGCTGGAAAGATCAGAAAGAAAAAATCTGAATTTTCTATTAACTAAATATCATCTCTTTAATTATAGCTCAAAATTTAGACAATAAATATGCAATAACAGCTTGTCTGTGAGATTGTAAAATATAGTTGGAGGGCTGTATGTCAAATGCAGTTACTGTTTGTTTTCTGATGTTTGGTCTTTGTGCTTGAAGCTATTTCAGAGCTGGGAGGCACAGGACTCATTCTAAAATAGGCAACAAAATGTTAGCCCACAAATGGCTGGAGCTGTGGTGCAAAATGTCACAAAAAACGATTAGCTACTGTTTAAGCTTCAGAAATGTACAGGGATGCAGTCAATTGGTCTAGTGAAATAAGGCTATACAGTAATTGTTTTAAAGGTTACTCTAATACAATGTGAGAGACCAGGACCACAATACAGGTTGGTAATACGAGTTGTGAGTATTGCTCAGCCAAGTCTTTGCTCCCTCACCTGCCTTTGTGTTTCAAGCCCCAAGCCATACAGCTAGCATAAAGCTAAAATATCTAGATTAATGCAAAAATGAGTTAATCTTATTTTACTCTTGCAATAGTAATTAGGATTGAGTAAATGAATTTATCTAAAGCAAAAATTTTCAGAAGACAAGCCAGGAGCAGAGATGAGTGCTCTAATTCTCAGGAGTTGAGCCCTCGGAAGCTTTGCTAAGGAGTGGGAGTAGCTTGTCTGTTCAGCAGTTTTAGAATCAGGCTACTTGTTTAGCCCGACTTAGCCTGTGTGTCTTTATAAATACATTACTGCACATTCCTGTGAATGACTATTACAATGTCATTACGCAATTCCTTGCCATTCATAAGAACAGGCATACTGCAGGGTGCGTGCACAGATAAATCCGGAAAACCTGGGAAGGATTTATAATTGGTGCATGGGGGAAGGAGGAGAGGAAGGAGCTATTTGGGACGTATTTTCACTTCATGCCTTTTTTTCTGAAAACGTGTGACACTTCCATCTGGAGCTGAGCATGTCTGCGCAGGCTGCTGGGAAAGGCACCACCGAACGTTCCGACAAGTCGCCCCTGTCGGCAGCGTCTGTGCCGCGAGGAGCTCTCCCCTTCCCAACCGCATCGGTGGCTTCACCACGAACCTGCATGGAGATCCTGGCTGTAACTGAGAGTCAGGTTCAGGACAGAACAGACGGGAAAATCAGTTTTAACGTTGGCTTCTTCGTCCGGTATTCCCCTATTACACATATGGTCTGTAAACATTTAGCTTTTCTTCTCAACAGTATTGGTGTACCTCCCAAAAACACTGGCATGTGCCTTAAAGGGGTGGGCAACTACGCATGTAAATTGTATATGTACTTTCAAAACTCTCCAGTACAGATTGATCCTCTTTTCCCTGAAGCTGGGAAAGGATTTGCGATTGGCTTTGTGGAGGTAAGACTGACTTCATCTTAAAACAAAGAGCAAAAGACAAAACTTACTACATGAAAAATGATGCTGGCATTACACGTCTGAAATGTCCCCACTTGATATCAACACGGGGCTGATTGTATAGTGACACGGAACAAAATCAATAGATTCTGCAGGTTAATTAGCAGCTAGATGTGTAAGTAGTAGTTTGGGTCAAGACTGTAGGGAAAGGAGTAATGTTTTGTAGTGTTCTCATGTATTACTGACAGCAGTAAAGGAGCCTGCAGCTCTTGCTGAGGTTGATGAAGGCTGTTTAGCATCAGGCTGGTGGCAAGTTCAACCCTGATTGCCCTTTAGTCTTTTCCCTAGTTGAAATGGTGCTATCTGCTGCCGAGGTGCTTATGGCCATTAAGATGTAAAGAAACTGGTGTATCAAATATTAATGAGGAACCATTTTCATTGATCTCAGTCTGGAGATAAAGATAAGCTACTGAGGGCATAGAAGCAAAGGATACCCAGGTGCAGAAATGGAGTCATGTGCAAGCAGGGGGCAGGTTTCACACTGGACAGGGATCTAAGCCATCATGCTATGAGTAATCCTGGTTTACACTGCTGGTCAGGGTTACTGTTTTAGCTCTTCTACATGTTAACTGTGATATGTAAACTGTTAGGCACCCAGCTCTTGTGCTGACTAGTCTAAGCTAAAGCCATGACAAGCTGAAAATGATCACACTGCAGGATTCAGACTATTTTTTGAAAATTTGTAGTCTGATTCATTTTATCCTTGGAAGTTATGCACCCTGGTGGGATTTTAAATAACCTTTAGGTTTTTTCATTAACTTAATGCATATTAATTTATGGAAGAATGAATCATATCTTGATTCATATTGTACACTTCATGGATTTAGTCACTAATGCAGGGATTGAAGTGGTCCAAAAAAAAAAAAAAAAGCAAATGTCATCTTATTCATTTAATACTATTATTACATATCTCTTAAGGTCAGGTTTTCATATAATGATAGTATGATGCAAATAAACACATTATTCCTAGTCTTCAGTGCACAATTCAGAGGAAAAAACAAGTCTTTATCTCTAACCAATAGCCTATATCTAGAATATGTAAGTATTATAACACTAGAAAGAAAAGAAATGCAGAGCTACATTGGAAACAAAAAAGAAACCACTCTAGGGAGGTATATACGGTAGGATTTAGGACTTCTGAGTCTTGGCTCAGAAGAATATTATTTGTGAAACCAGTCTGGGGGGAAGGTGCAGAAGAACCGAGCTCTTAATGCAATTGGATGCAGAGAGTGTTTCTCAGAAATACCCACTGTTTTTTTGTGTTTGTGTGTGTGTTTTATTACTATATTTGATAAGATGAAGTGTAAATGCTAACTTCGGGTGACTGATGCTTTTATTCGAAAGATAGAAATGTGATGACTTTTATAGCAGGAAAGCCACTAATATCCCCAATTTATAGAATAAGTGATGATAAACCTTCTACAACAGCTTTATGTCTGAAGGAGAGAAAATAGTATTTTGGAAATACATTAGCTGTAGAACCTACTCAGATACTTTCCCCTCCAGCTTTCAATGCTAGTGTTTCAAACTTGAGGTTTGTGAAACCTTCACACTTCACCCAAATTGAACTGAGCCTATTAACAACTTTGTTTTTTTTAAAACAAACAATCAAAAAAAGCCCCACAATCTAAGCAGAGGAGCAAAAATATAGTCAATGGCTTGAAAAAAGAAAAAGAAAATTTGGGGTATCTGCCTGAAAAGTGGGTTATCTAAATCTGGCATGCCGCAGCCTTCCTCTGTCTCTGCTGCAATGAAAAGTAGATGCATATGGTTTTGAAGCTGAAATTTGCCACACAGTTCAGTGCTCACTTTCAGTGAGTTATACATGGCTAGAATGTGTGGGACGGGGTTGGGTATCTTAGTGTTTACTGCCCCACTTGTGTGGGGATACTGAATGACATGATCTTAAAAGCAGCAACAAGATCCTGTAAGAGCCTTTCAAGACAAGCTCTAATTGTTACTAAAACATATAGGATATAGGAAATAAGTATTTCTTGGGTTGTTGCGTGTGTGTTTAAGATCCATCTAACAGTCACAATCATACTTGCGTTTCCATTTAGAATTTATATTGTGTTCATTGGGAGCTAACAGCTTCAGTAACAACTTTACTGTTACGCAGCAATATTTATGTGCCTTCCTATCCGAGCTGACCAGTAGTTAAAAGTGAGAGTTTAAGACCTCTATGAACATTAGAGCAGCCGGTATCTTTCTGCAGAGAGTCCTGTGGTTTGTACTAGCAGTCCTTTGATTCCATAAACCCTCAGGAAGTAGTAACTTGCTCCAGCTAGCACCTTTTATGACTTGTACCCTCATATCATGTTTACAACAACAGTGAGTTTAAGCTCAGCTGATAGCTCATCCGGTGAGGATTTAAATTTTTGACTTAACTCCAGCACTTCCGCTGCTTCCTGGGAGCATGAGTGTGCGTCTGAGGCCATGCAGGCCAGAGCGAGGGTGGTGACTTAAAGCAAAACCTAATCACTCCTTTCAGATTTCTCATTTTTACTATATACCAGGCGTGGTTGAATAGCTAAATAGTGCTGAGTTATACTAATTTTGGGGAATTACAAGTTATGTACATACATACATCTTTGTTTATAGTTGCTGTATATTCATTTTTTCTTCACAAGGCTCTGTTCATAATAACTCTTTAGGGTTACTCTTTAGAATTTTTTTAATGACTAGTTAAGTAAGACCCAAAGTGACTTTTAATTTTAAATTTTTTGTAACCCCATGCGGTTATTTAAAGACAAGAAACTATTTTCGTTAGCTGTGGCAACTTTGCTTTGATTTCTGCTAGAAACTGTATGCAAATCCCTGCTGAACAGATGATTGACACTTCACTAATTTTAAGTAATTCAAATAATTACAGCAAGCAAATTTATTCAAGCAGCATGATCCAGTGCCAGGATAAGCATTAGCCCTAATGGCCATCTCAGCAGAATCTTCCTCGGCAGCAGGGAGGCTGTGCTGGCAGGCTGCTTCCTGATGAGCTGTGCTATGAAACGCGCTCAGGTCCGCAGAGCTGCGGGGAAGCAGGAAAGGTGCCATCAGTTTGGGATGAAGTTGAGCAACCCGACCCCAGACATATCAAACCTGCCCATACGCAAAGTGCGTCAGCCACTATGGCCACCTCGTGTGTGAGTGTGCACATTGGCACTGCATGACTCGTAGGGCCGCAGCTTTAGCTGCCCTTGGGCAAGACGTGGCCTAAGGGCCTTGGCATGATCCTCCTGAGGAGCAAGTTCTCACCTGCTTGCAGCCCTGAGCCTGAGTGTCCAGGGATAGACCCTTCGTTTGTCCCCTTCGGCAGCCTCTGCAGCAATGGTTCTTTCCAGGCCTTGTGCCACAGGGCTGTTCAGCCACTTATGTGCGGCCTAAGGACAACCAAAGAACTGAAGCCTGGCGAAAGATCAAACCTTTAACCTGGGGAGCATAAGATGATGTGAAATCTGTTCTGCAGATTGAAGTTAAAAGCTAAAAATGCCAATCCTTCATGCACAGGAGTTTTATCTGAATAGGAGATCAAGATCATTATGATTTTCTGGGAGCCCTTTACCAGGTGGAAAATTTTCCCCTGGCTACTTCAGGGGACCAAGGTAAATGTCTTGTTGAAATGTTTGTGAAGAATCAATGCGACTTACTATGAATATATGGCAAGTTTATGGTACTGTGTGGAATCTTTCCTGTGAAGAGATCCCATCATCCACATACAGGAGGGACACTTTTTTTTTTTTTTTTTTTTTTCCTTTCAAATAGGTTTCTCTCTCAGGTGGAGGTGGTAGCTGGCAAACAGCCTCAACGAGTGCTCTTTTGTGAGCTCGCACATGAGCACAGCAGTTGCTCCCCATCCTTTCCCAAAGACTTTTTGCTTTAGCTACTGCATTTTTCAGTGGATGGACTAGAAAGTAGAATGCCCTTAAAAAGCATCTTTTTGGAGGGGCTTAAATAATGACCAAAGGCAGGTGAGGGAGATGGCAATGAGGTGTGATGCTGTGGCTGTGTCTGCACGGAGCCCTGCCTGGGCTCCTAGGAAGGGACAAGTCAGAGCGGGTGATAGGAAACTGTTATGCTAGGGTGAGCTTAAAGGTAGCGGGCTCAGCATCATGTCCAAGAACAGCAGGTATCGCTCTGGTCTGCTGTATCATCCATAATGAAAACTGGTCTCAAAGCTTAGCAAGGAAAGAAATTAGAACTGTAGTCACTCATGTATTCACTGCAATTCATCCATTTATTTATTTTGCCTACTGGCTGTTGACTCTTTATGCTTGCTTGAAGTGGTTTTCTCAAGTATGAGATTTATGAGGAAATAGGGTTTCAATTTAATATCTAAACATAGACAAATGTCCTTGCTAGTATCTACCAAAATTTCCTCATTATGCAGAAACATTCATGGTTTTCTGATGGAATGGGAGGTGTATATTGGTTGGAGTTGCCATTTTATCTATTAAGATATGTTTATAATAGAAAGGCCTTAAAACCTATGAAGATACCAGGTATATAGAACTTTTTTTTTTTCTGGTTTATTTGTGCATTTGTGTATTTATGTTTTCTCTTCCCCTTTCTTTTAGGTTGTAATTGTGATTTTTCTGCTGTAAAAGAGGAATATTTCACCCAATTACAAAATCATTAGAGAGGCAGAAGATAAGATTTTCCAATATACATGCTCTATTTTATAGATGCAGATATTCTGTCTTCTGGTTACTTCTGAGAGGTCTGTGGAGGAAGCCTGCTTTCCTGTAGCATACCAGCCTCTATGCTCAAGCAGGCTGTTTTTAATTTCCTAGGATCATTTACAGGCAGTAATGATATGAATCTATTTGTATCTTCTTTCTGCACTTCCTTTACTTTGCGGTGTAAGCCCCTTAATATAGACCGCCTGGAGAGGAACCCACTTGCGAGCGGGGCTGTGGCGGGAGAGGTGACCTCGGGCCATGAGCAGGGCTGGCCGGGACACGGCTGCCTCGCTGTGCCGGCGCGGGGCCGCTAACGCCTGCTAGGGACCAGCTCTGCAGACAGTGCCAGAACAAGGTGTGCAGAACAAAACTAGTAATCTGAGCACATATTCATCAACATTTAATTATTTATTGATATAAGTATGTATTAATTCCTTCCACCTAAGAGGACAGGGAAGCTAGAACAGAAAGGAAGATTCCTAAATTCAATTAAATTGCATTACCAAATGTTGTAATTAGGGTGAAGTCAACTAATGCTGTAATGAAAATAAAGCAGGACTCTTTTTTCCCTAGATGTATGTGGAACATGTTCATCAGTCATCAGTAATGTTCATAGCAGTTATGAGCTTAAATTTCACAATTTTGAACTACTTGGCTTGCCTTTCTTAGTTTAATAGTACTAAAATACTAAGCTGGGTTTGAAAGTTTGTACTTTCAGGTACAGATGATGGAGCACAGAGAAATGGAAAAATCTCCTCCTAGGAGATACAGAAAGGAGAAGTGGCAGCAGAAGATAGAAAGTCAAAAAGAAGAGGGATGAGAGAGTAGACTGTAAGGGGCTGAGAACCAGGGAAATGTAGGACTGATAAGGACTTTGATCAGCAGGAGAAAACTTAAGAGCTGGTTTGGGAGCAGTAAGAACAGTTTGTTATGCAGCCAAAACAGAGCCAAATAGCAGGCAACAACTTAGAATACCATGTTAGTCATTTTGACCTTCTGTGTATGCTCATGCAAAATGGAAGATCCCAGTTGCTGCCTTGTCACAGTTGTGCACATCATGCACACCATTTCAACACTGCTGCATTGTAAGACTGCCATTGATTAAATAAATAGTGCTGTAACAAGCTGCTCTTTCCAATGCGTCTGACTTCAGCTTGCACAATTTGACAGAGATTACATGGAAATCAGTGGCCAAGATATGTGAATTTTACTTTTGCTACTCTTCTCAGCTCACCACAGTTTTGAGTACCTTAGTGTCTTAGGTTTGTTTTCATCTGTAAATCTGGGTAATTTTTTATCCTCCTCATAAAAGATTTGTAGCTTCATGGTTCATAAGCAGTCAGGGAGTTTACAGTTGCTGTAATACTGCTTGTTTCGTTGTGAATCACAAAGTTGAGAATATGCTCAAGAAGGATCATGTTGTATGTTAAACAGGATGAGCTGGGTAAGTGGAAGGAGAACTGGGCTGCTCTCTAGCCTGGCTGTGGCAAAATAGCACAGGACAAGCATGGCCTCAGTGGAAAAAGCTGCCCAAGTGGCACTAGCTGTCAAAGATCAAGACCCCATCAGGACCAGCAGCCAAAAGGGCTGCTATATATCCTCAGCTGTGTGTTTTCAGCACACGTTTAGTTATCTTGCTCTATCCCTGTTGTGGCCAAGTGATGCTTTAGTCCGTGCTACCTAATATTGCCTGTCTCTGTTGCCTTCTCCTTGTAAGTTCCACTGTTTGTAGGAAATTGGCACTTTTGGGATTAAATCCAGATGGTTAGTCGTCTTCCCTCACCAATTTCTCAAAAGTTGCTATATAAAACTAGCAGAGGATCTGGAGAAAAGGCGGTGACCATTCAAGGTACTAGTTCCTTCTGTACTCTAGGCTCTTTCAGTAGACTTTTTTTTTAGGGAAAATTATCTGTTTAATTTTAAAATAATCTTTGCTTTTTGAAATGCATAAGCATTCCTCATCCTTTAGAGAACTGGGGTAAGTGAGTCAGTTTTGCAGCTGAGGAAAGGGAAAAAAGTAGCAGCAGTAGGGAGAAAAATGGTTTATTTGAGGGAGTTACTCCTAGGACAGAAGCAGTCATGACTCTTGTGTTTATAAGTCTGAGTTTGTGTAAGGAAGAACTTAAGCCTGGAAGCTTCTCACTGAAGTTATGGGTGACGTCAGTGCCTGTGCTGTGTTTTTCAAGGTTTTTCATACTGTATCTGTCATTGAACTTCATCTTGGAAGCCTGGCTTCCATTGATGAGGTAAATCAATAGCATCTACTTAAATTTGGCATGGGCATGCTAATAAGGCAGGAGCTGTGGGGTTTTTATATAGCATTGCAGCTTTTTGTAAGACTGATACGTATGAATGTTCTCATTTAAAAGAATTGGGTACATGAATGCTGGAAACAGTTTGAAAATGACTGCCCTCTTTGAGGCAGTGTGGGTATGGAAGATACAGGAGAGGATGGAGAGAGTAACTTTTATTCTTTGCCCGGTTCATTGTGTCTGGTGTAAAGACTTTGCCGAAAGCCCTGGTCTCATTGGAAACAATCTTCTGCTGTCCTCTCACAATGGAGAGCACTTGGTGCAAAAGTTTTCAGTGTTGTACTGTATGCTATGAACTTGATGAGGGTAGAAACACACTTGATTAACACTCTGCGGTGTTTATGTGCTCAGGAACAATTTGCCCATCTTCTCACTTCTCTGCCTTGCTTCTTCCGTTTGCTGCTCTTCAGTATTGCACATGATTTCAGTGCAGTCCTTTTTTAGTGTCATGCAACACCTCTTTCTTTAGAGTAAAGGTAATGTTTTTAGTATGCCTCATAGAGACGATTATTTGTTTGATGTCAGAGATGGTATTTCAGTGTGTAAATAGTAACTTGGCCTCTTTCTCTGTTTGCATGCCTTAAAACACTCCACTTGTGTGAGAGGCAGCTGTTGTGTAGGCGCAGGAAGCCACTCCGGGCCTTGTCCTACAGGGAGAGAGGCTCCCAGAGCCACAAGTTGCCCGTGAACACTTTGGAAATGGCTGGTGTGCCAGAGCTTACAAGTGCATGACCCTGAAGATGTGGTGGCTGATGAGAAACTGGAATTCCCTCCTCTGAATGAGGCTAGCCCTTACCAGGGCTCTCTGGGACACTGTATTCTAGCAGGGGGATGGAAGCCTTTCCTGCCTAAGAGCCTCTTCCAAATTCCTGCTCCTCCCGTTTCTCTCGGATGCACAGTAGTGTCCTGTGGCTCTCACTGCTCAGCTCTCGGGTATGTGGCTACCCTGTTCTGTTGGTGTGGAGGAGGCCCGACTGCCCTGGTTTTCCTGGGTGAAGCCAATGCTTGCTTTGATTCCCATTAGCTTTGGAGGGGCCCTGCTGCCTTCAGCCTTTGTCAGTAGCCTCTTCGTCCCTGAATTCAAGCTGGGTGATGCAGGCAGAATTTCAGAAAATTTGACCCCAGGGTGTGTGTTCCCTCTGTGCTGCCATGTGGACTCATAGGATTTAGGCTCCATAAGAGGTAGATAGGAAAACTAGCAGAATATAGTTCAAGTCCGATGTTTTGCTGGGATTTCTAACATGGCTTCAAAAATATAAGCCAAGAGCTGCCGAAATTTTACTCTGCCTTTGCTGCAAAATCCTCCATGACAAAGTAAATGATATGGAGCACCATAAAGGTATTGCAGCAAAACGTAGGGAGGGGCACTGTCCACTTCCCTCTCTTCTTGGTTCCCCAAGACCGTGGGGTTTGGGTGAAGGGTTTCTAGATCTCTGCTCTGCACTAGGATGAGGAGAAAGGAGGCTGATGCTCCTTCATAGGAGGAATGCTGGTGTTCCTGCCCGAGGTGGAAGTAGATAGCATCTTGTCTGCCATTCGAATACATGGAGATAACCACCAGTGAGGAAAGGGAGGCTTTCAGCTGGCCTGGGCAAATGACCTAGCGGAGTGGAAGAAGCAGATGCCCTGTGTGCTCCAGGATGCGGTTACTCCCTGGGGAGTTGTGTTTCAGCCATGTCCAGGCAAAGGAAGGCAGCTCACAAAGGGCCCACAGTGAAAAAGCAACTGATGACAATCTAAAAAAATGAAGAATCCAATTCATTTTTGTCACCAGTCAAAGCAGAGACAGTTTAATGTGGGGAAAAAAAGTACAGCTGGCTCTGGCTTATCACCCAAATTGCTTTTGCATTATTTCAACCATTGTTAAAGCTAATTAAAAAGGGGGGTTGGGAGACTGGCTCTATTTACTGTACAGAAACTCTTAGTTACTCTTAATGTGTTTGAATAAGCAATTACACTGCAGGGAAGGAATATAATGGTTTAATTCGCAATGTCTTGAAGCTTTTTCAGTTGCTGTCGTTGTCTCTTGCAAGGGGAGGAACTGTTTTCTTTACAAGTGGCATTCAGCCAGCCAGAAATTGTTAATTTTTTTTGTTGTCATGGTTATCTTGTGCATAAATGTCACTCACTGGACAGCCATCATAAAATATTAAATGTCAATACAAGATAGTTTAAGGCTGTTCTGGAGAGGAAGCCATGATGTGTTTACAGAGCAAAAGTCATGAAGAAGGCAGCTTGAAAAATCGTAGCCTCTTCTTTGGGCTACTGTTCTGGGGAGATATGGGAGAGAATTTCTTGTACAGTAAGGAACAACCATAAACTGCTTCTCAGTGGCAGCAGGGAAGCCATAATTTTAATCAGAGCCTTTGTTTTTTCTCTTCTCTCTGAGGTCTATGTGAACTAAGAGACCTGCTCCTACTCTTCTACCCTTTTGCCATCTAAACAGTAAATGGTTGGGTGATGAAGTATGTGATCCAGCAGGGCACAATAAAAATTACTACGCTAGTTCCATTTTTCTTTCCATTTATCATTTTCTTCTTTGTCTTTTGTGTAGAAGGCCTGTTAGGACATAGGTATTGGTAGTAGGAACAGAAGAGCCAGGCGGAGAGCAAGTGGGGGAGAGGAGCTGTTGCTGGGCCGTGGAGAGCGGTCGGCCTTCCCCTTACTGTGCTGTTGCTGTAGCTTTTCGTGTGAAAAAGCATACATCATCCCTAGCTGAATCATACTCCAGCTACAGACTAAAGAGGAAGCTGTTTCCCCAGCAGTGGTCAGTGAACCTGACTAACTCTTAGGAGCAGGAAGGTGAGTAATTCTGAAAGCACTGACACTTTCTTTGTCTTCAGTGATGTAAGACCTGGGCCTAATCTAATAGCCTTCTGGTAATTGTATTTCCATGCAAGCCTTTTGACACGTATCTCCAGATCCAGACTGTATTACTACTGAGATACATCATCATACTACTAAAGCCTGCAGTGGAGTTGCTCAAATAATCTTTGCACCTTTCATAGGAATAGTCATGGGGAACTAAATCTGGCATACCTAATTATTTTTCTTCACAATG
Source organism: Tinamus guttatus (assembly GCF_059628265.1). Lineage (NCBI taxonomy): Eukaryota > Metazoa > Chordata > Aves > Tinamiformes > Tinamidae > Tinamus > Tinamus guttatus. Next base: position 1,063,461 of record NW_028288780.1, read on the forward strand.
TTCCCATTTTTCTACCTTTGAATAATTCCTGTTCTGGAGCTCTCCGTGTGTGTGCCTACAGGAGCGGTGCAGATAGTTAAGCATTCAACCTGAGCTGGCTACGTGCAAACCGAGTGTATCATGGAAGCCCTGGAGCCACGTTAGTGCAGTTCTGTGCTCCTCCTCTGAATCCTGCTGAATTGCTACAGAGTATCCTCTTCATCCATTAGTGAATATTGCCCTCCTAAATCTCCTGTTGTGTCCCAATGAATATTCCTTTCCCACTCTTGGAGAACTCAGCTACAGGCCATCTATTACTACGTTCACTTTTAGCTTCTTGCACTATTACGTTTGTGTGTTTCCCAGGAGCAAATGAACACATGCCAGATGTTCCCTAATAGCTCATCAGGACTTCTGATGGGGATAAACCTGGTCCTGAGCTGCACCCTTATCTAGAGATATGTTTAGCAGGAAGGTTATTAGAAATCCTGGTATAGAGATTCCAAAACTTAATTTTTGAGGCTTCTTACACTGATGTCCCCATGAGAGGAATTGCAGGTAAGAGGATTGCTTTTTTATGATTCTGCTCAAACTGTGGCTGAAGCAACCGCCTGGTTTCAAGCAAGCAGCTTAAAGGTAACCAGAAGATACAGCTGTCTTTGCACAGATGAACTTACACGAAAATTCTCCTGGTAACTTCTGACACTCTCATTTAGGAGAATTATGCAGGGTTTTCTTGAAGGAAGAAGAATGTCAGGGCAACTTAATCCTTTCTCACACAGGCTTTGATCACTTTTAAATATAAAATGGTTTTCTTAATTCTTTCAAAACTCCTCCATGATCTTATGACCTCTTTCATTTTGTTCAGTTCATTCCCATCATCTCCCTGGCAATGGTTTCTCTAGTACTGGTACCCGCTCATGTCTTTGGAGCTATTATAAAATTGATTTGTCATTTTGCCACTTGGTTTCTGTGCAAGGATGTGTATGTGTAGCAACAGTGGGTGCAAGCAAACATGGATGGAGCCATTTCCAGCTGCTTTAACTCAAGATGGCTTTAGCGCTGGCAGGGAAGATGCAGTAAGTGCAGAGCTGCTCCGCTCGCGGTGGCCCAGCCGGGCACTTCTGTGGTGTCCCACCTCAGATGGGGGCAGCCTTTGCCCACCTTGCAGCTGGCTGCAGGTATTAAGGCTAACACCTGCAAGTGCTTCAGCCCCCCCAGGGCCTGTGAAGTGTTCTTAGCTAAAAGTCATTTAATCATTCTTTTCTCCTAACTTTCCTTCTGTGTCAGTTTTTGTGTGTTAGCCTAATTTGATAGATGTGCTTGTGCATGCAGTTTAATGAGGTTGTCTTGGTATTTATTGAAATAACTGTGGGATACATGACACTTGTGCACGCCAGTTGTGAGGTAAAGTTGGGTTCCGTAGGATAAAGTGCCGAGTGTTGTCTTCATGCCAAATAAGGCCTGGTGCTTCATGGAAAACTATGCCAGTGTTGTGACTGAAAGGGTAGGTATTTCCTTCCCTGAAATAAGTAGTGAATCAAAAACAAGCTCTTTGTTATTTTATTCAGCTGTGGAATTAGCTGGAAATGTACCAAAAGCAATAGAAATTACACTAGTGAGGAAATTCTTAAAACTACTATAGAGGACACTGTTTTTCTGAAAACTGACAGAAATGGAAAGCGTAGAAGGGAAAATATGTGAATGTGAAAACTATTTCTAATCTAGCACTGAAGTCTGTATTTAGCATTAGTATTCTCAGGTAAGTGCTGCTGTAAGTGTGCTTAAGCCGTAACCCATGAGTGTTTGAGTGTCCTTTGCCAGTCGCCATGCTGCGCTTTCAGCTTCCTCGTGCTTACGGAAAGAAGCCTAATGGAGAGGCATGGGTGTTGTTGGGGAGCCTTTTGGGGTTCAGGCCATGGATGCAGTGATCAGGTGAGAAACTGATCCTAGCAAAAGTGCTATCTTCATTTATTCCCCTGGAATCTAGCCTTGGTGACTGCCTCCAGCTCTCCTCTTGGACTACGGTACCCAGCCTTGGGGCCAGGAGATGAGATGTACTCTGGGCAGCAAGTGCCTGTGACATGGTCTGATGAGGAGGAATTTCTGCTCAAATGGAAATTAGGAAGCTCAGTGCTTTCATCAGGGATTCACTGTGAAATTAATTTTCTCATGGCCTAATTTCTCATAGTTTCAGCTTGTATGAAATCCTGCATAGATTAAAGTTGGGAGCCATCCACACCCACAGAAAAATGGAACTCTAGGAGATATCCATTACATTATGTTTTAATTTGTGTATCTGGTGTGCTATATGCCTTTACTGTGTTACTGGCTGAAAAAAAGCATTTCACCTTAGTTGGCAAGTGCCTGTCTTTAGTTATCTTCCTTACTGTGACTTGGAATGCCACAAAGAGCTGCTGTTTCTGCCAGAAAGGCCTATCTTGTTTTTTCTTTTCCTTCTTTCAACCAAATTAGGTGTTATCTAGGAGTTTCTATTTACAGGAATGCTTCTGGTGGTACTTGAGTTGCTTTTCCCTTTTAACTGACTACAGGGCTCCCGAGTTCCTGGGCCGCCTCCCGGGAGGATGAGATGCCGTGTCCGCTGTGGAGCGGTTGTGTTTCTGTTTGGCTCTGCCTGGATGTGGGCGTGTGGGAAGGAGGGCTCAGAGGCTGCAGTTAAAGCACACAAGCACCAGACCTAACCTGCCCCGTGCCATGAGGCAGGCTGGTTATGGATGGAAACACTTGAATACAGCGCGCTCGGGTATCTTCAGCTGAGCTGTTCTGATCCAGTTGCAGCGTGGCTACTGAACACAAGGGCACCGAGCAGCCATTTCAGCCCCGAAATGGCCACTGTCAGCAACTTTCAGGACCTTGGACTTTTTTGAGGCAAACAGTGTTTCTTTCCTGCAGATGATGTTCCAAAAAGCACAGTTAAGTCGCTCTTTTCTAAGAAAGTAAGCCTTCCTCTACTGACGAAAATCATTGCTTCAGAAAACAAAAGCTCATTTTAAGTGTTTAAGACTTTTCATGTCTCACATACTATTAGCTTGTAGAAATCCTTTATTTCTCAACCTTTTTTTAACTAATAGTGAATTGTAGGACACAGAAAAATGATGCCAAAAAGATGCAAAAGGTATTTTTAAATTTTGTGCTGTAAATGGAGCAGGGGGGCATTTCAAAATGTAAATATTATGCACATTTGATTAGGAAGAAAAAAATCATGCCTGTTCACTAACTGCAGCGAATGAGAGCTGGAGCCTTCCTGTGTAGTCATGTCATCAAATTAGAAAGTAGAATAAAAACAAATTTTATTTACCTGGCAGAATTCTGACTTGGTTTAGACATGCTATGTGGAGCTATCACTGTTGATAATGATATCTTATTGTGTTGCATAAAGAGTATTCAGTTTCCTGTTTGCTATAAGCAAGTAAGTAAACTTTTTTTATTTACTTTTTAATAGCAGGAATAAGTATTGTCTGGAGGGCAACATTAATCAAAGCATCATAGTTAAGACCTGGGTAGAGGTGGTACAAAGCATTACAGGATATAAGTAGTGTGTATTTTTTCTCCTTTCTCTTTAAACATCAGCTGTTCGTTCTTTCTTCGATTTGTGTCTTTTTGCTTGCGTCAAGAGTCATCACCTCTCTATCTATGCCAGCATCTGTTCAAAACATCTTTTGACATCTCTTGCAGAATCCTGCATGTTTGCAGAGAGGGCACCAAGCCATTATTACGGTTTTGGGATCGAGCATTTCCGTGGTGCTCAGAGTTGCGTGGGTCCTTCATCAAACAAGATAGGGCACTTTGTCCCCTTGACTTTTTCATATGGTATTTACCACTTCATTCTAAACTTTCTTTGATTACATCCAGCCTATCTCATACTCTTCCCTATTCTATAAAAATTGCTTGCTCTGTTTTCTAACCCTACGAAGTATTTTGTTCATGTCCGTGAGTGTTCATGAACATAGATTTCTTTTGATACTCCTTCCCCCCCACACACCTCTATTTTGACCACTGCCAGGAGCTCATTTGCCTTTCCCTTCAACTAGCGTTAAGTTCTCCAGCACAGATTCTGCTGTTGTGTTACGTTTTTGGGCTTTAGGCTTCCTTGCTGCTCTCCTCTCTGCAATGAGTGAAGAAGCTATATATGTATTATATATCAGAAATAAAGCCCTTCCCTTAGCCCTCATTATTGACTGTAGGGTCTCGGATGTGTCACTGTTCTGCAGTGAATCTGGTGCCAGCCACTTGTGCAGCTGAGCCCAAGCTGGGGAGCCCCCAGGCACTGCCTCTGTCCAGGTGAGACCTGCAGCGTCTCCCCGAGTGCTCAGCCCTCTTGGCCTGCTCGGATCTCTCGTGTGAGCAGCACCTGTGGAGGTTTCCAGATGAACTGTTGAACAGCTGATTACATCTGTGCTGCCACTGGGGCTGCAACTGGGAAATAGCTTCAGAAAAAGGGAAGGGAATGACCTGGTGAGATTAGTGTTGCTGGTTGCACCTGCAGTGATGCCTTGCTCCCCAAAAACTCGCTGTTGAGTGACGTGTTCACCTAAGGTTTGGCTGCCTCCTGCTCAGTGCTGGCAGTTGCCAGATGCTTGAAGGTGCAGTGTGTCTGCTCAAGTTTGGATTCCTGGCTCTGCAGCTGAACCATTTAAAGCAGTTTAATTCCAAGCGTGCTGTTTATCTGGAGGCGCCGTGCTGCCCCGGTAGAGGTGGGATAAGATAATCTGGTAGGACACTTGGGCTGTGTCCGTGTAACACAGTACGGTGCTAGGCAGCCGTGTCTCCAGGGCTCTGTACAGCACCTCAGCTGAGTAACCTACCTGTTACTCGGGTAGGGTTAGGCTGTTGTTGTTTCTCATACTCCAGGTAGCTTGTGTCCTTTTTTTGGTCAGGCAATTTGTATAAAACAAATTCGTTTTCAGCAGGCGTCTTTGTAGCTCTAATTCAAAAAAAGCAACTGAGTTCCAAATTACTGTAATTCCATTCCTCGTCTAAGCAAGATAATGCAAGACACTTTTACATATAGTAAAATTAAGTGGATACAATTTCTGCACATGCAAAGAAGCTACTTTGAGTTCCGAAGCAGAACTAGGCATTTATGCAAGCGAAAAGTAATAAAACATGTACACCCATAACATATATTCATGCACACGTAATATACATTTGCATCTGTATAAAAAGGTGTCTGTAGGAGTAATGTGTTTACTAATGTACTACTTTAATGGTTTCTCTGTTAAGAGATTGTAGGTGGTTTTAAAATCAATTTTGACTTCATTGGTATAAAGCTGACATTAGTCGTCATTGAGATTTTAAAGTTTTGCTTTTGACTAAGCAGTTCTGTAGACTTTTTTAGTGAATGTGTGCCTGCTGCTGTCTGTGATCTGAGCCTGGTGTTTAATAACTTAACCAATATCCTTTTATTTGAGTAAGCATCCATATATATTGAAGTATATTTTATAGGTTTAATTTGATTTGCAAAGAATGCATAAGTTTTTTCCACATCCTCTCTGAATAATCGACAATGGCTAGTTTTCTCCATGTTATAACATTATATAAATACAGAGAAAATGAAGATATAAATGAGCCTGCTGTGTACTCTGTAATTCTTTTTTTTAACAGATCTAATATATCTTCATGAAAGAAAATACCTGCTGTTCTTGCATGTGAACTTCAATGAAAATTGAAGAAAATTAAAGATTATATGTAATGAGCAAACATGAATGATGAATGTTTAGTTGTAGTGAGACATAATTAAATAATATATGAACTGATTATTCAGAACAGGCACATGACTTATTCCAGCTCTTCACTTGCTATTTATTTTCTTACTAAATAAAATGCGTGAGTGAACTAAGTTTAATTTAATAAATTTATGATTGCATTGTAGGCTAAACAGAAATAAGTAACCATGCAAAATGATTTCAATAAATCTTTAAACTGTACAAGAATGAGTTTCCGTTTTCCCTTACGCCTCAGGAGCGCAGGCGGGCCCCGCGTTCCTGAGCCGTCCCGCGCGCAGGGTGCGCTCGGCTAACTGAGGTTTGTCTGTGTCACCCCTCCGAGGAGCAGGCTCTGTCCGCCCTGGGCGCAGCCTCGCGGGCGGGCGGCCGATGAGCGCGCCAGCCGCTGGGGCACGGCCTGGCGCGCGTGCCGCGCCGCGGCCCTGCTGCAAGGGGCCCGCGCCGGCTATTTGTGGTCCCGCGAGCAGCACGTTGCCTAGGAGATCCCTGGCAAGGCCCGGAGCTCCGTGCGCCGCTCGCCTGCAAAGCCGGCGCTGCGGCGGATCCAGTGACGCTCATTAGACACTTCCTGAGAAAACACCCGCGAGGCTTTAGCAGGGCTTGTGTTTCCAGCACCTGTTTCATTGTCACATCTGCTCTTCAGCAAACGGGAACTGGTTATGATCTCTTGATTAAAAAAAAAAAAAAAAATTGTTTCGTTCTCCAATCAGTGTCTATTAAAAAACATAAGATAATACGTTTCTTTTCTTGCATTGCATAATCCTTATTTATGTCAGAGATAATTAGCAGCCATCTAATACGATTAGCAAACTTCTGTGATTAGTGAGCTCAGCCCTGTGCTTTTCCTTTTCCAGGTAAGTGAATGTGGCACTGAGCATCCTCTCTGCGTTATTGTCACTTTCTTTGGCTCTTATTTCCCTGCTGATTTATGGAGTGAGAGCAATAGGAGAATACTGACATGCAGGTACTTTGGATGCTATTGGAGTATATATTCTGAGGAAGATGGTAAGTGGAATATTTTCCATCTTCACATACATCATGACCCGTAGCATTAATTTGCAGCTTATACCTAGCAGCAGCCTGTTGTGCTCTTAGTAACCTGCTCTGTGCCATGGCTGAAAGGAAGATAAGATGAGTTTCTTTGCTGTACTGGTAGCAACAGACTTTTTCCCAAAGTGCAGGGCTATTGAACATGCTTGTATTGGAAAGCTGTTAGTATTTTCCTTTGGATTTGGACTTTTCAACTCGGAAACCAAATGCAACTTGAGATATACTGGAGAGGTAATTAAAGAGACTGTCAAAATAGGAGGAGAGGAGCACAACCAGAAACTGATACTGTGTACTCTGCTGCAAGTGAGAAGAATTTTCTTTTGAGCATGTATGTAGAAAATAATACTCTTAGACCACTCAGAGGCTTTGCAATTAAACCTAATTTGAACAAGATAATTGCATTGCTTTTTATAAATTGAAAATTAGATTTTGTAGGCACTTGTGCTTCAGCAGATGCACAGTGCAGGAGAGATTTTTCCATGGAATGTTTTTTTTTTTAAAAAAAAAAAAAAAGAATTATTTTATTCAGTGTTATGGTGTATGAAGTTCCTAGTGAGCATTTTTCAGAGCGGGTAAAATATACTTTGCAGTCTACAGCAGCACATATTAGGAGTTTGACATACGAAGGGCTTTCGGCAGATCTGCTTAAATCTTTATAAACAAGAACAAGGGCTATACCTGGAACAGGATTTTAAATGCCATGTGTTATATTAAATATCTGTGGAAGCAGTAAGATTGAGTTAATGGCTTTAAAATATAATGCCCCTTTAGTCTCAGGCCTACTCTCAAATACTCTGAGATGTTTCAAAATATTTTTGCAGAAATAAATTACTGCTCTTTCCTCTAGAGAGACTAATTCCTAATTCTTTATTGCATCCCTCCTTTTGGGGACTCAAAAACCCATAACTGTGGTGTTTCTTCTGCAGCCAAGTGGCCATGGCAAGTGAGGAGTTTTCCTGGTATGCTGTGAAGGCTCAGAAACTTCTGTGATGTTGATCCATTTGTGGCAGGGATTTACAAAGGGCTTAAAGCAATATATATTTTTTTCTTCTAGTAATGCCATAGCCTTTTCTTCATAATTTGCATGCCTAGGATTGCTGTGGCCTGTCATACTATTGCTTAGCCTTGTTGATCACGATTGCATGTTGCCCATATGTGTACGAATGAAACAAATGAATCTCCCTCAAATAAGAATTTTGATCATGGGGAGTTGGTGAGATTTGCTGTACACTACTACCAGTTAATTCACTTCAACATGTTTTCTGATTAAACAGTTCATTCTGGGAGAGAGCCAAAATCATCTCCTAGCTTCAAAACATAAAAACACATGATTCTTGGGCGCTGTCCTTGTGAATGAATCTCACTGCTTGCTGGATCATCTTCTGTCATCCTTAACATATGGTAAAATAAGCTGAAAACCTATTTACATCATCTCTTAAAACATTTGTTAAAACTACTTACCATTTTCACAGTCCTTATGGAAAATAAAATGAGGAAAGTCAAATATAAATATACTAGTTCATAAAGCAAAAAACTACAAGCACTGAATAACTGTGTCTCCAAATGTCTTCCTGCAGTTCTCACCAGATAATTTCTTCTTCCAAAGCCCTTGACTTGCACACTTGCGCACTATTCTTTTTTTTTTTTTTCTGGCAGTCTGCATATGTGTATGTTTACATAATATTATATATATATATATTAAAAAATTATATATCCTTGGGATATACATGATAGGTGTTCAATTTGACTCTTCAATCACATCAGCGTCTGTTGAATTCATGGCTTATGTTACATGGTGGGTTACAGTGTCCACTATTATGACCACTGCCTAGCTAGCATGATTTGAAAAGTACTAGTGTGTTTTTGTGTCGTCTTTGTGCCTTTTAAAAAGGAAATATATATATATATTGCTTAAATGCATGCATAGAGAATTTCTCTAAAAGGGTTGTTGTTGATAACAGAAGTTTGGAGATATTGACCATAGTTGACCTTACGAGTCCATTTCTGACCTATATAAAATTACCTCAGTGCTTTTTCTGTAGCTTCAGTTGCTCTCATTTACTTAATATTTTGGTTGGCGTTAGACAAAGGGAGCGGGAAAAGGACCAGGTCTCAGATGTGCTTGGGTCAGGTGTACAGTCTGACGTGTGAAACAATTTGAAAGTGAATTTTGGATGAAAAGTGGCAGGTGGGAGATGAAGGGAAACAAGGCTGTAATAGTACTGAAAGGAAGAACCACAACTGGAAAAGATGGTGGAGACTGCAGTGAGATGCAGGCCGAGGGAGCGCCCTGCTGCGCGGTGCCACCCTCTGTGCCTGCTTGCCGCGGCGCGGTCACGCTGCGCGGGCAGCCGGACGTGTCCCTCAGCCTTCGTTGTGGGGCTGCCACCCCTGAGCCTCGCTGCTCCGCCTGTCCGGCTGTCGCGGTGGAAATGCAGGTTGTTGCAGTGTCTGAATTGCGCCCTGCTCTTACCTGGGCCTCGAGGCGGTCGGCCGCCTGAACAAAGTGTTAACCCGGACTGTGCTAGTTCTCAGCTAATGCGCTGGGCTGGGTGAGCTCCCGGCCGTGGCCCAGGAGGACACCCTGCAGCAAGCACAGCCAGCGGTGCTCCTCGTAAGCACCCTCGTGATTCGAGAAGGCCCTGCTTCCTCCAGCCTGCTGGTGCTTTCGCTAATGGCTGTCAGACCCTCTCCTGTGGTTTTAATGAGGAGGAGGACTGGCTTGTGCTTGGTCACACTGTATTCCTGTTGCATGCTGCAAAAGCTCCTGCAACCACTGGGCCTGATTTAGAAGAATAGCAGCGAGTTAAAGATTTCTTGCTGCTCTTGCTGAATAGCTTTCTTGCTGCGCAGGTGGCGCACAGTCTGCAAGAGGCCTTCCCCAGGGAGGCCCCGAAGAGCTCCGCATGTCACTCCAGCGCTGTGGTATCTCCTTGGCCTCTCCACCGCTCCTCAGCCGAGGCCTTGGCGGAGCTCTTTAATTGCCAGGGTGCATGGGTTACGTACAGGGCAGTAAGGCCCCGGGTGATTAATAGGTTATTAACATGGAGAAAATAAGGACTAATGTTTTGAACAGCAGGTGCACTGTAAATAGGTTAAAGTAGATGAGCGTATTTTCTGATGTATTTTATTAGCTACTTCTAGATTAATGTTAAAGATTCTTGGAAATTAGCCTTCTGTTAATACATGCGGGCTATGATAATGTGTCAAAAGGAAGAAAATTGTCAGACTGTCATCTTTGTGATAACCCTTCAAAATCTGCTTTTAGCTATTGCAGATTACTGAACTGCCAGGTGCCATAGACGCTCCCCCTGCCCGACCGTAGAAGCTCCATCCTGCTGAGGGAGGGAGCAGGGTTCAGGCCCAGCCCTGAGACACCTCTGACTTGGCCTTAGTTTCTGTGGAACTTTGCCTCACCTTCATCGTGCTAATTAACACAGTGCTGGTGTTGTCGCTCTGTCGCCCCATCTTCATTTCTTTGTGTTTTAACTTGGTGTAAAACACTGGCAATGTGTGGGGGGAGTGTGTGTTTAATTTTATTCCAGCATAACTGCAGGCCACAACTGGTTTTGTTTGTCTTTTTTTCTTCTTTGCAGCAGCTTCTCGGTAGCTTCTATCATTTCTGACTGAGAAGAACTTAGTTCTCTAATGATGGCACAGCATTTTATGATGTGTCCAAATATAAGTATGGAGGTTTATAAGTTGTTAAACTGTAGCTGCATGTTGGTGGAAACTCCTTGCGCACCTAAACATCTTTCTATTGATTATACACCGTGATGTTGTTTGCTATTCAGCGGAGAAGGCATATCCATGCAGAAATCTTATTTTTAGTATTCCAGTGTTTTGGTTTTTTGTGTGTGTGTCTCGTACCTCAGCAAGTAAGAAGTTTCAGCTTTGTTTAGCTGGTAAAATATAAGAAGTTCAAGTAACTATTACTATAAGGTGTTGCTTGTCTGACGTCATTGCTTCGTTGTTACTAGAAGGTGAATGTACTGTGGTGATCAATATTGGTGCTGAACATTGAATAACGCCCTTAACTGACCCTCTGACCACAAGCAAGTCCTCCGTAAGTGGCTGCTGAAAGCATACTTATTTATGGCTATCGTACTGGACTAATAGAATTAAACTCCAGGTCAAATATGGGTTGGAAAGCTCAGGATGAGAAGTCCTAGGTTGTTTAGGTTAATGTGGTGATTATGATCTTGCTACTAAAGTTATAGTGGGCATGATGTGCAGTGGGGTTTGGAGGGACTTAGTATAGGGGAAAAAAAATTATAAATGACTAGCGGGAATGTCATGAGGTGCAGCTGCAATAGGCGTGAAAATAACCCTTGGTGTCAAAAAGAAGGTAGAGTCAGCCTGTACTGAAGAAGCATTTTCATGTATACTGAAGCTTAAATCCTAGAGACGAAGACTGTTGAGCTTTCAAGGGTGCTGGGAAGCTGGATTTATGCTTTTCATCATAAATAATGCATGTACCCTCTCTTGGAGGGAAGGCAACTCTACTTTAAAACCTGACAAGAAAAATATCAAAGCCTATAAACAAGATGTGCTACTGTTGGCAACGGGGCACAGGAAGGAAAGCAAGAGTGAAGAGGCACCACCTAATAGCTTTCTACATCCTGACGATTGCCATTTGACCTCAGAAAATGGAGGGAATATTTCTTCATAAGAAGGAATGGGTTTCTTGAGGCTAGTAGGTATTGTACTCGTCTTGCTTCTCTGCAAAACAGAGCACAGAAGTTATACTTTATGCTTATGGTTTCTGATTAAATTGCAGCTAATCTCAAGACACTCATCCTTTAAAGGAGAAGAGACTGTTTCCTGATCTGAAATGAAGGGGGGAACCAGTGGGTTTGAGAGCTCAGAGTGCTCCCCGGAGAGCCTTGCTCCTGTCCTGATTGAAATCAGCAGCCCTGGGCAGCAGTGATGCCACTGTGCGTGTGGGACACTGGTGAGAAAGAGGAATTTGAAGTGGCTTTACCAGCAAAATTCAAATATTTAATTTTGGCATATGCTGTACCTCCTAATGATCAGCTCCTAGACTTAAAGGAGTTGGGTCAAGGGCCAAGGGAGCTCTAATCGCTTGGGTGAACTTGCTTAAACTTTCAATTCTGACCTTGCAAATGTGGGAGAAAACTCTTCCCTGGATTCACATTGGTACAAGTCCATTTGCAGGGCTTACAGGATTAAGGCATAAAGCAGGTGTATGCAGAACCAAAATCTGATCTCTGTTTTTTGCTCCTGTGGTAATGTTTTTGTAACTTAATTTCTCATCTCTTCAGTGTAGGTGAGTACCACATATTCATGTGTTCTGGGCCAGTATGTATCAGTATTATGAGCTCTGTTACCTGAGTCATTCCACTGATTTTGCTTAGTTCCCTTGAGACCATTTACTGCAAGTTTTATTGTTGCTCTTTGCTTTAAAGGAGCAGGAAGAGATTTAGGGGATAATCGGTCTTCGGAAATCTATCTAACTCTGTAGTCATTGGACCTAGAGTGACTTTACAGCAGTTGAGTCTAGCACAGGATTTGACTCTTCTCCTTAATATTGCATGAAAATCTAACCTGTTTAACTGACCTATCCTTTCTGTTTGCTCCTGCTCACACAGGTTGGTCTAAAAATATATCTACAGATAAAGAGCTTCCTTGTAAGTCAAACTCTCGTAATATGCAGTGGATCTCAAGCACATTGAAAAAGAAAGTCATAGATCCACTTGCACACCCCAAAGTACTAATTTTGTATATATTTTTAAGATGGTCATTTCAGAATGTTGTACTGAAGCAGAATAAGCCATTTGTTTACTTCTGTTTCTGACATAAATCGTTTAAGCAGCAGAAGTCATCTTGACTACCTGTGATTAAACTGTTCCTTGCTGGCAGAAGGGAAGATGGACAGGCTCGTTTGCTGTGAAACTGCAAAGGTAAAATTCTCTACAGCCTGGGCTTTGTGATTTCTCCCATTCAGGGAGTTGAATAGGGCATTCACTTCATGACCTTAATGGACGTGTGAAATACACAGAGCTTTCTGCTTGTCTTAATCCTCATTTCTAAGGATGATGGTGTGTTGCTTCATACAGCCTGGCTTTAGGCTATTCTTGTCTGTGCCTCTTGGCAAAAAGTCCGTCTAACAGGACAAGTTAATTGGGTGGGGATGATCCATTCTTAAAATTTGCTAGCTGATCAGAGGCAATGTCCTTTATTTAGCCTATAGAACATAACTCCATGTAATGCCGTAGGCCCAGTGGCTTAAAGAAAGCACCTTAATATTGTAGCCAAAAACCTGGAAAATAATTAACAGCTCAATGTTTGTCAGAGCATGTGTGTGTGCCTGGTATGGCAAACAGCATTTTAGTGTTTGATTAGTTTTGAAAGTTGAGCAAATGTGTGACTGTTACTTCAGATATAGTTAATTAAGACCAAGCACTTAAGATTATACATTATACATTAAAATCCAGGTAAGATTACTGTTCTGTTTCTCAACTGTGCTCTGGATTTGTGAGATGGGGTGAATCACTCTTCATTTAAGGCAGGGCATTTTGAAAAAGTCTGGAGTGTCTGTGAAAGCAGATCTTTCTGTGTGTTTGATTCATGTTCTGCTTTGATGCAGTTTAGATCTTTGTGCCTTCAGCCCCTGGGCCGTAGCAGCTCCTCAATGCCCCAGTCAGAGCTGTGCTGCCTAGAGCCACCTGCACGACCCTAGTCCCTACCCCGGGGCTCCGTTAACAGCGGGCTCTGTTGGCAGCTTCATGGGCCTGCTCTTCACTTAGAAAACTTTGGACTTTCTCCTTGGTCTTGTTGCTACGTGTATTTTTAAGCCTTGAGGTATTTAGTACCTTCTCTTGGATTAAGAATGTAATTTCTCTGGTTCTTAAAATAAACAAAATGGAGGCTTTCATGCTTCTCCTTACTTTCTAATATAAGTTTGTTGTGACAAGTTCTCTGTGTAATTGCTGTGCTCTATTTCTCAATTCATTAAATTCTCTGGAAACTGTCCTATAAATAAGATTGCTTGTGTGCCATGTTTAAAGCTAATTTTCCTTTAATTTTATTAATATATATCCAGTGTAACAAGCTTCCCAGAAAAAAAAATCTAAAAAAAATCAGCAGAGATCTATAAATATGAAAAACATAATTATAAAATTATTCTTCGGTGCTGAATGGAAGCAAAAAGAAAGCTGCTAAATCATTATCATGCTGTTTTCTTCATGGCAGTTCTTGAGAAATGGAACCATTGTAACAACTTTCACTGGAACTCTCCTTTGCCCAGATGCTGTGTGTCCTGATTGCAAACACTGTATAGGGGTGGTCTCACCCACCACTGAGGTGCAACAACTGGTGTTATGTGCATAGCACTGAACACACTAGTCTCAAACAGGAAGAATATTATACTCTAAGGAAACCAGTGGGTGTCTATGTAAGTAGGTTAATTTCCCAGCGTGGATTTATCTGGGTTACTGAGACTGGCATCCCAATGTCATGGGTCTGTCCTGATGGTAAGCAGTCAGGACCTTGTGTTGTATTTCACTTACAGCTGTGGCAGGATAGTTAAGCTAATGTCATGCTGGAGAATCAGTTTGACACTAACTTACCCCCTTTTCTTGAGCACCTTTGTGTTCCTCAGAGCCCTTTTAAAATACCAGCCCTGGGTGACCCTGTTCATACTGCCAGATACACAGCTCAGTGATGCGGTTTTAGGTGTGTTTGGATGATCATTATTCAAATATTCATTTGATTCTAGGTTTCCAGACATTTTTTCCTCAAGCAGACTGTCTTTCTGAATGATGGTCATTTAGCTTTCTTGAGCAAAGAGATTACCCAGAAATTATTTTTCATAGTAGAAAGTCTCCATACAACCATATATTCTAGGAAAAAGAGGTTGTTCTCCTTGATATTATCATGACTCATTCCTCCTTAGCATTTTGACTTTACTGTGGCTATTGCATTTGCAGCTTCTGACAAATAAAGCCTGACAAGCAGTAAACCCGGATGTGTAGTGGTGAGTCACGTTTCAAACACCTGGAACTTCCAACACGTGTCTGAAACACCTTCAGGTAACAACGCTCTTGGAAACACTGACTTGAAGCAACCTGTGATTATGTTTTTGACTACCAGTATTCCATTACTCCTGAACTATGATCTCCTGAAGTAATATTTTCCAAGGCCATAATACTGTCTAAACCGCTTTGTAGCTAGGACAAAAATAAAATGGATCTTACTCAGGGAATTTATTTACTCTGCACTTGATGAGTAAGCAGCGTCTGCTGAATATCTATTGAGTAAGGTGTCTGCTGGCACAGAGCATCCGCTCAGGATCTCCTGGTAGCTATTGCAGAGCGGCCAAGGATCCAGAGTTGGTCTCCAGTGGTTGTGGTAAGGTAGGGGTGCAGAACTAGTCCAGTCACTGGCTGCTGTCTGTTTGTCAAAGCTTCTCCTCAGGAAAAGGACAAGTCTGTAGGAGCATCTACCTGCTGGGGGAAGAGTACAGAAAAAGTATCCACCAGAAAATGTATCTGTATTGATCATTTATGAAGTTGCCCTATTGCATCAAAATTCTTGAAGTAGTACCAGATGGTGTAGAAAAGCTATTGAACACAACAGTTCTAAGAAACTGAATTTTCAAATTAGGTTAAAAGGAAATTGGTTCTCTATTCTAGAAACAGAAAAACTTCTGCTCTTAGAGTCCAAACACATCAGCACTTTCAGTGGAACTTAATAGGACATTTTTGTGCTGCCTCTGTATTTTCAGTTTATTGGTTAACTGCATTCGTTTGAGATTAATAATAGTTTTGAAGAGGAAGAAAAAAAATTATTGAAAATTATGTTGGAGTTTAGAGAATGAGATCACATTCTAATATATCCATACTGTTACTGTTAGTGATTTAAAAACCTTATTCTGAAGCAAATTATGCCTTCGAGCCCTTGGCAGTCAGAACCCCCTTGTTACAGGTATGTTTGGATGAGATGGGCAGCAGGTGTTAGTGGAAAGCATCAAAGTCTGATCACTAAAAGCCAGATTCTAGCTAACTGCTTGACTCAACCTTTAGAAAGAGAACTGTACCTGAAAGAATAATATATTTATTCCATCATTGTTTTGCTTCAGATGTCCTTTGTCAAATCTCAATAGCGTAGTGCCATTATTACTTAATAAATGCCATTAGTCAGCTTTCATAAAGTGCAAATTTTTTAATCCTGTAGCATCATGCAAAGAGGGGTTTAGCTGCAGAGGGCTGTGGTCCACTACCACGCCAGTAAGTGGCCTCTCCTAGGTCCCGCCTGCATTTCCAGTATGGACCAAACAGAGCATCAGCACATAGACCTTTTGCTCTGCCTTCTGCAGAGTCTGACACAGGCTTCACAATCTCCCCCTCTGGGGTTTTTGAGTTACCCTGGAGGAGCAGAAACCAGTCATCATCTTGCTCCTCTGGTTTAGCAAAGGGTGTCCGAGGAGGAGACTGTGCTGCTGCCATGCACCTTCATGTAAGTCCTCCCCAAGACTTCTCCTTCTGTAACTGTTTTTTGCATCTCCTTGAATATCTCTTAGTTTTGTTAGGCTCTAACTAGACCTTACAAATTCCAGCGGCAAAGAGTAAACAGGGGAAATGAATCAGAGAAAGGGTGTAGGTTGGCTTGCTCTAATCCTCATCAAGGAATTGTTACACAGACTTCAAGGAAAAGACTTTTCCGTGCCTCAGTTTCAGCCTAGCTATCTTGCAACTGGACGTAATGTTTAGTTCTTGTATGGGAGTCTTGATTAACTAGTGAAGGCAGCAAAATGTTTTATCAAGTTTGTATACATGCATGGTATTGAAATACTAAAACGTAATATAGTATGTTAAATGCAATATAAAGTTTCACTAACATTTTTTTTTCCTCTAAATGAAGCCCTAGAGGAATTCTTGTTCCTGCTGAACTAATGTGCTTTTATTTGGTTTTGAGGAATCCTACTTTTCAGTCAACTTCTGCTGTCTGAGGGCTTTAAATTGAGTTTTCATGTTAGCACTTTTCCCTCACCACCTCCTCTAGCAGGAGGTGGTGCCTTCCTGCATGTCACAAGCCATCCTGCTGAGTATTCGGAAGGAGCAGTTCCCAATGCTCTGTCTTTCCAGGATAATGGGGAAAATAAATATGGTCCCTTTTACCAATAATCCGACCACTTAATATTTCATTAATTGCCTGGCCTGTCACTTCTGCCTGTCTGTCTGGCTAGGGGCTGAGAGCTAAGCCACTGTTCATTGCTCAATCTAAATAGTTGAGAGTGAGAAAAGCCTTGCCAGGCCAGCCCATGCAGCGTGTGGGGGTTGGTCTGGGCTTTTTTTCTGCTTTACGCATGCACCGAGTAAACAGCTTCTCAATGGTGTTTGCTTTCCTGCTCCGCTCTCGCATGAGATGTACGTGGCAGCTGGGGGCTGCCCGTGCTCCTTGCCGCTCCCTTAGGAGCGCTGGCCCGAAAGCCGCAGCGGTGACATGGGCCACCCTCTGCTTCAGCCGGCTGCCCGCCTGGCACGGGGGTCTCACCCCGCTGCGCAGGCACTGCCAGCGTAGCAATGCTCCTAGCAGTGACACCAGCCACCGGTCAGGAAGTTACTGGGCATAAGGATTCCCAAAAAAAAATCACTCAATATTTGTAGAGCATCATACTTGGGTAGCACTATTTTAATTAATCCTCTTTGCACCTATTGATATGATTACCTCTTGTTAATAATCTTTTCTTAAATAAATGAAGTGTTAATCTATATACATAATACTTGAGGAAAAAACAGCTGTGACTGCGGGGGAGAAGTCACATATGGCAAAATGGATTATCTATGGTTGGTCATCCTCAGGCATTCAGGAGTTGTTTGTAGACCCTGAAAATGGACTTTGGCTAAACTGGGCTGTGACGAGAGAGACCGAGGCAGTTGTCGCTGTGTGTGAGAAATGAGTGCGAGTGCTGTTCATAGGGCGCACGGTCTCTGAAGCCATACCTTTTACGGAGTGCTTCCTGGGTGAGCTGCTTCCTGCTGTTTTCTTTTGCGTGGGAAATGCGCGCGTAGCACAACCGCAGAAGGCTTGTTACTGTTCGGGCCTGTCCACACTGCTTATCCATGGCTTTGTGACAGATGGGAGTGCAGCTAGGTCTTGGTTTAGACTTTATTGAATATATTCATTTTTCTTTAAAAAGCTTTGTCTATCACGAGGATGTGTTTTATTAAAACAAGTAAGTGTTGATTGAGAGCACCTTGCTGTAAGAATTTTTTGAGATGGGCAAATTACTCCTCCTCTCCTGGGGTAGTGACACTCTGAAAGAAACCCTGGCCGAAGCTGGTCACGCTCCGGCATTCCAGCACTGCTCTGGCTCTGCGCGTGAAGCAGCAGCAGGTCTCCCTTTCTCCCCTGGAAAGCAGGAAAGCAGCATCTCTCTAAAGCCCTTCTCTGGTGTGCCAGGTTCGTGACGCATCTCACAACATGATTTGCTCTGCCTGTGCTCGTGCCCTGGACCTGCTGGGCTCGCTTCCCTTTTCCCTGACACGTGGAAGTGGCTGGAGGCTTCCTCCTCAGTGCACTTGCTGTCCCCATGCAGCTTACGCTGCTTAATGTCCGTGAATCTCCCTGCACCAGCTTGCTTTCTGTTTTCCTCTAAATCCCCTGGTATCCATTGCTCAGTCTAGTGTAGATAAGGTAGGGAAGTTGGTTTTTTCTCTCCCAATCATAGCCCTTCCAGACCATAGCTCTCAGCTAATCTAGGCACAGGATATAGTGTATGTGATTAGGAACCCTTTGAAGCTGTTTTGTTTGGATTTAAATTAGCACATCTTTCCAATAACTCCAACTCCTCTAGCTGCATGGTACTACCCTGCTAAATATACTCTGTTGATTGGCACCCTAAAGCAGCTCTGAGGGGGCCATATTCACCTGTATTAGCACCAGCAGTGCAGAAGCCCTTCCTCAACTGGGAGCAGCGAGGCCGTCCTTGCAGCAGTTAGAGTGGTCTGTGCTGGGCTGGCCCTCTGCAGGAAGGAGCATGTCAGGACCAGGGTGGGTTTTGCATGATGTTTGCATGAAATTTATGGAGCGGAGGGAAAGTATCGCGCTGAAGAAAAATTAACAACTGCCCAGTGGAACCAAAGGCCCCGCTGCTTGCAGGTGGCGACAGCCGCCCCGTTTCAGCAGCTGCCGGAGCGCAGCTGTCGTTGGCTTTGCTGCCGCAGGGCTGCAGCTGCCGCGCTGCTCCCCTGCCAGCGCGCGGCTCTCAGCGCCCCGGCACCGCTGAGCCCGCGGAGGCAGCGGAGCCGCAGCCTTCGGGTGATGCTTTGGGCCTCCTGAGAAGCCTCTTTCCGTGGCAGGTTCTCAGAAGCATCCGTAGCTAAATGGGAGGGAGCTCCCTGCAGTTATTTACCTGGGGGGCTGGCAGCTCACCTGGCAGGTGAGTTGGAAACGTGGCTTCGGTGACCACAGTCTAAGGTGTCTTCATTCAGAGCAGTGGTTGGGATACGTCCATTCCTCTGGGATGCCCGGGCTTCTCAACAGGATAAATAAAGCAACATTTATTAATAAAAGAAATATGTTAATGAGTATTTTAGCACAGTTTTTATAATCTGCTTACAAAAAGCTATGCGTTACCAGTTGGTGAACTGTCAGTTGTAGCTTTTGCAGTAAATAAGTGTCAAATGAATGTGACATGGAGCAGTCTTACCCTGAGCATGGCAATCGTCTTCAATGCTCTTTTGTAAGCTTTAGATTCTGCTTTTTAGAGTAGATTTGCAATTAATATGGGCTTTTAGGATTAACTGAAAATTGTTTTTCAGGTTAAACATAGAAAAAGAAAGAAACCTTTCTTTAAATATCTAGAATCCCAGTATGTCAAAGGATATACAGACAGCAGAAAATAAATGTGCAGATGGGGAGGCCTGGAAAACATCAAGTGCAGTTCCCGAATTTATGCGTGTTTCTGACATTGTTGGATGAAAAATGCTGCTCTTATCTTCTCTGGGTAACCATGGCTACCGTGTGTGACTTCTTTCCAACATGAAATTATATACAAGTGCAGGAGAGTGGTCTTGTCTCAGCTTGCACCATATGTATTTGGGTGATAAGGATTATAGTGAATGAATGTGTTATCTATGTGGCACATTTGGCTTTTTAAAAATAGCCTGAGATTCACATCTTCATGTCTTCATTAGCGTTATAGAGGGGAAATGGGGCTGTATTTCCCTGAGTACTGTTACATGAGATTTAAGCCATCTCCTTTTGTGTTAAAATATGTGCATGTATATTCTGGTACCTGAGCCAGCATCAAATCTATTTTTTATCTTTTTTAAAAAAAATTCCATAGGCAACATGAATGAATATATGAATGCTCTGTGAACATATAGCATTTATAGTTTAGAAGTTCTGATGCCTCAGCATCCTATCCTTGACAATCCAAGCCTTATTTTCTGGAGAATTATGTACATTTTAAATTAATAGTATGCTTCCCTGCCCGATCTGGTGCCTTTCATTCAGATTTTCAGCTTGCTTATGTACTTTGGAGGCAGAGACAAACCATGAATTCCCAACTACTGAAATCTCTGTGGCGCCGGGGGCTTTGTGGAGAAGCCGGTATCTTCTGTACGGAGCCGAGCTAGACAGTGATTCCACATAAACAAACGCGTCCCGACCAAGTGAGCGGGCCCTACCGCAGCGCGGTGGCTGCGGGACGGGTAGCGCCCCGAGCACCTGTGCCCCTCCGCTGGGCCGCGCGTGCCGGCGGGGAAGGCTGCCGGGCCTGCGCTGTGCGGGGCTCGCACCTTCGCGGGCCACGGGGCCTGCTTGGAACATCATCGTTTGCGTTATGGGTGCAAGTAATCAAACCTCTGTTCATGCTGCTTTTGACATGACTTGAAACATTTGAATCTATATTTACGCTCTTGCATTTGTTGCCGCGTTGGGGGAATTCGTAACAAATGGAAGAAAGGATTCAGTCAGCATATGAAGGAATAAATAGGCTCTAAACATTTTACCTTTCCTGCAGCAATCTATTTCTGCTGGAGCACAGCACATTCTCTTTTTAGATTGTGATTTGGCTCCCAAGAAAGGATTGTGAAATAAAAAGAATGATTTTGTGAAACAAACCAATGACAATAATACTGGCAAGCATGCTGCAACTCCTTCCCTGGAAGCTGAATATGGAACACATCCCACAATCTATGAAATTCTGGTGGATTGGAGAAAAGAAATAAGAATAGCAGCACTAGTAGACTTGGGTGAAAATTGATGCATCTCTAGTAGCATCTAGATGCAGAAGCAGTAGGCTGGGAAGGACTGTACAAAATTCTAGCTTTCTGCAAATATCTTAACATTAGAAAAAGAATATTAAACAAATCATGGAAAAATATGCACTTATATATGAGATCTTTTGAATTGCTGTAATCCACAGCTTTGAGAAACAGAGCACTGTATTGCCTATTGAAAGATAAACAAATTCACGGAGAATTGTAACAAGGTTGAAAATGCAGGAACATTGACTGGAAAAGCGAAGGAAAATCACATTAAGCAGCTCTGAACCATAGCGTGGGTTTAAAGCTAGTGCCGTATCCCGTTCCCTGTGCAGGAATCACACAGGGTGCTGCAGGATGAGCAAGAAAATGAACTGCGCGGCAGCACATGCCGAAGTGCGGGGCAGAGGGGCCGGAGGCTGGAGCTGAGCCCCACCGTGAGCCCCGCCGTGGTGGCTGAGGGCCCTCCGCAAGGGCTGCTGGCAGCAGCGGGAGCAGGGGAGGCCCTTGCACTGAGGAGAGGGAGTTGTTTTCAGGAGATGAGCGGTGGGTGACTCAGAGGCTGAGTGACACAGGCACAGATGTGACATGGAAGCAGTTCCCAACAGCCTCGCTGGCTGCCTCCGGAGCTGGGATTAGCATGAGGGGCAGTGCCCAGTAATGTCACACGAGCAGACAGCGAAGGGCCTGGCAAAGCCAGTGGGACGTGAGCGAGCACGCTAGGCCGCAGGGACTTCCTCAGCGGGAAGCAGGGAAACAAAGCAAAGAAAGGGCAAGGCAGTGTCTGTACCTGCAAATCAAGAGCAGGTTTGCTGTCAAGTAAGAGGAGAAAACAACTGAGTGGGAGCTGTTGCTGGTGCCCGCCGGTGCCCCAGCAGCCCCGTGTCCCCAGCTGCGCTGTGACTCACAGGGCCTGCTGGGCAGCATTGCCAGACGGTGACACTGAGGCTGCTACAAGCCGGGCAGGGCAGCAGAGTGGCAGGCAGGCTGCTCCCAGGAAGGGGCTCCCAATTTTTTTATAGGTAACTTGTGCATGAATTGGAATGTGGCAGCGTGGCTGTGTCTGCTGGCCATGACCCATCAAGTGATGTCACTACCCCATTGGTGCTGCCCAAGGAGCCTCCAGAAGGAGGCCTCGAAGAGCAGAGCTGCTGATGGCAGCCGGCTCCTGTGGCGGCTGGTGGGAGCAGGACCCAATACGCGGCTTCGTGCGAGTGCAGGGCTGCAGCGTTGACCCCAGCACAGCTAGAGCTGGGGCTGCCAACAGAGGGAAAGCGTCCTCAGATGGCTCCCCATAGGAAACTGATGTCTTCTGCACCTCGGAGAGGAGGTATGGTCTGCATCACACCTGCTTCCAAATGTGCTATAGCAGCAAGTCGCGTATATTGAACAGATAATCCTTGTTGGGTTTTGGCAACGTCTGATCTTATAGTAATCCGAAATGACTAC
This sequence comes from Tinamus guttatus, assembly GCF_059628265.1. Lineage (NCBI taxonomy): Eukaryota > Metazoa > Chordata > Aves > Tinamiformes > Tinamidae > Tinamus > Tinamus guttatus. The sequence continues at coordinate 1,085,923 of NW_028288780.1, forward strand.
GCGTTGTTCGTAATATAAAGACCTGAGAGCGCTCATGTTTCAAACTCAGAGGAAAAGGTCTGAGTATTTTTTAACTTTTAGGTTTTGTATATATCATAATGCTCAATGCTCTAAGAACATATAATAGCATATTAAATGTGTAAGCAGGTTAATAATCATGATTAATTTTGCAAACTCAAACTGCCGAAGTATGACAAAATAGTTAATAGCTTAAAAAGGAAGGCACTTTGGTATATATGTGTCAAGATCAATGTCTAAAATGTTGAGGGATGTATGCTTTTTGTGAAGTGCTTGGTAAGAAAGGATTATATCCATAAAGGAAGAAATGCTCCCTGGGTACCCCACTATTCCTTGTCTCATGCCTAAAGACCGACCATCCGTCTCACCTCCCTTCTTTTGATAGTAACTTGTTTTTTCTTTTGGAAAAGCCTCCTGCATCACTTATGCTGCATTTTTTTCTATTTGTGTTCCATGAATTCCAGGGCTTTAGAAGGGTTTTTTTTTTCTTGCCTTCTCCTTTGAATGGAGTAATCTCCTGAGCTGCTCCTCAGGGTAGTTGAGGTAGCCCCACCTTTCTTTCTCTGTGCAGCGCTACAGCCTCAGGCTTCTCTCTTGTACTCTCTTCTAGAAGCAAGTCCCTTAGCTGTTCTTTTTTCTTCTTTGCTGCATTTGCCTTTCTTCTGGTTAATGTTCTTTGTCAGACTTTTTCCCAGATGCCCAGTACTCTACATCAGGATTGTTTTCACAAATGCCGGTCACGTGCCTTGTGGCTCTTGTGCCTTCTGTTTACCCTTTGCTCCTTCCTTTCATCTAGGGCTTTTGAGCTCTCACTTATGATGCACAGACTTTCTCTTCCCTAGTGATTGAACTAAAAATGTGAAGAGTGTGTTTTAGGGGCTGGCAGATTTGTTTTTTCCTCTTTTAAAATGACTCAGCAGACTAGGAAACTTTGGACCAGTGTTTTGTTAAAGCATGTGTGGAAATAAAACAGGAAAAGTGTTTCCATCCATTACCTTGTTGAGATACTAGAACTGGAAAGAAACCTTTTAGAATCTGTACGTGGAGAGGGAATAAAATCAAAGATTTACAGGTTGTCATCTTGGAGCAATTTTTACATTTGAAACTAACCAGCTCACTTTGACCTTCCCTGTGCAGGTCCTGGGATCTCATGAAGCCATTTCTTCTTTCCATCTGGTGCAGGCTAGTAGTTTAATGGCTGTGTAGGAAGCAGGGTGCGTTGTAAGGAACTTGTACCTGGGAGAGCTGTGCCTGTGCACGGAGCTGGAACACCATGCGTGATGAAGGATGCTTGATTCTGTGACCACAGAGACATTTCTCATGTCCTAACTATAATATCTTTGTCTATAAAGAGAAGTCCATGGAGTAAACCAAGTTACAGCTGGTGGCTAAAAAATTCAGGGGTGTTTTGTCTATTGAAGCCTGCTTGGTAATGGACTTAGAGCAGCTCCTTGAGGTTTCTATGTAGGATACTGTGGGAGGTACTGTTTGACATCTGCCGTGAGAATATTATGTCTTTCCTCTAGGTTTTCTGAATGACATTGTGCTTATGGAGGAGGGACTGTGAGATCTGCTCTCAAGAATTGCCACTGATAAGCTTGAAGACTTAGTGAGGGGGAAAGAAGTGTGTAATCGAGGCTGCCACATCCCCATAGGAAATTATTAGTCTCTTGTAGCTCGTTGTGATTGTCCATTGCTTTTCTGCAGCCGTCCAAGATGCAAATCTTTCATTCTTCCTGTACCTTCTGACACGGTGAAGCTGGAACATCACAGTAATTTAAACTAGATTTGGATACTGCAGAAGAAGAAAAGGCTGTTGTTATCACCCCCACCTCTCTCCAGCCTCTTATTCATCCCTTCTTTACATTGCTGCTTGTGTTTGTGAAGTACTAGTCTTTTTTTTCTTTTTTCTTTTTTTTTTTTTTAAACTGCTTAAATGACAGCTTCATTTCAGGTTGCTACAGTCAGTTGTAGTTTGACACAGCTGTATGGCGTACGACACCCAAAATTTCTCTGCCTGCTTCAGACAGCTTGTTAGAGATGATTGCCACTAGGATTGCTGCGCCTGTTCCCAATCAAAGTCAGAGGACCAGAATGATTCTTTCTGTTGGAAAAATTGCCTTGCATGGCTGTTATCAGCTTCTCAGGGAGTCAAGTAATAACGGTAACGCTAAGACCAATATAAAATAGAATTAATAATGAAAATGTCTGAAGCTCTGAGATGGAATTTAACTATCTTTAGTGTTTAGTCATTCTAAGTAAAATAAGCCACAGTATTATTAGAAAATGACTGTAGCTCTGTTGCTGTTGAATAAACATCGGCATAGATGCAATACATAATGTTATCTGTGAGTTAGCTGTGAATTTATTGACCCTGTGATATGTCGTGGCTTCCAATATTTATCAGTTTAGTTAATGCCGCCTTTATTTGAGTCACTGGTGTATGATAAAGATGTACTGAAACACAATGGCTGTAAAATAAGCACGAATGCATTCATTTATAATAGAGATGAATATAGCAAGAGGAGTAAGTGGGGTAAAACACCTCATCTTGTTTTTTTTAAGGAGCAAAAATTGACAGAGGCAGCTTGGAAGTGGAGAGCCACTGAAATGTATTCTGGTATTGGAGTATCATAATAATGCTTTAATTTACTGTAGCTGAAAAATGTTCAAAATGTTTCGGGTGCAAAATGTTCCTGTAAAAAAAGTACATATTGTCTCACTTCTTTATTAAAAGAAAAGAAAAAAACAAGAAACCCTGACGATCAGACTTTAATGGCAGCGGGGATGAGGCCAGTTGGAAGAGAAGTATAAGAGAGGGGAGAGGGGGAGAGAGAAAGATTTAGAATTTTCTCCATGCAAGTGTTCCTCTGTTAGAGACAATTTGGATAGCCCATATATATAGGTATATGTGTGTATATATATATTTCTCTTACTGAAAATTTGGACACTGTATAAAGAAACTGTTTTTCTATTAACTTTTCCCTTGCCCCCTAAAATAGTTCACAGACTGTGGGGACTCAACTCTGCTAGATAGACATATATAAAGTATTCTTTCCCTTTATTGTTCTTAAAAGGGTAAAAGTCCAAGCCACAGAAGACTCATCCCATAAGAAGCTACGCTAGGGAGACGTCACCAAGTAATCTTGATCAGCAGCAGCAGAATGAAATGACACACTTGGGCTTAAATGAAGGGCACAATTGTCTATCGTTCTGTAATCCCACAGCTGTGAAATGTGGTGACTTTCAGATTGCCATTTTCCTGTACTTGGTTGTCATTGGACTTTAGGTCTTATTTTGGGGATCACAGATGTGGTACAAATAAAATAGAGCTTCTGTATCATGTTTCTTTGAAGTCCCAACTGGATGTTGGGATGAGCTGTTTTTTTTTTTTTTTTTAAGACCTCCTATCCTTCTCACTTGTTGAGCTGGAGAGGGAGCAGAGTCTGATCTCTCATCTTGCTACCTCAATTCTTTTTGCTTTGAAGCTGCAAGGTGCTGTTATTCTGCAAGTGCTAACAGTTAGTCAAAATACTGCATGATGCATTTTAAATATGTATATTTGCTATTGCATATACACAAACTTGCTGAAAATAGATATTGAGTAATCCAGTAAAATTAGTTGTCACATATCATGTAAAAATGATTTAGATGCAACTTGATTGGAGAAGTCACTATGAAGATCAAGCTTTTTTTTCTTCAAGCAAGTTCAGAGAAGTGATGCTGTGAACAAACATAACCGAGTGCTCAGGACTTCAGGGGGAAGTGGCCACATGCTTGTTATAAGCAATGCTTCTGTGAGTGTGCTGTTCTGCCTGGAGACTTCTTTCTGTTAACCAGAAATGTCAGTGAAAATGATGTAAACTGACAAGATGCAGCAGAATATGCCGTAATTTACTGAGGTGATGTTTAGGATAATACAGCTTCATGTTTCATTGTGAGCTAAAATGCAGTGGAATAGTCCTGGCTGGGTTAATGGTGACTGGGGAGGTGTTTGAACTCAGCCTCATGAAATGCCCGGTGCCCTCAGTTCCTGTTTGGCTTTCTAACACCACCCAAGAAGACCACGCTGATGGCCCTCCTTACTGGGAGAGCTCTCCTGCGTGTCCCTGGCTGTGCCTTACCTATACTTTGATACTGTTATCGCCCTCCGATAAACGAGTCTTGGCTGAAGAGCAGGGGAGTCTCAGGAAATCTCCTGAAGGGAAAGCCCAGTGTTCTCCCAGGTCCTCTGGCTGCATTCTTTGCCAGATGACTTTTCAGAAAGTCATCTTGTTTCAGTGACTCGTTATTTTTACCTAACAAACAAATTGCTCTTTCTCTTAGGATTTTGTGTGCCTTCTGTTGTTAAGTTTACAGTGTGCTTTATGCTTTGAGATATTTGGACAGTGTCCTTTTCTAAAGTCCACAATGCCACTAACTGTTAAAGAGCGGTACCTAGTTCTGTTTGATGGAGCCTGAGCTTCAGGTGGCAGCACACAGTGGACAAGGTGACTGGCGTGAGGTTTAGCCTGGCAGTATTTGGGTTCTTTGCATAGCAGGTAGTTTTTGTTTTTGGTTTTTTTGTTTTTGTTTTTTGAAGAATTGTCAGCCAATGTGTGATTAAGAGGCCTCTTTCATTTGTTCCAATGTGCTTGTTTTCTGTAAGCAGGGAGTGGATGGAAAAATAATCAGATCAGCTCTCTCTCTGCTACCGAAGATGCTAACCTTGTCTGCTGTGCAGAGTAGGTGTGTGGTAAAGGTTAGTCTGTCTGGACAGGAGAACCTGAAAGATTAAACTCTGCCAGGTGCCGGTGCTCAGGGAGAAGTTTACTTAAACTTTGTAAATGCAGTGTTAAATTGCATGAATTCTTTTTTTTTTTTTTTAAGATGTGTTGCAATATATGTAAGTCCAAAGCATTTTTGCAAGCTCTGTCAAAAATGATATGTATGTTTAGTTTGTGCTGCAACGTTGCTAGGTTATTAAAGCCCTCAATAAACAGATCTTGTTGCTAAAGCACTTCAAAGGCAGCTTGCAGAAAGCCTTTTTGCTCTCTATCTGTGAAGTAATAGTTCATAGGAGTGCCAGAAACAGAGAGGAGCGTGGAAGGAACAGCATTGTGGGGAGTAAAGAAAGAGAAGGCTTCCGAATTAGTCGAAATAGTTTGGTAAGAATGCTAGGGCAATGCAATATGAGAGAGAGGAAAAAAAAAAAGCAAGGATAATTTAGAAGCTGATACAATCGTCACATGATTAGAAATGAGGAAATAAAATCTGAAGGAGAGAGATATTGCATACGATTACGTATTTGTTTATTAATGAAATGACTTTCTTTAGAGCAACCCATTTTTGCCCCCTTGTGGCAGAAAATGTATGGCATGATTTGATTTTCTATTTCTCTAAAACCTTGGGCAGAGACTGAAATCAATGAAGACATAAGCTATTTACACCTATACTGACCCGTAGACAGTGTGGCATTTGAGCATCATTTAAAATCCGAGTGGGCTGTTTTTATTTCGTATCGATTGTGCTGACAGCCAGCCGAGATGCGTGCGCTGCTCCCAGCACGCGCTTCCGAGCGGCTCCGTGTGTCAGCCCAGCGCCAGGGCTCGCTGCGCCTGCCTGTGCCCATTGCCAGCACGGCAGGGACAGAGGCAGTGCCCATAACTGCGGTGTTTGCTCTTCTCCGTTCTCCTCCTGCCTCCCTTCACACCCCCGCCGTGCAGCGAGGTGCTGGGGCTCGGTTCAGCAGGTGGCTGTTGCCCTGTCGGGCTGCCCCGGCCCAGCTGCGAGCAGCCTGTAGCCACCTGTGCTGGCTGCGAGCTCTGCAGAGAGGAAGCCCGCGGCCGCCTCGCTGAAGAGGACTGCGGAGACGCGAGCGTTTCCCAGCGCTGGCAGCCACCCCCTGCCCTGGGCGGCTGCAGAGCCAGGCGGCCAGCGCTACTGCCCGCCCTGGGGCTCGGCCGCCCGTTTGCCCGTGGAGCAAAGTGCTTGTGTGGCCTCCTGCGGCCCACGGCAGGGCCGGCCTGGTGTGTTAGCAGGAAGAGCAAGAAAAACTGCAGCCCTGGCCTAATCTGCGGATAAAAGGTGGATGAAAGTTGAGGGGAGAAAGGGGGTGTGCCAGACTGCAGCTACAGTGCAGCTAATAGCATTTTGCACTTTTTATACTGCCTTAAGTACAAAAATGAGGATGCTGTTGATAAGAATGTTTTTAAGAAAGTGGCTGTCCAAAGCTCTAGGAATACATACAAAATGGAGCTTCAGCTGTAGCCTACCTAGACCAAAAATCATTGCAAGATGCGCCTGTTTTGCTGGGATTACTTAGATCTGCCAAGAACACAAGAATTCTCTCCTACAACCAATGTGGTAGGCTAGGGTGGGGATATGGAACAGCAATTCCAAAATGTGAGAAGCGGAAAGGAAATGTCCTTTTGAGCTCGGATGCTCTGGGCCTGTGGGGCTGCAGCCGTGGACAGTTGGTCGCCGCTGGTGGAGCTGGCTTGCAGGCAGCTTGAGAAAGATTGCAGACTCTCCGGAGGGAAAAACAGGCTTGCAAGCATGACAGCGAGCAGTATGCCAGCTGGAGTAACAGAGTCCCCTGCCCACAGACAAATACAAAAACTGAAAAAACAAACAAAGAAAAAAAACCCACAGAAGTACCACTCTACCAGTCTGCATCTGAAACGCCTTTAATTGTTCAAGTATGTGTGACTCACACATACTTAATATTTTCTTGCAGTGATTAATATTTTCTTGCAGTGTCTCACACAGAAACCTGCATAAACTGGTGTTCATGAATCACAGAATGCTTCAGGTTTGGAAGGGACCTCTAGAGATGATCTAGTCCAACTCTCAAAACAATAAATATTAAAAAATAAAAAATAACAAATGTTCAGAAGCAGAATGTGAATGGTAGTGTGTGTGTTGCACTGAAGTTGACTTTGGTGTCCCAACACCAGTATTGGGCATTGCTGAGGCTGACAGGTCTCTAAAACCGGATAGATGGTATCTGGTCTGCTGGAAGGAGGGTTATCAGAGGGCACGCAAGTGCTGTCCCTAGGTGCTTCGGGTTAAAAGAGCCAGTGAATCAGCATGGCCGCTGTTTTCCTACGAGTGCCACATTGCCTTGCTGTGCCTGTCAGATTTGTGTTTCACTTGTCAAGCTGTTGTTCAGGGAGTTATTTATATTGCGCTTTGCTGTGTGCAAACATCAGCAAGCCCAGCAGCCATGAGACCCTGCAGCTCCCCTTCTCTCATTGTAACCCGCGAGGCCACCAGCAGCAGTTCTGCAGCAGCAGTTCTGCAGCCTGAAGCCTGGGCTCAGGGCACACAGCGAGTGGAAGATGACTTCCCAGTATCTCCAGGGTTCTGTGTGATGGGCACCATCAAAATAAGGTCATATTAAAATGCAGAAGCCTTTTAGCAATTGAAATCTGACACTGGCCACAAGTGAGGATGGATAGCATAATTTTAAGAAAATCTTTGCACAACAATTTTGTTCAATTGTACAGCAACAGACACGCTCTGAAATGATGAGTGACTTTAGCTTACGATTGAGTTTCTATAGCTGAATAGTCTACAGAAACAAGAAAAATATTGCTATTGGCTTAGGGGTGATAAGATTCTCCAAAATTATTGCAATCCATTTTTTCAGCCAATCTTTCAGTCTAAATGGGTTTCATTTATTTGCAATAGATGTGATTTTGCAATTGACTGCCCTGTTACAAATATGGTAGGATAAGGTAGAAATATTTTTGTTTTTCCTCCAGCTTCCTTCTCCCATGCTTTTTTCTCTGCAAGAAAAAAATGCTGAAGGATAATTTTTTGCAAGGATTTTTATTTTTCAAAGACGGCAGTCCTTAAATTTGAAAATGAAAACTCTTACATGATCAGGGTTCAGATTTTATTTATGGAGCTGACTAGACCATAAAATAGCTATACCTTTAGATAACCACTTTGAAGAATACTGTTTTTTTTTTTTCAGTATTCCAGTCTGAATCCTTAGTAGAGCAAAACAGCTTAAAATATATTTTACTTTGAGCTACTTGTACAGCATGGGAACCTTTTTAGAAATGGATACAAATTTAGGATTCATCCGTGTTCTAGATTGCCTTCTTTCCTTTCCAGTTTCTCACTGTTTTAAAGCAATGAACTGTGACATAGCCTGCTTTGCAATCATAGATGGAGGATAGAAATCTGGCCCTTCAATTTTAAGTCCTGAAAGGAAAGGCAAAGCACATGATTGCCTTTCATCATCCCTTCTGTAGCTTCTTTCTTTCCTCAGATTAGCCTGTGACCTTTCTGTTTGGAAAGGAGTGAAGCAATTCAGTAGCATCTCTCTGCTGTTTATTAGTTGACCTTAGGTGCCATGCTCTTTTTCTCTTTTTTGTTAATAAGCTCAGGATAAATTTGTGTGTAAATTCTAACTGCTGTGTTTTTGTTGGATGATTAATTCATCAAGAAACACAGAAACATCTCCTGGTTGCTCTTGTAGGCTTCTGATGCCTTTCTCCAGAGTCAGGCATGTGAGGTGATGCTTGAGTTCTAATCGCGCTCAATATCAAGTTGAACATAATTATGTGTGTGAACGTCAGGAGACGGTCCCTGTGGAGGCGCTCCGAGCGAGCACCACGATGGGCCAGCAGCCCCTTTCTGCCCGCTGCAGTTAGGCGCCCCAGAAACGTCCTGTGGCCCTGGTGTGGTGGGGGCTCTAGCCATGCTGCCCCTCCCGCCTCTTGGCAGCCTGTTCTGCTGGGTCTCCTGTTTTACAAGCTACCTTGCGTTTGATATCAAGGTGCATTTATTCATGTTTCCATCTTATTTTCCCTTTTTTTTTTTTTTGTTTTTTGTTTTTAGCATCATCTTTTGGGTTTGATTGAGGTTGCAGTGGCTTGGTAGCAAAACACAAGGGCTATCTTTTCTTGTTTGTAATCAATCCTCCTGTTGTCATGAGAGAAGACATGGAGCCTCCAGAAGTTTAAAATCTTTATCTTCCAGCTGTGTCTGTGGCTCTGATCATAGTTTGTCAGAGGAGGCGCTTGGAGGGCAGATGAGTTGACCCAACTCCAGGATGGAGCTACAGCCAATTCCTGCTGCCACCTGGGCTCCCAAATCCTGCTCCGGGGAAAGCCCGGGACACCTGGCGCTGACCTTTGGGGCTGTCCTCAGAAATTACGTGGCCAACATCTTGTTAACCCGATGTTTGAGCTCAGTTTTTTTTCCTTGTTGCTTGGATAAAAAACCCTTCATTGCAACATAGCCAGGCTTTAAAAAGAAAACACAAAAGAAACTGCCTTTCTGCAGTTTTGTAGATGAAGATGAATCATTTCTGTATTGCTTCTTAACAACTCTTGGCAATATTTATACTTAACTAACAATGTTTTCCATGTTTCAGTCTACACAGTTTCTTATTTCCTTACCACTTTTTAGGCTGTGCTCTGTCAAATGCTGATTAACCTCTATCAATTACTTATCTGCAATATTGATCAGTGTTTTTCCTCTCTTGTTTTATAAGAAGAAATGATAAATGAAGATGAACACCACAAAAATAGTCATCTTCATGTATTTAAAGCCACTCTAAAATACTTGCCAATTTCTAGAAGCGGCTTCCAGACTTTTCTCAGTTCATTACTCACTCTCTGGGTTTGTGATTAAAACCTGTTTTATAACATTTTTCTTACTTTCTAATAGGCTTTTCAGCCTTTAAAAAAATTTGTTAGCTATTTTTGTAGTTCCTCCTTTACCATTTTGGAATATCTTCCAGTTAATTTGCAGAACTTGGTTTTTACATACATAAACCTCTTGAACACATCCAGAATTTAAAAAACATGTCAAGTAAAACAGGCAATTAGGCACCTTTTTACATTGCCAGATGCCTTTCTCTGTGGTCTTTTCATCAAAAGCCAATGTCGTTTTCACAAGGAAAACAGAAACACTGGCACCTATTGGGTGCCTTATTAACCAGGTGTTTACAGGGGAGTGACCTTTGTCACGTAAGCCCAGTGGATTGCCGGTTGCCTCTGTGATTAACAGTCGTGCTGAAGAGTTTTATGTAATAAGTTAGCCATTAAATGCTGCTGGAAAACGAGGAGAGTTTGCTAAAATTGACAACTGTAATATTTCTTAAATAAGAGTAGTTTGCACAAAGCACTGAAAACGTTCCCGCTGCCAGGTATTGTTTTATACCCACTTGTTATGTACGCTGGGGGCGTGTGTGTGGGGTGTGTGTGTGTTTCTCCTCTGCAGAATCCAGTACATTTAATCTAACCCCGCGGAACCTGGCTGGTTTCTGTGCTTTCTTCCGCAGTACAGCGCGTGCCTGCATCGCGGCCTGCCCCGGCCTGTGCGCAGCGCGAGGCGAAGGCCGCGTGGCGGCAGCGCGAGGGGAAGGCCGCGCGGCGGCAGCGCTGGGCGGGCGGGCGGCCGGAGCTCTCCTCGGCGGGGCTGTCCTGGCTGCTGTCGCCGTGCAGATGGCCACGGCTGAGCCCGGGCAGGAGCGCCTGCCGCTCAGGCACACGCGGGCAGTTCAGGTGCTGCTGCAGCTCCTCGGCATAGTGATTGTGTCTACGTGTCGGGAATAGCAGGCCTGTTTTCACAGAAAAAGGTGTGAATATACTGGTAAGGAAAAAAAAAAAAAAAGTGTGTTCCGCAAGAGTTTATCTTTGTTTGGCTCTTGTGGACACCTTTATACAGGGCTTACCACAGGTTTTTCCCCAAAGTACATAGCAATGACTGAATAGAGCTGTGAGCCATGTTCCTGTGGCATGAGCTGCGGCGGGTAAGAGCCTGGGCCTTCCGCAGTCCCCTCTTTGGAAGGAGCGGGCAGGGAGGGAAGTCCTGCACAGAACATTGTGCTCGGTTTTGCTGGTGCCCGCTTGGCAGCACTCCCCCAAGAGGAGGCCCTCGCCAGTGCCTCTGCGCCCACGCGCTGCGCGAAGGCCTCGGCTGCTTGGGCGCTTTCCAGGCTCCCCCTCTGTCACCGCGAGGGGCTGCCAGGGCCGCAGGAGGCTCTGCCATTTGCCCGGCACTGGGACACAGTCCTGGCCTAAGGGCACCTCTCTCCGGTGCCTCTCCCTGCCCTGAAGCCTCCGTTGGACCCTGAGGGAGACTGATGTTTCCTTCCACGTTTTCCCTTTGGGGAAAGCGCATGGTGGTTCCTGCCTTCTGGCAGCTGCCTTGGCAGGAGCAGGTAGCAGTGTGTAAAGTTGACAGCATTGCATGGGCTCAAATCTAAACTGAGGCAGTCTCTCTTGCTCTCTAAAACGTCTTGTTTTACACTCATTGATTTGGGGAGCCTGAATAAAATCAATTCTTCTGCATGTGACTTAAACATGAGGTATGTTGCTCAAAAAAAAGTAAAACAGTGAAAAAGCTTAGTCATATTTTGTCATATTAATATTTGTAACTACCTTCTTCAGCTTAAGGAACGGAACAAGGGCCCCCTCTAGTGCCTCATGGCTGGAGGATGAAGGCAGGCTTTGAACTCGCGTATGGCATGAAAAGTATAGAGGCTTTGTGTTACAGAGCAGGCAGGCTTTGATGGAAATAGGCTATTAGTTATTTTTTTAAAAGGTATTGATAAAAATCTGAGAGCATTGCCTTTGCTGATATGGCTTTCTTTGCCTGTCACTGGGTGTCAGACAGTGAATCGCTATTTATGTTGAGCTCACTACACTAGAAAGGAGCTGTCACGTTGCTTGTCAATGTGTCATGTCATGCTTTTGGTTATTGCTAAGAAGAACTTGCTTGCTGTTAGGAATATTGTTAATAAAATACTGAATATTTGAATGGTGTAATGTGACAACGTGTCAAATGTGCTATAAGCAACATCCGTGTTTCCTGTGGGGAAGCCACTGCCTAGTTCAGCAACGCGCAGCAGGGCCCTCGGCTCGCCGGCCCCTCGCGTGCTGCTCAAAGAATGTTGTCTCCCTGAAATAACTCATAAGAAATTGGAAACTAACCAAATGCAATTGCTATCAGGGCTTAAAAGCAAAGGTAGAAGAATGCATCTTTTGCTGTAGAAGAATAGTTTAAAAAGACATGAGCCAGAAGCAGTATAAAACTGCTGCTGGTGGCCAAACTAAATAAAGCAGCTTTGATTTGGCTCGTATTCTGGCTTGGGGCTCATTAGCTCAAATCTAGGTCTTAGCAGGGCTCTCCCTTCTTGTAGTGCCAGAAGTGCTCTCAGCTGATGTTGGAAACCTGATCTTTGGAGAGGAAGGGGTTAGGTTGGTTGGTTGGTTTGTTTTTTGCATCCATTAGTATTGCTTCCTGCAGTCCCTAGTTATCTTGGCCACTTTCCCCCCGCTGAGCTGCTCTTGCTTAGCATGTGGTAGAGCCGAAGCTCTTTCAGGTTGCGGAAAGATGGCTTCAAGCCGCAGGAGCCGCGAGCAGTGAGGCTGTGTGCTGTGCTCGCTGGAAATAGTCTTCAGATGACAGCATTGGCTCGCCATATGCCCCTCCAGTAGAGATTCTCCTCATTATTAATAACGCGAGTTTGGAAGCAGGCATTAGTAGTCGGCAGGGGAACCGTCTGTTTTTAACAGTGAGATGGTGCCTGATGAATTTTTAAAATACCTTGAAACTTTCATGTGAAAATTATTTCTCTTGTTTTCTTGGCTTCTAACCATCTTCTCTTTTGGGGTGTTTTTATATTACTGTTAGTTGGACCTGTACAGTTAGTTTTTTAATTTCCAAGGCAAATATACATGTTAAGGGAAATGTGTCATCATAGAATGTCTGTAATGAAGCTTTACATTGTGATAGGCTTATGATATAATTGTTCTATGTGAATAACCCTTTTATTAAAACCCTTAACAGTGTAATTTTAAAAATGTCTTCCAGGAGGAAACGGTCATAGAAAAGAATTAGTTCTCTAAATATAAACTTTACTAATTTTTATCCTTGTCCAAACACCACCATTGGCATTTCAGCTATTTGAAAAATGTTAAACCTTCAGGTGGGCATGTACCTGTGCTAATGAGCAGTTTCTGTGCTGTAGAGCTGGTCACACTGATACCACGTGTTGAGCATGGGCATATGGCCGAGGCATGTGCAAACCTGTGAACTTCAGAGGGTTCCTTGCTGTTGCGTTACTAGATGCCACTTAATGTCAGCTGTGGGGAATATTACGCTGCGAACCCAGCAAGCAAATAGCGTTGTGGAATCAGCTCATCCTGTAGTTCTGACTTGCAGAAGGAGCCAGAGCATGCGAGCTGGGAAGGCTCTGCGCGTCTGCCGCGGGCTTGCTGCTCAGCACCGCGCTGGGCCGCGGTGGCAAGAGCCGCGGTGCGGCGGGGACACCGGCTGCCTGCTGGCGCTGGGGTAGTGTCCAGTGTCTTTGCGCCTGGGACTGCGGGTCTGCGTGGCAGGCGCTCTTCACTGCTTGTCTGCAAGCGCGTGGACACTTGTTCGTTACTGTGGTGGATCTGAGCTTTTCTCTTTTGGGTCTTGTTAGTCAGCTGATGAGTGCTGTTCCCTCCTACCTTGGGTAAGACTTTGAACCTAACATTTAAAAATCAGGCTGTTCCCCTTTCAGTAGCCAAACACCTCAAGGGTTTTTAAAAGGAAACATTCTTAAAAAAAAAAAAAAAAAAAGTTGCCTCAGAATTGATTCTTCCAGGGATGGCATTATGTCATTGCATTATGAGCAGCTGCGGTGTTTTCCTACAAATAAAGTAAAAATGAGTAATGCTGTGGCAAGCTGCCTCTCTGATTTGAATTTGTTCTATAGTAATCCAAAAAACAAAGCCATATTTATGTGTTAGCAATGTCTTAAAAAAAAAAAAGTGGTGACCCTCTTTAAACATTTGATCAGTTAGGTGGTGTCAGATAGCTCATTACATGTGCTAGTCCTAGGAAAAGCTTCTGGTGGTGTGGAAGTGCTGCAGGGGAATCATCATGGAGAGAGAAACAGTGGGTTTTTCGACACCAGCTTGGCGCAGGGGAGAGCAGCAGAACTCCCCTGTGTCCTCCTGCACATCACCAAACGTGAGCCTGGCCAACAGCCTTGCTAGCGGTGAGGAGCAGCGGGTGGCATTGCCCATGGCACTGTCCACAGGAGGAAGGACCTGGCCGAGCGAGCGACTCGGTGCACGGGCAGCCCTTGCTCTGCGCCCGTGCTCGGCCTCGCTCTGAGCAGCCTCCTGGGGGAACTTGCTGGGGCCCGTCCGGGCCGGCAGGAGCCCCGGCTGCTGCTTGATGAGAGACACCAGGAGCCAGCCTGAGCAATGGCCCCGAGAGCGGTACGGGATGAGCCTGGAGGAGGCAAGGCTTAATCCCCCTTAAAAGAAAGGGGCTCAGCCAATTTTGTAAGAAAATGGCCTGAATTGTTTGGCCATTGTTTTGCCTGTGTTGATTAACCAGCCTTAGAGCCTGCTGTGCTAAAGGTCAGACTCTGTGCAATTGATAGGGAAAGGGTGAATTCTGCCCTTTTGTGGCAGTGAGATCCCTGCAGCTGGAGCACTGGCTGTCTCCAGCCAAGGCAGAGGCTGGAATTTCCTTGGCTGCTGCTGTCATCCTGGAGAGAGGGACCACGGTTCTCCTAGGCCCCTGGCAGCACAGGCCAAAGAGCAGCAGTGCTGAATCAGGGCATAGCTAAAGAGTTTTGGCAAGGGCTCTCCTCTTCGTTGGCATTGCTGCTGTGAAATCTTTGGAATCTGATGGTGATTACTCTCTGACATCTAGGGAATGGACATGTCCTCTTTAACCCTGTGCCTTTATAGATTTCCTTTGCCTCGGTCACCTGTTCTGCACATGCACAGGAGCTAGCTCAGTTATTGCCACTGATATTTTCATGAGTTTTCATCATGCTAATTCAGTACGATCAGGTAAAACTCTGCGGTTTGGCATGGTGTTTGTGCTGGAAAGTCATCTTGAGTAAGACGCATGCAGCTAAGTAAGGCTCAGCAAGACAAACCCTCTGATTACCAAAATGGGGTGTGTGTATCCAAGATTCTGTTTTGGCCTGTTGGCACAAATTTTTGTGATGATACACTATGTTACATGTGTCCTGTACCATCCTCTCACAAACTGTGGTGTATGCACTGGGGAAATGATGGCAAATCTCTCCACTCCTTTCATGTGGACAGGGTCACGGCATTCATTTAGACAGAGATGCTTCTGCTACCAAATGGACAGAAGTGTGGGAAATCCTGCGTATTTTAGGTATTACCAAATAATAATTCCCAAGTTACATGAGAGTTGAATGGAGAGTATTACAAGTAACAGAATTTTTTACACTGGTATCTTTTGTTAAAGAAATGCAACTGGATTTTGGCATGTTCATGTTTTTAAATATTCCATCTACATGCAGATCATGACACTGATTTGTGATTTCACATTTATTAAAAATATGTTACTAAGTTCACTATTAACAGGAAAACTGCAATACAACCAGGCAGTGAACTCCAAATCCAGAGTGGGTCTCTGTGCTCTCTGCGCCGGTTTCCATTACACTGAGCTAGGCTTCAGGAGGGTGGCACTCCATGTTTGGAAGCTGTTAGCGTGTGTTTGGATGCACGCAAGAAAGGTACAGAACACAAAGTCGTCGTGCATACTGGACTATTTTGCAAAGAGGCATCGGTTTAACCCAGAATAATTAGTAGCAGAAATGAAAGAGGCTTGGTGGGTTGATATCCAAGTGAGCAGGTCGAACTGGGCAGTGCGGTGTTTCAGAGTAGACACTTTAAGAGGAAAAAGAGATGGGCTGTGGGGAAGATAGAAAGGGGAGAAAAATCGTCTTTCCAGCTGCATTCTGCCCTCCTCACAGTCGTGTGCAAATTATTTATCTAGTGCCCGAGCCTCAGCTGTGATGTTGGCTTCATGCTCTGTGCAGGGACCTGTCACAGCAAAGGGATGGGAAGGCAGAACAGTGTTTGTTCCTGTTGTTGGGGGCTCCTGACTGTCACAGCTTCTCTTGTTACTCTCTAATTTACTTTCATCTGCCTAGGTAATGCGAATTATGTCTTTTGGTAGACATAATTAACCCTCAAGATAAGATACGCGTATTCCATCCTTTCCCCCTTTTCCTTCTCCACTAACAAGCAACTTTGGTTTAGGCCGATGCAAACTTCTTTACCATCCAGCGTAAGTTTAAAAACTGCTCCCTTGTGGCAGAAGGCAGCAGTATTACTCCTGGTCGCCTCTGCAATCAGCAAAAGAAGTATTAGTTATAGCAGGTATAGCTGGGATACGGAGTTAAGCTTTTTTATATATGTGATTTTATACATGTCATATACAAATACATAAATAAGCAATATCTTGCACTGTATTTTCACATATTACGGTCGTATACCTAATATAAATTTATTTCATATGTGTATACACGTATGTGAAAATGCAGTTCAAAGCGTAGCTAATTTATCCACCCTAAGCAAATTCCAAATATTGGGATTGCATTTCAGGCTGTAGCGCGCTCCTGAATCTCTCGGGCCCCCATGTCCCCCTGGGGCACACGCGCCCAGGGGAAGGCTGAGATGTTCTGCTGTGCTCTGAGCCAGGTGCTCCTGCCCTGCTCCGGGTAACCCGACAGTTTTGGGAGAGTCCTCTGCCCAGAAAGGCTCGTGGCTTCAGGCATCTTGATGCAATCAACCAAACCATAAAAACAAAACCCTTCCCAGCGCTGTGTAGTGTTTACCCAACTGAGTTGTAGTGCTGTTTTCACAAATCAGTACAGATGAATGCGAGTTGGTTGCAAATATAAAAGCTTAATTTATTGCTTTTCCTAGACAGTCCACAAGATGGTAGCGCTCCAGAATCCTGTCTGTTCTCTGTATGAAATTTCTAAGCCTCAATCCAACGCAGGTACCTCAACAAACACAAGGTTGTGAGGTTGGCTAGGTTGAAGAATGCACTTCGAAAAGCTGATATGCTGAAATTAGCCAGGGTACTCCTATTTCTGCTTGGCAGGCAGTTAAATACCTGATGTCTCCTTAAAAGGCTTGGTGCCTTTTTGAGACAGGTCTTTAGTCTTTGCTTTTGAAAGAAATGTATACAAAAGAGCTTTAACTCTTGGCACGTGATGGCACGCTGTATATCACTGTTGTACTTTTTCTGATATTGCACACTGTATGCAATGCAGAACTTTATTAGTTGTATACTTATATCAACAAGGTCATTTTTACTTGGATTTTTTTGGAGGAGGGAGGCAAATGTCCATCAAAAATACTGTTAACTTTTGAGATGTTTCTACAACTTCTTGAAATCTCTCTGGACGTGAAGAACTTCAGAGGAAGTTATATCAGTAATTTCTGCTGATTACTGTTTCTACTTGTCAGATATCTATTGCTCCACATTTACACTTTACTTTCCTAGGAGCCACTGTTCCTGGATGTGTATAATGTAATTAAATCCTGTTCTTTCTCCCTTTCTTCCACTCCGGTGCTGCCTTCGTCTAGTTTTGGCTGTTCCATACGACTCCTGGCTCCCATAGGGTCACTGAGCATTTCATCGTTAGGATTGTGATGGTTCCCCCTCCGTGGCTTTTAGTTGCTGCACGTATTTGTGCTGAACTTGCTCCAGTGCCACCTCGTTTACCCCCGTTCAGCGCATCCCTCCTGCCAGGTCCGTGCATGGTGAATATGCCAAGGGTACTTGAGCCAAATTCTCTTCCCGGTGGAGTCCCTTCTCAGCTCGCACGGGGTCTCGGTGATGTCGAGTGCTGTCTGATTCGGGGCTCAGGAAGGACTGCCGCCTCCTCGCCTCGCTGCTGCCTGTGCTGCCGAGGAGCTGCCTTCTGCAGCCCCCTTGGTGCAGGCCAGGCAGCAGCTCTCGGCTCTCCGGCTCACAGCTTCACTGCCGGGCTGCCACATTAAGATGTCTCACGGCAGCGCGTCCCGCTGCGCGCTGCTCGGACAGGGGTCAGTGAGCGTCCCCCGGCACGCCGCGTGGGAGCTGCCTCCTCCTGACAGGACACTGTAGCTCACTCTGAGCAGATGCGCAAAGAGTTGTCCCCTGCAACAACAAGGACAAGGGGCTGTAGTGGTTCAGTCAGACCTACGCGCGCTGCAGGGAGCTGCACCCTCCCCACAGCCCTGCTCTCCACCAGCCGCTCGAGTCCGTGTCCCGTCGGCGCTCTGGGGCCACGGGCTGCCGCGCCGTTTTAAACATTTAAAGTCGTCGGGCTGAAGTTGCTGCTGATCTGGGGAGCAGAGCTGTCGTGGTGATGCCCAGGCCTGGGGAGATGCTGTCTGGATGTGGGGATTGCCCCGTTAGGACGGGGTTCTTCCTATACCTGCCTGCACGCTCTTCGCTTAAAGAAAACCAGCGTGTTAATGGGGTAAAAGTGCGACAGCAAAACAGTTAATAAAAAACAGCCTGTGTCCCTCTGAACAGCTGATGAGTGGATTAGATGTGGACTTTGGGGATTTGTTAAATACTAGATGATGTTACAAGTTTTTTTTTCTTTTTCTTTTTTTTTCCTCTCTTTTTTTTTTCTTCAGTGTATGAGATGTTTTTTGCTTTGACAAATCTATTAACCCACAGGTTTGGCTATAGAATTTGCCTGCCAAATCTAATTTTAAAGCAAAATCAGATTTTGAGCAACTGAGGCATAAGATACCCTTTAATGAAAATAGCAACAGACACTTAACTCTAGCTTTTCCAGCAGAAGTCAAAATAATGTGAGCCATCAAAGTGAAAAGTCACTGTTGATTAAAGGTATCTTGAAATCTATAGTCATAGAAGGTAGTTGGTATGAAGCATAACCTTATACCTTCTCTGTCTCTTTGCATTTCATGTGGTAAAAAGTTTTTTTTTTTTTTTTTTTAATTTGGTTCTTTCACAAATGATTCTGAATTCCTTATTTTGTGGTAAATTGGAAGTACCAAGTGGAAGTACTTTGTTAATGTAGTTCTTCTATAAGTATGTCCTTAGGGCAAATTATGACATGCTCAACTCCCCTTACATTTTCCTCTGTTATCTTAAATGGCCCCGACTTATCTGCCTATACATTTTTTTGATGTGACACAAGCCCTTGCTGTTGCCAATATAAACCGTGCACTCTAAAAACACAGCAAAATGGAAGGAGAGATGATGTCCCACTCAGGGGCAGTTTTTGAGTGTCTGTGTTGAAACCTAACCCTACTCCTGCAATGACTTTGAGCAGACTTCTGAGATGCCCTTGAAAATTGCGGACTTGTCCTTTGGGGGAACTTCATCACACTAATTATTGTATTTTAGACCGTCAGTGTCACTTCTTGACCCCAGGAGCAGTTGTCTTGTCACCGCGATGAGCAGATGGTCTGAAAAGCGAGGATGGCGAGTACCCCAGAGGACGGGGTCAAGTCAGTCAATGAGAAACCAGCTTTTGTTACTGCCTGTGTGTAAGATGGTGGTGGTGACCAAGCTGACTCTAACAATATCTGGGCTTGCACTTGTGCTAAGTCTTTATTTTCTGATGATGAGAGGGTATGAA
This sequence comes from Tinamus guttatus, assembly GCF_059628265.1. Lineage (NCBI taxonomy): Eukaryota > Metazoa > Chordata > Aves > Tinamiformes > Tinamidae > Tinamus > Tinamus guttatus. The sequence continues at coordinate 1,105,334 of NW_028288780.1, forward strand.
ATCTGGCCCTACATTAAGCAATTTTGCACAAGAAGAGTTTAAAATGTTATGATGCTATGGTAGACCATGTTAGGTGAATTTGTTTTAAGGTTAAAAAGAAAGCCTTGGAATTCGAGTAAAACAGGACATCTTTCACATGTTCCTTGCTACAATGCCCTGTGAAAGGAGACTGAAATCCTTGTGACTAGGGATTTTCCTTTCTTCTCCAGGTGATACAAACTTGCTGTGAAGCCAACCGGTTCTGAGCTGGCCTCATGCAACCTCAGTGTGCAGCTGAAGGTCGCACCGTTCTGTAATCCATGCCAGCTAGAGTTAGGCTGGGGCAAGCGCTCATGGTGGAGAGGCCAGAAGGGAAGAACCTGGATGCAGACAGATCCCACGGCAGTTGTAAGGGCTGCCCAGCCGCCTGTACCGCGGGGAAGAGCCCGGGCGTGTGCTGAGACTGGGAGCAGAGGCTGCGCAGAACCGGGCCTGTAAAGAAGCACCTGGTACTGTAAGGGCTGAGATTCAGCCCCAGCTATAGTTATTCTCACTTCGTGTCTTAGGTTGGCAAATATCTAGACGAAATTGTGCAGGGCAGCTTTATTTTTCTCTCTACTGTGTTTTACCAATAATTATTCTCATTTCTCCTCTATTTCCCCCCTCTGTTTTTTTTTCCCCAGTGATGTTGGCATTAGTGAACTTTTCTTTTTTGAGATATGAAGAGACAGATCTGAAACATAAAGAAGGTAGCTGGCCAACGTGCAGGATTTTATTAACATAAACTGCAGCAATGTAGCATGACACTGGAAACAACTCGTGCTGATTTTATGCCCAGTCATTCAGCAGTCAGATTACAGCAAAGCCAGTGGATCTTTTGGAATAGAGGCCAAGGTTTATCACTTACCTTTTGGAAATGCTTAACCCTTGCTCCTCAGACGTGATGCAGCATGCAAGTTTTGGCAGTTTATTGGGAAAAGAAACCTTTTCAGTGCTAGAGTGGCTTTCCGACTGGGTTGTATTTAACTGAGGTTTTAACAATACGAGCAAGTCCTAGCTCCTTATTGGGCTGCTGCCAAACCTCTGGCTTGGAGAATATCTTGTTGCTCGTGTCTGCCAAGATGCCGCTAGCTTCTGTTGTTTCATTTCCAGAAACTCCAACTTGGGCTTTCCCTGAAATAAATGAGCGTTCATTAGTCTGCTGCCTGTCAGCATCTCTTCTGTGATGCTGTTTCCAGGAGGCTTCTTTGTGACTTGGGGGTGTTTCTGAGAAGGTTCTTCTGTACTCGCTCTGCCTTAACTTCTCGCAGTTGCTGGGTATTATCCTGTTGGCTTTAGTGGAATGACCCTTCATCTCTGCAGTAGTACGGAGAGATCAGAATGGGACCCATAGCACAAGGAGAAGGGATGTCTCCTCCATCCTGTTCCTTTCCCTAGGCGAATAGGAAGTTGAGTGGCCTGGATTTTCTTACTCTTTTCTTTTTCTTTTTCTTATGGTTTTATTTCTAGACCATGCAGCTAACTTTAAAAAATATTAGTCCAATAGCAAGATCAGCAAGGCGAACAATGTCAGGAACTGGGAACAGATTTGAAAACAAAACTATATTCCCTTTGGAATATAGTTTGCCTTAGAACAGTCTTGGAACAGGCTGCCCAGAGAGGTTGTGGAGTCTCCTTCTCTGGAGATCTTCCAAAGCTGCCTGGATGCCACCCTGTGCCACGTGCTCTGGGTGTCCCTGCTGGAACGGGGGGTTGGACTGGATGATCTCTAGAGGTCCCTTCTGACCTTAACCGTTCTGTGATCCCATGATTCTTTCAGCATCTGTGCTGCACTTGGCTTTGGGAAAAGCTGCTGCTGTTCCACCATTCCATGTGCCCTCAGTAAAAGGCTATAAAATGAGAAAATATGAAGAGAAGGGCAGGAAAACAGCTTACATGATGGGAAATGAAATGATAGGAATGAAATTTATGCTCTGAGGGAGCTTAAGTTTAGCCAAGTCTTGGTTCTGCATACTCTGATTATTGGTAATTAAACAAATTTCAAATTGGTTCTCCAATGTTGAAATCCTTTTATGCAACAGATGTATGTAGAGGATTATAGGGCACTGTTCAGAGGTGCCTAGCTTGATGAAGTTATTTTTTCTTAAATAATTTAAAATGCTGACAAACATGAAAGTTGGAAATGGAAATATTGTACCATTTTGGAAATGAAACTTACGGAGAAAAGCAGTGTCATTATGTCACTGTCTCACAGTTCCTCCCTCGAGCTTTGCTCACTCCTGAGGTACCACGTACTAAGGCCTGACTTTCACCAGGTCTCAGTCTTAAGTTACAGCGGGGTGAATTCTGCAGGATTTGGGATGGCAAGGAAGGTAAATGCACAGCTAGTAGTTTGATGTCTAATTCTGAAGCAGTGCGAGCCTGACAGCAGATCACGTGCACGAGGGCGGCTGAGTGTTATATACCTGGCAGATACATAATATAGCTCTTGCCATCCTTGCTTGGTGCCAAGATAAAGTTGATCGGAGCTCCTGGATCAGCTTGCTGGCGTCAGACCCTGTGTCCTCACCTGGCATTTGGTAATGGCTACGTTGAATAATCCTGTCAGTGCATCTGGTGCTGCTTTCCAAACTAGCGCCGTTCGGTGTATTCCATGGGCTGGCTAAGAGTGGCGAGGGCCACGCTGGGTTTGTGCTTGGAGCTGAACGTGGCCTGCTGCTTATGAAACACCCCACTGTGCACCTTTAAAGATGTTGAAGTTCTTCTCTAGGACTCTTGTGCATGATGAGGTCCCATGTGGGCATGCGTTTGATTTAATTCCAAGTGCATTTGGAACTTCGTTACCACTTTTGAGATGCTCAGGTGTCCCAGAGAAGTATCAGGAGCAGCACTGCAGGAAGCCTGTGGTGGGGGAAGAGATGTCTTGCAAGTCCTGGCTGGTGAACAGCATCCTCATTCGACTCGAACGTGCTCTGACAGACATGGACTTAAAGGCAGTGATCTTTCTGCACTGCGCCCTCCCTCTGGAGAGCAGCAGGACCCGAGGAAGTGCCCTTGGTAGGTAGGTTATCAACAGGCTCAGGTGGAGCCTGTGTTGATAACTGTGTTTTGCTGGGCAAGGGAGATGGCATCATGCTGAATCGCCATGGCTTGTGGCTTCAAAATCCCATCTGGGCCTTTCTGGGTTTGCCACCACAAAACTTGCTGCTTATTTCCAAAGGCTGATGCACCTTGCTTGGGCTTGTAACGGGGCAAATAGATGTTGCACCAGTGAGAGGCTAAGGAGCTACCCAGACACTGCTAAGCTGCAGGCAAAGGCGGTGAAGGCTGCAGGCTGCCTCGCTGGGGCCTCTCTAGTTGTTCTTGTTACCTGAGCGAGAAATTAAAGTTCATCTTCCTATATCTACATTTCTGGGGAAATTAATAAAACTAAACTTCGCTACAAACTATGCAGAGAGCCATCAGTCCTCTTGCTTCATGTCTATAGTCTCTTTACCATTGTGATGAGGTGGTGGAGAACCACTGAAGTATGGGGGAGAGTTGTTCCAACTCTTCACTTTTCTAACAAAATGTTAGGCCTGCAGCGGTGCAGGGAGGTGGGTGAAAGGCTGGGAGCAGGAGAGGGCCTGGAAGGGACTTATTGGGATGCGATGGTTAAAAGGAAATGGTGGGGACCTGAAGCTGCTACGTAGGGAGTAACGTGGAAACACACTACTCGCACTCAGTGTGGAAACCCAGATCCGATGGGGTTCATTTCTGAGGGAGTAGCTTGTTCAAATTTGAAAAATTGCATGGGGTTTTGGACAGATTCTTTATTGCATCTGCATCGTAGGTTTTCTTTATCAGATGCACATTGCTAGTTTGTATTGCTGCTGCTAACTCAGCTGCTCTCTGTTTTGAATTAATGTTGTGATGGGAGAGGAGTTAACCAGAATTCCAGGCTACGCTTTTTCCCTCAGCAGAGAGTATTCGTAGTTTTTGTGGTGTAGACGTAAAGGCATGAAAAAAACCATTGCATCCTGCCCATATTAACAGGCCGAGGGTTGAAGCTGCAGAGAGAGGCTGTGCACGCTCTTAGCAAGAGCCTCCGCACTGGAGCCGCCGACACCTGGCTCGTTGCCGTTCGTGCCGTGTGTTAGGAGGAAACGTGCAGCTGGTGCAGCAGCTCCCGATGGCACCGTCCCTGCGACACGGTGCCGAGCTCGCCGTTTCCTGCCGCCCGCACGGGCTCTGCCTGGCTGCGCCGCCTCGCGGGGGGTTGCGGTCTCTCATGTGCACCTTGGTTGCCCATCTTCCTGCTACCCGAGAACACCCTGGAGAATACGCACTAGCTTTGAGGATGTGGCCTCTGAGAGTTAAATGAAGCTAAAAAGATGTCCTCTGCTTTATAAAGGGTGTAATGTATAGTTAGAAAAGATGCGTGTAACTAGTGTGATACCCTGAGCAGCTGTAACTTCATGTGCTGCTTTTTTGTGTCTGTGTGGTAGAAGAGAAGAGCATCTGATTGTTGCAGCAGAAACGGTGCCTAGGACCTCCGTTCACAGACGTGATGTGGAATCAAATGTGGTGATAGGATGAGACATGGAAAAGACCTATGAGATCATCTTATGCCCTGCCCTGACAATGTGGAATTGTTCTCTACCGTTCATTTCTGTATTTTCTAGCTCAGTTTTAAATGGACCAGTAATGGGCTCCCACTATCTTCCTTAGATGGGAATTCTGTAACATGTTATGTGGTGCCAGATCTCTCCCCAGACCTGGGCTGAGAAATCCACTTTGTTCTGCCTAGTTTATTGTGGTCAATTTCTCTTCGTTCCTTTTTAACCCATGAATTAATTGTAGATTTGATTTCACTGCGTTTTAAAAATGTTGTCTACCATCATGTTTTCAGACCTCACCAGCCTTCTACTTTAGTTTGTATAGGATCTTCATTTTGGATCTTTGTCCATAGTGTCTGCACCAAAATGTTTCTGTTAATTTGACTCTTGCTGAATCTCACAGATTTGGAAATGAAAAAAATATATATATTAAAACATGCAGCGTGGAAATAAATTACACAATTATGTGTTGTCACAGAAATGTTGACTTAGTTACGAACTCCTGGAAGCTGGGAAGACTGTCCTGCTCTTGGTGCAGAGATTGTTGTGGGATGGTGGTGAGTATCATCCACACGGGTTGCCAAATGCGCCTGCAAGCGGCTGTATTTTGGAGGGGGAAGCAGAACAGCCTCTGTTAGGGCTTTACATCCCAGAGCTTTTGGTCTCTCGATGGCCTCACATACACTCGCTGTGTGTTTCTTCCAGGTTGCTGGCTGGGGGTGGGTGGACCAGGGCAGAGGAGTTCTCAGTTTCTTCAAACATTTGTACACTTGGTCATGTATTTGGATTTTTATGTATTAATTGGTAATTAAGCAATTAATTATGTATTCATCTTCTAATAAACAGTTACGTATTAAGTAGATTGGTTATCGAGGGCACAGGGATGTCTGGATTCAAAGTTGACACTCTCTTGGCAGCTGAGCCACAAGACATGGAACTGGGCCTGCTTTTTTGTTAGTTTTTTTGTTTAGGTTTTCTGCTTGATCCCTTCTGCGCCACGTGACTCTCTTTCCTAATGTATTTATTCAGAGGTGGATTTTTAAGTACAAGTCAGGTTACCGGTTTCCGCCTTTGGATGTGTTTTCAGGAGCTGTCTTCAGAAAGTTTCTGGCCCTTGCCTCCTGTAAGGAGGGCTGCCCAGCTGGCCTTAGAGGCTCCCCGCTGCCCCCGTGGCCTCGGGCCTCGCAGGCCTTTGTGGAAGCGGTCCCTGCAGCTCGGCGAGGAGGACGCCCCGTTGCACTCGTGGTCCCTTGCAGAATGTTGCTATCCTTCCTTACTGTTAAAAAGGTTTCCGACGTCATACCCAAATCTGTCTTGCAGCTTTTTGCTTCTGTTACAATCCATACCGGCCAAGGAGAAGAGACTGTTTTCTCCTGGATTTTGCCAGCCTTTGATGGACTTCAACTGTTGCAATGTTCCATTAGTCATCTCCAAGTCATGCTGTTTGTCTTTTGTCCCCTCTTCGACTTGTACCACTTTCTAACCTTCAGACCTTGCTGAAGAACAGCTCGATCACTTGTTCCCTTGCCTCTACAGCCTTTGTTTGCCTGCGCACAGAAATGCCTGTCATTCGGAATGGATTTCATCTCACGTTTTCCAAACCATTCCTCTGGGTTTCATTATAATTCTGAGCTAAAAGTCCTATCTTATATACATGTACTTTGTAGTTTCCTGCTACTTGTATTATAATAAACTATTATTGTCTAATGAAAGCACTGGACAGAACCAGAGCCAGGATAGACTCCTGCAGACTGTCCATCCGTTTTGACAATGAATGCTAATATCTCTTTCCTGATTTCAGTTACCAAACCACTTTTTCATTAATCTTGCAATAGTTTCATCAACATTATGACCCTTATCTTGCTTTTGAGAACGTCAGATAAATGACAAGTATTGCTTTTCCCATGTCTTCCACACCTGCCACCCTGTCATAAAACAAAATTTAATTAATTTGACAGTTTCCTCCTGACAAATCCAGATTGATTGCAGTTCATCTCATTACCTTCCGGGTGAGGACAAATTACTTGGTCCAGGAGGTTTCTAGGATTGGAGGTTGGTAATCCTCCCATTTGTATTGGCTTGCTTTATTCTTTTGCTTTTTTATAAGAGGTGAGAGGACAAATGAGCAGGAGCGCTGTCTGGTGATGCCTGTCCTTGCGTGCACAGGGATCCACGTGCATGCCCAAAGGCCCTGCTACCCGCAGGTTCAGAGAAGTGCTCAGTGCTGTCTGGTGAAGAGGGGTTTCAGAGGCAAAGCAAGCAGCTCTTTGCATCTCCATTGACAACTTTTCCCTAGGAATTTTGTGCCTGAAATAGGGACTGCGTTGGAGCGGAGACCTGAGCAAAGCCGTGCAGGAGAGATTTCTTTCCTGTATCTTGAAGGTGGTATTTCTGTTTCTGTATGTGCCCGACACAGTATTTGCCTCACATTGGCTTATGTTCAGCTTGTCATACAATATGGAGGAAAAAAACAATCCTTGAACTTCTCCAAGTCACAATTATCCCTCTCTAAAGCAAGAGAGATACATTTTTTTCCTCCCCTCTTGTGTGTTATGTTTTTAGCTTACAAACAGATCAGGGCAAAAATTTCCACTTACAATCTTGTTCTGACTCGGGCACCACAACAATACACTTAATCTGTGGTGATTGCTATACAGGAATTTTTTGGCATGTTTGTTTTGGGTTTGTTTTTAAATACTGGTTTAGTCTTGCTGGGCCAAGAAAGAACTGAGCCTCCTTTGGAGATTAAGAGCTTTATGTGAATTTTATGTATAAACAACATTTCTGAACTTTTTTGTAGTGGTGATGAATTTTAGTTGTGCTTCTGACTCTAGTTTTTGACAGTTATTTTTCTTGCTACAAGCTTTTTTTGGGAGGTTTTAGCTCTGAAATTATAATAATTGGTCTTTAACACTTTTTCAAAACAAATAAAATGGAAAACTCTTTCTAAAATGACCACAAATGATCTTTGATATTGTTTGTTATTTTTTTAGAAAACTGAGAATTATCACATCTCATTCTCTTAAGTACCCAACTTGTAGACTTGAACTGATGTGTGTGTGTGGATTTCCTCATTGGAAGATGAGAAGAAAATTCACCTGAAAAATATGTAGGTATTGTATTCTGCCTCTTGTTGTTAAGTTCCAAATGTGGTTCTGTTTTCTACTTTTTTTAAAGCAGGATAGTAGCACATTGCTACATAGAGTGTGCAGAACTCTTACAGTCCCAAAATCTTCCTTGGGCAGCGTGTTGAGATTTTAATGATTCTCTGGCTTAATTATGGTGAGGACCCTTTGGGAATGTGACAAATATGGCCATTTGAACACAGGAAAATGAATAATGAATAATTAAGGAGTCTCATTTAATGAGCTTCTTATGCTAAAGAGGCTTGGTGTGTTGCTTTCTTATTTTCATTTAAAAGCTTTCTTTAAAAACTGAAGAAACTGCAGGAACTCGGGTGTTCCCTGGTAATTCTGCTCCGAGTTTGGCTAGAATGGGAAGGGTGGAATCAAAGCTGGGATGAGTAAACGTGTCGCGTTTTGTTGGGAGAGCCCCTCGGAGCGGGCAGGAGCTGGGGCCCGTGTCCCTCGTTGGCCCCTGCTTGCCTGTTCTTGGTGCCTTGGGAGCGCTGGCTGTTGGCAGTAAGTGGTGTTTTTTTTTTGTTGTTTGTTTGTTTTGTTTGTTTTTTGGGTTTTTTTGCAATTAAACTACTTCAAAGAAACTAAAAGTGAAAAATAGCTAGTATTCAAACCAAGTTAAGAAAGCTTTCCTCTTCCTTCCTTGGAATCTCTGTGTTTTTGCATGCACCACTCAATTCCAGTAAAAACTTAGGCAGCCGAAAGTCTGATGGCAATTGGGAAATGCCGAAACCTTCAAAGAAAGCCTTTTCCTAGCAACTTTGCAGATGGCTCCTTGGCTGATTTATCCTCCAGTTACTTACCTAAAGTGAGGGTGTGAGCAGCTCTGTGCTGGGTGCAGCAACCAGAAAATGGGGGTGCTTAGTCCACCTCCCCGCTGTGAAAGGCAGGAGGGTGAAATAAGCCATTTCTTTGAGCGATCAAGCCTTGCCTTTACTTGCAGGGACCAGTATTTGTTCCTTTTGCATATTCCGATGGCAGCGGCCTCCCTAGCCCCTCACAGGCAGCGTGTGGTGGTTGGTGTGGAGGGTCCCTTGGCTTCTAGAATGCATATGATGATAGACTGCAGCCTGGCAAGAAGCAGAGCTGACTGGTAGCCCAGGTGTTGCATCTCGTTGTGACTGTGGCCCCTGTCCTGCCCTTTGGGCACCTTTGTTTGCTCGAGCAGATTCTTGCCCTGGCACACATGCAGGAATCGCAGCGCTGCAGCAGTCAGTGCCTGCGCTGAGGCAGCTTTCTTGTTACTACTGGAGTTCCAAAACAGGTAGAGCGGGACCTAACACCAACCAACTTGAAATATCTGAGGCATCTCCTAGTCTTCCTCCCTCCCTGTCTATGGAGGGCAGACGTCGTGCAGCAGCCGAGGTGGCCCTGCAGGCCGTGCGAAGCCTCCTTGGTCTCCTGCAGCTGGCGCGGGGCAATTCCAGGTGAGCATCAGTGCCTGAAGTGAACTGGTTCCCCCTCTCGGGTGCTGGAGCAGAAGCTGAGATGCACCGAGCATTAATTATTCACTCCAGGGGAGCTTGCTGAATCATAAAGCCTTTATGTATTTGCATTTCTTTTTTTCGAAGCAGAGCAGGAGGGAATCAACCCTCCCCTCAAATCGCAGGCAGTGCTGAAGCTGTGCGTGTGGCGGTACAAACTGGGTGCAGAACACACCCTTGTAGTTAATCCCACGCTGTGGGTCAGCTTTTTGTGGCTGCGGTGCTGTGACCTGCAGAGGTGCCACCAGTGCCCGGATGCAACCTGGCTCTGCGGCGCCCCGTGACCCCAGCCTGCGCCCTCCTCTGCTGCTGGGGGCAGCAGCGGAGGGTGCAGAGGAGCAGGCCTTCATGCCCATTCCCTTCTGACTCCTTCCCCTGTCATGCTTCATCATGTAGTTTCTTAGTATCGTTGAATCCTACTAGGAATAGGAGGCAGGGGTGGAGGAAACTTTTAAATTGCAGTAGTGCAGAACAGAAGGGCAAACAAGCCCTTAACTTCTCACTTTCCATATGTTTCCTACTCAGTGGTCTGCAATGATGCTTGGCATGTTTGGAGATGGGTTTCTTGTGTCTTGATATCGCATTGGGAAAAGGAGATGAAAGTAAAACCAGATGTCTAATAAGTTTCTAATCTCTCTTTTTTTGTTGTTGAGGTACTAGGCCTTATAGTCTAGCACCTGTGAGTGTTGCCTGATCTATACAGAGTCTCCTTTAAAGGGTTTTTATAAGTTATCTAAGTTTCGCACTGCATTTTTTTCAAGGTGGAACTCCTATTTTTTCTGCTTAGTCTTTTCCCAAAGTGCTAAATATTCTGATGAATTGGTAAATCAATATTGCCCCAGTTTCTAGAACTTCTGATTCTTTCTTTTGTCCTCTTTTTCTCTTCTTTTCACTTCCAGTGCTTCTTTTGACACAGCAAAGCAAACCAGCAGGGTTTAAGCAAAAAGATGGGTTCATCTTCTGCAGCTCCTCATGTGCCCTGTTGCACGTAACCCAAAGAAGGGAAGGATTGAAAGTGTAACCTGATAAGCACTGGCTTTATTTTCTGTGTTTTGGCTCTTGTTTGTTGTCTGCTCTTTCTGTTCTAGTTGTACCTCTCGTGTTAGTGTTGGGGGAAATGGAAACACAGTTTGTTTCCCACTGGGAGTTGTCTCAATGACCTTCCAGCACCGTGACAGACCCGAAGCCTTTGCTGATCCGCAGTGATCCAAGCATAGCGCTACGTGGTTCTGGGCATCCCTTCTACCCTGAGGAATGATGCTTTCGTGGGCAGGCTGTTTGGCATATTCTTCATAACCAATATTTTCATGATTCCCTCTTTTTCTTCCCTCCTGAATTATTTAAAAAAACTATAAATGTGGTGATGCCATCTTTATGCCATAACCTGGTGACTAACTCCAGTAGTCACGTCACCAAGGCTTTTCATCTAGCTTGGGTTTTTTCACTGTCTCTCTGTTATGTGGTAATGCCATTTTGCAATCTCTTTTGAACGTAGTTTTTGCAGTGGGATTAATGGGTTAAATTGAGCCAAATGACACTCCCCAGTGTCAAGTAGATAAAAATCACTTTCCAGCCATTGCTATAGTAGAGTAGATGAGTATAGTTGAGTAGATGAAGCTAAGCAGACCTTACCTTGCACTAACAGAAAGTGTAAATTTTCTTTTATTCCAGGAAGCTAAAGTTAGGAGGAATGATACATAGTGCATCAGGAGTGTATGTGATGTGCTGAAACAGGAATTGACATTTCATTAACTTTGTAATTAAGGGTAAAACCAAATAGCTTAATAATTTTACTGAAGTCTGAAAAGTGGCACTTAATGAAGTTTTCTAGTACCTAATTCCCTTAAAGTGAGTTATGACATCTGGCACGAAAAGCTTTGTGCTTCATCCAACTATCAGCCTGGCAGTGCCCTGTCACCTTCCAAGAATTGTGCCCGTTTGCCATTTCTCAAAAGTGGAAATTTAGCACATACAGTCTTGTTTCCCCAGGGTCTGAATCTTCGACTTGCATCTTTTTTCATGATCTCTTTTCTATTTGAGGCTGCTCCAGCCTCCAAGCTACGCAGAAGCTGCCTGTTACTGCTCTGATCCGCAAAGGATCTGGTTCTCTTTTGACGGGCACTTCTCTAGCTAAGGGGCCGCTTCTGAAATCATACTTGAAAAGGTGCCTTTTTTTTTTTCTCTCAAAATCTAATTTAGGAGGAGTTTGAACTCTGCTGTGCAAGCCAGAGTTGTAATCCATATAATAGAAACATCTACATGTTTGGTCCAGTTGGTTAATTAACTGAAAAGATGCTTAGCATGAAACAGGCTTGGCTGATGGATAATATCCTTACGCTTATGTATATCTTACGGGATGGAGCAAGTTCACTTATTACCCTATTTTATTGGATTTATTCTCATCAATAAAAGCTTGGGCTGCTTTCTACCTGTACTGTATTTGGCCTGTGCGTAACATTTTGGTGGCACTGGGGCATTTAACCTGCATACGCACGAATTATTCTCTGTGCCAACATTGAAAAAAGTATGCTTCAAGTATTATAAATATCCAACTCTTTATCATACATTATTTATATTTTCATTTAAAGAGGTTATTTAGGCATAAACTGCAGGCTAGTATGGTTAAAAGCCTTATGATGCATCCCGGGATGAGCCAGGCAGTGGAGAATGGCAGCAAGATTCACTTCATTTGCAGCTCGAGTAAGGAGGTGATTCCCTAAGGCAAAGGCTCCTGATTCTTCCAGATCCAGGTGGAAATAAAAGGGACCCAGTGCTATCGTGTCCATTTGCAGCAGCATTTCTCTGCTAACCGAATCCTGTCAGAGAGAGCAACTAATATGTGAACTGTATTTTACAGAGGAAGAACTGAGCTCAAGAGCGAATAACTTCCCAAGGTCAATCAGGAAGCTTGTAAGCTAGAAACTGAAGCCTTGTTTTAAAGAAGCACCAGGCAGTCTTCCCTTTCCCACCAGAATAGGATGGTTTCTCACATTGTCCAGTCCTTAAGTCAGTGATTTTGGCCCTTTCCTGTCTCCAGCAGGACACGTGAGTCACACCTTGAAGCGGCAGCGGAGACCTGAGTGCTGCTTTGCTGGAGAGCTGGGGCCAGGGCCTTGCCTTAGTTCCCAGCACGCTCCTGAGCATCCTTCAGCTCTGCTGCCTGCACCTTCAGACACAGAAATAGGTCTGTGCAAGCTTTCAGCACGTGGAGAAATGGGGATTTACTTCTGGTGAGGGCAAAACCACATATTGCTGAAGTGCAGCATTCCCCCTTCACTAAGCGTGCACAGGCCCAACTCTGAGCCTTGGAAAGTGTTAGGGAGGGGAGCAGGGAGTGGTGCCTGGTGGTATGTGGCTACAGGGAGTTCTGGGTGCAGACAGGAATCTGTGATTTTACTATATCGGGAAGAAAGGTCCCTAAGGTCACATAACCGGTCTCCATCCATAAGCATTTCTTAAACGTCATCCCAAAATAAGCAACTTCTGGGGCTTAATTTATTAGCCCACGAATAGTAGACAAGCAGCGCACTATGTGCTGCCTTCTGGGTAACTGACAATGTGTTCATAGTAGCTTCTGATTTTGAGATTTATAAGGTATTTTGTTTCTGGTAGTGTCACATGCAAACTAATGCAGTGGACACAAGTCCCTGCTGGATCTCGGCCTCGGGAGACCCCTCCAGCCGGGGAGGAACAGTCACAGCCTCCCGGGACCCCTCCGGTTTTTATGCTACACTCTGAAGATTCAATGTGACTTGGCTAATTGGACTTCAAATTTAAATGTAGCTTTGTTTTTACAGTAAATTCTGCATTTTTCCCCCACAGAAAGATATGTTAGTATCATGTAGAATGACCCTTTTTACTTGTGGGATCTCTAAGTGCTTATCTTAAAGGAATCAGGCTGCCTTAAATTGCTGGTCTGCACTGCTAGGAAGTACACTACCAGGAATACCGAGAAAGGTTAAAATCAGCAATTCCTCAGCAAGCTGCTGATCGTTCATATTTGTGTAGGGGAAAAAAAAAAGATGGTTCCTGATTTACTAGATGCTTGCCCTGTGTTCATACTAGTAAAAGGTCCTCCTGCAGGCCTGTAATACTGCTGCTTTTTACCTCCCGTAATGAATATTCAAAAGCTGCAGTCATTGAGGACTCAGGTGGCAAAAATAGTAAGACGATTGAAGCAAGCCTCGACATAAAAGCCTAAAAGTACATTTCTAACTACGTGAAAACCGTGCAGATTCCCCTTTCTTCTGACCACGTAAAAGAATGGTGCCAGGAAATCTCCCATGAATTAAATGCCTGTCTCGCACACTAGCATGATCGCATCTCTCCCTCTGTATGATGTGTTGTAATAAGTATGTTTAAAAAAAAAAAAAAAGAGGAGGAAAAGACAACAGGGCTTTCTGTAATCCTCTTTCACAAAATGTAACGTAATTGAAAAATGGGTATAAAGGGCACACTGTTACGATATGGCAATGCATGCATTGTTTTCTGCATAATGCAGGCAGGGTCTCCATGGTAAAAAGAAATTTTTATTTTATTTTTTTTTGTCACCGTCAGCAGTTAACCTAAAGTAGGAGCTGCTCCATTTCATTATAGGTTAAATGACTTACCATGCAAAACTGGCTGAAAAGCGTAGATCATCAACTCTCCTTTTTTTCATAGGTTTTAAAAATAGGCTTTAGGATTAGTGAAGAAAAGACAAAGCATCCTATGTTATTGTTCAGGAATTTATTTAATAGAAAGTGCTCCTTTTCAGCATCCCCCTTCGCTGGAGTCAGTTAGGCACTTCCAGCTGGTGGCAGGGGATACAGCCATAATACAGCGTTCTCTGTCCCAGCTGTCTTTTTCATTACGTTAGATGCGTTCCGATGGCTGCGCTGTTTTACAGAGGTGCAGGTACAGCAAGGTACAGGAAGAAATCTGCAGGCGTGTGTTTTGGTAGTGCCTGCAAGCGCCTGTGAGGTCCTTGAATCCTGCCTGTGTTCCTGGCTCTGGTCACAGCTCTCCTTCCAATCACCGGAGCGGTCGCTGTGCGGGCTGCCCAAAGGTGCCCGAGGAAATCATCTCCTACGAGGGAGCGTTGCTGGAGAGGATTTTTAATGCGTTATGGCTCACGCAGCATCGCAGCTAAAGAAAAACAGGGATTTAGAAATCAATGCTGAAGAAGAGACCGAGAAAAAAAGAAAACACAGGAAAAGATCCCGGGATCGGAAGAAAAAGGTACCTAGATCCGTGCCAAATTGGCAGGGTTTCCTTTTATTTTAATTTTCTTACCGTTGCAGTTGAGCTGTGAGCGCTGGCCGCGGGTGCACTTTGGTGGCGGGAGCGTTTTGCAAGTGCCGTGGGGCTCGCGGCTGCGAGGGGCCGTGGTGACTGCAGGGGCGATGCAGAGGTGTGCGCAGCCCCGGCCAGCAGCGACTTGCAAATAGTTTGTAACAGCGACGTGAGGTTAAACGTGGAGCTTTCTCCTAGGTTCGACTGAGAGAAGAATAGTTTATCCTTGCATGTATGTACTTGGAGGGGGAATGTGTGTGGAAGCAAATTTATTTTTCTTTGTGTTGGGACTGTCAGGTTTGAACCCATTTTTGGGATGATGCTCCAAAAATAAGATGTTCCATTGTTTCTCTCTCCTCCTGGAGCTGAAATGCTCCTCAGAATCAAGCTGGAGCAATCTGTTACTGGCAACTTTCTTTTGTTAGGGAAATCTGTGACTGAGACGGCAGAGCCTGGCTTTTCTGTGCTGTAGGTTTGCCTTAGATGCAGGAATCCCTCCAGCACACTAGGGCTTGAGAAATGCAGTAAATGCTGCATTGCTCATTGTTCAGTCGAGAGCCCTCAGTGAGATTCAAGTCTTACTATTTTTCTCCAAGGGAAAACTGGAATAGTTGCAGCTCGTGGCATAATGACAGATAAAGAGGCCAGCCACTCTGGCTGCTCTGTGGATGTGTCCTTAAAAATGACACCTTAAACGCTGCTCTGTAGAAATAAGGCCTTGCCATGATTTCTTGGACTCGAATTGTACTTTATAGCAAATATTTAAGGCCGTGTGCAGAAGCCGCCTGTTTTCACAGAAACCTGGGCCTGCAGTGTTCTCTGTGCCTTTGTGGAGCCCCCCGGGGGGGCTGGATGATCTTGCTGCGCCCGAGAAGCGGTGCCTGTGCTTCGGGAATGACACGCAGGTCCCTCCAACGTACGGCCAGCGTTTCCTGCCCCTTCCTCTCGTCTCTGGGCGCGGAGGCAGCGCGGGGCCGGTGCCCCCTGCCCACCGCGGCCGCTGGGCTGGCTGCGGTGGCTGCGCTGCGGCGGGCTGCCCGCCGCCGACTGCTCCGCTGCGAACGCGCGGGCTAGAGAGCTGCCCAGCCCTCCTCCGGCAGCAGCCAAAGGGTGCAAGTAAGAGGCTGCCCTTGGGGCTGGTTTTGAGGCCTCTCAGCTTGAAGCTGGCCTGAATTAGCAGTATTGTTCTTGCCTGCTGGTGGCCTATACACAGGTCTGCAGTGGAGCTGGCAGGTTCCCCCTCAACCTCCTCCAGCTCCAGCTGTCCCCAGCAGTGAGCATTGGGGGATCAGGCCTCCCAGCCTGTATTTCCCTGCGAGCCTCTGCACTAAGGCGGCTCGTGGTGCAGAGCCCGTGTTGCCCGGCTCGGGTCCTGTGTGCCGGAGCCAGCAGCAGGCAGGGGTGGCGGGGCTCAGGCTGCGCTGCCGGAGCAGCGTGGAGGGGATGTGGCAAGCAGGGCTCTCAACTCCGCCAGGCGAGAGGACTGCTCTGGGGACCAAAATGCGGTGGTGTTTGTGCAGCGTGCAGCTGGGGAAGGTTATTAAGATCTCTTGAATACAAGGGTGGCCCCTGGATAAATAGGAAGCTATTAATTTCAAATGTGGGGATATTTTTATACAATATTTAATTTCTCTGTGTTAAGAGACAGAAAAGAGATTTTCATTCCAGCAATGGCTTTTGGTGTTTTTTCTTCCTTCATGTCTTACTGGATTTGGTAGATTAGTTTCTTTCCAAATTTCCTTAGGACTTTGCAGATTCGGAACACATAGAGGCTACCAGGAGAATGAAGCAAAAAGCAGCAGCTGCAGCACTTTTAAATGTTTGGGCCTTCTCACAGCGAAGATCCAGGCTTGCCACCCGGCGCAGGGGGTGTAGGCAGCCCAGTAATTGTGCCTTGCCATTTTGTACTTTCCTGCCTATTTAAAACACTTTCCCCCCAATATTTCCACTATGAGTTGTGAGTCACTTGTTCCTCTGCACCACCCACCAGCAAGCAGCGCTTGGGGGTTTGCAGATCACACGGTACTGCACAAAGCAAATGCTTTCCTCGAGCAGGAGGCAGAAATAGCCCCCAGGGCCTCCCAATTGCCCTGGAAGAGCAGGGAGCACCTCAGGCTCTGGCTGATTTATACGGCAAGGGGAGGAAGGCGTCCGAGGGCTGGAGAGGCTGGTGGGAGCAGCCAGCCCTGGTGAGAGCAGCAACAGTGGTGCTGATTTATGTGCCTGGGTGGCTCTAGCGTTGCAGGCTGAGGGTGATATTTCACAGCCTTGGACTAGTTAAACAATTTGC
Source organism: Tinamus guttatus (assembly GCF_059628265.1). Taxonomy (NCBI): domain Eukaryota; kingdom Metazoa; phylum Chordata; class Aves; order Tinamiformes; family Tinamidae; genus Tinamus; species Tinamus guttatus. The sequence goes on from NW_028288780.1 coordinate 1,122,096, forward strand.
TTTATAATAATGTTTCTGTTAAGGCTTGCTCCAGTTCTGTATGAGAAGGATGAATGTTTCTTAAAAAAAAATACACATAAGCACCACCTAGGATGTAACACCCTGGGTTTTATTCCATCCCATTTAATTTTAAGCTGAGTCTTGCTGAATTGCTGCATTTACCCCTGTGGAGTCAGCCTGTGTGCTAGGAGCCCACCACGCTCCTCCTGTGCGCCTCAATTCAAGGCACTTGTGAAGATTCGGAGCTTAAATAGTTTTAACTCATGTAAGGCAGAGGAATGGGCCTGGGCAATGAAGCAAGTGCACTGAGAGACCTGCATTTTACAGATTTCCCATTTGTTTAAGCTGTAGCTTGGAGGCGAATCCTGGCTGCTTGTGCAGCATCCTACACTGCAAGGAGGCAGAGCCCACCCAAGGGCAGACCTGGGCCTTAACTGCAACCAGAAAGCAACGCAACCACCTCTAAGGATACAAGTGATTGACTGATGTGGTGATTTGCTTGATTCCTTACAGTGCCACTCTGTCATGCACAGTTTGCTTTGTGGAAAGTAGAAATTGTTTATCCTATAACAATATCTCAAAAGAAATTAGTTGCTTAGTCAGTGCTATTCCTAAAATAAAGGTGAAATCTCTAAGTCTTTTTTTTTTTTTTTCCTCCTTCTTTTTCGCTTCAGTACATAGTAGAAGCGAAGGGCTGTTCCTGGCACACAGTCAATGATTTATGTTTGATGCAATATTCAGTAAGGCTGAAGTGGTTTCCGTGTGCGTGTAGCAGTCTGCAGCAGCGTGTCCTGTGGCGGCACAAAAAGCAGGGTCATGCAGAAAGCCTGGCTGCTGCCCCCTCGTCGCTGCTGGAAACTTGGGGACAGCAGGGGCCGGAATGGGAGCCCACCTTGCAAACGCTCCTTGTTTCCTTGCAACTCTTGGCACCTTTGAAGGGAAGGATGAGCCGCAGGGCCGCAAGGAGCCGGCAGCTCCTGCGCCAGCCCTGGTGGCAGCGCGAGGGCCAGGCAGGGAGGAGGCCGCCGGGCCCCCACTGCTGCCCCCTCAGCTCTCCGAGGCGTCTGGTGGATCTCGGCCTGGCCGAGGTTTCACCGGGCACCTGGGGAGCTTGGAAGGAGACGGCGCCTGCGCCCCGCTCCGTTACCCTGCGCGAGAGCCGGCACGCGGACCCGCTGCAACGCCAACGGCCTTCCCAGGTGTGACTCTTGCTGGGCAGGCTTCAGAAAAGAAGGGTGGTTCCTTCCCTGCTGGGGGAACCTGCCTTCCCACAATGGGTTGCTCTGTGCTTTAAGGAGCAATTTAGGTTGCAATTGGTGCAGTTTTCACATACGACAAGGGCCTAGTAGTTCTCAGGTAAAGGCTGAAGCAGGAGAGCCTTAAGGCTTTTAACTCAGAAAACAAATACAAATCCCCCCCTTTTTTGTTTTTAATCTCGTGTATTTTAAACAAATATTAGGATTGTCAGGATCACCCTTGGTTTTTGAATGGTTGCAGTGCACAGTAGTAGAATCTAGACAGGCCAGAATAAATGCAAGACAAAAAAAATGTTGATTTACTCTCTGGGGACCATACTTATGGCAAATGCAAAGGAGGTGTAGATTAGGGCTGACATGCAGGAAAGGTTGTTGAGGTTGATGGAAAATCTTCCTAGATGCTAGAAAAATTTGGATCACGTCCTTGATTTTGGACCTGATACTCTGTCACAGGCAAATAAGCTAAAATAAGTGAAGGGCATTTTGGCAGGTATCTAGAGGCCCTGGTGGATGGGATCTCTCTTAGCAATGCTGAATTCTTACCAGCTTTGGCCTTAGTGGTAAAAGAGCGTCGCTATTCAGCTGAGAAAAAAAAATCCTGCTGTAAGGCAGCTCCTAACAGAATGGAAAGACTGTGCTGTGTGGAAAGACTAGCTAGCATGGGAGCATCATTTGAAGTGAGCATCTCATAGTGTTACTTATTTATCAACATGGGGAAAAATGATTTAGGCAATTTTAAAATATTTACATTTTTCTATTTGTTCAGCTTCTTTGTCTCTCTGTCTCTCTGTCTGAGATTGTTGTGTTGCAGTGGATTAGTTACTATGCCCATGTTGGCCTGTTTTACAAGCCCCTCTGCATGTAATTAATGCTACTGGCCCTGGGTGGGAGGAAAGGCGAGGGGGAGGACAAGCAGCAGGTGATCTCTCCATCCCAGAGAGATTGTTAAATGACTAGATTTAGAGCTGGACTCTCAGGAAACGTAAATCAATATCTGGTTGGTACTAATGGAGTCTTCTATCCTTCTGTCTTTTCCACCTGGGCTGGGTTTTATTTATTTTCTAGGAGAATTGAGGGGAAGGAAAAATGTCTCTTCCATGGAAAATGTTTTTTTTTTTTGAAGCAGAAGAGAATGCAAGAATGTTATTTTGGTAAACAGTGTCTTTTCGTTTGTTTGTTTTTAAACAAAATCTTTACATGATCATTAATAGCCAAACATCAAAACCCGTCTGATTTCTTTGCTCCCGAGCTGCCTGGGCGATGAGCTGCTCCACAAGCTGCTCGCCCTTGGGTGCGAGCAAGGAATGGTTGTGTAAGGGAATAGAGAGTTAGACCCAAGGAGTTTGACTGGGCCCGGCGTATATTTATCAGGCTGGAAACGTGCTGGACATTGGGGCACCTCGACACAGCGGTGCTCCCGGCTGGACCGGCGTGCGGGACCCTCCTGGGTTAGCAGCCCCGTTCGGGGGCTGCACCGGCCGCGCACTCTTCTCTACTTCAGCTTCCTCACTTAGGCTATAGCCCTATATATTTAATGGAAAAAGATAAGTGTCTTCAGAGGATAATTCAGTGCGCGTGAGACAATTTAAAGCAGTGCCCTCATTTTCAAAGGCACCGAGTATCCCCGAGTCCCGCCAGCTCCAGCTGGCAGCTCTGGGTGTTCAGACGTCCTGCAGATGCGGAGGCTCGAGAGGCCCGTGCGGCTGCGGCCGCCGTGTCGCTGGCGGACAGCGCGGTGCTGATGTGAGCACCGTGCCTGGGCAGCGCCCGTCCGCGCCCGGGAGCTCCTGTCTGCAGCTCCAGAGAGGCTGAAACCACTTCATAATAACCATCTGAAAAGGGAATGCAATTAGATGTTTCTTTAGGATTCATTAAGTAAAACTAACGTGGGCAGGAGGACTTGATCAATGTGAAGGCATGTTTTGCTACTTGAAAAGAAAACTTACTCTAGGATATGTTTAAAAAAAAATTAGAGTTTTGGCAATGAGCTGAAGCTCCCCGTTACTGAAAAAGTTGGAATTGCCTTGAGGTCTAAGGACTTTGCATGAAGTACCAGAAAGAAAACTTCATCTGGCTGCTGCGGTTGCAGAAAGATACAGCACTTGTGCTGTGGTCTCCTTCATCTGAGCATTTGTTGGTGGGGCCTTGTAAGATTTCTTTTAATTAATTGAATGATGCATCTCACCTAAATGTTGTTTGGTTCATCTACGTTTTATTGCCCAGGTTTGGATTTTAATTTATTGGGTGGCTGCTGTGCCTGTTGAATATTGTTCCATTGCAGCTTGTGCAGCAGCTTTAAATCTCAGCTTGTGCTCTTCATTTTAGTATCTTAGTCTTTTATTGAAAGCCAGTCATAATTAGAGAAATGGAGAGGGCAGAGAGGGTTCATTTATAACTCAGTGCTGTCTGTATTAGTTTTTTGTTGCATTTCTTGTGCAGTAGCTCCCGTGTCTGCGTGCAGCATGGTGGAGGTGGCAGTGCAGTGGGGGCCAACGCAGCAGCATCTCCTTGGAGCTGTGGAACCCGGCAGCCCTGGCACCACGGGGAGGCGGGAAGGGGTCCAGCTGAGCCTGTTGTGCCAGCCCCTCAGATTAGCCCTGTGTGCCAAGGCCAGCAAGGCGGTGATCTTGTCCCTGCCCTCCCTGCCAAGGAAGAGGCGTGCATGTCACTTCTGATACTTGAGCCAATCTCAGCTGAAATCAAGTAGAAAGTGTCTGTTTGTGGCCTCTCTGCTGGGCACACAGCGCGGCCTTGGAGGGAGCTGTGACTTGTGTGTCCTGAGCAGGGCTCCCAGCTCTCGCTTTTGGTGCATATTGAAAATCACTGATCACTAAATGAGTTCAAATACCCCATACCTCACATACCCCATGCTCATTTTCGTTTGTCATGCCCTCTTCTATGCGTGCACACAGACAGGCTGTGGGTATAATATTTCATTGTATCCAGCTTCATAGCGTAGGGCAGTTTTTGACTGCAGAAAAGTGTCTCCATTTCTTTGCGAGGCCTTGTAGGCTCAGCCCTGGTCTACGGGCCCGTCCTTAACCGCGTGGCCTCCCCCTTTTGACATTGTCTCTTATTCAGTGGCCGGGCGCCGCTGGAGGAGCGCAGCGGGAGGGAGGCCGAGCGGAGGGCAGGTTGTCGCTGGCGGCGAGCGCGGCGGAGGCTTTGCAGGAGCCCCCGGCAGTGGTTCGCAGAGCTCCCTGCTCCCAGCTCGGGAGGCTGTGGGCAGCCGGTTCCGGGGCCTGCAGGGCGCCCTCGTGCTGGGGGGCCGCCGTGCAAGTCGCCCTCGTCCCGGTGCTGTGCTGGCCCCTGTAACGAGCCGTGCGTGTAGCTGCCCGTTTTGGCGCTGGTTGGTGGTTCTCTAGTGAAAGTCCCTCAACGTCCAGCCCGGGGCGTTATCTGGCACGGAGCTGCTTCCCGTAAGCTCATCACCAACCTCCTCTGGGGGCCCGCAATACCTCATCAGTCCTTCTGGACACTGCCATGGTCTCTCCCAAACCATGATCGTTTCCCCTTTACTTGCTGCGAGCTTCGTGTTGAGCATTTGAAACTGGTTCATTGGCTAAACTTACCATTGGCCTCTGGGAGACGGGAGGATCTGTGGCCTCCTCTGCCTGCTTGGGACTTACCTGAATCTAGCAGTCGTCTCTGGGGCTGAAGACGGCGGTTTCACGCGCAGGCTGCAGGGAGGCTGCAGCAAACATCCCCCAGCAATAGACTGCGCGGGGCCGCGAGGCTCCGGCCAACGCGCCCGCCCCGAGGGCCGAGACCCCCACGGCTGAGCTGCATGTGCCGGGCGCCTTGTGCGGCAGCCGGGAAGTGAACAGAGCTGCAGGCAACGTGCAGGTGAGTGCCCTGCTTTGCTGCGCCCCAAGAGCAGCTCCCGTGGCCGGGCCGCCGTAGGCAGGCACTGCTTCCCTGGCTCTGGGCGCTTTCCTTCTTCTGAAAAGTTCAAACATCCCATGCTGAAGTATTGCTGAGGAGGAGGTAGGAGGAAAGCTTCCGTGGTGCATTTTTACCATCTAAGCAAAGAAAACATCTTCAAGGGAAATCTGCAAACGCATTGGATACCTGGAGTCCTAGTTTCTTCTACCACTTGATTTAATTTGAAACCACCAGCACTTTGAAGCTGTTAAACATCAAAATTCTGATAACTAAAGACTGCTGTTTTTCTACCAGTCTGAAAAGATTAAAAAGATGTTGAGAGGAAAACATCTCTTATGACAGTGGGTGCACAGATAAAGTTTCTAAGTAGGGCAGCCTGAGGAACAGCCACCACTTTTTAACATTTATGGAAAGAATGTATTTTGTTTGATGTTTGTATCCGATGCTTTTTGTGCCTCTTTTTTGCAATTTCCAAAAGTCTGGTTATGCTTAAAAACAGCTTAATAGATGTCCTGCACCCTCAGCACACACTACCCATGTAAAAGTACGCACGGTAGCAGGTACTTCAAACAGCAGAGAGCAGGAGGTTCTCCCACAGACTCTTCCACAGGTTTCTTATTCAGCAATTTACCTAATCCCTGGTTTTCCTCTCACTAAAACATGCCTCTCGCTATACGCTTCACATTTTAAGGATCCCTTTTCAGATGGCAAGCACCAACTGCTTTTCTGTTCTCATTACGTAACATATTTGGTATGTCTCGTGTCGGGACTGTTGCTAAAGAATAAGGCCTGTGCAGGATTTAACATTTGTTGTTACTGTTGTTGTTTTTAACTGCTATTTTGATTCATTTTGTATGGGTGTACCAAGCCAATGGCCAGCGGTTATTTTACCACTGATGAGACTAGTTAATTTTTGATAACAGTTCATGTTGATTTAAAAAATCCAGTGAAACCCGGCTGGGGTTGCTTCTGTTTGACCCTCCTGATGTGCAGAATCCTGGTCAAAGCTCAGGTATGAGGCCTGCATGAGCGTGGGTCTGAGCTGGCTAAACGAGCAGCGTTTCCTAACGGTGCGTGTATCTTCTTGAGCTACGGGCCTGCCAGCCTTGAAGCTAAACTCGTTGAATTGTGGTCAAGTCATAGGTCCAATTAGAAGAACCACTGAACAGATGCAATAAATTCAGCTTGAAAGGCCACACGCACAATCTGCCTTGGGTCGGGAAGCCAAGGGATGCTGTGACCAGACCGGCTCCGCAGGGAAGCGGCTCCGCGCTGCAGCGCTTGCTTCCCGAGGGCCAGGCTGCCCGTTGCTCCTTGCTTACTGCCAAGCGCAGAGGAGCCAACGGAGCTGGAGATGCTTTTTAAAACAAAGCAGTTTGAAGGAAGAGGGCCACTGCAGTGGTCCTCATGAACCGTCTTTTCCAGGCAGAGGGGCCAGCTTGATAGGAGCAGAGACTTTGGCATTGAATTAGGCAAAGAGATAAAGTCCCCCAGCTTTATACAGCAGGCCGAGATGCTCCTCTGGCTGAAGGACATCCAGGAGATTGCATCCGATCAAGTCCTTGAAAGGATGAGATCTTTTATCCATTGCCTGGCTGCAGGAGTTTACACCACAGCTATGTAGCTTATTGCCTTGCCAGGGTGTCTGGGTACCAAGAACCAGCTACAGATTAATCAGTTATTTCTGATACGAAGTTGAGCAACTCAATGACACCTATAAAATTGCAAGTCTTCCCAGAAATAGCAGTTTGCTACCCAAAATACTTTTTTTTTTTTTATTTTTTTTATTTTTTTTTACTCTTCAAGATTTGGGGAGAAAATGAGATTCAGCTTCTTATCTTTCTGTATGTTGCTTTTGCATTTGCAGTAGATTTTTCTCACATTTTCTTGACAAGTCAGAGCCTCTGTCCTAGTTTTGTGAGCTCCCCCTGTCACTGCCTTGGCGGCTTCCAAGGAGAGTTGTAAAAGAGTTGTCTGAAAAAAGAAGAAAGGCAGCTTCACAAAAGGGAGGCAAATTCATCCTTATGTTCATGTTCAAGCTAAAGAAGATCTTAAGAAAATATTGATGAAATTTACAAAAAGGAAAAAAGAAAATTGGGAAAAAAAAGGATGCATCTAGTAGAGCTAGCTAGAAAGAGATCCTGTCTGAGGGCTTCTGACTGGAATATTGAAATAGATTGCTGGGGCCTCAGCTTTGGCAGTGTTCTTTATTCAAAAATAATGTATATAAAAATATTTTTAGAAACTTGCATGTTAACTACTGGCAGTTGATTTTGTTAATAGTTATTTTATGCATGTCTTGTTCAGATGAATAGTCAGTTTTTTGCCTATTGGAGATTTTTGTTCATGAAAAAATAAAGAGAGTATGTGAAGCCTTGTTAATATGAGGACAGCCTTGAGTCCTCTTTATTTCAGAGCGAGCCGGCACTTGTGATTCAGCAAGTGCAGTCTGTGCTGTCTCTGCGTAGCTGCAGGGAGGATTTCCTCATGGCAGAACTCAGGTTTAACCTGTAGCAGCCTGTGAACACGTCCTGCTGTTTGGGGAAGAGCCCTTGGGGCTGCCGGGGGAGGAGTGGCGGCAGGAGAGGCCGAGGCCGAGGTCGGTCCCAGGGAGCCTGCGCGCGCTCGAGAGCAGGGCTGGACTGCAGCTCGCCTTCTGTAACAGGGAAAACCCAGGGAGCCCTGTGGGAGGCCTGGCACGGCGTGGCACCGCAGTCCGGTGTGGTCACCCTCACCATCATTCACATATTGCTCATCATTTAACAAGCATTTTTCTTCCATTCTGATGAGGTGTAATTATTAAGATTTGACTAAAAGAGAAGTTATCGGTCTTTGAAGTCTATCTATGCTGTCCTTGAAAGCATGTTGCAGAGCTGTGATCCCACGGGCCATGCCGTGTTCCCTTTCCTGAGCGATGCCCCCAGACAGGATGAGAGATCCTGTGGGAGCGAGTCCAACCACTCGTGCAAAATGAGGGAAGGCGAGCTGTGTCAGCAGAAAGAGAGAATTAAGTCAGTCATCCCCTCCAAAGATCTAAGTTCCTTTACATTAGATGAAGGAAAGGTTCTCCTTGCTTGGATTTTGAAAAATCTCTAGCTGCAAAAGGCGTCTCAGCTGTTGCAATAGAAATGCAGAGGTGCAAAGTAATGATATGAAATGAGCACAGATATTTCAGTTTTCAGAGAGCAAAATATTTTGCCATTAAATTGGCTTTATGTGTTGAGCTGACAGGAAAGCAAAATTTTGTGCAGCTTCTTGTTTTGAAGTCTTTAATTTTTAATTCTGCTCTTGGATGGAAAGAAAAACAAGGTGTGCTGTTGTTTCTTAAAGCTCCCACGTGACTAAGCAGACTGCATGATATCTTCGCCTCTGCTGTCATGGAGCTGGTTAGTCCAAAGCGGTAAGGATTCTGGCACTAAGCCAATGAAGTACTTAAGTGTGCACTTAAACTTAAGCCTATTTGTAATTCCGTAGAGCACAGAGGGAGCACTGTGTGCTTAAAGCTGAATCCAGTATTAACTGATGTGTTGAACAGAGGCCAAAGTACTTCCCTAGGTCCCTATGGAAAGGTCCCTATGGAAGTGCTGTCGGTTCCCCCGGCCCTGTGCCAAGTAGGGTGGGTGCAGGTGCCTGGGTGTGGAGATGTCGCCGTTTAACTTGAACGGGGGTCTAAAATAACTGGGATTCAGATCAACACCAAAATGGCTGTTCCATTCATAGACACTGTTTTCTTTATAGCTGTTTTTTCTTTTATTAATATTATCAGTATTGGTCAATTATCAATATATCAGTAAGCAAGTGCCAAGAACAGACAGTCCAAAAGACCTTGAAGTCAACAGTGTTGAATCCATAAATCACGGCAAGGGAGCCCTTCCGCTACTAGGTCACAGATGACATTTGCACTCATATTATTGCTTTAACGTGCTTATTAAGAACCTAATTAATTCATTGCATGGTTTCCGTTCCAGATGTACGACTCCAATATGTAGTATCTAAGTATATCAATTATCCTTTGGGCAGTTATTTATATGGCACAAACTATTGTGTATTTGGAACATGTTGGCAAAAGCCCTAGTAACTAATTCAGGCAAGGGCTTCTTAGTTGAAAAAGAACAGAGTTAATATCCTTATAATATTTACACATATGACTTACGCTCAACAAATTATTTATGTTGATGACAAGATAGCTGTACTCTGCAGAATATAAAATTGAGATTTCAACTGTTGAATATGAAATATTCAGTCACTTGAAAGCCTTGTTTTGGCATCTTGAGCAAAAAAAAAAAAAAGCATCCTCAGTTTAGAAATTTATTGTAAAAGTCTTTTAAAACAAACAAAAATGTTTACTTTTTTTTTTTGTATTCAGCAAAGGACTAGTAAATTAATTTTGTGAGTTAGTGCTTTTCCATGATATTTTTTGTTACTGTGAGCAAAGAGGCACTTCACTATGTATATTGCTGTCTTCATGGCAGTCCTTCTGGTACATCATGACTCTGTAGCTAAATGCAACCTTGTGAAAGCTGGTGTGCTTTTTGAGCATAAACTTACCCTAAGACGGCAAGATGAGATGAGATGGCACCCCGCAGTGCCGGTAGCTAAGTGCTGCTGTTACTCAAGTGCGACCGCATGCTTCATCCTGTGGAGGAAGTTAACTTATTGGTGTTTTCCAAAATCCAGGGGTGATCCATGAACGTCTCCATTATTTCACGCAGAGTGTTCCCTGGTGAGTGTCTTGCATTCGGGGTTGGTGGTGTCACTGACACTAACTGCAGGTAATTGCCACCGGGGCGCGTGCGTGGCGCCTTTCCCCTGCCCGCGGCACCATCAACACCTCCTCCCAGGAGGAGAGGCGGCTCTTTGATGCTGTGAACCCTCTTAAAAACTATTCTAGGTCAATGGATTCCAACCTAAGATTGCTAAGAAGACTATTTAAAATCACAGCTATTATCTATTTTAATTTCCTCTGCTGGAGAGTACCCCAAAACACTCATTATGTGGAGGGTATAATCTCTGAACAAATGGCATGGTGGAATTAATGAACAATTAACTATGATCATATGTTATAAACAGAGCTGATTAGGATCCGCACAGGCCTCGGTTTCAGAAAGACTCTTTTGACTCAGCTTTGTACTGCTGAGGTAGGGCCGTGCGGCTCTCATCTCTTATTTATCGTATACGCATAACCTCATTTCCTCGGAGGTAGGGCTACATCTCTTAGTTTTCATGGCAACCAGACAAAGAATTCATCTATTCTCCAATTTACGTGTGAGGGAAATGGGAATTTCTCATGGTAGTTCTCCTCTTCCCTGATTAGCTAATGCACTTATCTCGTAGGCTTGCTCCCAGATCCCGTAGCCTGTTCTCCAGGATCCCACATGGCGATTAAATGGGAGCGAGCAGTCGGAAGCTGCAGGAAGGAGCCGCGTGTCGCAGGCGCGGCGCGGCCGGTGGTGCGTGCGGCCGGTTACTGTGCTCTGCAATTTACTGCCTTCATTAGATCAGACAAGCGTCAGGTGAACCGTGGAGATCCCATCTGCAGTCACGCTGCGCTCCGTGCAGATTACTTACACTTCTGTTTTCCTCTCACTTTATTTAGGTTCCACATGTATGCATTTATTAAATGCGTGCTATTATACATTCTAGCGTTGCTTTCAAAACAATAATGTCAGATACTGTGATCAAGAGCGTTTTTGACCTTAAAGAAAAATGCTTCTGTTGTTTTAAAACAGAGGCAGGCCTCGAGCTCTCCTAATGTCATTGGGGACACACGAGGATTTGTTTCAGAAGCTGCAGTGCAGCACCAGGCAATGACTGGCCATGCAGCTTGATAATTCTGCATCACAGAAAAGCATTAGCCTCCCCTTATCGCCTCAGTGCTCTGATCAGCCTGAAAACTGAGACAAAAGAAATGCCCCGCTATATGCTGACCTTCATTGTAGCAGCAGAAACCTTTTATTATTTTATCACATTACTTGATACTCTGGAGGGCAGTGCATTGAGAATAGGAAACTCATATCCAGAAAGAAGACATGCAAAGTTTTATTGCATAAGGAGAGGCAGATTTTTTTAAAATGTAGTGTGTGTGTGTGTGTTAGTGCTTTTTGGAATGCATATATTTGCAAGATGCTTAAGCAGTAATTTAGAGAACAGTTCCTTAGTGAAAGAGCATTATGTTTGAATAATTTATCTTGAAATTTTAAAAAGTTCTTACTGAAGTGGAAGCAACTCAATCAAATGTAACACCATAACGGGAGAGCTGGTATTTTTTGAATTACACAGGAATATGTCCAAATGATACTGTCAATATTCCTAGCATACGTATGAACTATTTTCTCCTAGTAGCATTCTACTATGCTAAGAACTATGTTAAACAATATATTATATAATATATTACATTATATATTAAATACGCATTAAATAGCTATGTATTTTCTGGTGTGACATGTTCAGTTTCAAGTATCTTTTGCTCTACCTTAGTATAGTCTATTTTGTCAGGATATACCCCATTATCTGCGCTGTGATGGTGGTAGCCCGAGATGCAAATTATGCAAGCTGTTCATGTCCTTAGGTAAAATACTCTAGGAATCCGAAAGTGTTTTAAAAATTCTTGAGTACGAAAAAGTAAAAAAGCATCAGCCCCTTACTCCTCAAGGTGAGGGTGAAGACTGAAATCCCTGTTCCCTGCCTCGGCGCTCAGCGTTTGTCAGAACGCAGATTTGGTGGCTTTGGCCCGAAGCCTAGTAGTGAGCGTAAGCAGGCCAAAACGCCCTAGAGGGCCGTGTTCCTGCTTGAAGGTCGCAGAGCCGAGGCCCCTGCTGAGGTCTGCTGAACGAGGCATCCTGGCTGGAGGTCACGGCGTCCCCGCTGCAGAGGCGCTGTGATCCTGTTCACTGCGCTCACGCAGAAGGTAGAAAATCTAAGAGATCTTGGGTGAGGGTAGGGGGAATGCAAGCGTGTAAGTACAGCAAGTAGAGGCCTGTACTTATACACGCCGGGGTCTCCAACATCTTCCTCCTGCTTCATTTCAGAACCCTTTGGTTCCCTCGGCTGACCTGCTTGGAAGAGTTTGGTCTTGTAATGACTGCAGATGTGACAAGTTGGTATTGGAAAAGGAATCTTTGGCATAAGGGATGATGGTGTTTTCTTTCTTCTGTCTTAGAGTAGCAGAGAGTTTGAAAGTAATAAGATTTGAAAGTTTAATGTTAAAAAAGGTAAGAATTGTTTTAGTTTGGGGCTGGAGCCTATGCAGGCAAAGGCTAAAGAGTCCAGCTCTGCAGGCTGGGGCAGGGCCTTACTCTCGAAAGCAAAGTTTGAAATTGCTGTTTCAGTGGGGAATAAAATGGGAAATCTTGCTAGATGAGGAGTCATAGGATCACTGTGAGTTGAGGTTGGAAGGATCCCCTGGAGATCACCTAGTCCAACTGTCCTGCTCAAGCAAGGTCACCTAGAACACATTGCACACGATCGTGTCCAGTCCTCTCCTTGTATGAGAGATGCTTCAGTCCCTTCTTCATCCTTATGGCCCTTTGCTGAGCTCACCGCAGTAGTTCCTTCTCTCTCTGGTGTTTGGGAGGCCTGCACTGGGCCCAGTGCTCTAGACGTGGCCTCACCAGTACTGAGCAGAGGGGAAGGATCATCTTCCCCAAGCTGCTGGTACTGCTCTGTCTAATGCAGCACAGTTGGCCGCAAGGGCACATTGCTGCCTCATGGTCGCCTTGTCCACCAGGGCTTCGTCCTCTGCAGAGCTGCTTTCCAGTAGGCTATGCTGGGGTCTGGAACTATTCCTCTCCCCGTGCAGGACCTATCCATGTGCATTTACCTTCACTGAACTTTATGAGGTTCCTCCCTGACAATTTTCCCAGTGTGTCAAGGTCCCTCTGAGCAGCAGCACTGCACTCTGCTGCATCAGCCACTCATCCAGTTATGTACATTCTGCCTCATCATTCAGATCGTTAATGAAGAAGACAAATGGCACTGGAGCCAGTATTGACCCCAACTATCTGCTTATCTGCCCAGTATTTTCCCAGCTTTCCTATAAGGCTCTTACTCCTTCGCCTTTCAAGATGTCTGTGTTGCACACTCATGGCTAGGCAGGGAATTGCCTGCTGGCTCTTCAAGAATCAGCCCCGGATACAGGAGCAACATAACTTTATTGGAGCTCAGCTCCTCACGAGCGATTACAGCATCTTCTGTGAAGCCCTGTACTGCTGTAATTAGGACGCTGCTGTCCTAACACACGTGTTCTGCTTCCACGACCTGAGCTGCTCTCTCTCCAGGGATTTTGTTTACTGTGGGCTCCCAGGCTGTTCAAAGCTGGTTTGATTCTCCCTGAGCCAGTTCTGCACCAAGCTGGGAATCCCTCTGTAGCTTCTACCAGCCTGTCCTCCTACCAGCCTGCACACTGTAGCATGACAGGTTGTACAGCTGAATTAAGTCTCTTGGATCCACTGAGGAGTTTTTGTCTTGAGATTTTGGGTTGTGAGTGATGAACAGCATAGTAGTGACCTAAAATGCTTGCAGAAGCCATGTAATATCCTTTTCCAGGATAAAATTAACAGTCAGAAGCCTTCCCAGACAGAGGATGGATGGATGGAGACCAAACCAAGAAAGCATTGATTAATACATTCAAAGGAAAGCTGTATCATTAGCTTCTCAGCCGGTAATGCAATCTGCTTAATAACTGGTGACATTGATTACTGAGGAATTGAATACCGTGTGCTAAAAAATGAGAATATAGATTTGTTTACAGCAAAGTGGCTCATCTCTCATCTGGCTGCCAGAGAATACCTGTAATCATATAGTGAGCTACAACATGTTGATGACTGGCAATACGGAATTAAGATGGTTGAAAAGAATTCAGAGACATGGTTGTAGACTCTGTATAATCTTGGAGTATGGCCCAATAATTCTTGGAAAATACTCTGTTTGGCCTGATGGAGCTAAAAGCTAGTTGTCACTGAAAGCAGCAGGACTTAACTCGTCTTTTTTTTTCCTCACCTCCTAACTCTCAGCTTTGGGTGCTGCAGATGTTCAGGCCACCTCTGCAGAGGCAGGGGTGGTTTGGAAGGGCTGCAGTCCCAGCTGGGTGGGAACCCCAGGCAGTTGGAAGGTGCAGAAGGGACTTTCTCTTGTAGCATCTTATGGTTAGCTTAACATTGAGGTGAATGCATTCTCAGCATTTTTATGCCTTGGTTCTGTCTCTGTTGGATGGAAGCAGAAGTATCTTCCAGCCTCAGCATGTAGCTGAACCACAGAGGTTGTAAGAGGTTGTGCTAGTTGGGAACTCCTTGTGTTTCCAGTTTTTAAATTGTAAGGTATTAAAAAAAAAAAAAAAAAAAAAAGGCGGCAGGGGGAGCATTCCTCAGAAACTTCAACCACCAACAGGGCAATATTTGTCAATTGAAAATTTTGCCTGGCAGGTGCCAGGTGGGTTTATTAGCAAAGACAGGTTAAAATATTGAAAGCAAACAGTATCTATCCTTTCCCCCATCGCATGGGCGTGCGCGTGTTTGAGCTTGCCCGGCAGCCCAGGCGGTCGCCTCCGTTTGCCCGGTTCAGGCTCTCTTTGCTCCCCGTTCCGTTGGCGTCGGAACCTCAGATTGCTCCCCGTGTTGGTAGGAAACCTCCTTTTGTCCCTAGCATGTCACCTGGCTTATCTTGTACTGAAATTGTAAGGAAACGGAAAGAAACCATTGCTGAGACCAATTCCCAGAACTTGGTGATTTGGCAGCGTTTCAGCTTTAGGGTTCACTGCCCTTCTTGTGTTCCTGTTCTGTGGAGGATTGTGCTGTAAAGCCCCGTTATCTTTGTTCCCACACTCCATTGCAATTTGGGGTCCCAGAAATGATTATGAACTAAAGCAAAATGGCATGGACTTTGAAAATTTGACCCCAAAAGGTTGCTTTTATGTGTCTGAAAGAGTGAGCTGTAATATTAAAACACTTGAACGTTCTGTTGAGCAGTGCCTGAAGGAGGCTGGTTGATACAGCCTTGCCAGTGTCTACGCTGCCGCCTTCCACGGAGCAGGGCCTGCAGCATCAGTGCAGTGAGGCCTGTGCAAACGCCTGGGCGCCGTGAGCTGGGACAGGAGCAACTTTTACCAATCGTCTCTGCTTTCCTGTCTTTCCATCATGCTGAGCATATGTTGAGTGTACTTCCTATGTAACATTTGCCCATATGTTGACAAGACCTCTAGGAATGACCTGCCACGTGTCAGAAAATGCTAGGCTAGGTAAGCTAAAGCTGTTTTGTTAGTAATGGTATTTTAACGTCAGCAGAGATTTTAATGCATATCAGAAGAGGTTGAAAAGGAGGGATGGAGTCTTCTTAACTGTGGTTTAGAGAGAGAGAAAAAAAAAAAAGAGTAGCTATTAAGAATTCTCTTCTACATAGGGTCATTTTTACCAAATGAGGAGGAGAACTAACACAAATTTTCGATTTACCTTCCTTCTGCATTGTGCCTCACTTCGTTGTTTGCCTGTTACAGGATTCTGCTCTCCCAGTGGTTAGTTTCTCTTTCTTTTGATTCAGTTATAAATAGTTCTGCTATGTACAAAACCTCAGCAAATACGTCAGGGCAAAGGCAGAGTTTAAGAGCTTTCCATTTAAGCATGCACTGCCTTCACTGACCAGGAAAGATCACACAAAGACACAAAGATTTCTAGTGATTATTTAGAGCTATTTAGAATGTGTGATTTATGGACATTCACACAAGTTTATTTTGCTTACATAAAGAGTGTTACTTGCTGGCAGAGACTGCTCCCTGTGTAAAAATAATCAATACAAAACATCCCATTATGCTGCCTTTTGAGCTTGAGCATCAACACTTTTCCAAAGGAACAAGTCATTACCAGCTCCTCAAAGATGAAAACCGTGTAGGCTGGATTTTCTTGCTGCATCCTTCAAATGGAAACCGGAGTGTGTATATATAGCAAAGCAGTAAAGCCAGGCACATCTTTATAGGCTGACAAATATAAACTCCTAAAGACTCCAGAAAACAAAACAAAAAGTGCCAGGAATTAAGCTGGAACCTTCCTGTCCCACTCCTTCTCTGGCCCAGAGTTGTCTTGGTAGTTATCTGAGACAGAAGGATTTATGGATTTGCTTTTGATACTTTATTTTTATGTCCTTGGATTGATATTATCTTATTTGTTGCCTGTGGCCTCTCAGAACACTGAGCAGAAGGTAGGCATAAGAAACAGGTCTTTGGAGACCATTTCGCCTGAGAGCTGTTGTGGATTTCAGCACATTACCAATATGCTGAGTTTTTTCCAGCCTAAGTTGGTAAACCTTTTCTTTACAGGATTCAGTTTATCCTTGGTATCCTTAGTGCTATTGTAGTGTGCAGAATACAGGGGCAATGTTTAGTTCGAAGTGTTTCTCTAAGCACAGTATGCCTGAAATTGATGCTAACAGCTTTGTACTCATTTTGAGGATTTGTCTTATTTGGTTTTTTAAAACAGTGAATGATTTATTAGGTACAACATAAATTAAATTTTGTGCAAGTTTACTCTTGGACTTTCAAGTTACTGGATGTACTGTGTATTTAACTCGGAGAATCAATGAACATATACAACCAAAATGGTTTAAACAGTATAAATATTTTTCAACATTTGATTACGTTTTTCAGCATTTCTTCTGCAGTGCTGTCTGCCCTGATAAAATGAATAGCTCATCAACACCTTTGTAAACATAAAGTGCAGCCTGCAGCTTTATTTTTCCATCATTAAACAATTCACAATGTGCTTAGTATTCCAGCCCAGCTGATCATGAGATAAAGTGTGACTAAAAAGTAGCTCATCGGGTGGATGCTCCAGTGTGTGACCCGGCACAAAGGGCTCCTTTCTGCTCCCCAGCCAACCCGTGCAGCCCCATGGAAAGGGCTAGGAGGGCGCGTGCCTGCTGGGGCACGTTCCTATGGCTCGCTCCCTTCGTCGCTGCAGGGAGCACAGCAGTAGAGACACCCAAGCCAAGCAGAGCCACCTCGTGCTTGGCTGTACGTGCAGCTGACTGCAGTGTTGGAGTTGGCCGCGGAGCTTATCCTCCATGCTTTGGTGCCCTCAGCTATTCCCAGGCATGGTGGGGCTGGGCAGCTCCCTGGCATCTCCTGCTGAAGGTGGCTGAGGGTTGCGCTGGACTTACCTCCATCTCGAGGCGTCTTTGCAGAAGGATCCCCTCGTTTTCCTCTCTTTCCTGCTGACCCTCCTTAGCCCAAAGGGCCGTCTCGTGGACGCGCACCCTGGCAAGTAAGGCTTGGCACGGCGCTCACGGCCACGTTTTCACCGCACTCCCGTCCCAGAGCGGGGGCACAGGCAGCGGCCGTGTCCCCGCCGTGGGGCAGCCCCTGGCTCGGACGCTGGAGCTCCCTACGGAAGCCAGCCTGCCACGTCTCTGCCGTAGCGCCCCGGAGCTGCGGCGGATTCGCACCCCTGTCGGGGCGGTGAAACGTTTCCTGTGGAAGCTCCCTGCTGCCACGGGTTACATTGCTTTCTCATGGCTGTACGTGCATTTTAGCATTTGAATTATTCAAGCTTTGTGTAGTTTTCTAATGTGGCTTTTGACTGTGTTGCGCAGGGCCGTGGCAATGGAGGACGGCCGGGTGTGCCGTCCCTCGTCCCAGGGCCGAGGCAGGATCTGCCGTCCCTTGTCCTGAGGCCAAGGCAGGGCTCACCCCCCTTGGCCGCTCGGGCTTTCGGGCCTTGTCTATATCCCAGGGCTAGGGAGTGCTTCGCAGCTTTGCTTTGTCTGGGTGCCTGGCAAGGGACCGGAGACTTGTAGCGCCCAGGCCAGACGCTACCCGAAGCCCTCGTGTGCCTGCTGTGTGCGCCCGGCCTGCCAAAGGCACCCGAGCGCCTCAGCCCCTTGCGAACAGGCAGCTCCTCCCCGCGCTCCTTCCCGAGCCCTCCCTTTGGGGGGAAGCGCCCAGCCGCGTTTGCTCAGGGCTGATCACTCTGTGACAATGACCTGTGTGTGCGGGGCTGGAAAGCCTCCCCGAAAAGCTCCCACCCAGCCTTCCTGGCTGCACCGTGGACTGGGAATGCGTGCGTGCGTCCCGAGCAGGCGCCTTCCGCACGTGGAGAGCTGCGGCGGCCGCGCAGCGGCATCGCGCACCCCCAGCTGCCTTGGGGCCGGCTTCCTCCAGGCCCTTGGCACAAAACACGGCCGGTCTCCGGCAAAAGGCCCTGCCGGGGGCTCGGCTCTCCCAAGTGTTGATAGGAGCTTGGTTTGCAAACAGAAATTCAGGGATACAGTCCTTAAATTATTATCATACCTTGTTCTGTAATACCTTGTTGTATGCTGTCATCTTCTTATGGTCACTACTCTGCCTCATATATACCTTCAATATATTTTTTTCTCTAGCCTGAATTATTTGTTCACCAATATGTCTCTATGGCAGTAAGGCTTTACTGTACCCATGCATTGTCTGATCAGTTAGGGTAGGATCCATTTTACAGGAAATCCATGGGATTTTTGCACTAACTTCTGTTGTTCTAATATACAAAGGCATTATGAGCTACAGGGAAGTTAATTTTGTTTTGAACCATGAAAGATTGCACGTGGTATTTAATATACACAGCCTGAAAATAGTTCTGGACATCAAAAATCCGTGACTAAACTGAGTTTGGGTTTCCCTAAGCTGAAGCGCCAGGGTGTGTATGTGCAGGTGCACGTCCAAGGGGGTGGGTGTTCGCGGCGACAGGACGGGCAGCAGTGTGTCTGGATCAGAAGGCTTCAGCTGTCAGGCTGTCACCTATGAGTTTTAAACAAAACTGATTCATCCATCTCATAAGTGTAATTCTGGTATATTCTTTTTATTTATTTTATTTTTATAGAGCAGCCTCTGATAGGCACTGAAGTGAATAATTCTATATTTGGCAATTATTTATGAACTGCAGATCTCATAAACACAGCAGATGCATTTCCTGGATGGCAGCCATTAGTGCATCTGGGGACTTATTTACTAGTTGTTCAAAATATTAGATGGAAGGAAAAAATAAAAGATGCTCCCACCACTTCCTAATTTTCACTCGAATTTTGAGGTGCTCCACAGCCTTCTTTCTCCAGATTTCTCACCTTATAAACATCCCTTGACACCTCTCAAGTATTTAGTTGCCTTAGTAAACTTTGGTTCAGTCTTTACACTCAGTACTTCCAAAATAATAGTCATCCAGGATGCACTGTGGGCCCTGCTCCTTGGAGATTTCTATCTTAGCATATTTGGGACAGCACTCTATTTCTTTCATTTCTTTAAAGAAAAAGGAAAAAAAAAATCCTTGCAAAAGTTCTTAAAAGGCTTTTCCTACTGTGCCATGTGAGCTCAAACATAAGAAGGAATTTTCAGAGTTGTTGACAGGTGAAATTGTATCTCTTGGATAGCCAGTGGTACCACTGGAGAGCTTGGACATCTCTATGTGCAGCGACTTAGAAAGCCCAGCCGATAACGGGTGTCTGGGTCCCTGCACGCAGAGATCCCCGAGAGGGGCCGAGCAGCAGCCCAGCTGCAGACCCGTTCGTTGCGCGGGCCCCGGGTCGAGGCTGCCGCCCGCGGCGCTGCGCCGCTTCCCCGCGTGCCGCTCGCGCGCCCGGCTCCGAGCGGGCTGGGCGCTCCGCTCCGTTTTACAGGCTCCAACAAGTTACCGCCCCGGCGACACGCCGAGGAAAAAATAATTGACTGTGGATATAACACTACCTCTTGATCCTTCACCCGCACAATTGTGTGTGTGTTTCTGCTTCCAAGACTGAATAATAATGTAGCGGGGAGCAGTGGCTTACTCATGCTAATTCTGAGGATTTCTGAGCCGTTATGTCAAAGATGATGTATACACAGTCTGCATATGTATATATTCTGTGGGGAGTATCTGTTTTATTTTGTTGTTCTTTCCAAGTCTTCTTTTTCCCATCTCCAATTCTTCCTTTTTAAATTCTTTAATACCTTCCTTTTCAGAAGGGAAATTTGAAGTTTAATAACTGTGGACTGAGTGGATGACACGTAGATATGAATTTTCAGTAAGAGAGGACAGATGATTTCAGGATATTAAATGGATAACAAAGCCTGTGCATCTCTAAGCTTAATATTTTCCTGTCATTGAAGCTTAGACCCTCAATTTTAGCATGTGCTGACTCTAGGGGAAAGCAGTTTCTTACGGTGAGAGCATTTTGTTTGGTGTGTTACAATTTCAAGCATGAGTGTGGGTGGAAGTAGGGCTGAATCTCCCCAACTTCTCCAAGAAGCAGCACCGGTGACAGGGCTTGTGGTATTCTCTTCAGTTTAGAGAACATACCTGCTATTTTATGGAAGAGCAAATAGCCAGGATCATTTCTTTTAGCAGTACATAATCATATTCCCTCTACATGCTAGCTGTATTTTATGTAAAAAGAAAACACTTGAACACGCACAGTAAAAGACTGACCAGCCAGAAATGCATAGAAAAACATTCTATGGGTTTATGAGAACATACCTATCTTGCCTAGTAGGTTTTCATGCCTGATACATCATTAGCATTTTGCATATTGAGGTGGGACCAAAAGTGAAGTAGTGCAGCAAGAGCAGCTGAAAGTGTCGAAGCCTAATATGCAGAAGTATTTCAGTTATCTGATGGTTGTTTTCTATCTTCATGGTGGTTGGGAGCTTTACAGTCAACACTACTTGAAAATATTTTTAAGGACATTTTTGGCTTCATTTTATTTTTAAAGCAAGATTAATTTTTAAAGTTTCTGTAACTTCCCTATTAAGTAGCTTAATTGGAAGTATTTATTCCACTAGTCATAACTAGAGTTTGTCATTTTGAATATGAATTTATTTCCAGTCCCTAAATGTCCTGGGGCATATTAATCTATAGTGTGGAAGTGAGTGTCATTTTTGATAATTTTTCACTGCTGTATCTTTCCAAGAAACATCTTAAAATTTTTAAATGGCTATTAGGGTTTGATGTAAGAAAGCAGACATTACAGTAGAGCTCATAGCTCTTGGGTACTCGGTTCTCTTACCTTTTGTGCAAGAAAACAGCACTGGGATGTAACCCTTTAAAATGTCCTGTGCTCCTAAAAATAGGTTAATTGTTCTCAAAAAGAAAAAAAGGATAGTAAAAGTGGATAAGAGAATTCTTTCTCTGCCAGTGGGTCTTTCAGCATTGCCAGCAACACTGCTGATGTATTGCGTTCAACGTGAGCTCTTGAGCTTGAGGGAGGAAGTCAGAGAGGATACTACAAAATACATTACTAGACGTTTTAAATAGCATACTGTATGCAGAGTGTGCACCCTAGGGCATTTTGCAAGGTAAGAGTTTGCTGCTAAGACATATCCTTGTGTGCTGGCTGCATCCGTCAAAACCAAGCTGCTTTCTTGTGTGAACTCTAACCTGTCATTTCATCAGTCTTAGAAGCTGAGAAGTTTGATGTCCAGATCTGAAGACACTCTGTAATGTAAAATTATAGTGATAGTCTCTTGTTGCCCAAAATTCATACAGAGTTCATAAATGTATGGGGTTCAGTTGTTCATCTGTCAGCTATTAAATGCCCACGGAGTATATGCCACGCCAAGTGATCTTTCCTTCTCCTTGCAGAAGTTGTTGCAGTTATCACAGAGAGTAGTGCTGGCTCATCTGTAGAGAGCCAAAGAGTGTGTGTGCAATAAACAGGAGAAGAATCAACCAGAGTGTTTGAAATGAGAGATTGCCCTCACATGAGTACGCGTGTACACGGGGGCTGGAGACTGGCCCTGCCCATGATGTGAGCTTGAAGGGGCAGAGATGGTGGGCCCCTGTGGGGATCTCTGCAGAGAGGGAGGAATAAAGGGCAGGTTTAAAAGGCCTCCTGGAAGAGGGGCAGCCTGACTAGGGAGAAAGCAGTGGCAAAAGTGAGAGAAAATGACAAAAAGATACATGAAGAGAGTGAGGCAGGGCTGAAAAGAACGTTTTAACACCTTTCTGACAAGGCACTTCACCTTACAATCTGCACATAGTGTAAATATGCCTCGCACAAGGGACAAAAACCTGTGAAAGGGTTTATGGGGCTGCCATTGCAGAGTGCTCAGGAGAAGGTGGGAAAAGCTTCCTTTCTCAGCTCCATCCACAGGAGGCTGCACCGCGAAGCTCGGGGCGGTGGTAGAAGCTCCGCTCACGCCAGGAACCTCTTGGGTTGTGCTCTCAGGTGCGAGCGCAGCCCGTGGCTTTCGTGTCCTGTGAGTCGCTGAAGCCAAAGCTCTGCCGAGGCCTCTGGTCTGCCCGTCTCTGAGGCCACGAGCGACTGTGCGCTGGTTCTGCCCAGGAAGCGAGCGGCTTCCTTGGGAGGCTCCTGCTGCTGCCTCCTGCGGCCGCCCCGCGCTGCGGGCGGGATCGAGCGCTCATAGCTGTCTGCGGCAGCACGGGCTCCGCAGCGGGTTGGCTCCACAACAGCTTGCTTAAAGCCGCTTGACCCGGTTGCTGCTGGGCTTGGTGAGCCTGCCTCCCTCCTTCCCTCAGATCAGTAGGTCCCAGCTCCAAATGTGGGTCACCGGGCGGCTGCTCGGTGGTGGGGCTGGTGTGTGGCTAGCAGTGGTGCCACCAGCACCGCAGCTTGTTAGCAGGCTCTCGGGCCAGATAGTCCCTCCAGGTTCATATACGGCGGACCATCCGTGCGGCCCCTCTGGGGAGAAGAGCTCCCTGCCATGTGAAAGTTGCACATGCGTAGGCCGGGACTCCCCTTGGCTTTGTAGCCACTGCGAGCCCAGAGGGACGCAGCTTGGGCAAGGCAAGGCGCCTCAGCGCGGCGAGGGACACCTTGGCAAACGGCTTCCTTGCCCCAGTGTGGGGACTGTGGAGAGGGCTGCCTCCGTCTGAAGGAGAAACTGGTCAGATGGGCGCTGGGCCCCTACCCAGCGACGAGGGAGGGCATGAGGGCTGGTTAGTTGGGTGTTAGCACCCATGCACGCATGGTGACCACCTCAAACACCTTCAAAGTGACTTGGGAAGGGCTGCTTCCTCGTGCCAGCGAGGCTGCGCGTGAAGTGAAGTAGATGCATTTAGATCTTGAGGATAGGCAGCCTGGCCTTCGCAGCGCCCTGGCTGAACTGAGATTTGCAGGCTTGCTTGGGTCCCAGTCACAGCTTTAAATCCCCAAAGAGAAATGGAAGCACCCTGCTTTTTTGCACTCTTGTGTGAAAAGAGATCCTCACAAATCTGTTTGGGCAGCTGGTGCCCGCCAGCGAGACACACGAGGCCTCTCGTCGCATGGCAGGGCCGCTGGGCGCTCTCCTGCGGCGCCACAGAGGAGCTGCGCTCACTCTCGGTGCTTCTCAACATATTTTGTGTCACAATCTGATATACCAAGCTAGGTTTTGAGCTGCACCGCAGTGCTTTTACCAAAGTGATGAGTACTTGCTGAAAAAAGATCATAATTGCATATATTTTTATTTCTATTGATCATCTGCCACACTGGTTTGCTGGAAGATCTCGGTGAATGCACTCCTATACCAGTAATGATGCACATGTCTTACTGAAAAAGTTGCTGAGTAAGGATTATTCAATTAGGCTGCTGCACATGGCTGAAATGTTTAATATTGGTGTTTTCTTAAAATTGGCTACCTTATAACACCGCGACAACCAGGGTATGGAAGATATGTTTAATGGTAGACGTTTTGTGATAGTACTGTGCAGTATTTTGTGAAAAGGTTTTTGATGCAATTTATTTTGCTTTACAGGGTAAATACAAAAAGATATGTGTATGAATGAAACATTTGGGAAATAAATAGGAGGACTTGGCTGCGGCGGCTCTGCACCTGTGTATTGCTGAGCTCCAGGGCGATGGCTCTTGTGTTCTTGTGTGCATGCTGCTTGCAAAGCCGAGGCCAAAACCTAAATCTTTCCTATTGCACTTTCCCAAAGGAAAGTCCACCTGCAGCTTTTAACACACTGAAGGAGAATATTTTTACAGTGCAGGTCTTAAAATCGAGCAAACAAAAATGCAACTAGTGGCAAGCAGAGCAGCAGCCATTTCCCCTGGGCCCACCGCGGCTGCAGCTCTGGTCGCTCCGTCCTGGCTGCGCGTAGCTGGGTCCAACACTGTTGGAGCTTTTGTTTTTAAAAAACAAAGCCTTTGAATTCAGCAAAGGGGCAACAGCTGTGTCCTGCTGATGGTGTGCATTAAGAGAAGATAAGGAATAACCAAAGAGTGCACTGCAGTAATCCAATCTAGAGGAGGTATTAAAGCCATGGATCGCAGTGCCAGAGCCTGCACCGAAAGGAAGGGACATATAACTTTTTCTGCAGACAGATTAAACCAGAGGTATCAATTCCTGCCCTGGTCACCAAGTATGGGGGACAATAATCAGCATCTCAGTTGTGCATTTCAGTTAGGACAGGGATCAAGGACTTGGTAGTTGGTTGATCTAGGGAGTAAAGAGGAGCATTATTGCCTGTAGTTAGCTGTTGACCAAAGCTGAACGTTAAAACTGCCACTGATTGATTTCTGTCTCTGAAGGTGACACTTTAAAATATTACTCTAACAGAATATCTCATTTTAAACATAACCTGGACAAATTTACTATTTCCCATCTGTTTTTATTGAAAACAGCTTGCAAAGTGTCACATGCTCTCAGAGTAAAGACTTTGTGCCAAAGAAGGAATTAACCCATTAGTCATTTAACACTTTAAAGTGACTGTCAAGTGAAATCTGTAAATCTCCACGATGCATTTCGGTTCATGGCAAAGCACTTGCTGATTCTTCCTGCTGTCACATTAGCACAGCATAAATGGAGATACCTAGGTGTTTTTCCAGGTCAGATTCCCCTCTAGCTAACCAAAAAATAAAAATAAAAAAGGACCAATTTGACCATCTCCTCACTCGGGCCTAGGGGAGCACCCGAGCAGGGGCTCGGAGCCCGCCGTGCCAGGGAGGCTGTTTAAGCGCAGCATAAGCTGGCATTAAGATAAACTTAGATAAATATTTATAAGCCAAAAATTCCCATTTGCATTTTGCAGACTACGCCTGGGGAAACAGAGCCTCTTTTACCAAGGTGTGTTTCATTCTGCGGTGCTTGAGACCTCATTAATAAAACTGTACCAAAGCAGAAGGATTGCTATTTTTGCATTAAATCCTCACAGGTTTCCCATATCCTCAGTTGGTTTCTATTTATTCCACGGCTTTAAAAGATGTCTTTCAGAAGAATACTAAATACATCCTTCCTTATTGCTAAAAATTCAAACTAGGTAGGGTTAGTCTGCACTTCAGAAGCCAATTGTATTTTGAGTTGCGCAACTTTGATAATTTCTGACCATACTGGATGCATTCACTATATTTGATGGTCTGAGTGTCCTGAAAGTTTAAGGCAAATGCATGAGGCTACTTGCATGAACGTGAATTTTGTAGGCAGACCAAAAATTACTAAGTGATGTTGATTTATTGCCTTTTTACATACCTTTTTTAAGAATAACTTATATCATTTTCCATTATTTCCCCATTTTTGGATGAAAAAAATATTTACTTTTGTTTGAAGAAATTGAATGAGGTAATTCATAATATGTTGTGTATCTCCAGTAACTTTCCATGTAAAAGTAGCAGAAAAAAAAAATAAGGCAAGAAGCCTTCAAATCAGGAGCTGAAATTACAAATGTTTAGTACCCTAAAGCAAATATACCAATTAGCTGATGTCAGTGGGTAAAGAAGAGTATTGTAGGTAATTGCCACTGCTGTGGGAATTGGGTTAGGGGGAATTTAATTCCCTGTGCTGAAATTTGGCCACAGCATCCATTAAACTCTGAATTTGCAAGAGCAACTTCAGATCTTTGAAAACTGTAAGGTGCTAAGGGAATTTGTGTTTTATGCAAGCTATTACTGATAATGAAAAAACTTGCATATCAGTGCAGATATATTTGCAGTACAGTGAGAGGTGTATGCCGAGTTAACAGATCCAGCGAGTTTAAGTGATAAGGGCATTTGCACAATCCTTCTGCAATTCCCAGATTTTGCCAGTGGATGAAGGCTGTATGTGTCATCCTAGTAGGCTATCCCCTTTGTGTTTTAATCCTTTTTTATGGACATTTATGGCTTTTCCCATGTCCTCGCAGCTGATACTGGCGTGGCGTGGGGTTGCAGAACGGCAGCCCCGGAGGCAGATCCGCCCGTGCTGCTGCCACCGAGGCAGAGCTGCTGCCCGCCTCAGGCACGGGGTCTGTTGGCTTTTAGGAAGGGGGTTCCTGGCCTTGTAGGCACGTGGTGAGGTTAGTTCGAGCTAAAGTGGTCAGTAACAAAGAGTCCAGAATGCTGGTTATCCACATGTCCCTTGTACCTCTGCTAAGACAATCCTAATAACAAGGACAAGAATAGTGAATATCCCGGGTGTCATCGCTGCTTAACTCTGTTTGAATCATATGCACTAATTTGATAATAGATGTGTATATTCAGTGGTGGCCACTGATAGGACTAGAGGAAATGGCCACAAACTGAAACATCAAAAATTCCATAGGAACTTAAGGAAAAATTTCTTAACAGTGAGGGTGACAGAGCACTGGAACAGGCTGCCCAGAGAGGTTGTGGAGTCTCCTTCTCTGGAGATCTTCAAAACCCGCTTGGATGCAGTCCTGTGCCACGTGCTTTAGGTGTCCCTGCGTATGCAGGGGGGTTGGACTAGATGATCTCTAGAGGTCCCTTCCAACCCTAAGCATTCTATGATTCTATGATTCTATATGGAGGTTGTTTAAAGGAGGAATTTATTATGAGAGGTGTCTTTGCTGCATTAGCACTCCTCATTTGGGGAGATAAGGTGCATGTGAGGAATGGCTGGGTTTTCCATCCCGGAGCAGTCTGTCAGAGCTCCCACGAGAGTTTAGTTAATATGTGTAGATGAGCTAGTCCTCATACAAGAGCTTTTCTGGTTTTTCTATTTACATTGCAAATATTTCTGTGGAAATGTGGGGGAAGCAAGAGAATTGTCTGCTGAGTTCGGATGCCTGTGATGATAATAAAAATACCATTAGCAGTGCCCAGGAAGAAAAATAGATCACACAAGCTTGCGTGTGGCTTTCATCTATAAATTTCTTCAGCTGTGTATTTTTTTCTTCATTTACACCATGCACACTGTTACTGTAATCTGAAAGTGCCTTCTCACGCAGTCCATAAATAGCATTTGCCATAATCCAAATGCAGCATTTCCCGTGGCCCAGGTTAGTGCTGCGCTTCCTCAGCGCGCATCCATTTTACCCGAGGAGTGTTTTGCTAAGTGCTTGACGTGAGCTCTCCTGCTGAATCCCTCTTCTAGGGAGAAGAAATTTGCCCTGTAAATGAGGAATGGTTGTTTCTAATAACACCATGAGCATTCGAGGCAAGAGAAGAAGGGGAAACGGATTTGAACTTGGCATTTAGGAGGGACTGGAGTTCCTCGTTACAGCCCATGGGATCCTGATGTGGATCTCCTCATCGTTGGGTAAATCGGCTCTGCTGCCCACGGAGCCCCCATATGCAGGGAGACAGGGAAAAGGTTGCCTTAGTGCTTTGGGGAGGAGAAAAACCTCTTCTGCTTTTATTTGTGAGTCTGGGCGAGAGGAAAATGGCTTTATTCTTCTTTGTGCTTTGCTTCGTGTCCAGGTGATGCTCCCAGTCTGTTTGTAAGCCCATAATTTTCTAATCCATAGGTTTGGTAATTCCACAAGATGGTGCTTACCACTCAAATCAAAATGGAAGTCTTTCCCCTGCTCTTAAATTCTCTGCTGTTAAATCTCAAATGAGACCTGGTGTTACTGCAAAGAGTACTTTTATGCAGCAAAATGCATAATATTTCTCAGGCCAGCATGAAAAAATCCAACTGAACCTAAAGCGCAGTTACCAGAGTGCGTTAGCAAAAGCGCAGGTTTTGAAGGGTTCGTTTTCTCTTTGGGCTGTGTTTGGTGCTTTAATTATACCCTGCCCTGATAATAAGATTCCTTTATACAGTATGTGGGAGTTCGGGTTAAGTTTTTTTTGCAACTTTGTAATTTTTCTGTAACTTTGTGCAGCAATGGTATGTGTGCAAATCTATGCAGTTTTTATTAATAGGGAAAAAGACTTCTTTTTTTTTTTCTTTTTTTTTTCCACTTTGTGATCACACTGCACTGTATCTTAGCATCTCCGCTCTGTGTTCTTCTCTCTGTCCCTTAAAAAACAGTTCCTGAGGTCTGTGACTTCCTCTTGCTTTAAATTCTGGATCAACACTATTGTCTGCAATTTTTAAACCAGCAGCAGAATTCTGTCTGCAGAACGAAATATACTGGATTGGAGGGTACTTTTATAGTGTTTCATAGTATTGAATACAGGTATTGAATAAATGCAAAGTGTTTATGCCTGTGTGTGTGCAAAGAATTTTGCCTAAATATGGAAATGAATCTTTGAAAAGATCTCTTAAGTTTACTACCATTGCAAAAAAGCACAGGTAAGTTACTGGAGAGGTGACTTTACCCAAAATGTACATTAGATCAGTGATACATTTATGATCTATGTTAGATATGTCTTTTAAAACCCCATGGAAGAGCTTGGCTCCTCTGAGCCGGCCCCAGAGTGATCCGAGCCCGCTGGCTCTCTCCATGGCCGTGAAACATCCCTGGCCACGCACAGTGCCCGCAGGAGAGGCAGAGCTGGTGGCGGTGGCACTGCTGATCACGGGGCATGTTCACACTCCCAGCGGCTGAAATCCAGAATGCTGCTCGGGTGCCCTGGGCTGCAGTGTACAATGCTGCATACTAAAAATACGTTAAATGGAAGATGGAATTGGAAAGTACCACCTCCGTCCTGTTCATGAAATGTTAGTTCTGCTTTCTTGTTGCTGCATCTTGCTCAGAAAAAGAAAAGGCTCTGTGGAAAAACAGGGAACTCCTGTCTGCGCGGCTGTAGTGTGTGCGTGCGGCTGTAGTGTGTGCGTGCGGCTGTAGTGTGCGCGTGCGGCTGTAGTGTGCGCGTGCGGCTGTAGTGTGCGCGTGCGGCTGTAGCGTGCGCACCTCGGGGTGAGAAGGGGCTTTGCTGGCGGCTGCTGGCGGCCGCTCTGCCCAGGCTGCACCCGCTGCTCGAGTCCCCGCGCGGAGGGCGCCGTGGAGTGAGGGCCCCGCTCCTCGGGGTGGTTTTGCATGGGATTTTTGTTTGGCTAAGGCAAATAAAGCGAAGAGACTACTTTTAATTATTGGCTCATAAATTGAAGTTTAGAAGTATTTTCACCTGTCAGAAAAGGCATATCTGAATCTGTGAGTTGAGCAATATAAAATAAATTTATAATTAAAGAAGGTGTTTGGTACCCTAAATTTAGCAGCTGCTGCCTCCTCCATAATTCAGTGTGAACACTAACGAGTTTGTCCTGCCAAGGGGCTGCTTTTTCCTGAAGCATCGCCTGGGTAATGCAGATACAAGAAATACTACTGCTATACAGTAATTTCAGAAACCCCATGACAGCTATTTCACATCAGATGCAAAATAACAGTTTGCACAGAGAAAAGGAAATGCTGGAGCTAGCCCCAGTACAGAGTTGAAGCTTCTTCCAAGGAAAAGAAATCCATTGCTAATGAGGGAATGCTAAGCAGGGCAGAAAAGTAAAATAGGGCTGTGCGCCGCTGTTGTAAAGACTTCATGAATAAAGCAGTCATCCCAAGGTGTGTTTGGGCATCTGCGCTAAATGTTGGGTATGAAATGGGGTATTAGGAGCTTCCTGAGCCTGTTCTGTTGATGTAGCACAAACTACAGCCCTGCAAGCGCGGGCGGGAGCAGTGGGAGTCCATCCGCACGGCACGTGTGGGCATTGAAGGACCTGGCTCTGAGACACTAAGCGAGATGCACGCGAGCTGAGGCGGCATGGAGAGGTACGTTGTGTTTGGACAAATTTTGGGAGAGCTGCTTTAGGGTCCAATAAAAGTTTCCTTGTTGCAGCTGAAAATACCTGCTGGGAAGCGCTGCAGCGCAGGCCAAGCGCAGTCTCCCCCAGAGCGCTACGTGCTGTCGAGAGCTCGGGTCTGTCCGCTGGAATTAGCCCTCCCACCGCTCCCTCCATGCTCTCCCATCCCCAGGGAGATGTGAGCCTCCATGCGGTCCCTTGGGCCACCCTTTTCTGTTCCTCTGTAGCTGCTCAGGGGAATTGGAAGGTGTCCGTCTGAGATGCGGCTGGTGCTTCATGTGTGTAATGCACAGAGAGGCTCGGGAGCAGTAGCAGTGTTTCAGGGATAGCCTTAATGTTTAGCCAAGCTGCCAGCAACTACATGGAAAACTGCAAAATGATTTTTTATGCATCTGCTCAGACAAATGAGAGTTGTCCCTGACCCCAATAGCATTTCAGGAACGGTGACATGAAGAGGCCCTTTCTTGCCTTTCCTCTGGCCTAGGGCATTCCTGCATAACCCTGGAGCTCAGCAGCGTTGCTCCTTCCCTGCAGAATCGCGTTCTGCTCGTGCCGCGTTTGTTGCCGTGAGTGCTGGGCGGCTCCCTGCGCTCTTGGGAAGCGCTGGGCAGAGCTGGTGTCGCTCGCACCATCGCAGCAGCGGAGTCCCCTCCAGCGCTGCCCTCCTGCCCACTGTCTGAGGAGGAAGAGGTACACAGACATTTCAATATGCAGTTCAATCTGTGGGACAGTTTTGTTACCTGCCCAGAGCATCAAGGCGTAAGAAGCAGAAAAGCCAGTACATTACGCACATTATTCTGTTAGTTAGCCTCTCCTGATTTTATGTTGTTGAACAGTTTGTGGAGGAAGTTCAGCAAGAGAAGTCATTTGAAGTTTTGCTGTGACTGTGTTGAAAAGGGGCCCTGTGTCTAGCCCACTTGAGTCACATTTTCTTTGAAAATGCTAGTGCCTTATGAGGTGGAGTTGATAGGGAGTGGAGCACCTGCGCAATGGGGAAGCTGTATGTTGGCCATTTTTCCTGAGAAAGGCAAGTTAATATTTAGCAGTAGGCGAGCTAATATCCCCTGCTTTACTGTTAGAAAGCTTCTCTGGTGTCTGCCCTGCTCCTGCCTGGTGGATCTGCTCCCTGCTGCAGTTTGGCCTTCCAAGTTCAAGGGAGGGCGCAGCCGAGGCCTTAGCAAACACCTGTCCAAAACTTTCCAGTTTGGCTTGAGCCAGAAGTGCCAAACCATTTCCCTCCAAATGAAATTGTAACTAGCGCTCCTGGAAGGATGCTGTCGTTGCTGGTTTCTGGCAGGGATCAGTCCCAAGTGGTGGTTGTTGATGCAGAGCAGTAGGAAAGATGAGCCATTCCAAATGCTGCCTTTTCCCAACACCTTTAGGCTTATTCTGAATATAATTGCTTTACAGAATGTAAAAGCTGCTAAGATTTGATGATGCAAATTGTTAAAAGCTTTTTGACCGTCTTG
Source organism: Tinamus guttatus (assembly GCF_059628265.1). Taxonomy (NCBI): domain Eukaryota; kingdom Metazoa; phylum Chordata; class Aves; order Tinamiformes; family Tinamidae; genus Tinamus; species Tinamus guttatus. The sequence goes on from NW_028288780.1 coordinate 1,153,526, forward strand.
GCTTCAGATGTGATCAAGAATATATTCTGAATGTATTAATTAGAAATAGATATAAGAAATAATTATGCAAGGTCATTTTACAACTTTCAGATGAGTAGTGCTCTGGAGCGAACCCAGCCCTTGTATGTAGACCTTGTTCTCCCCCAGTGCTGAGCAATGGGTAGAGGGCCTGCCCTGTGTGTGTATATATATATGTAATAACTTACTGGACGTAGCCTTTCCATCTGGAGTGGGTAGCAGGCTAATCTGTTGTTTGGCCTTGGCAGTAATCCTGCTCCACTGATGGCCTTGGTTGCGCTCAGGAGAAGATGCAAGCGAATAGAGTAAGCTCAGTGATTCTGTTTTACTGAATGATGCCTTGCACCACGGACAGGCAACGATTGCTGCTATAACGTGGCAGCATAAACAGTATGTCATGAGGTTGTATTTACTGCACAGAGGCAGCGTCGTACACCTCGTGCCACATGGTTCCACGGTGAGCCGATACACCTGCGTGCTGCTCCGTACGTCTCCTGATCGAGCCTCCTTGGGCTTTCGTTTTAATTGTTCCTTTAGAGCGTCCTTGAGGAATGAGTCAAGTCAAGACTTAAAGCCAAATGTTTTGTTAGTAGTGAGTTGAGGATTTTCTTCTGCTTGTCTCTTGTAGAGACAGTGAAGTGTTGGTATCCTGGAAAACTACTGCTTTTTTGGAACATATTAAATGATTGAAGTTTCCCCTTCTGTACACAAACCATGTCTGAGCGTTCTAAAACCATCTGGCAGTTCTGCAGCTTCATGTTGCAGTTATGCTCAGAAAAAGCCTCTGACACAGACAACAGAGGGGAGCGTTTGGAGTGGTTCCCTGCCAGCAGTCACATTTCTGCTGCTTAGCTCAACTTTGGTACAAAATGCTTCACTGTTGTCACCATCAATCCTGTGATTAATTCTTTGCTGTGGGCAGTCTCGGAATATTGAATATTGCTAGAAACAGGATTCAGACTGAGAGAGCCAATTTCATGTCACGTGGGTACCATATACAACTGGTCAGTGCTCTTTATATAACATGCCTTTGATTCCTTCAACTAATTCCCTGGTATGTTCTTACAAAAGCTGAAAAAATTATTTCTGAGCTGTTCATCATTCTTCTGGACTGTGAGCAGTAGTAAGTTTAACACATGATTTATATCTCTCTACCTGCGTGTTTGTATACCCATACCCCTGTGGATATCACCAGCAGCACTTATGTCACTAGTGATGTTTCTCTTACCTAGTGGCAGTGTGGTACTTTACCAGGCATGCTGCGTTCTGCTGCTCAGAGTGAAGGCATCTCTGCTTCATGGAGTCCTCTGCCACAGGGAAGTATTTCTAAGATATGTTAAGGCAATTACTGTTTTCAGTCTGTACAAGAACCCAGTTTTTAGCATGACTCGAAACAAGCTGCACAGGTTGCAGCAGGTCTGATTAACCGGCAGAGAATTCAGCAACAACAGAGTGCTTCACGAGGGGACAGGGCGGCTTGGGATCATGGCTCCCTGTGCTTTCCGTATATAGTATTTTGCCCTTGCTGCTGCTCTCATCTCCATGGAAGTTCATGTGAGGTCTGTGATTTTCCTAAACATAGAGCCGCCTGCAGTCGCTGGCTTTTGGGTTTTGCTCTCCTAATTGGCTAGCTGATTTTTCAGGCATGATGGTGCCAAGTCAGTTTGCCCTGGAGTCCATTGTGGGCTTCTCATTGCGGACATTGTGTAATGCTCCGGCCCGCTCCAGTGTCATTGCCCTGTGTTTTCCCAAGGCACAGTGAGGTGCTGTGACACTGTCTTCAAGGTGCTGAAGGAAATGCTGCTAAACCCCAGCCCTTTTAGGTGGCTTTGAGTTTGAGTCTGGCTAACATGAGCCTCATTCCACCTGGTTCTGCACTAACTTTATCCCCATACTGCTGGTCACGAGCTTGACTTTTGTTCATCTTCACTATGGAACTGAGACTGCTTGTCTTAATGCTTATAGTCTTAATGCTATGGTCATAATGCTATTATGATGGAATGAAACTCTGCTGCTCGTTTTACTTCTTCATGATTTGCAGAGCACAGTCTTGGTAATAAGGAGTTGCCTTAATAAGTGTCATCTTTAGCTTCTTTTTGATCCAGCAGCTTATTATGACATTTCTGTGAACTTTTGTGGCATGTGTTTTGCAAAATCACCTTTCTATAGGCTGCAGCTGGAAGCCAAACCTTCACTGTGTGCAGTGAATGCATTAAAAAGGTGAGTTAATGCAGCTGAGGTGGAGAAATTGCTGAAGTTCCCTGGTGGAAGCCACACGACTGTACCTTGAACGAGGTAGGGTCCGTTTGGGATAGCATGTTTCCCTAACAGTCTGTGTCCCGCTTCATCTCAGTTCCCAGAGAGAGGATTGCTTTAGCCTCAGGATATGTTAGACCCAGGGCACCTGAAAGTTGGAAGTTTAGCTCTTGGACACAGAAACTCCAGCTAAGGAGTGAAAACACAACGGAAGTGCTAAGCTGGGCAGTCAGAGCTGATCAGCAGGGCAGCGTGGAGATACATAGCTCTGCTCTGAAAAAACAATATGGAATTAAAACGGAGCTTGAAGTGGGCTGGTAGATAGTGGCTCAGATTCTTTGAGCATGCCACTCATACCATCCATGTATCAGTTATTTTAGTCCCTAATTCTGGGAGCTCCTTGATCTGCTCGTGAAAGCAGTTTATACTGGGCAGGCGAAGCGTGGATGGTGAGGAAACAGGGCCTTCTCTGCGTGTTGATAGGGTAAATACCAGAGCACTTGGGTGGGTGTCTTTCATGGTGTTTTCAATATCCCTAACAAGCTGAATTCCCCGGGTGGCAGCGGGGCTGGCTCGGGGTGTGCTGCTCTCCAGGGTTTGAGACTCCCCAGAATTACTGCAGGCTCCCTTCAAATGTGATAGCCCTTCGGCCTTCGAGGTTTGGTTCCCAGATACTGCTGAGGAAGAATTAATACCCGGGGTGAGACCACAGCCTTCCTGTTCACGCATTGGAAAGTCTTTAAAGAGAAATTTTGAATATCTTATGGCAGAAGCTGCAGGATTTCTTTTTTAGTTCTGCTGAGCTTTAGATTATATGGGGCAATGGTAGATGAATATCCTTGTCAAAGTTAAGAAAAAGATCCCTAGGGGTTTTGCAGATTTTATAGCTACTTTCTCCTTAGGAACAGTAGGTTACACGGGAACACAGAGCAGGCTTTTTGGGGAAGGAAGGTGGGGAAGAGTGTTTTTTTTTTTTTTCATCTTGACTGGGTGATCTTGATTTGACTAATGTATTGGTAACTCCAGATTATGGGTTAAACCATTTCAGCCTGCTTTTCCCATTCTTGGGCTGATATTTGTATTGTTTGTTTCTCATGTCAAGCCATGTTTTTCTTTCTGCTGCTTTCAGCCATGTGTTGCTTTGTCTGGAATCTGCTTCCAAGCCAGTAACCATAAGCGCTCCATCTGGGTTGGGAGCAGAGCAGTGATAATGTAAAGGGACATTTCAACTCTTCTGTTTGAAAAAATCCTCCATCCGTACCAGATCTGCCATTTTCATGTGATCATAAAGGATCTTGGCTTTTCTTTTCAAACAGGGAGGACATTGGTGGTTGAGCTTCTTTTCATGCCTATCTCCTGCTTAGGTGATTGCACCCAAGGTTCCTTCTCTTTCCCAAGCTGGGAAGAACTCTAGCAATTTGCAGTCCATGTAATTTGGGCTGAAAAGTAACAAAAGATCTTGAAAACTCTGCCCAAAGCCTGTAACAAATTGATCTGGCCATTAGTATTGAGTCTCTTTCTCCATTATCATTTATTAATTGCACGAACATGAAGAATCATCTTGAAGGCAGTGAAACCGAGCCACAAGGTTAAAGAAACATCGTGTCACTATGATTTATGAGGTGAGCTTTCAGGGAGGAGAGCTGAGTTGATGGATGTGAGTGTGCTTAGATGACTTTTCTGAGTGCTGCCAGTTCTTAATTTTTCTTGCCCCCCCCCGCCTTTTTTTTTTTTTTATTAGTGTTGATTAGTGGAGAGAGAACGAGGCACTTTCTCTCGTGAGAATGTCAAGACATAAACCAGGAGGGCGTTGCAGGGTCTGGCAGGCAGCAGCCTGGGCCTGGCACCCATGGGTCTCGCGGCACTGATGCGAGCTGCAGGAGCCAGCGAGGGAACAGGGCAGCTTGGGCACCTCCAAGGCCTGTGGGTGTCGGGGCCAGCTGCCCCCCGGCCTCTCTGAGCCTCGGGGAGCCGGGACCTACATTATACAACATCGAATCACAGTTGATTTGGCACATCTCAAAAACAGCGATGGCTGCACAACACACAGGCGTCTCTAGAAGCAGGGCTGTATCACAAGGGTGAGGTTTCCTTTTATTATTTTGCAATTATAGTTCTCGAGGCTCAAAAAATAACACAGACTCAAAACTCGCTGTAGACCCTGCGTGCTGCAGGGAGGTGGCGTGTTGCTGGGAGCGTGCGGTGCTGACGTTGCTGTGCGCAGCCGCCCGAGCCTCTGCTGCAGGCAGCTCTGGCCACGCGTGCGGGAGGTGAATGCGTTCGGGCGGACTTGGTCATCACCAGGCGCTGAAATACAGGCAGAGGCTCTTCCCCCTGCAAACAGCTGCTGGCTTCTCTGTGTTTCGCCGTGCCAGAAGTGGGTCTTAGTCATAGATACTGTCACGCCATAAGCAAAAATGTGCAGAAGCAGAGTGTGGCTGGTAATAATTATAGTGTGTCTTCAGGGGAGAAGTGAAATCCCTGCAACTAGATCATCTGACTGAGTGGCCTGAGCTATTTATCTAGTGATGCTTTGGGGTCTTAGCTTTGCTCCTGCTGAAAGACATTGCTTAGATCAGCAAAAAAAATTGCAGTAAAACACAAGAGCACAGAGTTACTATCCAATGGCTGAGATCCGATCAGTGGAAACATGGACAAATGTTTTTTGAAAACACCAACTATATCTTGCTAGCCTGACACAAATATTACTGAGTTTGGTTGTGGTTTTGGTTTTTTGTTTTTTCTATTTCAATTTTATCCCTCCGCTGCTCTGTTGTCGGAGTGTGTGAGGTGTGAGCCGAGAAGCGCGGATCTGAGCACAGGGGCACACGCTGCGGCACGGCAGGTTCGTAGTGATGAACTGAAGACACGGAGCTTTCCCCTTCCTCAGCAGCTGAATACTCGCAGGAACACTCGTGCTACCCTAAGTAGCTGCAGGGAAGCCGGTGGAAAAGACCAGCTTTTAGAGGAGTTTTAATTGCAGAGGAAGAGGTTTGCTTTGCTGGAAGCATGAACCTTTCTCTGCGTTCCTCTCTGTAGCAAAAGGATTTTGCTTTTGGTGCAGCTCTTAATGTCTTTCATTTAGGAACTTCAAGTATTTAGAGACCAGCCCTTCAGTTCAGACAAATTGCCTCCAGAACCAAAGGCATAAATCTATCATAATTAGTCATCAGAAAATCTGAATAAATATAAAGTTGCCCTGGAGTAGGAGGCAGGCATACATGGCATTCAGAGCACACGGAGTGTAAAATGGTGTTATTGTTGCCTTTAGAAATAGCTGAAAGTAGTCTGCATTGGAAAGAGCTGATAAGCACAATGACAAAAGCCTGTTTCATGAGGGAGTCCAAGCAGCGGTGGCTTGCTAATCAGCTGATGCGGCAGCTATTTTGGGTATGCTACAGATCACGATTACACACGCCGGGAATGATTGGAGGCTGCAAATACGGTAAGCCAGCCGGGAACCCTGGGACACGCTCTGTTACTAACTTAACAGTCTTACAATCGCCTGTCCTTTGCCATTTAAACAGCCAGGGGAAGTCTAACAAGTGCCTGTGCTTCGTTCTTTAGGGGAAAATCCAACCGGCACTTCCGGAGGCTGCTATTCTTAGCAATGGCGCAGTGTCCAAAGTGTTAACTAATTGAGTCACCAGGTTTCAGACTTGGCCACAGAAAATGGCAGTGGAAGAGGGCGAATGCTTTCCAGAACAAGTAAGCCTTTAGATTCTGAAATATGAGTGACATTTGACTCTCTGATTTCTTGAATTAGTGCTTTAAGTCTTTGCGCGAATCGAAGCTGGCTGTGGGACGGGGGCGTTGCGGCGTTGTTGGCGTGTTGCGCGTTGCGACGTTCGGGTCATGGTATAGGCTGCGGCGACAGTCAGGTGCACGCGGCGCTCCTTGCCCTCGCTGCGCTTAGGGTGAGCTGCATGCTGGGCCAGTCCTGCTGCTGGGGATCCTGACAGAAATTAAACATTTCATGATGCTTCGTTCCGTGGTCAGGGCCTTGCGTAACCTCAATATGTGTGGCACAACTTTCTTAAGTGAAATATTTCAGCAAATCCTATACATTGTGGAAAAAAATCACTGGAGTTATACTTGTAAGGAGTGTTTATCAAGCATCAAGCTAACTGATGTGTGTGAAGCCTGAAAAAGGAGCGTGCTGCAGCTGCTGTGCTGGGGGGAGCTGCCAAGAGGAGCAGACCTGTCCACACCTCGCAGCCTCCGCGGCTGGGGCTGTTCCTCTCCAGTAAAGCACGTGCACAACTTCCCCATGCTGCTTCCCTGGGAAACTAAAACCCAGGTGCCCGGAAAAGGGGGCTGCGCTCTTTTGTGTCGAGCTCTGTGGAAGCCTCAGAGAAATAAAAGCAGCGAAGTCCCTTGAGGGCTGGGAAGACGGAAGGTGGCACTTGGCTCAGAGCTGCTACACATGAAAGAGTGTGGCAGGTTTTTGGCTAGTTTGTGCCTTAGCAGGAGTCTTGTGTGCTGAAAAGATACTTCCCTGAGCACTCCTAACCATGGGCAGGGTTGGTTGTTGGGTGTTTCTTCCCTGGGAATCCACCTCAGCGCCTGCTCTCCCTGCTCCTGTTCGTAAATTCATCCCCACCCGTCACCACACAACAGCAAAAACGTTGGTCCTGGGAATTTGTGGTGAAGAAATATCTCACAGGGGAAGATCTTGTTTGAGTTAGAGATTTTATGGTGCTTGATTAAACCCCTGCTTCTAAGAGAGGGCAGAAGAGGAGTTTGGAGACAGTTGCTGGAGGTCTGGGAGGAGCTGTGTGGTGGCCGTCGCTCCCTGCGGCCCGGACTCTTCTTCCTTAACTCTTCTTCCGTACGTACCCGCGTCTCCTCTGGGCTACCATGTGTGTCGAAGGGGTCAGTGAGGAGCAGGGTCTGCCTCACTGCCTCTCGACGCTGTGGGTTTGCTGTTTAGAAGCGGTGTCTGTAGTTAGCCCTATATATTGGTACCATTAGCTAATGGTAGTGATGGCTTCAGCCAGGAAGCTGCCAGGGACATCACTGCTGAGGGCGCAGAGGCAGTGCTGATGCCTGAAGCTTCTTTTGTTAAATTTATAATCAGCTGATCTTCTCTTTAGTGATTGAACTGAAAACTAATGCTAGATTTGTGGTTATTACAGTATTAAAGCTTTTTTTTTATTTTGCTTTATTTTTAACCCGCTATGGAAAATGTTAATTCATCAGTGAAACATAATTATCTGCTCCAAGGAAACAATGAGGTGTTTTCCTGACATACTTCGTTCTGATACTAGGAAAAAATGTGATCATTTCCAGGTGAAAATAACCAGTTAAGCTGGGTTTGGGTTAAGTAAGGTGTTCACACACTTTTGGTTTTCTTGTTGTTGCTCCGCTGACATTCAGCTCATGGAGACTCTTCCAGGGGCTCCAAGCTTTGAAGCAAAAAAGCACAAGCTCAGTCACGTAACTGCATGGAGCCGGTCTGAAGATGGCACAATCCCTTTCGAGAGAGTGGGATATTTGCCTATCTATATATTCACAAGTGAGCTCTGTGCCATTTGCTTTCCCCCTGTGCTTGTCTCAACAATTCTGCCTGCTCTCTCCGCTTGCTACCGCTCCCTGTCCCATTTCTGTCCTGTCTGTGCATGGGACTCCTGATGCCGAATCGAGAGGCCAGTGGGCCAGGCGCCGTGCCGATACAGAGCAAAACGGCAGCAGTTGCCCCGTTGTGGGGGAAGAGGGTTAGACTCCTGCTTCTCCCAGGGCGGTGTCTGGATCCGGTGCTTGAGGCCAGTTTCAAACCGCTGATAGTGATCGCTGGGCTGTACTTGATGTGCAGCTTTTGCCCACTGAGTTTTGTGCTTACCAGCTTAGGCTGGTAAAAGCAATTTACTTACTGGTGTCTGGGGTAATTCTCCAAGCTGTCACGTGCAAGGCAAGGAGCAAAGCGCTTTCTGTCTGTAAACCATGTGTGACACTGGATATGTTTCCTGTCGACACCCGCACCAAGTGACCTTGCAGAAGTTTCCGTGCTGTTTCGCACGGCCGCTGCTTCGAGCCGTGCCAAATGTCAGTGCATGATGTCTGTTCTGTTCTGGGTGCCTTGCTTGGGGTTTGTGGTAATACTGTAGATTATAGGATGGACCTGGATTTCCTGGGTCGTATATATTCCGTTTGCAGAATCAAATGAGAAACCAGATATGGCAGAATATGGTCAGCAGGGAAATGCAGCCCCAGGAGAAGAGGTGGCCATGGACCACAGCCACAGAATCATCCCTTTTGCTGTTCCTCAGTAGGTCTCATAAACGTCCCTGGACCAAGCTTGGAAGTGTTTCTGGCAAGTAGCTTCCACTTCAGAAGTGGCTTGGCCAGTTATCCTCAAATCATCTTTTAAGTTTAATTCCTTAAAACTTTCAGGGAGACTTATTTTGTGTTGAAGAATTACATAGATACCTTCAGAAGCAGGTATAGGATAGAAAAGTAGAAACATAGCTGTTAACTTTTAACTACATACCTAACTTCATATCTAACTTCTCTGTACTTGAAGTCCTTACTAGTTCATCTAGTTCTATAGGAGGTTGTGTAGCAGGTCTATAGCTCATATAGCATATTTACTATAATAAATTTGGGGACTATCTATATGTGTTATGCTTGTACTGACATGCAGTTAGTTTGACTTTATTACCACTAACTTTTGCCTTATTATATCTGATTGGAGCTTATTTACTTTTTTTTCTCGAAGAGCTGATTTTAAGTATATAAAATCTTTCTAAAATCAGCAATATTATCTGACTTAGGTTCATACTACTGATGCGAATTGATTAACTTCAGAGATTATATATCTAAAATTATAGACAAATAAGTATAATTTAAAAAACTTTTTGAGGAGGTTTGAATATTTGCTTCTTTCTAGATGTTAATTCTAAAATCAGATGCAAACAGAGCGCAGGCAGTGAAGTAAATGACATAATCCGTGTCTTCTTTCAGTGATCTGAAGAACAGGACTCTGACATGGAAATTTGAGCCTGGGGTGCACTGAATTTATCTCTGTGCTCATTGGTACTCTGTTTCTTAGAGAAAAAATAGCAAGAATAGATCAATAGCATCTCATCTGGCTTGACACATTAGAGAGTTAGTAACTTGAGGTGTATATAAACTTAAGAAGAAACCCTCTAAGCACATCCAGTCCTTCTCTAGCTCTCTGCCACTGTGGCAGTTATAAAAGCCAGTGAATTATTTTCTACTTGCGAGTGTCTGATGGGAAAACTTCAGAGAGTGAGAGATGAGTCATTACAGGCTCAGGAGTTTCTTCCCGGAGTTGAAAATGAACTTCCACAAGTTGGACTGTCAGAATGGGACATCTGCCTCTGCAAGTGGGGATGCTGAGATCTGTTGCCCTCAAGTGTATCAGACCCTATACAAATACTATAAATGTGAGTTGGTCATAAGAGCTCTGCTGCTGTTGCTGATTACTCACACTGTGCTCCCCAAATAATCTGGCTCCATATCACAGGTGTTATCGTCTGGAATAAATTTAACACATTATTCAAATATGTCTTTTCACATGGGGCACCCTGATAGCCTGTGAATTTGGAATATAGGCTTTAATTACTGAAGGAACTGTATTTCCCTTTTAAAAGAGAACACTTTTTCCCCGATTACTGTTCATACATACTCAGAAAACTGGACAGTAAATGTTGCGTAGATGCACACTGATTTGTAGTCCTGGAAAATAAGGCTCTTGCTCTAGGTCTTGTTAATTTAACACATTCCTACTAGTAACTGCTTCTGTAATTCTGTAGGTGAAGCTGATGTATCAAATATGGATTTCAGAAGCTCATCTGTGCAAACTGCAAAGCTTATTCCAAGCTGAGTAGACCCTCATCATCACCTGCCCTTGAAGGTCGTCCCTGTGAGACTGGTTTGAAGCCGGTCTGATTATGTGTTATTGGACTGGCAGGTGTTAGTTTTGTCAGACTCTACTTAATCCGTTCTGTGTTTGTTGTTAATATACTTTAGTGTCTTGAGGGGGACTTTCAATGTGTAACACTCAGAGTATAATATCCCATAACATGTGGATGCTAGGGAGAAGTCTCTCACTTAGAACTGGATGTCTAATTCTCTGTCTTTTGCACCTTGGAAATCACTGTAGAGAAGGAAAACCATAACAGCAGCTTTTCGCTTACCTCCTGTCTTTGACTTCTCTTAGGAATCGCTCATTCGCTCATTTAAAGAGACACAGGGCTGGCTAGACTCATAGTCTCTTTAAGAAGACTGGTTTTTTGAATTCAAGAGAGCTGCCTCATGGCTTCCTAGCAGACTCCCATGTGTTATGACAAGCAGACAACTCACTATAGACCTCTTAATGCTGTTAAAGGAATACTAAGTAGCTCTTTGTTGGAAATTTGGAAATGTTCTTGTGTTTATCAGTCTTGCCCTCTCTGGGCAGTTGCCCCATTTTCAGCAACAACAGTGAGTAGCAGTGTTGGTATTTGCCTGAGACAGACTAACCGGTAGGAGAGTTACAAGCAATACTGAGTTTGATATATACCAGATCTGCACATCAGACACTTACCTGCTCATGTGGTCCAAAAAGGAAAGAGATTTCCTTATCTGCTTGAATGTTTTCCTGCTTTGGTAGGATTTCTAGAAAGATAGAGCTGAATCTAAGATGCATCTTTCAGACTTCCTGTTAGACTGCTTACCAGTGTGGTTGCACGTTCAGGTTGACTACCACCCAGGGCTCGAGCCCCTGCTCTTGCAGGTCCAGTTGCATTCAGCTGCAATTGTTGCACTAGCATGCAACGTTAGTGCACAATATGCTCTAATATGCAGCTGGATTTTAATCTCTATGGGTGCAAGCAGGAAGAGGGGGTTGGCTGCTTTATCATGTACAATACAAGACTATGGTCAAAGAAAGGGGATGACTAAGTGGCATAATAGGACAAACAGTTAGAGACACTGGGGAGGGGGGGACTTGGGGGCCAATAATTCAATCTGTTCTCATGCTGCAGTCATGTCCAAAACAGCTGGCTTCCCTAGCCAAAGGATTTATCCTTCAAGTTGTCAGACGGCAGGAATGGAGCTCTCCTGGTTGCCCTGTGGTTGTGTTTACAGTTGTGATCCCCAAAGCATTTCTCTGCAGGATAATTAACAGCAGAGCAGCAGAGAGCAGTTGACCCCAGGCCGTCACATTCTTACCAGAAACAACACATCCAAAGCCTGGTATGTGAAGCATGAGGACAGGCACAGCCATTTGCACAAAGATCATCTTCCCATTTAGTGGGAGCTGCCCGCTGACCAATAAAAAGATACAAGCAAAATTCTGTCATATAGGTGTAGATACGAGGCAGCAAAGAGGACCCCAAGGAATCAGCCACTTGGAGAGTGGAGATGGAGGGTCTCCCCAGGAAGATCATTTATTTTGCATGGTTTTGACATCACCGTTAACTGGCCAGTATAGCTTAACTGAAATAAAATTTCATCATTTAGCGAATGAGAGGAACAGTTGTTTGGAGGAAGATTAATAATTAGCCCAGGAACAAAATCCAAGAAATGCCGAGGACCCTGGTTTCCAGTGTAGTACTTACCGCCCAGCAGACCTGGCCCCACTGCTGAGGAAAATGCTGTCGCTTTCAGCATTTCTCTCCTTATCCAAACAAGCAAAAATGTTATCATTCATTTTCTGAGGTCATCTCATGCTGCTGCAAAACTAGCTCTGTTAAACATGTTTCCAGATGGAAGTAACCTAAGCTCATCCCTTAGAATGAGGTCAGTGCCTCCCCGCACCGCACACGTTGGGCACGGTTAGCATCTCTCCACTGGGACTCAAGCCAGGACGCGTCCTGCTCCGGCACAATGGGAACCTGCTGGGGGTTTCCCTTCACAACAGCTACTGTTAAAGATGGAGCGAAAAACAAAACCCTGCTCTCGCCGTGAAAAAAAGACTGGATTTTTAACTGAAAAAGAAACCACTGTAAGCAGAACACAAAGGAAGGGAGAGGAGTATAATGAGCATAGTGTCGGTACGGGAGGGCGCCTGCGCACGTGGCAGATAATGGCTTTGCACTTTGAGGGCTCAGTAAATGATAAATATGTTCTCGGTTTTCTGGAAGGCTCCTCTCTAGTCCCATGGGAAAGCCAGGCTAGCGCTTGAGCTGACAGACACTGCAACATTTGCTAATATTTTTCTGCCTTTACTCATACTAAATAGTCTTGTAGTTCACTTGGAGTGCTTGGAGGAAAAGGTCCTGAATATGCATTTGCTAGTGTGAGTCAGCATCAGCTTTTTCTTGTTTTTAAAATGGAAGCTTAAGGTAATATGCAAGTGACTTAGAAGCTAGTCTTTTTTATAAAAAAGCACGTTTTAACTGTCGTGGCTTCTCCTCCCGCTGTGATGTGCGGGCCTTACCCTGCGCGTTGCGGGCCGTGCCATCCCTGGGGCCAGGAGGCGCCCGCGCTGGAGAAGCGCTGGGGAGCAGGGTACCCTGCGGTGGAGGCTGCTAAAATGAGCGCCAGGCTGGATGACCTGGAAAAGGCTGTGGGCAGCCCATGCTGGAGACCTGCTCGGCGCGCTTTACACCCCAGTTTAATCGTATAGCAGACTATACAGAAGAGGAATTAAAAAAAAATTTAAAAACTGCGTGCATTAGCCAGTCCTTAGCATTTATACATTTCTTAAAACTATCAATATTCTCCTTTTCAGAAAATGCAGTGGAATAAAGCAACAAAAAGTCTTGCCATCTGTGAAGGAAAAGCTTGTTATTATGCATACATCAGTGCTAGTATGCTCATAAATCCCATGTTTATGCAATGTTGTCTGAATAGCCATTCCAGAGCTAAACCCTGTGCATACGAGCTGAGGTCTGTCTCTCCCAGAATTAAAATAAACCCTGGTAAGAGTTTTCTTTGTGATTTGAGTGTGATTACGGAGGTTCACAAGGTAGCATCCCCAGGGAACGCGTGTACAGCGTAGGGGACGCAGCCTGAAAGCAAGGTCCAGGGCAAGCCCACAGCAACAAGGGCTGCAGTAACATCTAAGATGGAGGGTGTTTTGATGTATGTCCCAAGCCTCTTGTTCTCTTGATATTTGTCAAGGCAGTGGAAAATCAAAAGCCAATTTCCATCTTTGAAAAAACACAAAAACAAACCAGATCTGCAGAGGTTGCTAGCATGCAGAATGCCTCTCGGGAGTGTTGAGGTTTAGATAATAAAGCTCGAAGTGGCTTTTTCAAAAAGCAAAACAAAACAACCTACTCTGTTAAGGAAATGTCCTGTGAACATGCTGTCTTTTTGGGCATGGCTTTCAGTTAGCTTTCAGATGCCAGCTATTGTAGAAATGTGTATGTTAAGAATAGATACCCACTGTGGGAGCAGTCACCTGCACGGGTGTGCTGCGAGCTCTACTGGGAATTTCCATCTAAAGTCTATTTTTTCCCTAGTGTGTCTTTTAATGACTTTAACAGAACAGTGCCTTGATCTGTCTTTGACACGGGCTCGTAAGCATGATGGCAGTGCAGATAAATAATTAATGTTATTGTCATGCTTGTTTGATCTTTTAAATCCGTCAGTGGTTCAAGCCCCGGCTCTTAGAAGCTGTATCCCTCCGTGCAGCACGGAGACAACTGCAGGCTATCCCGTGGATGCCAACAGGCTGTCTTAAACCCCATGATGTGGATCAGAAATTACATTTTTCCACTCCTTTTTCGTATTAAAAAAAATTATATGTATTGAATTTAGGCTTCAAATACAACTGGAAAAATATGGAATTATTTAGAATGAGTTTTTTAAAAGCGTTGTGTGCAGAGGCAGAGCAGGGACACGCAGCACCCGGCCTGCACAGGCACGGTGCTGCGTGTGATGCAGTAGTGCAGTAGTGATTGGCAGAAGCAAATAGTTCAGGATGCCCCAGAAAATGGTAGGATGTGGATTTCTTGCCCTAGTGCAAAATAAAAACATTGCTTTTAACGTATAATTAGATGTAGATTTTGTGTAAAAATGCTTTTCTAATTGAAAAAAAAGCGAGCAGGAAGATTTCTGTTGGGCTGTAATTGGCAGTGCTCCGTTACAGCAACTGCAGCTCACGTGTTGTCTTTTGAAATGCCCTCTGAGGGTGGCTCCGTCTAGGGGGGCTTGCTACGTTTCGCTTGAAATAGTAAAGGAATGTGTTACTGGGAAGTGACTGTGACCTGTGAAACGTGTCTCCTGTCTACAGGTACCAGCCTGTACCACCTAGAAAGCCCTCAGATTTGCCATGAAGAGGGAGTAAAAACTGCCCTACAGTGGTTTGGCACTCGAGGGGCAAAACACAGCACATAGGAGAGCACCGTAGGGAAACCCAGACTTAAAAGGAATTTTATCTTCTGATTTTTCATCCTTATTCGCATGGGAAGTGATTGCTGCCTGAGATTCTGGATGCAAAAATCCTCTGTCGTCGTCAGGCACTTGCTCTGGAGCCCCGTCCTCTGATGGCAAAGGCACCAAGCAGTGTGGGCTTTCTCATCAAAACTGCGTACGTGTGCGTTGTTTTTAGTTCAGAAAGGAGTTGTCAGACCCCTGTGCTTAGCTGTTGTGAGATTTGTATGAAGGTCTCCTGGTTGTTCTGTTCTGGGGAAACGGCCTCCAAGGAAGGTATTCAGGTCATTCTGAGACAGAAAAAGCCTGTGAGCTCTCGCGTGTGCGACGGCGCCTCGGCGGCAGGGAGAGGGGAGGCTGCCATGTGGCGTCCCTGAGGCGGGATGGAGCCGCTCTCCAAGGGGCCTCCCGCCTTCCCGCTCCCCGCAGAGCCTTCGGGCCCAGTGGCAGCCGGGGGTCTCCTGCGTGCCTGTGCCCACCGGCATGGCCTGGCACGCGCCACTCACCCGGGAGCAGCGTGGCACAGGCCCCGGCCATGCCCCTGCTGCGGGCAGCGGGGCTGCCACCGCCGGGCCCTCGCACCGGCTTTGGGAAAGCGAGCGGGGTGTAACAGTGAATACCGGCTCTTTGTCGCTCCTCCTTCGCCTGTTTGCGTGCTCCAGTTTGCTTGAGCAAACAGCGAGGTTCAGATGCACCTGGTAGCAGCGGAGTTTCTTGCCTGGTGTGAAGGAACACGCGTGGCTGGGGGGTGACTGCACAGAGACCCCCTGGTGCCTCCCTACCCACCCAGACACGCTGCAAACAGCCAGGATGAGCCATGTCCACCCACTGACTGTGCCCGACGCCCGCTGCTGCCAGGCCGTGGACATCTCCCAGACCCTTACGTCCTCCCTCGTCCCTTTGGCAGCACCAGTAAAACGCTGGCCTGTTTTTTAGCCCAGAGGCGGCTGTTGCTCGGCACTGAGAAATGACCTATACTGTAATCATCTGCAGAACGCGGGTCAGCCCATCTTCCGTGGGAAGCCACTTCCCCGCGTCTCCTGCGGCGGCTGTTTCCCCCCACAGCTCCGGCCACGTTGTTTGTAGCAGCACCTCGTTTTTTGATAGAGCCTAATTAAGCAGTGGTGTTTTGGGGCTGTTTTGTTGGAAATGCGCTGGGGAAGCTGGCTAGTAATGAGCAGCATGACAGGCTCGGAAAACAGAGACTAAGAGCTGGGAAGGTTTTATGCTGGGCAGGTGCTGTCACAAGGTGCAACATGAAGGTAGATGAGTGCTAAAAAGCACACCATTTTGCTGTGCTTTTTTTGAATGCTAAAGCATCTTAAAGCACTTAAAACTGTGATTTAATCCTGTGATGAAATGATACATAGAAAATCCAGGACAATTTTTGTTATGCCAGTGGGGAGGAGGAGACAGTAAGATGTGGTGACTGCCATATCAGAGGCAGCCCGGGAGCACATAAAAAAAAAGGCTGGGTGATGTGTCCCTCTTGAAAGCGAACCCCGTTCATTCCACTTGCTCCAGGCAGGATCAGCATTATCTAAACCGTCCTTGGTGGATATTTGCATAACCTGTCGTTAAACCCTCCGGGCATGGGAATTACTTTCAGTGATCTCTTTCATGCTTAACAGTCCTTTCTGCCATCCTTGCGTTCAAGTTACAGTCCTCACACAGCAAGCTTGCCATCTTTAATCACTTGTAATCATTAAAGCAAGGTCTGAAAAAAAATGCGATAAAGGCAGTGGCACTGTTTCTAGGGATTTTCGATTCTTTGACGAAATGTAGACAAATACTGTAAATAAAATGCACCATAAATTGAGGGAGGGTGGAGGAAATTAAACATAATGGAGTCATTAGGCCGTTCAATGCCTCAACTCTGCAGAGCCATGTTTTTAATGTAGGTAGTCTGCTCTTTCAGCACTGTATATTTTGGTTTTTAAAATCTGTCATGTGAGATTTTACACTACTTGTCTGGTGCGTTCCGCCTGGCCGTCAAAGATGAGGTGGCACTTCTGAAAGAGCGGAGCGGTTTCCATGGAGCCCTTCCGTGAGCCGCCACGTTGCTGCCTTGTCTTGCGCGCTGGGTACCAGATGTTTCCCTGGCTACTAGCCCTGCGTGGTAGACAGGGCTGCAGAATTCACACTTACGTCTTGAGTCACATCTTGTGCTGCCTCGTCAGGCAGACAGCCCTGTTTGTACCACAGGGAGTCTGCATAGGCGGGGAGGGCCCGAGTCCCCCATATCTCGTAAGGCAGTTTGGGATCCTTTCGTGTCTAGGAAAGCACACGTACAATACGTTGTATCATTAGTAACTTCTTTGCCAAGGGTATGTGTTTCTGTACAGTGATTTAATTTCTAATGGGATTTTTCTTCTTTTTCTTCTAGTCTGACACAAATGCAAGTTACTTGAGAGCTGCTCGAGCTGGCAACTTGGAAAAGGCTCTTGACTACTTAAAAAGTGGAGTGGACATCAACATTTGCAATCAGGTTAAGTAATATTTTGATCAAATTTACTGTGTAAACGCTTCTCTCTGTCTTTTCCAAATCTGTCTATATATTTACTGTATGCTAAGTCTATATGCTTAAGTTTATATTTTTTTAAACCTAGTTTACATATCTTTGCCACTTAAAACTTGTATTTTATCGCTTACCAAGACATCATTCCACTTTTACTTGGAGAACATTGTGTTATTTAGTATTATCTTTCATTCTGTTTATATAACATCGGGGCCTAGGATAAGCACATAGAGCTTAAGATGCTCCAGCTGCTATATCCTGATTTAATTAATACTTTTTTCCAGTATAATTCAGTAGTTCTGAAGATGACTTATGAATATTTTTTGAAAGAAGTCATCTAATGGAATGTAACTCTTTATGATGTGTTGTTTGCTACACTGGAAAAACCTGTGCCAGTCTTTTCGTGACACTTCTTTTTTTGTTTGTTTCCTTCACTTTTAAAAATTCAGAATGGGTTGAACGCTCTCCATCTTGCTTCCAAAGAGGGGCACGTGGAAGTCGTCTCTGAACTGATACAGCGAGGTGCCAATGTGGACGCAGCGACGAAGGTCAGCCGGGCCTGCCCGACTGTTCTCCCCTCCACATCCATCCCCTCCACACCCCACGAGGTGTCGGCCGACTGATAGCAGCAGTGACTGGGTGTTCTCTGCTCTTGCTGTGGCCTCAGGAATTGTTTACTAGGAACCTCTTAGATTATAGCAAATGTCACAGGCTACTAATGATGAGATTTATTCAACAATTGTAGATTCCTGTCATGTTTTCTGTCTGTGTCCTCCAGAATTACTACCCACTAGACGTACTTTGTGTCAAGAAATACTGTGTTTTCAAGTAGACTGTACTTTTGACGGTATTGTGAGGTATTTAAGCTTGGTAATCTTTTCAAATATCACCATCTCTCATTTCAGAAAGGAAACACAGCATTGCACATAGCATCCCTTGCTGGGCAAGCAGAAGTAGTCAAAGTATTGGTTACAAATCGGGCCAATGTCAATGCACAGTCTCAGGTAAGGTAGCCTTTTTCACTTCACTTTGGGACTATCAAAAATACTACTGACATACTAAAATTTTTCTCCCTTTGTAAGCTATAATGTTAATAAGTGCGTGTGGAAGATCTCATTGTGTTAATGCTGGCTCTGGAAAGTCGAGTTGGATAGAATCAGTAAGATGAATGTGATCCTGCTAAAGTCAAAACCCTTTTCTTTTTGGCTCTTCCACATATGTAGGTAATGGAGGACAGGTACAAGGACAAAGATTAAACACACAGATGCCATTTTATTAGTGATCCAGGCATTTTAGTGAGTCTAGTGCTGAGTTCATTCCCGCCTGGTAAGTCAAAAGTGATTCTGTGTTTCAGGCTAAATGGAATTCTTCCCCTCTCCATATAGGAGGCATTACAGGAATGTGTAGAGCTTTTAAGTTTGGTCAAAACCCTTGAATGAATATTTAGGCCAATTACAGAAGATTTGAAATACAAGGAAAAGCAGTGTTGCTATTAAATGCAAAGAGGCCAAATGAAGCAGAGAGAAACTCTGTCTCAAAAAAATCCATAAGACAGGATTGCTGGCAGCCCCGCAGAAGTGCTGTGGGAAGTACTCCTGCTTGCCTGCCTTGTTCCTCCACTCGCCCCTCATTTATTGGGGATGGTCTTCTCATCTAGCCCAGTATTGCCATTCTTCTGTGGCATGAAAAGGTGAGTGTCATATTGCTTATTAAAAAGGGAAAATTTTGAATGTACGTTTTAAAGAAACCTGTGGTTTTATTGACCTATCAAATAATATGAACAAAATATTTAATTGCATCTATTTCAATAGTATTAGTTATTCATGGTTTATATTTCATGTTGCATTTTATATTTCCTTCAGCTGGATAAAGAAGATAGGCTAATCAGTTCCACTTGTTTACCAGCTTATACTAGCTAGATGCAGCAATATTTAGTTGAAGGCATCACAGAATTTGAACTTAAAGAGCACAGCAACAATGAAAAAGCAGTTTTAAGTACAATCTTGTACCAATGTTAGAAAATAAAAGAAAACAGAAACATTTCCCATGATTTTCCTGTTGAAGAAAGCAAGAGAGTTATAAAAGGTTCATTTCTGGTTGTGTTTAAGTCATGAATTCAGCCCTGAAACTAAAAATAATCTGCAGTTGTAAACAGCTTATGTAACTGCATTGTCCAAACACCCTAAGGTTTTGCTACATGTTACCCTAATTTTGCGAACTAATGAGAATAGAAGTTTTGGGGGTTTTTTGTTTTGTTTTGTTTGCCTCTTTTTTTTTTTTCCCCCTTGCTTGCTTGGATGTTTCTGAAGTCTTTACTTGTGAGACTTGTATATTGACTGTTCCCCAGCAGTAGCTGGGAGAGAGACGCACCGTGTGGGACTCGGGTCCCTTGGCACAGCCTCCGAGCTCCCTGGTACCAAACTGCCTCTAGACCAGCTTCACCTGTGGGGCAGATCACCTCGCAGAGCCTCCTTAGAAAACTTAGAGCAGCTTAGAAAAACATTCTGTGAATTTGGCAGGTCCGCTGATAGACCACCCAAAGATTTTTTTTCTGCTTGTTTTTCATTTCTGACCGTGTTTTTTGTCTTTTTGCCCTCTGCCTTGAGAGTAGTAGGTATACCCTGCTGAACAAGACAGCTCTAGGAACTCGAGGCCTTCTTTAACCAAATACTTGTGTCTTTGAAAGAAAAGCATTTTTACTGAGTCTGAATTTTGTGCCTGTTCTCAGGGCTGTTTATTATCATGGAAGACAAAATGTTTTCTTTAGGCTGGTGGTCCTTTAGTGATTTCCATGTTTTTTCTTTCTCCCTTCCTTCCTTTCTTTCTGAGAAGAAAGAGCAAAGTGTGGAGGTAGAGATGAATACCCGCTAATAAATTTAACATAAGAAAAAGGTTTCTGCCCTGCCTCCAGGTTCTAATAATACTTGATTCTGTGAAATTTTGCCTTTAAATATGAATGCTGACGATTTTAAAAAGTGAAGCATAGTTTCCAACTGAGTTAGTAAATAGGTATTGATTGTGCCATGATATGATAGGGAGAAGCCAGATTCTGCTGTTCACTGAAATAATAATCTGTAATGTGACGTATCAGGTACCTCAGCAAGCACTTTCTGGGTTCTTCCGCTTTTCATTAAGCAGAGTTTAAGCTGAACTGTGAGGCCTTAGTTCTGGGGAGTGCATTAACACATTGCTAACTCTGGACTTTGGCTCTGGTGGCACTCCAGTGGCTGCTCCCTGCTTGTTGTGGTGCTTTTCTTAGTGGAGACCAACTTAATGAAATACTGGAACAGCAACAGAGCTTGCAGATTTTGTGCAGCTTTGCAAACACGTGGCTTCAAGCTGCTCCGCGCGTTGGCAGCAGAGCTCCTCTTGGACCATACACCCAGTTCGCCCCACGGCCTTGTGAACATCCTCATCCTTCTGACCTCCTGTTTCCTGGCTGTCCATGAGGTCTGTGTGCTTGAGCCCACATCAGCTCTGTCCTCCTCTGTGGTCAGTGTCCGATGTGTGCTATGTCACGTTGCTCTTGGAGTCAGAAGTCCGAGCTGTTTTTACCGTGACTGGTATAACTCAGCCATAATTCCCTGCTGTAGGGCTTGGACTGTGGTTTCCCTTCATCTCTGCACAGTCCAAAGTATTATTGACTTGTCCTTGATGCAGGTGTATAGTTACTGTCTCTTCCTGCTCCTGTATCTTCTCTCCTCCTGCAGAAATGTTGCCCTAACAGTGTTTACAACCCTGATATTGCTGATACTCACTTGGCCAAATCCAGGCATGTGGGAACACTTCCTGTACTTGTCCTTTATTTAAGCCAGATTAACCATCTCTTCTGTTTTACCTGCTATGTGTAACTATCCCTTACCTCATATTTTAGTCTACTTGTCTACTTCGTAATTGCGTTGACTCTTTGAGGGTCGCATGAGGAGTTTCTGGAATGCAGGGTGCTAAAATTGAGTCTCTTGATGGGATGGTGGGACAAGCCCAGGAGCTCTCTTTGGTTGTTTATCACAGCCACAGTTACACCAGCCTCTGTCTTGATGCCCCTAAGATTTTCAGACTGCTTCCTCCATTCTCAAAGAGCCTGGTGTCAGGGAGAAGTGCTTTCTCCAGCACTGCTAAAATAGGCTTTCTGAGTTTCTTCAGCTCCATGTTATTCATGTCACATGCGCTCAGCCTTGCTCTGCCTCAGCTGGGTGACAGGAAATCTGCAGAGTTTGAATAGGAAACGCTGAGAGGCAAGTGCTGAACTGCACTCCCTTTTCTCAAGAGGCAGGTGGGGAGCTGGGCTGTCTCTGGTGGGCTCAGGCAGCTTTGCAGCCGGAACAGGTCCCTAGGATCACTGAGGAGGAGACAGTCAGGAGAAGCCCTCTCCCAAACAGACTTCTGGTCCAGTGTAAACAAAAAGCCCAGCTATAAGGAATGGTTTGAGCTGCCGCTGAACAAGAGATAGATTCTTTACCAGGTTTAAGAGTAGACAGACATTTATTCTGATTTTGGCGGGATGGCAGCGCTGAAGGGTGGGTTGCCCTGTGCTCACGATAATCTGTGGCGGTGGCGGGGCTGGAAGCAGCGGGGGCAGCTGCAGCAGTTCCATCGGACCCGCACCCGGCGTGTGTGCGCAGACACCTCTGCGGGCAGCGCTGCTGTCGTGCAGTTCCAGATCACAGCGCGGCTCCCATCTGATAGCCCCAGAGCCCTGGCTGGCTCGAGCCTCTTCGCTGACGCACTCCACAGGCTGCTGATCTTACTGTTGATGCTGCCCTGGTTGTTTCAGCATCACTGAGCTATCCTGTCAGTACAATATGGATGTTTTAATTTGTAATATAGTTTGTTCATTGCTTACTCTTGCACTGAGGGACATGCATTGCAACTTCCAGTACAAATCCATTAGTTTTAGAAATATCTTTAAGAATATCTTGAACCCAGGATGGGTTTGTGACTGCTTTTGCTATTTTGGGGATTTTTGAATGACTTTTTCAGTGCTATGATTTTCCAAATTGCGTAGATCAATAGGGGAAAAAGTGCATCTCTTTAACGTTAATGCCCAAAGGAAAAGGAGAATCACTGAAAGATGGAGAGCTGTGTACAGGTAAGGCAAAGACAAGCATGGACTGCAGAAGGAGTGCTTGCTAAACAGTGAGTTAAGCTCTGCAGCCTGACTCTTGCAGAGCACTGGCTGAAATCCCTCACTCGAGCGTAATTTGAGAACTGCGTTAGTGTGGTTGGAAACACAGATAAACCACTTCCAAGCCACTGAGAACGGGTGATCCTGACATCTCCTGGTGCCTGTGATGCGGCGCTGACCCCAAGCAGCCGGGCTCCGTACTGAGGATACAGAAAGCAGCAGTAGGAGGGGAAGAGTGAGAGAGAAGTCAAAGCTATTAAAATAATAGAGATGAGAAAAACCGGACACGTGTTTCAAAGAGCTGTTGCCCTTGTTTTCATTAGAGACTTGTCTTACATTTACCTGTCCAACTTTGCATGTTTGTTGCTGCAGCTAATTTATAAGACATAATTCCTCTCTACCAGTTGTTTTTTTCATACTGGTTTTTAATGTGAGTTCACATTTGAATTCTTCCTTGGATAGGGGATTTGTAGTGGATCATCTGAAAGATTCTGTGACATCTTTTTAAAATAATATTACAGTGCCTCAACACTTCTATTTTCATGTAAATCAGGGGAGATCTTGGGATTAATTGGCATGTGTACAGGCAGTTTGTTTCCTCCTACTCTACCAGACTTCTGTAGATCTCTGGGATGTATAAATGTGGTGTATATGTGTATAGTTTGTGCTTTTATGGATATGTACATACATATGTGTGTATATATAAATGTTTATGGAATGTTAACACTTTTGTTTTCGTATTTCAGAATGGTTTCACTCCGTTGTATATGGCAGCCCAAGAAAACCACCTGGAAGTTGTTAAATTTCTTCTTGATAATGGTGCCAGTCAAAGCCTTGCTACAGAGGTAAAAATTCAAATTTTGCACTGTATGAACAAAGTAAAATGTGCTTGAGCAGTTATCCTTGACAGCTTTTATCAAATGAGCCTTTTAAATACAGAATTGGAGACCAATAAGATATTCTCTCTGTGGAGTATGCTAATGAATACTGTTACCAACTTGCAGACATTTTAACCATCTCTTGCCACCTCTAAAAAGAACTTTAACTAAAAGCTGTTCTAAAAATAGATGTATTCTTAACATGAAAGACTCCCAGTTATGATTAAGTGCTTCAGCAGGCAGCTGCATGCAAGATATAAAAGTTCTCTATAGTTTCATTAGAACTATTGAGCAGAGTAATGTTGAGGACAGCCATAAAGGAAGAGAATCTGTTTATCTTCTTTGGAGGCAGCTCTGGGATATCCAGGGAAATCCTAGGCTTACTTAGTGCTTGGAACATTTGAGCTGCATTTGTTGCCACCTTGATGCCCACACTGCTGTACCCGGCTCTCCCATCTGGTCTTGCAGTGAGATTTTCAAGCAGATGGAAGGATACAGGGTCCGTCCTCAAAGGTGTTTGAGGACTCTTTCTAGAAGAGCACTTTTATTTCTTGCCACTAAGAAGTAAGCCTGACCTAAATAAGGCAACTTGGAAGGAAAAGGGGAAGCATCTGGGAAGATTATAAGAATAGCAGGCATTTCAATTTTATTAAATATACTGTATTGAGATAAGTTTTCAATCTGATTAATTTTTAGTTATCTTTATTTCAAAATTTGGCTAAAAATGTAGTTCAGTAATTGCTTTCTGTAAACTTTGATTAAATTCTGACTAATGTATCTGAGCTGAATCCATGAAGGAAATAACCCTTAGTTCAGAAAGCCCCAATTGCAACATATGAAATAAAATTAGCTTATTTCATCAGTATATATTATAGTATCACTAGATAATGACGTGTGTATGGAATTTTTATTAGTCCCTTCTGAAGTCAGTGCTATAAAACAAACCACAACGAATCAAAATTATGTTTTGAAAATCACTAATAAGTAGTTATAACTGGAGGTGTGCCTCAGAAATTCTGGAAATGCACAAATATATGAAGTCAAGAAAGGCCAAAGTGAAATATTTTAAATCTGGAAAATTAATTGAAAACTGTGGTTTCCAGAACGCTCATTTCTGTTTCTTTGTAAAAACTGGGAAACCAGGAAGTCATGGGACTCCCCAGAGTCCTACAACCAGATGTGACTTTTGGAAACGTTAGTTGTATCATTTTCTGAAACCGGTTGTATGTAAAGTTGTGCTCGGCTGCCTCCTGCTTTTCCTGCTCTTTGCTTTTCCCTCAAGCTGGGGGCGGCAGCTCAGCCTGCATGTTTCTCCAGCTCAGGCTGGTGATGAGCTGCAATCTAATTTTATCCATGGCAAATTCCTGTGAAGATACCAGGCCACGGGATAACGTAGTCACTCTTACCTCACTTGGTTGCGGTAGATACTTGTGGGTACTCTTTTATTTTCTCCTGGTCAGATTTTTAAGAACAATCTAACTTATCTTTCTCACTGTAAGTGTAAAAGCCTTTGTTACTAAACTATGCCTGTAGACCTAAATATTTGATAATAAAACCCTTTAACAGAGCTGTTTTAATGGGAGGAAAAATAGTCAGCCTTTTCTTCAAATTGACTTCAGCTCGGCTGTTTTTCCAGGCTGAGGGTTGCTTGCTCTATGCTTTAAAGCAGGGGGAGAAGGAAAATCCTATCAGCATCTAGCTGTTGCATTCTTCACTTTATAAAAATCTATTAAAATACAATTTTATGAAAGCATCTTAGAATGTACTTTTGAGTGCTGAGTCCATTTAAAGTCTATTAAACATTATCTTCTGCTTTTCAGGTCTCTTACTCTGCATTTCTTTGGTTGCAACTCTGCAAGTCTTAGTATAGATAATTAGAGGATTGTCTATTAATTTTTCTGTGTTAATTTTCATCAGTGGAAATGTTTCCTTTATAATTGTAGTAGAAAAGTTGGTATATTGGGAGAATTTGCAGTTACTTTGCAAATTTTATTGGGCTTATAATCCACATATTTTAAAAAAAAAAAAAAGTGGATAGAGATGAGGCATGAATCTGCTTTTCTTTTCCCCTGAAAAGCATAGATGATTGCTTCTAGCTGTGAGGGGAAGGACAGTAATTGGCTATGGAGGCATCTCTGTCATTTGTATTTTAACATCTTTTCAGCTTTTTACATCTCTATATGCTTGCATGCTTTATTCTGTAAGTACATATATATGCAAATGTTAATCAGTGAGTAATCTTGCTTTTTTTTCCAAGTGTCATTCCATTTTGTTTGTGTTCCAAGCTTTTATGTTTGTTTGAAGGGTCAGTTAGATGAGTTAAGCATTTGGGGCCTAATTTGTCAACACTTTACTCCAATATTAGTGTTGTTGAAAGGTACTTTTAATTTGCACCATTATACACTGTGAATTGGAGCTAGCAGTGTCGCTAATGCTGTCATCTCTTCCTTCCCCTTCCCACCCTGGGCAATCCTGGAGTATCTGCTGAGAGGCCCCGTTTGTTCTGTGTTGCAGGATGGTTTCACGCCCTTGGCGGTAGCTTTGCAGCAAGGGCACGACCAGGTGGTTTCGCTGTTGCTTGAAAATGATACGAAGGGAAAAGTCCGTCTTCCTGCTCTTCACATTGCTGCCCGCAAGGACGACACGAAGGCGGCAGCTCTGCTCCTGCAGAACGACCACAACGCTGACGTGGAGTCAAAGGTCAGAGCTAAAAAGAAATAAGGTTCAATGCTGCCTTGGGTGCTGACCACCTCTTACATCCAGTGCAGTATTTTGCTGCAAAGTTATATGTAATTTCTCCTATAGTGTGTGATTAAAAATAAGTTCTGTTTGTTTCTTCCTTTGCCTCTTTCTCCCTATCCCCTTTTTTAAATCAAAGCTAACTCTCCCGTAGTAACCTTGCAAATGGAAAATAATGACCAAGAAACTATTAAAATTATCCTCTTGGGAATGAAAGCCGCTACTGCAGTAGTGTGCCATAAGCATCAAATAATAAAATCGTTGATCAGTTGTTTGTGATCTCGGAGCTTTCAGAACTCTGATAAACATGTAACAATTAACGTGTAAGAGCCACGATCATTCAGCTTGCATTCAGTCGAGCTTCCCCTCGGCGCCGCGTGTGCTGTCTCAGAGCTGCCATGCCACGTAGCAGTCATGAAGCTTTCTGCATCCATATCACCAGTGGTGAACTAACCGTTCATTTTTTCCCCCCTCTTTGCTTCCAAATGTGTTAACCTAGATGATGGTGAATAGAACAACAGAGGTATATATAAATATATATATGCATCATCACTCCTTCATGACTTAGTGCTGCTGCATCATTTCTTCTTCCTCCTTTCTGCATTGCCTTTTATAGGATAGATACCTGCTTTAGAGTAAATGAAGTAGCATGTGCTAGAGAAGACTGTAGTTTAGATAGCAGGGCTTTCTGCAGCTGAAACTAGGGGTTAAAAGTAAGAGTAAGCATTCTTTGGAACTAATTGCCATCGTTAAAGCATTGCATTACATAAGACAGAGTTTTCAGGGATTCTCCTGCCGTGGATGTTTATCAGATGTGTCAAGAGCTGCAGACAACCCTGTCATGTTGTGTGCATCCAGGACTGATCTTCTAGGCTTCTGCATGACACTTATGTTGATGGTGTCAGCAAACAGAATGATCTGAGAGTGGTTTTAAATCTGCAGAACTCCCAAAGCAAGGCGGTGGCAGCTAGCATGGCTTGCTAACAATTTAGAAATGCATCTAGTTCCCATGAGGTATCATACTTTGCAGGACTGATGGAATTGCTGCATGTTTTAGCACTATTTTAAGAGGAAATAAAACTACTTAAATATGAAAATAAGTTGCTGAAGTGATGTTATCACTAAGGCATCTTCTAATTAGGCTGACAACTTGTGGTGTCTGAACATAACCCAGTGTGATTGCCCACAGTGGGGGACTGATCTTTATGGTACTAACCCTTGGAAAAAAATCCATATTAATCATTTAAAATGGTCTTTGATGTTGTTTTCATTTGCATCTACTTTGAATTTATAAAATCCAGTTAGCAAGTATATCAAGTGACTTGCATCTGAACTCCAGCAAAGAATCTCTAAGAGATTTAAGTTGCAGAACTGACATAATACAGATAACAAATAGGTATTTCTAGTTAGAAATTAATATCTTATAAGAGACAAATCACTGCTTTTAATACTCAAATGTTTTGCTCGTGTTTCTGTGGAATTAATTGAAAGTTTTATCCTAGTTCTGATCTTCTAGAATAATTACGTTAATTTCTTTTCCTTCCTGCACAAAAATATAATTTTATTTAGACTCTCAGAGGGTCTATAAATAAGTATCAGTGAGTAAAAACTAGTACAAAATTGGAATGGTGACTTGCAGTAGACTGCTTACTAGCATTTGACAGGGGTGTAATGCAAATTTTGGAGTACCAAGGAGATAAATATATATATATATATATATATACACACATATATTTATAAAAAGTATCTACTGGTTTTGTTGTTTTTTTTTTTTCCAGAGTGGGTTCACTCCGCTCCACATAGCTGCTCACTATGGAAATATCAATGTAGCTACATTGCTGTTAAATCGGGGTGCTGCTGTGGACTTCACTGCAAGGGTAAGAATGACGTTTTAGTTATGCTCAGTTTGCTTAGTCTCTGCTTTGAAACACTTGCCTGCCCAGCATGGCAATGCGCGTTGCCTCTGCCAGCTGCGCTGCCTCCTGTTCTCTCGGCATCAGGTGCAGAGGGCAGGGGTTTGGGCTGCTGGACTGAACACCCAGAGCTACCCCCTGAACCAAGATCTGCCCTGCCAGCCTCATCGGGTAGTTCCTCTTGAGCTAAAAATGATTTTCAGCACAAAGGAAAGCTTACCTGGGCAGGGCTTGGATAAAGAGAAGATGCAATGGTTGGTATTGAAGGAGGCTGGAGGTAGGTTCTTACTGGTGTTCTTATAGTTTGTTTGCTCATTATCTTCTTTGTTAATGACTTGGACATACAGAATAAGGATGTGCTTATGGACCTACAGCTAACAGTTGTCGTCAGCAGAGAAAGGGTATGACTAACCGTAACACAGAGTTGTTCTGAAGTTCACAGTGGAGAATAGAAGGTCCAACCTTGGAGAAAGGCCTTGGAGATGTTTCTTCTGTTGTTTTTTCCAGCAGTCCGCCAACAGAGAATGATAAGGACCTGCGTAACTGTATTAGTTCATTTACTGAAGAAAATACCAAAAACAACAACACAGCAAATGAGATTGAAGGTTATACTAGTCAAGGAATTTCAAGTATAGAGAGGAAGAAGGGGGAAAAAAAAAGGCATCAAAGCAAGACTATACTAAATTTTAGTAGCTTCTTGGGAAGCCAAGAAACCTAACTAATGGTCCAGAAAAAGACCAAGGAAAATGGACTGGATGCATCAGACCTACAAAACAAAGCCAGGGATGAGATGTAGCTGGCAGGGGGAGGACAGAGAGAAACACTTCAAGGAGCAAGAAGTCATTTAAACTCAAAGAAAATGTTGCCGTAAGAACAAATAGGTATAAAATAGACATGAATAAATGCTGACTAGAAATTAAGATAAATGTTAAATTTTATAGTAGTGAGATTCTGGAGTAGCTTTAAAATTAAGACAGAAAACTTAAAAAACAATGTGTGTTCAAGATGGTATTTATGAGGGAATCTATGTAGTCTGGTGTCTGTGAAGAGAGAGGACTAAACTAGATAATTCAGCAGCTGCTTTTCAGAGGTTTTGATCATCTGTTGTATTACTTTTAGAAAAGGAAAAGTACTGTACTACTACTCAGTGTATTTGCCACATGCAAAGTACAAATTACAGTACATCCTTTTACTTTAGCTTTTGCTTTAGACAATATATATTTAGAAGCTGTAATGCCTCTATTGTTAAGTATAAATTTCCAAGCAGTAGAGTGCTTATGATAAGCACTGCAAAAAGAATACTGATTTTTAAGCTTTTGGGACTTTTTACAGTTAAAAACAAGCTCGCTGCCCCTCCAGCCCACAAAGCAAAAACACAGCAATTTCTTTGCAGTTCCTTCTCAGAGATTCTGTGTTTAGCAGTGTGTGTGTTGAAGAATGCAGTAGACCAGGAATAGAGATGTAGAGGGCACTGTCAGTGTTTTGACAAAGAATCTCTTCCATAAATTTTAAGAAAGGATGCAGGTGGAAGGGATTGGTGTAGCCACTCTTCATTTAACACAGCAGCATTCAGTGATTTACTAGTAAAAGTGAATTCCCAAAGCTAAGAACAGTGTTATAAGGCATGATCCAGTACCAACTGATGCTGGCAAGAACAGCAGCAGGTAGTTGATCTAATTGACAGCTGAGTGTCAAAGGTAAGGATCTTCTCTCATACATTGCCCACAAGCAATGTTTTCCACATCCCAGGAGCATTCATCTCTAAATGTGTTTAAACTGTTGCCTAGAGAGAAGTCCAGGGTTAGATCCACATGAAGTTCACAGGTTAAGATTAGATTTGAAAATTAAAGGTTTCTGGGAAGCTCCTAAGTATGTGGAGGCTTTCACTGACAATGTTGACCTATTATTCCCAAGCCCTTAAACTGCCCAAATGATAGCATTTCAGCTATGAAGACATTTCAAACTCTCCTAAGTTTTGATGTTCAGTGTTTGATAGGTGCTCATTGCAGGAGCAAGGAAGATGGTGGGGTCTTGAGTCAATTCTCTCCCACTTGGAAACAAGATTGGGGATTAGCAAGGCTACTGCATTAGCAATTAGTAGAATTTAGTAGCAGGGACACTAAGCATCACCAGTCTATGCTTGGTTTATCAAAATAATAGAACTTGGGCACTGATGCAGAGCAGATCCCGAGGCCTTCCCCTTCGCGCTGTGGGAATTCCCGGTTCTCCTCACACTACTTGTTGTCGTGGGAGGAAGGCCGGCCGCCTGCGTAGGTGCCGAGGTGCGCGCGGGGACGGCCACCCGGCCGGGCCTGACTGCGGCGCGGGGCCCCGAACTGCTCACTGTGCGGCCGGGAGCTGCGTGGGGCGGCCGCAGGACGCGCCGCCGCTGCGCGGTGCCTGCTGGTCTGGGTGGAGTAGCTGTGACAGAGGGAATTGTAGCATAAAGAACAACAGTATGGAGTTGGGGTTTGTTCTTCACTGCTTAGCAGACCGCTGGTAATGGAAGCGCTTCACAGAAAGATCAGACAGACTCTGGTAGAGCTGTGAAGTTGTAGACAAATGGAGCACAAATGTAAGCTGAGCATGACTTACACTTGTCAGCACCAGGCACTGGATCCCTTGTTTGATATTTGATTACCCAGATGGCAGAACATGTGGAGGTACTAAAACAGATACTGAAGAATGACCCACAGGTATTGCTTGCCCACCGTCCCTTAGTGCCTTCTGCAGTTTTATTGAGTTAATGTAAACAGCATCCATCGTGCGCTGTGTGCCTTGTCTAGAGGAAGAGCCCCTGCACGAGGTGTTGACAGTCTAGGAGCAGCAACAGAGCAAAGAAACGGAAGTAATATAGGCCAAATAAAATCACACTGCCTGTAGGTAATACAGTTTTCAGAGGTGCAAAGAGCAAGTTGAAGGATGACAGCGTCAAGTGCGCTTTATGTGTTTGAAAAGCATCAAGCCTTTTTCCTTCGTTCTTGTTAAAGAAACATGAACCAACACTACTTGTCTACCTCTATTTGTCTTAACTTTGAGTTAGTTTAACTATTTGGGCTGGTATCAGTTCTGGGGAGAGATTTGAAGAAAAGCAGACAGCTAGGGCAGCAGAGGGCACTTGGATAGAGGGGGCAACATGAAAGCAGGCATAGAGAGAAGGATAAATAACCAGCTCCCACCATCTGTGCCGTGAAGGTGGGGCCAGATGCAGGTAACATGAGGGGACGTGTAGGCAGAGCCCTGAGTCCTCACGGGAAGGACACGGGAGTGTGTGGTGTAGGAAAGAAGCCAGTAAAAGAGCTTGATGATGGCTCCCAGTGTGGGGCCAGGAGGCAAATGGGTGCTGCACTGTAAGTAAAGGACGTCTCCAGTGACACGAGATAGCAGCAGCATGGGAAGGGGAAGGCAGCAAAGGATAACCAAGAGTGAAGTCCTCCTTACCCTGTCCGACTAACACTGGGTACCGTCACTACCATGACTGTGAACAATTTCAGGTACCACTCTGACAGCTGCATTGGAGAGGTGTTGATAAACCCTAGTGAATAACTGAATGAAGCCAGAAGACCTAGAAGTTGGGCTCTTCTATCATTTTTTTCAATAGGAAGAAGTTTTTATTTATGTATTTATTTAAAGCAAAACATGGTTCATAAGTTACCTGTGCTGAGGGTGTTACCTAGCATTTTAGTAACAGGTATTTCTGTTCTGTCCTCTGGAATGATCAATCTAGCGATTAGTATAGAGAAGTGAAAGCACCAAGAGGGTTCCCCTGTTTCAGACTTCGCTTCAGGAGACCTTCTGTTGTTGCTGTTCTTGCAAACAGTGACTGGGTGCCTGGTGAAAACACCGCGCGCCAAACCCATCTGGACACAGTTACAGGGGCTTCATGCCATATGTTTGACCTTCTGTACCAAGAATCAGGCCACCTTCGGCTCGAAGGCAGGTGGGATACATAGCGGTTACACAGGAGAAACAAAATCAGTCTCCAGCTTGGAGCTATGGCTGCAAGAAACCTCAGTGACCCTCACGTCCACTCTGTGCTTGAGGAAGTCAGGAGATTCAGGTAGCAAGGGACCCTCTCCGTGGAGATGGCCTCTGCCCAGACCTTTCTCGCCAGAGCAAACAGGACGCGGTGCCGGTAGCACCGTGTCCAAGCCATGAAGAGCAGCCTTCCCCCTGCTAGGGGCGCGCTGAGCCCCTGGGCGCGGGGCTCGCAGACAGAGTTTGCTGCTTTCTGCACAAGGCTGAGGAGGGTTTGCTAAACCCTGAGAGGGTGCTGTGAGGACAGCATGCATTAATGATAACTCGGAGGCTGCGGCGCAGAACACCATTAGCCCGTCAGACAGCACAGGCAATATGTAAGTGACAGTAGCAGAACAGAGGAGCAGCTTATTATTTCCCTAGTGGTAGTCTGCCATACCAGTTCCCTGCTATACTCTGCTTTTCTTCTAGGATTCATTTTATGCATCTCCTAGCCTGAAGAAATACAAGTATTTAAGAATTAAATTAGTAAAAAATAATGCTTATTAATAGTAAGTTGAGGGAAGAGGAAGCTGAAAAATTTTACACTGTCCTAAGCGCACTCCTTAGACCTGTCTTTGTGTTAGTGGCTCTAACTTGTTTTATTTCAAAAAGTCGCACACGAGCATCTGTGATCCTGGCAACTGCCGCTTCTCTTCAGGGCTTCTCCTGCCTTATCCCAGCTTCGGAGTTGCGGAAAGCTGCAGGAGGGGAGAGGCAGGAGGCGCCCGCGCAGCCTCCCCTGCGCAGGCCCGCGCCGCCTGCGCGCGGCACTTTCAGTAGTCGACAGCCAACAGTGCTGTGCTCTTGTTCAACAGAAAAGGTAACGAGGGAGGGACTTTCTGCTTTAGCAGTCTAGCTGTTTTCACCTTCTGTTCTATTCCCACATCTTTGTCAGTGTTAAGCCCTTCCCAGAGCCAGCTCTCAGGGAACAGATGAGAAGGACAGTCTTAAAAACAAAATCCAAATTGATCCGAACATTTCAGTAACAGACTGAATTTTTGAAGAACCTGAAGGTAAAGAAGTGAAACTTCTGTGGTAGAAGCTACACTCCGCTGAGAGTAATAAACTCTCTGTTTGCTCATGGTAGAAATCCGGCATCCCCATCAGTCTGGCAGGGGTTTTCACTGTGCCCCCCTGGTGTGTCTGGGCACAGCCATGCTCCAAGGCTCCGGGTGAGTGACCCGAGGGGAGGCCAGCGCCCGCGGGGCTGCCTGTGCCGGAGCAGCCATGGCCGGGAGCAGGAGGTCTGCCCAGGCGCTGTGTCGCATCGCCCAAAACAGTCACTTTTTCTTTCTTTTTTAACTTATTTTAAGCTGTGCCCACTGCAATTCTACAAGTACAAATACTTACCTTTCTCCCTGATTATTAGCAAGCTTGTAGTCCCAGCCTGTTTGGAGAGTGAGGTGATCCCAGAGGACAGCATATCATACCCAGTACCATAGGGAATTCTTCATTTGCTAAATACATTGAAATAAAGCTAGCAGATGTATAGTGCTTGCAGTCTGGTGATTTTAAATTGCTTTTTTTTTCTAACTTTCTAATCTTTTGAGTTGCTAATGTGTAACGATAAGACTTGTCTTAGACTCCTGCAGTGAGCTGTGATGGATGGTGGCGAGTGTCAGAGGGGAGCTGATCTCATTTCAGATGGGAAACGTAGGTGGCTTATTGCTCAGCACAGGTAGCTCCACGTTCCCAATGTTCCTTGTGATGCTGTAGATAGAGACGCAGCTGAAAAGGCTTCGTGTCTCCTCTGAGCAGCGTAAGCAGAAGCCACCAAGCAGCAAAGCCGGCCTCTGCTTGCCCCCCCGCCCCCCGGTTTCTGGCCTGTGACACCCCAGAGGAAGGCACAAGCCCTGTCTGAGAAGGTCTGGGCCATGGCAGGCCATTCTTGGGGATCAGGGAAGAGCAGCATCCCCAACATGGGGCAGGTGCAAAAACTGCCTGCATCCAGTCCCTCACTTTGGCCTACGTGCGGTTTCACAGTGCTTCAGGTCAGGTAGCCCAGGGAAGAAAGAAGGACCTGCGGTAGTTCATTGTCCTCCCAACATCTATTGTATAGTATTAAGTTGTTGTTCTCACAAGTTGTATTTCATATTCCCTGCAGAATATTTTAACTCTCCAGCTGGATGGGAAATGATCCTCCTGCTCAGGGGTCTACTAGACATTAGAGAGACATTATCCGGCATTTGATATTTAAAGAGAGGGCCAAGGAGCACTGCAATAGACATTCCAGATCTGAACCACATTTTTTAGGGCAACTTTTTGAAGTCATTTCAGATTTGTTACTGCAGGAAAACATCCTCAAATGTTTTCTGATTTACTATTCTATCTTAAGAACAAAGGGCGAAGTATATAGAAGATCAAACAGATAAAAATAGATTGAAGAGACAGCAGATGCTTTTGATTTACTGAGGAGCGCAGAACCTCACATTTGGTGGCTACACTGTTTGCCGATACCAGAGCTGTAGTGCTAATAACCTGCACCCAAGCTGCACATATTATGAATCATAGAATCATAGAATGCTTAAGGTTGGAAGGGACCTCTAGAAGTCATCTAGTCCAACCCCCCTGCACACTCAGGGTCACCTAGAGCACGTGGCACAGGACTGCGTCCAAGTGGGCTTTTAAGATCTCCAGAGAAGGAGACTCCACAACCACTCTTGGCAACTTGTTCCAGTGCTCTGTCACCCTCACTGTTAAGAATTTTTTCCTTGAGTTCCTGTGGAACTTTTGGTGCTTCAGTTTGTGGCCATTACCTCTAGTTCTGTCGGTGGCCACCACTGAAGAGAGGCCAGCACCATCCTTCTCACTGCTTCCCTTGAGAAACTTATAGACACTGATTAGATCCCCTTTAAGCCTTCTCTTTCCAGGCTGAACAGGCCCAGCTCCCTCAGCCTCTCCTCATAGGGCCCCTGATCATCCTTGTGGCCCTGCGCTGGACTCTCTCCAGCAGCTCCACATCCCTCTTGTACTGTGGGGCCCAGAACTGGACACAATACTCCAGATGCGGCCTCACCAGGGCTGAGTAGAGGGGCAGGATCCCCTCCCTCGACCTGCTGGAGACGCTGCTCTTAATGCACCCCAGGATCCCATTGGCCTTCTTGGCCACGAGGACACACTGCTGCCTCATGGTCAACTTGTCGTCCACCATGACGCCCAGCTACTTCTCCCAGTTTCTTATCATCAGCAAACTTGCTGAGGGAGCTTTATTTTTATCTCTAGTTTCCTCTGACAAGTACACGCGACTTGGGTTGCTATGTGTTTTGTCATCAGAAGCTTTGGTGACTCTGCTGTCTGAGGTTTATTTGCAGCTGATGCTGATAGTCACAAATGCACGTGCAGTGATGGCAAGGGGCAGCATGTGTGATACCCCAGGTAGAATTTGTTACGCCTTGGTGCAGTGCAGTGTTAGCTGAAGACAAGTTGCTTGCCCTGCACTCCAGCAAACAGTTATTCAAGCTTTCAAGTAACACTTCTGTCACCTGTGCTGGGGTCAGGACGTGCAGCCAGCAGAGTTATTGCTTCATATTGTCCAGTGCCAGCAAGAGTCACTAAATGGGAAAATTTGTTTGTGAAGAGACCTGTTCCCTCTTTTTATTCTTCTTTGTTTCTCTACATTATTTCCCTGAGCTGTCTTAGGGCTGAATAAGGCTAAACATGCTTGTTCTTTTTTGTCTTTTTCGCTAATTCTTTTCCTGCACTGTATGACTAGGACAGTAAAATATGACTAACACTGCATCTTCCCTCCTAGTGAATGGGCATGTACTGCTTCTGCAGGGCCCTTTTCCTAGCAAAGGGGAACTGAGTTTTGTCAGGACGGGTACTTTGTATGTAGGGATTCATATCCTTACATCCTTCTGTTCAGTGCATTATTTCAGAGCAGCTGTGTTGATGTCCTCTGCCTAGTTTGTTTTCCTAACAAACTGTGCTTCCCTTGAGCGCATCTTTTATGCATTCATCTCTACCTGATGTGAACTTGCTGTCTTTTTTCAACCAACTGTAACTCAGGGTTTCAGCTTCCCAAAGGCATTAAGCTCACATGCTTTCCATGAAGGGGGGTGAGCAGTTGGAGGTGAGATGGGCTGCCAGCTCTCCAGCTTGCGGAGGTGAGTTCAGTCCTTCGTAGGTGTTAGCAAGTTTCCCCGTGCGAATGGCATCGTGAGCTCCCGGCAGGTGTTCGGGGTCCCACCAGCACAGGGAACAGCTTTGGTTGTTCTCGCTATACCCAGAAATGCCAAGGTTGTCTGAGAAGGACTGCTCCTTCACCATGAAACTGGTTATTTTCCTGCTGCAAGCAAGCAGCATGGCCTAAGGCCTAACTGCCGAGAGGAAGCCATCATCTCTCTTGGGGCTGAAACGTGGGTCTTCCAGTGTCTGTACGTGCCTCTTAGAATCAGCTCTCCTTCATTTAAGGAACAGGAGTTTTGAAAAATCAGACTGGTGCAGGGTTAATCGAAAGCCTATTCTGATGTGGTTAAACTCTCCCATGCTGCACTAAATGGATGTAGTTTGCTGTCAAGATGAATGAGAACTGGACTCATAACATGTATTAGGTTTACCTTTTGTAACCCTATCCCTTCGTCCTCTACTTCTTCTTTCGTGCTTAGAAAAGGCATTTCTTCTTTTAGCCTGTGTATAATACTAGTAAATTAGTTTGACATATTAACACTTGTCCTGGGTGAAGGGCAAGAAGGTCTTTTAGACTGAGTTAACGTCTCTGTCTGTCAGCCTCAGCAAGTAGAAAAGGTTGGTTCTTGGGTCTGGATTACCTGAACTACCCTCTGCTTGAAGACGTGAAAGTTATGTTCTCTACTAATGCTAAATGATTCGCTTCTTTGCCCTCTATCTCGCTAACTTACAAATTGTGTGTTGGAGGACAGCACTATGTGCCTAGCAGGATTAGTTTAACTTTCAATGTTTTAAGCATCTCTTTGTTTTATTTATTTTTTAGAGAAAGGAGGAACTACCTAGAAATTGTAATAACTTTGAGGCCACTGTTATCATTAATATCGGAGAAAGAATTCTATTTTCTCCTTGCTAAGCTGTACTTTACCTGTGTGATAATATTAATTACTGCTTTCTAGTAGATGTGGATTAGCTTCAGAGTGAAACTGTGCATGAATGAAAATGTAGCATACTGGATTAGGTACTCAACTGTTAAACCTGGAGTCAGCTTGTTGCATCCGAGTGGGGATTTGCTTTTTTATGGTACCATTTTTCCATCATTCCGCTCACGCGCAGCCCTGAGGGAGCGCTGTTAAACGCTCTGTTGGCCGGGTCAGATACTTCTCTCGCGCCGGGGCCCTTGGGGCCCCTCCAGGTCAGTCGGCCGCAGGACGGACGCTCCCCGGGTTCTCCGCGCGCTGCCTGGCCGGGGGAAGGTGCTTTTCTCCAGCCGGCTGTTTGCACCGTCCCCGAACACACGGAAGCACCTTCTGTAAAACTCTGTTTGTGTTCGTACCGTAGCTGAGCTCTGTATACATCCTTTTATTTTTACTTGGCTCCATATGATCAAATATCTCCAGGATGTGGCCTTCATGCGCCGCGAGATAAAGGGTTCATCAGAGCATGAGGAGACGTCCCAGCCACATCTTGCTAAGCAGCGCTCGTGCGCGCGGCGCTTATGTAACTGTCCCCAACGTGCAGCAGAGCCCCGCGCTGCTGCCCTGCCGAGCTGGTGCAGGCACACGCACACCCCGGCCTGCAGGCGCCGGGCGGTGTGGGTGAGAGGCATGAACGGCGGGCGGGAAATTCCAGGGAGGTAACTACGAAACCCAGGTGCTTAGAGTTTACTGATAATTTTCAGAAATAAATAGCCTCGGCACCTTGCTGCTCCTGAAGCAGAGCTACAGATACAGTGATTTTATTTAATTCTCATGACAACCTACATCACTAATGAAGGTGCGAGGTAGGGATCTTTATTGCTGCACCTTCAGAAACAGCACCAGCTGAATGGAATTGCTAGGGTTTAGTCAATAAAGTTATAGAAATGTGAACCTTATACAAAAGCTGAGAACTGAGGCACAGCCACAGTGTCTTGTTCTATAATTCCCATCACAGCTTGAAGGTTTGTTGTCTTAATAGAGAGTGC
Source organism: Tinamus guttatus (assembly GCF_059628265.1). Taxonomy (NCBI): domain Eukaryota; kingdom Metazoa; phylum Chordata; class Aves; order Tinamiformes; family Tinamidae; genus Tinamus; species Tinamus guttatus. Next base: position 1,191,414 of record NW_028288780.1, read on the forward strand.
TAGGCCAGTAATTCATGCATGTGGGTAAACACAGCTTCTCTCTGTGCTCGTGCTCTTGGGGAAATAAAACAGTGTTATGTTTTTGCAAAGTGGGCATAATGCCTTTTGTGAGCCGTGTGATCATGGAGTTCATAGCAGAAATGGATATGGAGATTTACTTTCATGGGTTTTTTTTTTTCTTCCACAGAATGATATCACACCACTGCATGTTGCATCGAAGAGAGGAAATGCAAATATGGTCAAACTCCTACTTGATCGAGGAGCTAAAATTGATGCCAAAACAAGGGTAAGCCTAAATGTAAAGTGTCTCTGTGAGAAAGGGCTTTTCTTCCGTGCTGCAGGCTTTATGTCTCATGTTGGAGTTTCCTGCTGCAGTACTCCTTGAAGCACTTGCTCCCAGGCAGGGGTAGATGAACTCTGGGGCTCGGCTTGGCTGTGGGGTGGGACTGTTCCTTTGAGTACCTGTCTCCCTCCTCGCGCTCTCCACCCTTGCTTTCATTAAAGATGTTGGGCTTGCAGTCTTTTTTACACTCTTGCTAAAATACTGGCAATCTTATTTACTGCTCTCTACTTACTGGTTTCTTGTTTAATTATGAGGAATTCAGCCTTTGCTTGTGCTTCTAGTGCTACTTTATTGGTATTTGTTCCTCTCCTAGTCATATAACCATGCCAAAAGTAACTCCCTGTGGCATGTATATGTATCTATTTATATCTCTATTTATATATATAAATGTATATACAGACATACCACACAAATGCATACGTGTGTGTGTATATATGTATTATTTTTAATTTTGGAAGATGGGTTTTAATAAGTATGTCTTTCAATTTGCCTTGTTGGAAATGCTGGCTTCTTCATCTGAAGCTGATGACTGTCTTTGCTGTTGCTTCCTCTTGCTCTGGATCATCTCCAGAGGTCCCTTCCAGCCCCAGCTGCTGTGCGCTCTGTGTGGGCTCTGTGGTTTCTGGACTAGCATCCCAGCTTCCTCCGAGCTGTGCTGGGATTGCGCAGGGAGGGCTGCGTTTTGGTGACAGGACAGATGGGCATTTGGTCGGGTCGGAGCAGAAGGGACGTGCCAAGGGCCCCTTGCTTCCGTTCCATGCTGCAGCCAAACGCTGGGGGCTGCTGCTTTAAATAGTCGGAGCTTGGGTTCTGCTCATCCTATGTCATTACCCGTTTCATCTTCTGTGTCACAGGTCTTGGAGGCAGACATTAGGATAACTGAACTAATTAACTAAAAACACTGCCTGGGACGGAGGTAGGATGCCAGAAGAGGGCAGAAGAGTTGATGGTTCCTGATCTGGCAGAGCTTCCCCTGAGGCAAAAGGCTGTGGATGAGTGTAGTTCATGGAGCTTTTATTTCTTTTCTGGCTCCCCACAGAGCCTGCCCATTTCTCCAAACGCCCCTCCTTTCCATGCGTGTAAATCAGGATGGATTTGCATAACTTCTGCTCATTCCCTCAGTGTGTCCATCACAGTTGCACTTCTCTAGTATTACCAGACGCATCATTTTCTCGTTTTTAGTAACTAAGTGAACGTTTGTCTTGGACACCATGATATTATTTAATACAAATGCCGTGTAGGGAGCACAAAATTCCCCTTTAAAGGAGAATGGCAAAGATTCTGCAACCACAAAAAAGGACAAAACACTTGCAAATCCATTTTTTCTTATTCAGAGACAGAAATTCCTAAGTCTTCGCTTATCAACTCTGAGCTTCACCTTCGGATGCGCATGCGGAAGGTGCTGCTTTGGGTTACTGACCAAACCCTGACATCAGCAGGGCTGGGGTCTGTCAGTGATTTTTAGAGGATTTAGCCGTTCAGCTGGCATTTTGGGGTGTGCTCAGGCAAACTGTTCTCTGGAGGTGGTACTAGAAATGCACTGCATGCCTTTCTGCTTTCCTTTTTCACAAACAGATCCGTTGGATAGATAAATTCAAATCAAACCTTTCGTTAGTATTAAATTAGTTGGGATAATGATTTCTTTCCCTTAGTCATTTCCACGAGCGTTTGCATTTGCTGCTGGCAGATGGTGCTGGAAGCAGCAGCGCTGAGGCAGCATACGAAAGGTTATCGTGCAGTGCTGGAGCTTCATCCCGTTGCCGCTGCCGCAGCAGGCATGGGCTCCAGCTCTGTGTCCTCAGCAGGCAGGGCTGAGACGCAAAACGCTGGTCCTCACCTGCACACGGGCGGGGGACTGGGGCAACACCTGAGCCTACGAAGTTCTTTCAGAAACGCTCTTACAGCTGTTTTGAGGTTCAGCCCTTTGTTCCTCTTCCTTCTTGGTTGTGTTGCGCTGTTTGTTTTAGTTAGCCCCTTGTCTTGTGTCCCATGTGATAGGGAGCGGCGGGCGCCTCGCACCGAGGACACGCGCGTGCTGCGCAGAGACGAGTGCCATGAACACCGCCGTGTGCTGCCCTGCTCCACGCAGGGCAGCCTGGCTTCCAGGGCGCCCCAGCTTTTAAGCAGTATTCCCAGCAAAGACCTATTAGGGCCCCATGTAAAATGCTTATTGAATGCTGCCCTGTCTTCTTTTTTTCTGTCTTCTAGAAAAGATTTTAACAAATAAGGCATAATTAGAGAGGTTGATTAAATTAGCTTCGTTTGCTCTGGCTGCCTAATACCGCATATGCCAAAGCGAATTTGTGTCTGAAGCCGCAGCAAGCGCATTTTACCCTGGATTAACAATAAGTATTTATAATCCTCATTCTACTGATTTTGCAATTAAATAAAAGGCCAGCGCTCATATCTGCGTGAAAACATGTGGGATATGCTCTTTTAAGATGCACCAGATCACACAGAAGCTTCCCCCGAGAGGCCACGCATATTAAGCGGCAGCACGAAGGCAGGAGTCGCGTGGAGCTGGCACCGGCAGGGCGTCCTGCACGTGCGGCAGGAGCAGGCGCCGCTTGCTCGCCCTGCCACGGCCCTGGCAGCAGCCCCAGAGATGGTGTGTGCCGGGCTCGTGGAAAGCCCCTGTCTAGGCAAAATTCCTCCTTTTGTCCTGCCGGCTTTGCCGGAGCTGCTCTCGGGCTCTCTGGAGGGCTAGATACTACAGATGATATGATTTATCATGTCAGCACATACTTAGAGAGTCCTTAATCTGCAGATTATTGTCATAATCGTTTGTAATGGTTTTTCTGAGCCATTGCAGGCTATCATATTAAGGCAAGTTTGCTTCTTAATGCACGTAATGTTTTCTGTGCTTCACATAGTATATTGTATACGCAGAGTAAATAAGTGACTAGAAGAATCTTCCGGCAAAATCAATAGCCTTGCTGAGTGCAAAGCAGCCTCTTTTAATCTCACCATCTCTTTTTTAACAGAACTGTACATCCTTCTCTCATCAGTGCTTTAGAGATTGACTCTGTGCAGTGATTTCCTTGCTTTTTGTGCCATGCAGTTGATTAAACAAGCAGTGCCTTTCAGAATGCAAAGAAGATCTTTGCAGCCAAATGATCTGCCCCGAATGGATTTGCACGTTCCAGGGGGGAGTCCTGACATCCTCCCTATGCTGCAGATCCGCTCACCTCCGCTGGATCCCAGCGCTGTGCCCAGCCACACGATCCGTCAGCGCTTCCCCTTCTGCCCGGCCCTTTGCCAGCAGCGCATGGGGCGCCAGGGAGGGCTGGGGCACGGGCGAGGGCTCCGTCTTTGGGGAGAAGGGGTTTAGAGTCTAATCCAGCTCGGTAGGGTGGACGAAGCGTCATTCTCCACGAGCGTGGAATTCTGTGCAGATGTGGAGGAAGTCGAGGGCAATAGAAACAGGCAAGTTGTTCCTGCCCAAAGTTTTGTGCTTGAACTCAGAGCATCTTTCTTAGAGTGCCTAGAAAATATATCAATTATAAGAAATAAAAAGAACTAATGTACATGATTTTCAGCTCCTTCCTACAGATGTCTAGCTGCTTGGGCTTGTTGAGTTTCATTTTCTTTTCTATACATGTTTTTAGGTAGATATTTTTTACTGTTAATGGCTTGTGTTCTGCTCAGTCCTGGTGTGAAGGTATATGCTGGTATGGAAAATATGCTTTGCCTTCATTAAGTATTTGTTGTAAAGCTACAGCAATATGTTTGCAATTAAGCTGATAAAAATACCATTTGTGGGTTTTGAAATCTTTTCTCTTAGAGCTTACCTATGCATTTTGAGCAATACAACTTTATTTTTTATAGCATAATTTCAACAAGGTGCCCTTCTCTGTACTTTGTAGATGGGAATAACCAGAAGTTGTTGAAATGTCAAAAGCCTCATATTTATTATATATATATATATGTGTATATGTATATATACACATATGTATAATATATGTTTTTCTGAGAGTGCCAGAAGGCACTGGAAAAAGGCCTCTTCCTCAATGACTTGTATTTAAAAAAACTAGTAAATATTTTTCTTCTTGTTTGTTTCAGTCCTTGTTACAAGGGAGGGCTCCTCCTCCACCATAGTTAGTGAAAATGCAATGTTGTTGTTGTGTGACTCCATCTCCTGCATATTTATTTTGGTGGTAACAAAGTCAAGGTTTGCCCCTACTAATTCTGAAAGCATTAATTTTACTTCCTTGCTTTTCTTGAGGCTGTGACATTGCTATTTGTAATAAGCATAACCTCATGCAGGGTTGAAAACCTCCATGTAATTTTACACCAGACATGTGTGCTATCTTTCATCATAATACTCAGTGTGTAAGATATTACTTAAGCATTTTAAACAGTGTGCTGATCAAAGAATAGTCAAGTCATCTTGAAAATGCTCTTTCAATGCTCAGAGGTTGTCTTCCTCTTATTTAAGGAATCTATTTCTAGTATAGCGATAACTATATACTAAGCAAACAGGTGTATAATAGAAACTCAAAGCCCTTTTAAAGAAGTGTTGAGTACAGACAGATACAGTACCTGAGGTACAGTCTCACTGGTTTCTTGTTTGCGTGTTTACGACTGTAATCCGGGTAATTTAAGGGTCTGGACGTAGCCTGTTGCACGAGCACCGGTCTCATGTGACTTTGCAGAGCCCAACACACTCTGTCCATTTGAGAAAACAGGCTCAAAGGCATGAGAGCAGCGTCCTGCAAAATTGAATTAATTTGTCAGGACGTTTTTGGCCTTTATAAAAGTGCACAAGATTTTAGCATGTCTGAAACTAATTGACTATAATATTTGCTTCCAACAGGATGGATTGACTCCTCTCCACTGTGGAGCAAGAAGTGGCCACGAACAGGTTGTGGAAATGCTGCTGGATCGTGGTGCCCCTATTCTTTCCAAAACCAAGGTGACTGATGTTGTGCTCTTCTCTGCTGGGATAATCCTTGTACTTTTTTTTTTTTTTCCCCCCCGCAATGTAATTACGCAGATTTCATATAGCTAAGAGTTCGACAATAACTTTCCTATTTTGTAGCTATTAAAAGTAACTGTGTGGGAGAGCTTCAAGTGAATGTCTTATGTAGTGCATGTCTGCATATGTAAGAGGCATTAAATTGAGATACACAAGAAAATCAGACCAGAAAGCAACCAGAAAGGCATGTATGATAACACTATCCCTCAGTAGCTAGAAAATTTCTGTTTCTGCCCTGGAATAAATGTGGTATCTTCAGTTTGTACCTACATTACCCTAAGGCTATAGCAGAGATAAGAGATAAAAATAGAGGAATGTCTCTTTGCAGAGGCAGCTTGTGTTTCCGTTGGAGTCGGCCTGATTACCAGTTTCTCCGCTTTCGATCTCTGTGCAGCTTATCACCAAATGTTCTTTGTGGGAGTCTCCAATCACCTGTGCTAGGGCAGGCAGATTGCTGCTGACCCCAGCGCTGCATTAAAGCCAACACTTGCCAGAGCATTTCCAGTGGGGATCCCTCTCGGAGCAGTCGTTGCTCGGTGGCACTGCTGCAGCCCTGGCTCTCCCCCTCGAGGCTCGCAGTTGGCTTACACAGTTTGTTGAGGTTCTTTCCTGAGATACCCTCAGCCACATTTTTCCATGCAATCTGTACATTTTTGCAGAAATCTGCAATATTTCTTGTTTCCTTCTGTTAATTCTTTTCTCTCTTTGGTCATCCTGCGCTATTCTGTCTCAGTGCCTTTCTCTATTCTAGTTTTTCTCCCTCTTATGTTCTTTCCCTCACTGGAATATATTTAGCTTTTGTCTGGGGGTTGGCAGCAGCGCTCCTGAGCTGCATGAGTCACGGGCAGAGCCATCGGGCTTCCCTGGCTGACAGGAGCTGCCGCCCCTGCACGTGGGGTTTCCACAGGCCCCGGTACCAACCTCGCGCGAGAGGGGCTGCCGGAGGCCCCGGGCCTGGCCTCGCGCGCCGCTCTGTCGGGCCGCTCTGCCTTCCAGAGGCCTTCCCCACCCTCTGCTTTTTCACCACGTGTTTTATCTGGTCAGGTATTACCCTTAAGCTTACGGTTATTCTGAAACAGCCATTAGAATCCTGCGGTTCTTGAATTTATCCCTCTTTCTAGAGGGATTCACGCAGGTCAGCCAGCCTTCCGCAGAGTCCATTAGCTGAAATGAGGCGGGTAGGTCAGGAACATAGACCGTGGCTCACGGCATTTGAAACAGGCAGGGCCAGAGCATCCACAAGGCTCTGGTAACCTTCTGCAGCAGCATGGTACCAGCCAAGCTCCCCTCTAAGAGAAGGAGAGCTGCGGTATCTGGAGCAGAGGAAAGTGCAGAGCTTCCTGACTTCCCCTCTGATATGTTAATTGTGCCATTTTCAGGACGCAAGCAAAGAGGGAGAGGTACCTCTGAATGACATTAATGAATCTGCTCATTTGGCACTAAGCTATGGTCCTATCCTGTAGAAAAAAAATGTGTGGCTCTGTTCTCCTTAAATCAAAACATGTTTTATTGAGAATAAGACACCTCTATGAAAGAATTTGAACTTTGTGAAGTTGCTGATGCTGTTTCAGAAGAATCACCAAAGTCTGCAGTTTAACACACCAACAAATTCTTGTTATTTCCAGATACAGATTGTTTAGTATGGTGCTGGTCCTTTTTCCTGTTGGAATAACCTTAAATTTAACCACAGCGGGGGCAGAGAGCTAGTGGATTGATCATAGGTTTAGAAGCAAAAGAAACCTGCATTCTAGTCCTGAGTATGCCAGTGATTTGCTAGTGATTTTGCCTGTGCCAATTATTTTGACAGTGAGATACGACATCTCTGAGTATCAATTTCCACATTTTTGATCACTTTTTTAAGGCTTTTTTGTCTCTTTCTTGTTTCTTTCTCTTTTCTAGACTTAAGTGTCACTTTTTAAGTTAGGTGCCTCTTTTTAAGTTAAGTGTCTGTTTTTCAAGAGACACTTCCCCTAATCAAAGTCTTCATCACAGCTACAAATGAAGTGAAGCATCCCTGATCTCCATTTCTTTCTGTGCCCAGATAGCCATTTGATACTGTATTCTGATTTTCTTCAAGGAATTGTGTTCGCTTCAACCTCTTCTATTCCTTTTAAGCTTTTTCACTTCTCAATATTCTCTTGGCTATTTTCATATATAGACACTGTTATATTACTGGTTTTTAGTGGCTCCATTTTGCAGTACTGAGTTGCATCTTACACGCTATGGTGGCTTGTCTGTCTCAGCGTGGATGGAGAAAGGAGAACATTTTTATACCTAATATGTTTATACTAAAAGTGAGAAGACAAAGGCGTTCCATCATCAAATGGTTTGTATAAAGTTGCAGAGTCTGTTCTACTACAACAGATGAAAAGCAAGACTAGTTTTCATCTTAACAAAAGGCGATGTTCCTTACTTGTGATTAACTTCTTTACTATCCAGGCTTGTCTCTTGCTGTTCTGTGTTCAGCTTGAGAATCTGCTGCATTTTGCTCATCCACAACAGGTTTTTGTCAAGAATCCTTCTGACTTCCCCTATTACTGTGTGACTGCTCTGCGTCTTCTCTTCTATTCCGTCCTTTCTTTACTCTGTCAATCAGTGTAGTTCATGAGATATTATTGTTAAATAAATTACGCTTTTTATCTGAAGGAAATTTCCTCTAAAAATGGAATTGAACAGTGCCTGAAATGACTTTCATATTTTTTTCCAGCACCTAGAGCATAGATTATTTCTCTTGGCATAATCAGTTCATAAAGCATTAAAGTGAGGGCTTAGTGGCTGAGGGAAATTAACTTCCTTTTTTCCTTTTTATTCTACTATTAAACTCCACTAGAAGACAGTGAAAATATTTACAATGTTTTGCCAGCACCAAGCTCTGGTGCAGATAATTGCTGCAGCAGTGAGGGAATGGGAGAGGCTAACCCAAGCCCACCTAAATCACAAAGAAGATGCCCATGAGATAATCTTACAACACTGTCTGTGAACAGCTGCCGGGTTATGACAGTATTAGCCCGCTCGCTTTCACCATCCTTCTTCTGTGTCACTTTAAAAAATGAGTTCACTGTGTATTTCCACCTGTGTTTGGAGCATTTGTCATTACTGCTCGGATATGACTGTGGGAAAGGGGAAAAGAGAGAAATCACCTGTTTCAGAAAGGCAGGGATTTCCGCTGCGAAGTGTTTGTGACGCTGCTGCTTTGCCTATGCTCATGGTGGTCACATGAGGGCACTACACCTGTGAGCAAGAGTCTCCGTGTCTTCATCGTGGCAAGCTCCCTGTACTCAGTCATTTGTAGATTATATATTATTATATGTTACCGTAACAGCAACTGAATTTGAATCTAATTTTGGCAACAAGAAGACTAAGTAAAAAGAAAAGAAATGGAGGAAGGTGTGTTGAGGTATCTCTGAGGAGCTCGTTTATCTCTTCTGACAAAATTTCTTTCATTCTGGCCAATCTTTCTAACCTTTCAGCATGAAATAGGATCAGTCCTTTAAAATTCAGAGAATTATTTCTCATGTGTTTAGCCTGTTCTTATTCTAGGAAAGTAATATACGTGACATCTTGTCTATTAGCGGTTATAAATATTGCAAGAAACAGTTCTGGGTACCAGTGTTCCCACTTGGTCATGAAGCCCATAACTCATTTAGCTTGGACAAGGGAGCTGCCCTCGCTGGAATAAGGCACGCTTAGAGCACTACCAGTAGTGCTGTTCTTTAGAGTAAAAGACTCTCTGTAAACTCTAACCAAATGAGTTCCAAACTCCATGTGGTTTTTGCCAGGGTACGAGCCCTGGCTGTGATATGTGAGGGGTTCAGTCTTGAAGGGGAGCTGCAGGGGCACGTTATGCCTTTCCTACAAGGAATGTGGCAGGCGAGAGGTGTGTTTTTCTGCATGTTTTCTAATCCAGCAGCGTTGCATTAATTTGGTGCTTGCTTGTCTGCAGAATGGTTTGTCTCCGTTGCACATGGCCACACAGGGGGACCATCTGAACTGCGTGCAGCTCCTGATTCAGCACAACGTGCCCGTCGACGACGTCACCAATGACTACCTGACTGCGCTGCACGTTGCCGCACACTGCGGCCACTACAAAGTTGCCAAGGTTCTCTTGGACAAGAAAGCCAACCCCAATGCCAAAGCCCTGGTGAGTACGCGGCCGGTCACAGCACGCAGCGACACGTCCTCCCAAAGTTGCAGTGAGATTTACTGGAGAGTTATTTTCTGCCTGCTGCTGGGTGGCAGGGAGGACGTGTTGTTGCATTAGTGCGCGCAGCCCAAGAGAGGATGCTCTAGGTTCAAAGCATTAGTAATGTGTTTTGTGCAAGCAGAGCAGACCTTTGCTTGCAGGCAGTCAGCAGTGATTTATGAATTTCTAGTGTAACTGGAGCACCTTTGCCTCCTGGTAGCTTGTTACGATTCTGAATAGATTAAGCAGCTGCAGGCAGAACTGCTGTGGTTATTAGTACAGAAGAGATTCTCGTTCTCTGTATGCTTGTAAAGAGAAAATGATTAGTAGCCTTTAAAGCAGAGCTTGTATTAGCTCTTAAAGATCTGGAGCGGAAAAAACACAGTGAATTGTGTAATACATGTTTGTGACAATTTACAGTTATGTCAATGGAGTCATATGTCTTTCTGCTTTAAAAACTCCAGAAACAAAATTTAACTATTCTATTGAAACTGTGTACAAGTTAAATGCATTTTGCTTCAAATCATACTTGCTGTCTTCAGAATATCTTTATAAATGGGTCTTCAATAACTATTTCAAAAAGTTTAATTTCTGACATCAATTTGGTTAAATGTTGGTTTCACAGCCTAATGCTGCTGATTCATTCAGTTCCCCAAATATTACCCAAGTTCTCAAATCCCCCACAAACAGGGCGGGTTTTCTTAAAGCAACACAGGTTTCAAACATTCTTTCTCTCAAAACTCTTTCCTGTGTCAAATCAACCTGTCTTCCTGTGCCTTTGGTCAAGGTATTATGGAATATAGATTTGTTTTGCTGTTATTGACAAGTAAGGAGGGTTTTAGGCCTGTAATATTTATTTTGGCTTTCTGAAATAACCCAAGCATTTTAGTGTTAGCTCGTTGATCTGATAACCTAGCCACAGATTTCCTTACGCCCTAAATCATTCCTGTTATTCTATCCTAATCCTTGCCCAGGATGGTTAAGCAGGAGGAGGCCGTGGGCAGATCCTCAGCCCAAGCAGCAGCGTTCAGCGCAACAGAGGGCTGTTAGCTGCCCTCCTCTGTCTGTGATGCTCTGGGCAGCTTAGCTTCATGTATTTTCATGTTTTGCGTGTTTTCTGTTGTTTCGTCTCGTGACAAATAAGAAGATAGTCTTAAATGTTTGCTCTACTGCACATAGGCATTTTTTTAGGGAGAGGCAAAGTCATTTTGTTTTCATTAAACTGGCAGATCATGAATGAAAGAGAAAATAGTAGTAAAAATAGTTCAAGAAAACGTTCCAAGTTTCAGAGTTTGCAAACATAAAGAGTTTTTTGTTTGCTTGTTTTTGACCAGCAGGGCGGCAGGGGGAAATGTGGTTTAGCAAAAGTGAGATTTATGATTATTTGTGGTAAACTGAGATTAAAGAAATGATTTATTGGTAAGGACAGCATATTTTATAATTAAAATGGCTATATAAAACACACTTTTTTAACTTTTTGTAATTTTCTTCTATCTTATAAATGAAAAATTTAGTGAAATCAAAACAAATTTGGGAGGTGTTTTTTTATCAGAGAAATGTTTATGTGAAATCCCCACCCAATTCTTATTTGTCAAGATGTGTGGTATCAGAGAGTATATTCTTTCCCATTTACAGAATGGTTTCACGCCCCTTCACATTGCTTGCAAGAAGAACAGAATAAAAGTAATGGAACTTCTTCTGAAGCATGGTGCATCTATCCAAGCTGTGACTGAGGTAAGTAGTAGTCATTGCACATCTGTCTTTTTTTCTAATACAAAATAAATCATGACTATATTGATTAATATCTGAATGTTTATGAACGAGTGCATGTCATTCAAGTCAATAATGACTTTCAACCAAATATCAACAAATAATAAACCTGAATAAATTCAGTGGCCCTAATGATTCACAACGCCTAGATGACTGATGGACTTCGGGACAGAGTAGGAATAACAGGTGAAGCATAACAGGCAAAGTTTGTGAAATGATCTACCTCTTCTGCTTATTTCTGCCTGTGGATTAATGCACAGGAATGAAGAAAGCATGATTAAAGAGACCAGAGTGATACTGCGCTTCACTCAAGTCCTGTTTTGAAAGGTGGTTTAATTTGCAGACTGTGTTTTGTCTTTCTGCACAGAATGATATTCACCTACCATCACTGGTGATTCCAAATCAGATAGGAATCAATAGGCTCTTACTTCAATCAGTGTGTTAGCTTAGTGACTGGTGTATTTGAGAGGCTAATTGAGAGCCTATGGAAAATTTTCTTTCTGTATGTAAAAATAGGTTATGCTAGGCTGGGAAGAAAGGGCATATATATATGGATGTGAGACCACCATGGAAGAAGTCAGATTAGGAAAAGTAAAAGTATTCCATTGATTAAACAAAATGTAATTAGGAATAGGTCATCTCCCCAAAGTGGAGGTTCATTTGTTTATGGGTTTTTTGTTCTAGTTTTTCTAGTTACTCAGTAGCAAATCATATGTTCCATTCCTAAATCTTTGGGTGATGACTGGAGAGCTTGCCTACTTGAAGACCTCCCTTTCTGTTTTTTTGCAGTGCATCCTTTGAATATACATGAAATCTGGCATTCTTGAGAGGGTACTGAGTCTACCCTTGCTGCAGCTCACACATCCCCACAGTACCTTTTCAAAACCACATTTGACTGCATTTGCTCAGATTCATCATGACTCTTTTCTCTTACGCTACCTTCCTTTCTGTGTCTTTTGCTGGCTGGGTAACAGCCTTTCAAGGCAGAGTTAGGAGTTGGTACTTACTATCCACACGTAAGCCACTGTTTCCCTAGAGAAAGAAAGATTATTGCAGCTCATACCTGGCCATCATGAAACCTGACCAGGAAGCTTGGCAGTTCCTCCCTGGAGAAACCTTAACGTGAGCAAGTTCCCTTGTTCTGACTGAGCAGTCCCCCAGGTGAAGCAGAGCCATGCGTGATGCCTCACGAATGGGCAGTGCAGTATGCACAGCACCTGTGTGCCAGCTCTGCGGGCAGCTCCCTGGAGCAGGGCCCGGTGCCCTGGCAGCCCCCGGCTCCCTCTCACCGCAGCTCTGCAGAAGCAGCTGGGAAGAGGCTTTAGGGTAATTCTGCTTAGAGAAATATTAACTAATAATTGGGGTTCTGAAGCAAAATCCTTGCAGTCATACCCTGCTCAATGACTGCTCCCTTTTCCCGCCTTCCCCTCTGCCTCCCTCCTGCTCCCGCGTTGCTGCGTGTCTCGCAGCGGGGCGGTGGCGCCGCTCTGCAGTGCTCAGCGTCTCCGGCAGGGCCATTCTCTTTAGCCAGGATCGGTTCTGCTCGGGCCTCTCTGCCTCGGCGCCACAGGTTCAAATTCCCTTCGTCCTGGAGAAGCAGTGGCGATGGAGCTCACCACTGAGATCAACAGGCATTTTTATGGACCCAAAAGCCATTGGATTTGGCAGGGAGAATGGAGATATATATATATATATATATAAATTAGTTACATATTCCAAGAAGTGCTATCTTTGTACCTGGAACCTATCAACCTATCCATTATTCTTCTGGTCTAAAATGGCATTTAACAATGATTTCTCTATATATATATCTATATATGTATATATATGTCTGTATGTATATAAAGTGTTAAATAGAACGTAACAGCAAGAACTTGAAATTGCTTAGCTATAGTTGATTTTAGCTTACAAAGAGTTAATGAATTCCTGGAGTGCTTTTATGTTTGCTTGTGAGTCATACCCATATATGTTTCCAATTTTTTGTGCAGCTTACTATAAGCATCTGTATATGTCTTTGAAAAGAGAAGATCCTCTTGGAGAACAAGCACCTATGCTGCCCTATTTTAATGTAACTCATTTTTCCCCATGGGTATCAAAAAAAGTATTGTAAGAGTAGACACCTAAGTGTGGTTTTGGTTTGGTTTCAGTCGGGGCTGACTCCGATTCATGTTGCTGCCTTCATGGGACATGTAAATATTGTATCGCAGCTCATGCATCACGGAGCATCGCCCAACATGACCAACGTGGTGAGTGACGTTTCTGTTCAGCGTGACAGGGGTGTGAATGTGTTACAGGCTGGGCACGGAGGTAACAGGCCTGGTTCTGGGAGCTGCTGTCCGTCCCCGGCTTAGCAGCCACGGCTCCTGCTGTGCAGCCTGCAGGCTCCAGCTGAGGAGGTGTTGGGCAGCTTGAGGAAACCTCCAGAGAGACCGGCTTTGAGCAGATCTGTTTAATCTCTTCATTTTCTAAGGAAAGAATAAGAACATACTCACTGTAGCTTCTTATATGTCATTTTTGAGATGGGTACTTGACTGTTGGTCACTGTTTTCCCTGAACCCCGGGGGCCTGCCATTTAAGGGAAGTTCTGCTGTTCTCAACAGGTTGCAGCAGATGGTCAGGACATATTGCGTGCGCTCGCACAGCCCCGCACGCCCTCCTCTGCTCCTGTGCCCCCAGGGCACGTGTGAAATCTGAAGGCACCATTAGATGGACAGTTGAAAACTGAGAAGCAAATTCGGAATTCCAGCAATAGGGCTAGAGGCATTGGCCACAAACTGAAGCACCAAGAGTTCCACAGGAACTTAAGGAAAAATTTCTTACCAGTGAGGGTGCCAGAGCCCTGGAACAGGCTGCCCAGAGAGGTTGTGGAGTCTCCTTCTCTGGAGATCTTCCAAACCCGCTTGGACGCAGTCCTGTGCCACGTGCTCTAGGTGACCCGGTGTGTGCAGGGAGGTTGGACTAGATGATCTCCAACCTCAAGGATTCTAAGATTCTATGAAATTGATTCTTTTTAAAAGTCTGGCATCAAAATCTCCCGTCCAACTTCCGTATGCAAGTGCAATTAGAACAGAATCTTTTATTAAAACCTTCATCTGCAAATCTAAATATATTTTATATGTATATACACAACCCCTTTGTAAATCTGTGACTATTTGGTCTTTAAGACATATCAATGTTCCACATATCTAGCAAGCAGTTTCCCTCCTGAATTCCTTCTGGTTTCCTTGGAATTGTTTTTCGTTAAATATATATGAAGCCTTGGATTTATGTACATAGTAAGGATTTTTTTTTCCCCTTGTTTCCTCATCTGAATGCTTGTGAGATAACAAATGACGTTAAGGGCAAAAGGCATAGCAGCAGGAAAGCCAAGAAAGATATGCCTATCTGAATATATAAACTTTGAAATAATTTTAAATTTGTGTTTGTTCAAAGTGTGAGCCATGTGAAAGGACATAATTGTTAACACCATTAATAAAGTGCTGTTGAATGCACAAATTGCAATGCTTCTTTTCAACAAAATGCTAGACGCAAAGGTAATGATATGTTGAGAAAATAACCCAGCAATAAATTGCTTTGCAACATACAGTTCAGAGGTCAAATATTGACTTAATCTCCCATCTTTCTCACAAATGACTCCTAGAAAATATTCTTGTGGTGACTACTTTGAACTGGGTCACTGGTATTTTGTGTTTATGAAACATGTTGAGTTTTGGTTTTCATTTGTTTGTTTCTTGGGATCTTTGCTGATATGTTGTTTTTGCTGCTGCCTGCTAGAGAGGAGAAACAGCCCTGCACATGGCCGCCCGGGCTGGCCAGACCGAAGTCGTTCGGTACTTGGTGCAGAATGGAGCCCAGGTGGAAGCTAAGGCTAAGGTAAGCCTGCACCACAAGCTGGTGCCGTGCCTGTGTTTGCACCAGTATCCTGTGGGAGATGCTGTAAAAGAGAATTTGTTTCAGAAGAAACAAGAGGGTGGAGGGAAGGAATCACGAGGACGCTCAAAAAGCAGCAAGTGGTTATTAGGATGTGCCTTCCAAAAGTGACGAGCAGGCACAGGAGGAAAAAGGGAATTCCAGGGCCACCATGGTGACTGCGAGCTGGGCTGGCCTGGCCGTGGGGAGACAGAGCTGGAGCAGGAGAGGACGTCCGTGGAAAGTCAAGGAAGGCACAAAAGAGAGAGGTTTTCCCCTCAGGGCTGGGGAAAACAAACAAACAAGCAAGCAAGCAAACAAAAACCTATGGAAACAATTGAGAAAGATAAGGGAGGAGGAATAAGTGGTTAAGAGACAAAAAAGACAGATATGGAATAAGAGAAATAGGATGATTGTGGGAAAGAAAAAGAGAAAGGAGACAAATGTAAGCATTAAATGTCGGCTTAGGAAATGAGACAAGGAAAACTTCTTTTCAAGTAGTCGTTAATTTAATAAAATTTCAACTACATTTTTTTTCATTGTGCAATTATCATCTGCGAGTTGGCTCATAAGCAAAGTTACCAGGAGGAATGTTTACGTATAAAGACCCCTGGCTAAATATTTATAGCAGATACATTCTAGATCTGCAAACAGTCTGACAATACAAGTGAATCATGTGGTCTGCAAATCGCCAGAGGCATCCTGAAAGTGAACAGCTCGTGCTTGGAAGCGTAGTCATGCAAATACCCACTAAATAATTTCACACAATGATTTAATTTGTGCAAGCTGTCATTGCTTGTGATCGATTTGTTATCATAAATAGTATCTCTGTGGAAATAATAGGACATATGTTGGAGCTGTGGTTAGCCATGAGGAATTTGTGCAGAACGGGTGTTGCACTAGAAAGACTTAAGCAAAACATAAATGCTCTGGAGCAATTGGAGGAGAATCCCCCTGCAGAAAAGCAGCACTTGACACTGTTTCATCCTAACTCCCGAGGGTGTGAAGTCAGTACTGGAGGATGGGCATGGGCAGGTCTCACTAGCAGAGAACACCCCACGGCTACTCTGATGCAGGACACAGAGGTGCACAAAGATAGGGAATTCAGCAGGGGGAGATGAGGAGAGACAGATGATTGAAGGATTTATGAGGAATGGGAAAAGAGGAAGCCACAAGCTTGGTGGGCCATACTGCTGGGATGTGTGCCTAGGTGCTTATGGCAGAGATGGTGCAGTAAGAACAGGGAGGTCAAAAATACAAAAATGCTGAAGAAAGAAGAAATTATCCATTAGACATTCAGCACATGGTCACAGATTACCTCAGAGCTTTCACTGAAAAATAAACAAGATTTGAGACACAAGATAGGACAACCCTTATACTTAGAATCAATGGGATTATCTTCATCTGAATGGGCAGTTGGAAAAGTGAAGGTGGATTTTGGCACCACACTGAGTTTTTTCTTTCTGTTATTTTTGAATGATTGAATTTAATTATGATCTGTTTCCTTTAAATGGTATATAGATGTTAATCTTTGATTTTTCATTTTAGATACTTCCTACTGTAAAGTTACAAAATATCAATATGGTTCATCAATAAAAAAGCACAGAATTATCTAGATATCTAGCACAAATGTACTAGGCCATAGTGCCCTGGGCTCTTCAGGTTGTCCCAAACAATGGTTAAATTGTTAGATATTACTCAAAATCATAAAAGAGGCCTGGATGTGGGGAAAGAGGTGTGTATTCACTGTATTCTGAGAAAGCTCTCAAATTCCACAGGAAAATCAATGTAATTTAATGGCAAAGAAAAGTGGGGCATGTCCAGATTAAGAAAATTGGTGAGTTTTATTTACTTTTATGGGTTGTACATTTGAATGGAACATCTTGTGTTGCATCAACAAAGCACCAGGTATCTTTATGATAGGACAAAAAGAAAGCCAGGATTCAGTGTGCAGTAGGAAAGACTTCAGAAGAATTAATGTTCATCGGCAATTTCAAAAAAGCAGTAGAATACAGGCAAATATATTCTATCCAAATATGATTCCTGGTTTTCTTATATATGACCATATTGTTTTCTGTATGTTTAGGATGACCAAACTCCACTGCACATTTCTGCTCGACTGGGAAAAGCAGATATAGTGCAGCAGCTGCTCCAGCAAGGAGCATCTCCAAATGCAGCCACGACATCTGGCTACACACCCCTGCATCTTTCTGCTCGGGAAGGGCATGAAGATGTGGCTTCTGTTCTTTTGGATCATGGTGCATCTTTATCTATCATTACCAAGGTAAAGGAGTTGCAAAAACGATAGCTTGAATACTAAAATAAACCAGTGTCAAGTGCTACTTGTGAATTAGCTTCTTCAGGATGCAAAGTGAGTGCAAATAACATACAAATGAGGCTGTGCTTTGTTAGAAGGGTACAGAGCTTTGTGCTCTTATCTCAGCCTGGTGTATCGTATCCAAGTGATTAGACCTGCATTTGTTTCAGAATGGCAGGAATGCAGGGCAGAAATTCCTCACGGCAGTTGATAACCCATCCTTGTCCTTGGACTTTTGATGGTGTGAGGGCAGGAACTGGCTCTACCCTTTTTATGGTCTTTTTAATGTAGTTGTGGCTCTCCCTCGCATAGGAAAACATCCAGGCCTGTCAGGGTAGCAGGAATAGGGATGCTGTAGGCTTGCTGCCTTGGGGGCTGCGCTTTGCCCCCGTGCCAGAGACTGTGAGGAAACAGCATTCTCCTTGTATGCCAGGGTCGTGCTCTGCTCCAGACTTTCAGACACTGTTGAGGCTACTATGTAACCGCTTTCTCTTACAGAAAGGATTTACTCCTCTACATGTGGCTGCGAAATACGGAAAGATTGAAGTAGCCAACCTCCTGCTGCAGAAGAATGCATCCCCAGATGCTGCTGGAAAGGTGGGCCAGAGGTTTAGTAACACCTAGGAGTCTAGAAATACCATCCTACCCACTTACACCACACACACTAATATTCATAGCTGAGGTTTAACTGAATTTATAGGTTTTATATCCCAGTCGCTCTTGGGGCTGCTAGAAGTCCCTCTTGACAAAAGTGATTTCCATGGTCGTTAATTGACGGCAAAATGTCATCTGTGTATCCATGCAGGGCTGGAGAAAAACCATTCCTTAGCTTCCTGCACAGACTATTTACAGCCCTTATCAGAGCTGTCAGGCAGCCGGCTCTGCTTCTCCCGCTCCCGTGGCAGGGGGCAAAGTCCGGTAGGACCTCAACCTTTTTAAGCCAGCCAAGCTCAGATTTTCACAGACCCGAGGCACAGTGTACTTATCGCCTGCAGTAAAAGAAAAATAGTGCTGTGGGCTTGACCTCGAGGTCAGAATTCCTTACCTGCTCTGTGCTGGGGCAGCACAGATAGGGGCTCTGCTCTTTGTCTGAGCCTGGGAAAAGTTAACTGGGCTTTCACAGCTCAGTAATGATTTTCAGATCTGTTTCATTCTTTGATTCAAAAGTTATTAAAGACTCTTGATACATAAATGAATAATAACAGTGTCTTTTTCACCCTGTCTGCTTTAATTTTCCGAACTCATGAGCTTTCCCTGGAGGTGGTCTGTAACTGCACTTGTTTGTTCTGCATGTGTTTTTAGAGCGGTTTAACACCACTACATGTAGCTGCACACTATGATAATCAAAAAGTCGCACTTCTGCTGTTGGATCAGGGAGCTTCACCTCACGCCTCTGCCAAGGTAACAAGTACGGGCTGCTCTGGGGGGACAAGGCATAAGATTTTTTGTATCACTTTATTCCCCGTCTAACTCTTTTCCTTCCAGAATATATATGCTACAACTTGCAACAACAGGGACCCTTTGACCTTGTTTATTAATGTCTCACACAGACTTGAAGCTCTGTAAACTGTTAAAATGGTTCCTCTGGTAAATAAACAAAAAGTAAGAAAAGCAAGTACAGACATAAAAACAAAGCGTTTCTGGTTCCAATGAAGCTCCACCCTACCCTACGAAACCTTGTCTTCAGTTGTCTGGTCTCCTTAGTACCTTCTCACAGCCAGGCAATTTCATGGTTTTGCATTTTACCGTCTCTGTAGGATGGGAGATTCTTGGAGCTGCTGCCTTGCTTAGCAGAGGTGGTGCTCCTGTATTGCACCACGGGGTGATTTGTGAGGTGTGATATGTTTTTTGATACAACATACATAATTATTACGTGTTTCATCATACTGGTGCTACAGTGTAAATGGATTTCTGAGAAAATTAAACAACTGATCACAGCTCTGCTTTGATTAGTTTGCTGTAGGGAAGACAAAATATAGTGTAAGATACCAGGGGGCTATGAAAGAATAGACGTTTGAATGTGCAATAGTTCTGTGAATAGAAAAAAAGAATTTAAATTCTGAAGTGTCCGTATCCTTTGGGATTGGCAGTATTGCCCAGCAGTAACCCAGTTTTAAATACTGTCCAATACTCAATAGTTGGATAGCAGCAATAAGGAGAACAAGGTTGAGGATGATGTATGTCCACGCGGGGTAAGCACAGTGTAAACTTCCCCTCTGACACGTCACAGATGTAGTCCTGAACATCACCCGGAGGAAACCAGTGGAAAGGGAGAGCTAGTGGAAAAGCCAATAGATGTCCCGACAGGCAGCCCTTGTTGCTGCCCTCATCTCACACGTGGCTGAGCACGGCCGTAACAGGAGTGCCCATCCCCGGGCTGAGCGCGAGATCCGGGCCGAGGGGGAGGTCCCATCGGAGCGGTGCGGAGGAGAGGGAAGCTGGACGAGCCGGGAGCTGCGGCGCGGCCCGGCAGCAGCTGTGCCCGTGGCGGCAGTCAGCAGGGGCAGTGCCGGAGGGGCCGGGAGATCCCCGAGCTCTTGCTGTGCAGCGCAGAGCTTGGAAATGCCACGGCAGGAGGAAGGGCCTCCTGCGGGGGCCACGAGACCCTGACCCAGTTTTCACTGAAAGAAGCCAGTGTCAGTGGAAGCTGGGATCCTGTAAGGGCAGGGATTGCCATCCCCCCAGCCAAGGGCTTGGGAAGCCGAAATCCACTGGGAGAAATTATCGTAAAATAATAAACTCATAGACCCGTCACTCTGGCTTCCCCAAGCAGGTTTTTAGCTGTCACTTTGTGCCAGCTTGAGTCCTCGCTAAAACAAAGTGCTTGCTAGTACTCTGCAGCAAGCGAGCTCCAGCAGCACATTGAGCAGAGCATCAATATTAAATAAAATTAATGGCAGCACGTCTGTTGCTTTAGGCACCCGCTGTGCAGTCATCTGAAAGATGATGTGGTAACAGCAGACTTCCCATTTCTTTTGTAAATGTGGTGTAATAAATAAATGCGTTGTCACATATCGCATCACTAGCTCCGCAGTTAGATTTGTCACCCGTGGCTTCGTCTCTGCCCCTGCTCTCGTGAGCGGCTCCTTAGCTGGCCCGGCAGCGTCTGCCTCGAGCACCCGTCGTTGGGAAGGCAAGTGGGACTGGCCCTGTTTGGGATTGCCATGCTGATCCATTATTCTTTGTATCTATTTACCTATTTTTTGCCAAATTCTTTCACCTTAAGAATTACAAAATTTTATAAAGAAATAGGCACAGGTTTTGTATTCTTGCCAGTGGACTCGCTTGGTGCACTTACTGGAAAGAAGAAAATAATTAAGGATGTAAGCCTGTAATGTCCTGTACTTTAATTCTCCTTTGATTCTCTGAATCAAAGCAATCTCTCAGTAAGGTTAGAGTCAATGTTGCAGGAAAGACTGGCCATATTTCACATATATAGTGCTTTGATTCACACTGGGAAATGGGAAAAAAACAAACAATAGCAGCTGCTTCGAATTATGAACACACATCCTGCTCTTCTCTGTGCTAAAGATTTATATGTACATTTAAGGAAAAGTAAGAAATGTCTGTGAAATGAAGCTCAGATCCCTGTCGCTATAGGTTCCTCTGTTTTGAAGGGATAGCTTTTTCCCCCAAACTTGAAAGTATCATCAGACTTCTCAGCATTCTCCTGGCTGTAACAATGCATTTAAAAACAGATTACTTAGTGCTGTGCCATGTTCATTTGCACAGATAGGTAATACTGTATTTGGTTACATTTGTCAGAATTTTTCAAACTAATCACTTCTTAGGTATAAAAAAGTGATTTTTCATGTTGTTTAATGAGTAGCTTGCAATGAAATGCTTTCTGTTGACAGAACGGCTACACGCCACTGCACATAGCTGCCAAGAAAAACCAGATGGACATAGCAACTACACTGCTGGAATACGGTGCTGATGCCAACGCTGTCACCAGGCAGGGTATAGCCCCTGTACATCTTGCCTCTCAGGACGGCCACGTGGACATGGTGTCATTGCTTCTCACTAGAAATGCCAATGTAAATCTCAGCAACAAGGTAAGCATCCCGCTGTTTGCTGCTTGGGCAACAAATAAAAATGGTGACGAGAAAGATAGGGGCCTGCAAGGAAATTTTGTCCAATGTGATTATGCAGGTTTTGAAAACTAGTGCAGGTGTTTGAATAGGTATCAGCATTGCTTCTAGCAGCGAGAGCAGCCTGCAGCGTTTGCTGGGTCGTGTTGGATGAACTGTGGGTCATGGTACCCACATGGTTTTGTAGCAGTCACTTTGCAGGGGAATTTATTAATGCATCTCCATCCTTCCCCAATGTGCTAGCCTGCCAAAAGGCTAGCCCAGCGGTAGGCAGGGTGGCGTGTGTCATTTATGAGCCTTCAGATGTGTAGCAGCCCCTTAAGCAGTGGTAACAACTAACTTAAGAGAAGCTGATTTTTTTTACAGGATAATAACAGTGAGGTTGTCTTAGATTTTGTTCATTAATTTAAGTAATTCTTCCTCCCCAGGGGGCATTCTTCATAACACAGTGATTTTCAGTGTAATTTCTCCTGGGGACTGAAAAAGCATTTTATTTTCTATATGTAGGACTTTACAGGCCATTAAGTCTGCTCTGTGGTAATGTATTGAGCAAATGGCAGCCTTCATTCCTCAGATGCCCCCTTGCAGCCATCAGAGCTGTTGTAAAGTGGAGCTTCAGTCTGGATTTATGTGGCTAAAGTGGAAAGGCAAGAAAGAAATTTTTCATAGAGCCTGTTTCTCATTCACAGCAGGTAGAAAGACTCAGTGTCCTCCGAGGCTGCGCCTGGTGCTTCAGAGCGCTGCCATCTCGCCTGCTTCTAACTTTACAATTGGTTTATTTTTGGTGCCTGCTTCAGGTGGGACCACTTCTCGTGCAGTTGCTGCCTCTCCCCGGTTTAACCATCGTGTTGGCGTGTGGTGCATTTGTGCACCACGAGGCTGTCGAGGTGTTGCTGCTGCTGAGGCTGGTTCAGGGAGGTGATTGCAGCAGCTTGGCATTCTGAGCAGAGCTTTCTCCGAGCAGAGGTTCATTACCAGCAGCATCCTCGACTTCAGGATCCCTTTCTCATCAGAGCTCAGCACCTATATTTTGGAGCCAGACATTTAAAGGATGTTGACTTAGGAATAAAGAGACTCTTCATTTCTTCAGGATCCACAGCATAGTTGGGAGCTGAATACTCAGAGCCCCATATGTGGGTGCAGAGCACTTAAACCTTTTTGAAAGGTCTGGCTCATATACCCAGCCCACTAACTTAGGGTTGGTTCCCGTTACGTGTTAGTGTAACGGAAGGCAATGCCCGTCCTCACAGGCAGCAGTGAAGCCCTCGCTCAGCAGCTGCCCCCTGCGCTGGCCAGTCCCCACGGCAGGGCCTGGCGGGAGCTGCGCGGTTCTGCGGAGGAGCGCTGGGTGTGAGCGGTGGGAAGCTGCGCTCAGAAACCTAGCGAGAGTTTCTGCCTGATGCGGCAGCCGCCGCCTCGTGCTGCTCTGCCGCCCGCGTGGAAGAGCAGGACGAGGAAAGGAAAACTGGAGCTTGCCAGGGAAGGAAATTCTTTCCCATTCCTCTATGGAACAAACAAGGCCTCAACACCACCGCCTCAACACCATCACCTCAACAGATAATCTCTTCTACCCCTTTTGTGTTAGGTCTTTTATACAAGTCACATGGCTTGCCTAGGTTTTAAGGATCTTAGTTCTAAAGTTTGGAGATGATAAGAAAAATAATGAGCTATCCAAAATCCAGATGTCAGTTCATATCATCTAAGAACAAGTCCCTGGGCTGAGAGGAAAAGATCATTCAGAGAAATCTAGTTTTATCATTTTTGTCTGTGTTTTAGAATACTGAAGTATTAAGTAGAAACTTCATTGGTAAAAAGCAAGGTTTAAATCTGAATGAATGTTGTTCCTGGAAAATTTGTAGGAAGGTTAAGGAAGGTTAACAATCGTTCAGTGTTTCTTTAGAAATCTTATTTGTTCTTAAAGTGAAATAGCTTGGAGAAAAGAAATATCTTGTGAATTTTTCTTCAAATGCCGTAATATAATTTGCTACCCCATATTTAATGCTGCATAAAGAAAATGTTCCTTGTGTAAAACAAACATTAGATTTCAAATTGTAGTTTACTGCAGTTCAGCGAATGTGATCAGTAAGCACATCGCACTGATGAATTCCATCTTCACTTGCAATCCATTCTTTCATTAAATACCATGGGACTTTTGGAGCATTAGCAGGAGGGAAACTTTGCTTTTAGTATTCACATGCATTTCCTCTGCAAGATTGTCACCTGTTGCTCCCGATTTACAGAGTGGACTGACGCCTCTCCACCTGGCTGCTCAAGAGGACAGAGTCAATGTAGCAGAGGTTCTCGTTAACCAAGGAGCTGCTGTTGATGCACAGACAAAGGTATGAGCACCACTGTAAATATGTATTATTTCCTTTCAGGGAGCCTGGGAACTAGCCTAGTGTTCTGCTTCATGGTGGGATTGAACTAATAGCAGTGAACTGTTTCTCACAATAAGTGGTTATAGAATATATTTTGTGCACTTGGGCTGTAGCTGATCAGATTGACTAAATGAACCAAGTTTCACACCCTGGCCTGCACACTTAGGGCAGATTAGCAACTTGCACAACTCTCTGGTACTCGTGTAACCCAGGGTAGCTGCTGTACTTCCATCCCTGAAACACTGTAATGTATTAGAGCGATACCGCAGCAATATTGCTAGTGAAGCATCACACTGACTTCTCAAAGAAGGGCTGAATCCATCATCATCTTTGGCTGCATGTCAGCTAGGATTAGGCAGCTGATTATAATCCTTGACAGAGGGAAAAGTCACTAGGATCTGATTTCCTACTGCGTAACTCAAACTGCACCTTTGTGTTAAGCTGCTGGTTTCAATAACATTATTCTGATGTGAAATTGAAGTGGTTCAGCTGAAATCCTAGGAGTTACTCCAGCTTATACTTTTATAACATATCCTCAGTCTCTATTTTACAGGTTTGGGTTCTTATCACCAGCTAAATCATGCAGCAGCAGATGAGGTCTGCGCTGATTTGTTCTTTGCACAATTTCTTCAGATCTTTGTGGTTGGGTTTCTTGAGGTGGTTCCTACCTGGTTTCAGTTTCTGCAATGTGACTTTGCAGAATCTGGTGTATTAACATGGTCAAGAACTGAATTGTCTTTAGCCCCTAAAATGTGTCTCTGAGTGTTTTCCTTTCTCCACTCCTCACTGTCCCACAAATAGTAAATAGTTTAAGGAGGCATTTACACTGACAGGTGCAGGCAATCATGTGTACACTTTAGCGTGCTCTCCAGTGTCCAAACAGGATCCAGTTCTGGACTAATGGCCTTTTAGTCCCGTTTGCATGGTGCAGAGCCTGAGATACAGTCACAGCTGAGATGGGACATGTGAGTTGGTCCAAGGGGCATCCTGGCGCGGTTGCCCAGCTGTGCACTGACCTGCCTGAGCCTGCCTGCTTGGGAGGGTGGGGAGCCGGCACATGGCTGCACAGACACACAGGAAAAGGGCTTCGGTTTCTCATTCAGAGATCACTTCAGGAGGAGCTTGATTTCTTAGCTGCATCTCTGCAAATTAACCTAGTCCACAGGCGAGACCATGTACCAGGGGAAAGAATTTGGTATGTTATTTGACTGTCTGCAAACTGAATCCTGTCAGTAGTAATATCCTTTCTTTGAAAATGGTATGTTTAAGTCCCTTGGTGTTCACTCAGATTAACTCTGTCGTTCCTCTGTTGTATTTGTAGCTAATGCAAGCAACGTGTGGGTTTGCAGTACATATTAGCTTGGTGACAGCACCTTATATTTTAGCAAGGAATAGTTTCTGGATGAACCAGTGATTGTCTGGAGATGATAATGAAAGAGCTGACAAGTTCTAACCTCTGCAGTGAGGGTGAAAGCCGCGCGCTGTAAGAACCGTCGCACCTTGTCCTCACACGCTCTGCAGGTGGAATCTGGATTACTGACTTTTGAAACAGCAGCCCTGTGCTTACAGGCTCGCTTGTTTAGCTGGCTGGTGGATTAACTGTTCTGTGGGGTAGAGACTGTGTGCATGCTGCCCCGAAAGCCAGAGGCACCGGGAAGCAAGATACAGGGACAGCTGAGTTGGCTCCAGAGCCCTTTCGCTCTCTTGGCGCTGTTCTCTGCTTCATGGCCAATTCAGACTCATTTCCCTGGGCGTTTAGCTGATCATTTCTGCCAAGGGTGCCATCTCTTGGGCAGAGATGTGGTCACCTGTGCCTTAAACGTGAGGCCACACGGCTCAGAGCAGCATTGCACTGGGACTGCCCCAGGCCACCCGCAGTGCCATTGCTAACCTTTCCTTTGCTTTCCTCCATGTCACACACTCATGCCTCTGTTACCTATTTACTATAGCGTGGATGACCCTTCTTTGTTTTTCTTCTTTATTTGGCTTCTTTCCCCATCATCTTCCTTATTTTCCCAGGTTAAATAGGCACAGCCTGTGTCGCTCCAGTATAGTATCTGTCAATGGAGGGAGAACACTTAATATCTTAGTAGGTCATTCAGCTTCTTGGGTAGGCACCAGTGTGCTATCATCTTCCACTTCTGGAACATGTTCTTGAATCATTATTTATATATAACTTACCCACCCTGTAAAAACATGTAGAGCTTGCAACTCTGACACACGGGAGTCCTTAGGCCTGCTCAGTTCTGAGTGCCATGCACATGATTTGGGGCTAGGCAGGGAATTAATGGGCAGTGACACGTTTTTCTCTCACAAAGCTATAGCAGGCAAGAAAAAAAATTGAGTAGTATGGGAGATCTCTTGTACAGGAGATATGATTAGGTGAATTCCTCTTCTAGAACCTATGAGCAGTCATGAGATTGCTCTCAGACCTAAATGGTTACAGCTGGGGCTGAGCAGTGGACTGTGCTCCAGCAGAGTGTGGTAACTTGTATTTGATGCTGAAACCCTGTGTTACGTAACGTCCCCCTTAGCACAGGGAGTGCCTGGGCTCCCTGCAATATCAGGAGTTACAAGCAAGTCTGCGGACGTGGGTGCAAGTAGATTTTCCTCCTCCGATGGGAGCGTTGGGTGTGTAGAAGCCCTCGTGGTACGTGTGATCTTGCTGTTGTTGCAGGGCCTTTCTGCTGAAAGCTGGCGTGGGTAAATACATTTTCATGGCTCAGCAAGTCTCCACATGTCATTTTTCAAATGTTTTTCCCATTGGATAATGTCTTTGTAGGTTATAGCACTACAGTGATGGGCTGGCAAAATAAGGCCTGTTGGGAAGAGTTCTGGTTCGGTCAAAGCTGAAGAGCAGGATTTGGAGCTTTTGTCTCGGTTCAGGTCATTTTTGTCAAAGAACTCTGCACAGGGTCTCTGTTAGGGCAGCTGATGGTCTCTCGGTCCTAGCTGACAAGTGTTTGGATAATAGAGAGAGTATTAAACTGTCTTTTGTTCTTAAAACCAGTGTTAGTAGTAAATAATGGTGACTAAGAGCCCATGATGTTCTTTTACAGGTTGATCGGGCTGTTTATTACAGATTCATTCAGGGAAATGGGAAGATGCATCTGCCTACCCTGTTCCAACAGGGGTCCCGTAGCAGCCCTGAGCGTTAGAGCAGTTCAGGCCTGAGCTGGGTCTTAGGCTGGTGCCTCATGGCCAGATGCAAACAAAGGGTGAGAGGGAGCCGCGAGGGTGGGAGTGCTGTAAGGATTGCTTTAGCGCAGGCTGGGCGCTCAAACACAGCTGTCCTCAGGGTATCTTCATGGTAAATTGTGTGTTTCTCCTTGGCTTGGCTGATTTCCAGACATTTGTATGGAACTTCCCACCATAATCATATGCAATAATGAGTCCTTGCAGGGCATTTCATATGTCAGGCCCCGATCCAGCAAAGCTGTAAAGGTTTACCTGCTTTATTGGGTGCTGGCTGGATGCCTCTGTGATCTTTGCATCAGGAGCCTTTTCCAGTGTAAACTGACAGTGATTATTGGAGTTTTGTTGTCGGACATTTACAGCAGAAAAACAAAAGTGGAGCAGCTTGCGAGCCAGCATGACTGGATAGGGGCAGTAACTCAAGCTGTTAGGATTCACGGTTATTGCTGGTGGAGAATATTAAGGTAATGCACTGACAGGGTGTGCAGGGCTTGTGGTAGTTGGTGTTTCTGTGTGTTTTGTTGGAATGGAAACATTCTGACTTTCATTTGGTACTTTTCTTATGGCTTTGGATAAGCCCTTTGCAGCTGCTAACTCCCACATTGCTGCTCCTTCCTTGAAACAGCTAGAAGCCAGCAGGCCAGGTGATTGCCAGGAGGTGATGAGCTTTAGATCTGTATTAAACAAAACTCCTGATTTTCTCAAAGAAACTTTCTAATATTAGGAAGTCTACTAGGTCTGAGAGCTTATGCTGCTAAAAATGACTATAAAACCAACCTACTTTGCAGAAATGTATATAATTGTGGGCTTGTTGTTGATAGTTAATGATTGTGTGTACATTTCTACATGGACTGAAAGGAGCAAGCTTGAGCAGCACTGAGAATCGCTGCTTTTATTCTTGATTTGATCATGTAAATCACAGAATCTGCCAGAGTGATTCAGAAAAATAACAGAAGTATTAACAGAATATCCATCTGCATGGAGGAAGCTGGGGATAAATATAAATTTAGCATCTTCCCAAACTAGAAGCAGTTCAGTGCTGTAACGTGTGCTGTAGCTAGGAAGCAAAGGATGTCCTTTAGTCTTGGGCTTAAAAAGGCATTTTGCTGATCAGTTTTATTTTGGCCCGTGCTGCGCTGTGAGCGCTGCTGGCGGTGAGAATGGAGGATGCTCCCTGGTGCGCACGGAGGTCTCCAGAGCGGCTCTGCGTGGAGCTGCTGCACTCGCTGCTGCCCCTTCTGTGCCGCGCCGTCACCGGCTGTGGCACGGAGCCTCGGCACGGCCGCGGGCTGTTGCAAAGCTGAAGATCCCCCAACTCCCGGCTGCGCGGGGCTCCCGTGGCCGGCAGCCTGCTGTCCCGCGGGGAGCAGAGCTGGGGCGGGAAGGTGGCGCCCGCCAGGCCGGCGGGTGCCGAGGGTGCCACGAGGCAGCGAGTGAGGCCTCCCACAGAGAGGCCCCCGTGCAGCTGCCGAGCGCGGCCGGGCCGCCGGTGTCACAGGGAGCTGCCTCCGGGACAGGCCAGCGGCCCGGTGGCAGGGGCAGCAGCGGACGGGAATGTCTCGACAAGGGTTTCGCAGGCTGCCCGGTTTCTGCCACGCGCACGGCGGGGAAAGAGGGGAAGTTTCCACACGGTTTTGATTTAAACAGCTAGCTGGTCAGGAGTAACACATAGCACCAACAATTAGCTCTGTTAGTGATTTGTAGAAGGGAAGTCATGGCATAGCGTTGTAAAGATCAGGGTTTAGACAGTTCCTTCTTCGACATTCATTGCTGCAGCCTGCAAAGAAAAGGCTTGTGTAAGCTCTTGCAGGTCATTTCAAAGAGATGATACAGAGAGTTGAGATTAGCTGCTCTTGGCTCTCTGGCACTCCCCAGAATTTGATGTTTTGGGATTATTAGCAGGGGGTTCCTGGTAGGTGGCCCTTGACTTCAGAATACGTCTCTGTGGTTGGTCTTGCAAAGTCTGATTTTGTTGACCTTGCGGATCACATTAAGAGGCCTAGACTTTGAAGGGGGAGAGGGAGTTAAGTTCTTATATGAGGAAACTTCAGAGCATTTTATGAGCTGATGTTTTGATAGTTTTACCATGTTTTAATCTGAATTATCTTTGGAAGTGTAGGAGCTGGCGCCACAGAAGCTGCATGTGATAGATGCATGTGAGCATGCCCAGCTTGCTGCGGCTTCTCGGGCCTGCAGCCAACCTGGGGAGCACTGCTCAGCTAAGGCCCTGGCCCTGCTAGCAAGCTATCAGGCTAGCCCTATAATAAAAGAAAGGTAGGATTTTGGTATTCGGTATGCGGTGACTGCATTTTAACCCATATTCACGCACCTACAGCTGAATACAGCTGTAGTGGGGAAAAGTTCCACATGGCCTTTTGGCATCTGAGCTAACGTCCGTTCAAGTCAAGAAAAAGATTCATTCTGTTGAGGTCAGTGGGGTTTGGATCCAGCATTATTTCTTGCAGTGATTAAATCATCTTGGTTGTTAGATGGTGTGTAATTTACTGAAGAAAACACACACACTGTAATTTAGTGCAGCTGGCACAGCCCCCATCTCCTAGCATCACCCTTCACCTCCTGCACTAGGTAACTTCGGACGCAGGGGTAGAGTGAGGGAAGGCAAGAGCCCCAGCTGTTGAACATTCCCCCTAGTGGAAAGAGTTCACATGTGAGGGTTTCTTTGTTTTCTTTCTTCTGGACAGCTGTGTGACCCGGTGGTTAGAACGCATGGCGTGGGGCTGGAGCTCCCAAACTCCGGGCTGGCTGTGCTGCCTCCGTGCTGCACCCTCCGTGTGGCACCTTGCTGAGGGCATCACACGTGCCCAAGGGACAGACGGTGCAGAGAGGAATGGCAAGCTGCCACTTTTACCTCTTTGTGCCACTAGCCTGTCCTCCTCCAACCCTGCCCTGTGAGCGTTGGAGAGAGGGGCAAATCTATATTCAGCATCGAGTGTGTTGAAGATTACAAAAGCACATGGCGTTCAGAGAGGTCCGCAAAGACAGGGATTGAACCAGCCTCATCACGCGTATATTTTTGAGGCTGGACGCTGCTCACATAGGCCAGAGGAGCAAAGCTATAGGGGTGTGCTGTTTCACACCTGTTTTTGTCAGGGAATCCGTGGGGTTATTCACAATTGTTAACCGCTTGCCTCCATTCCAGATGGGATACACGCCTCTGCACGTTGGCTGCCACTACGGAAACATAAAGATCGTTAACTTCCTTCTGCAACACTCTGCAAAAGTCAATGCCAAAACGAAGGTGAGTTTTGTGCCTTCGCCTGCCCCGGCCGGGCAAGGCGGGGAGCGGGCAGCGCACCGCACAGCGCCCTTCCCTCTCCTCTCCCGCAGAACGGATACACGCCACTGCACCAGGCCGCGCAGCAGGGCCACACGCACATCATCAACGTCCTGCTCCAGAGCGGCGCGGCGCCCAACGAGCTCACGGCGGTGAGTGCGACGCCGCGGGCGGGCGGGAGCCGGTCTGCACCGGCCCGCGAGCCGGAGCCACAGCTGCGCCTCAGCCGCGGAAACGGGGGAGAGCGCGTGGAGGAAGAGAGCGCAGGAGCACAGGAAGCCCGTTCCCCTGGGCACCTCTGCGCTCCATGCCGCTGTCCTCCGCAACTAGAACAGCAAACATTCCACAGTTTCTTCTTTCTATTATATCAAGAGTTAAAAGCTTAGTTACGCACTCTACCACTCTAAATCCATATTTTTTTTTCGCTATCATGCCAACATTTCTTAGCGTTCACCATGCATTTTTATAGGCCTGTTTCTGTGCTTATCTTTGCTAATACTAAGGTCTTGTTATTAAATATTTCAATTGTTAGAATGGAAACACAGCCCTTGCCATTGCTAAGCGACTTGGCTACATTTCAGTTGTCGACACACTGAAGGTGGTGACAGAAGAGACAATGACTACAATTGTAAGTACAGCTTATGTCAGTAGCAAATGAGAGAGTCCTGTCTAGGCCCATGTATTCATCTTTGTTTAGTTAGTTAAACTTCTACTGAGATTTCAGTTTAATTTCTACCAGTCTCCTCTCAATATTGTAACACGGATGTGCAGTCACACATGAGCCATATTATTGTTCAGGTGGTAGCTGATTGGGATGTGTGCGGAGAGCACACCAACTGAGTCAAAAGCAGGCAGGGCAAATGACTGTTCATTTTTGGCATTTTTATTTAATACACATGCTTACTGCAAAAAAAAAAATCAAATTCACTGACCATCCTGTCACACAGTTTCTGGCTTCTTTGGAAAGATGGCTAAGGGCTGCCTATGCGGCCTGCTCCTCCAGCCCCAGCTCACCACTGACTCCTGTATCTTGACTCTCAAGAAGGCTTGTTGCAGCATTAGGGGTATTAAAGGGTTAGAACCAGTCAAATATTAGTTGTTCTGAGAAAAATGGTGATTCACAGAGTCTAAAAGATTTCTCAAAAAGGTGTTTATTCAATAAAGTTTTGCCAAATTGCTCTGTGAAGTTTGTTTTGGGGAGCCACCACGAACCACTGTGGTAGTAAAGACAAAATTTAGTCCTAAAAACATAAATTCAGAGCTCCAAATTGGCTTTTTCCATTCTTCTTTTTTTTTTTTTTCCTAATTAAAAAGAGAGAAGCGTGTGTGTATGTGTATTTTTAGGCATATCAGAGACAGGAAACAGTTGCTATGTGTTGCACATTTTGTCATCATCAATTTGTGTAGTCTACTAGAGCAAGTGGGTCGTTGCAATAGGAAGAGCATTTGGGATGACAGGCGGATTTTGGCTCTGCAACTTCATGTGCCTTTTCTTACTCTGGCTTTCCTTGCTGCCCCTATAATTCAGTTGCTTACATAAAATCCTCTTTGCTCTTTTTATATGGCACAAAAGATAAATCTCAAAACAATGTAACACAATTGAATATGCCCCCAAAAATCATAGATCTTTGTTACATCATCTCACTAGGTTCTCCCAAGAATACATTTTTCTTTAGAAGGATTTCAAGATTTTTTTTGTAACCTAAAAAAATCATCTGAAAAAGATTTTACTAAGCTTGAAGGATTGTCTAGCATACAACCAGAGAACTGCAGGAAAAGTAAAATCATATTTTTATGCCAAGAACTTCCAGTATGACAAGCCCATTTGTAGCTTGCAGAGTTAATGAGCTGTGTTTGTGCCTCGTGATGAAGAATGGTCATTTATTACGTTCTGTGGATGAAGAAGAGTTGTGTGAAAGCAGGCCAGGCTATGAATTGTTCTAGGAAAAGCATTTATGAGCTTAAAGGCCTATGCTATCCTAAACAATCTTCTTTTACTTAGAGAAGCCCGAGAATAACTTCTTTTAAAATTGAAGTATGCTACTTATCAGTCACAAGGGTATAATTTCCAAGGCTTGGAAACCTGGATATGAAATCTGATTTCCAAATGGAGCTTAAAAACTCAGTTCAGCTACTGAGACTGTTTTTTGAGGCATGTGGCTAAACAGCTCCCAAAGGTAAATTTAATGAAACCAGGGATGAACATAGCTAACTTTACTGAGATTTATACTTAAACACCAATAAAAATCCATTATTGCCGGAAAGAAAATCCTGTGATTTTGCTGGTTTAACAGCAATGTGTTAAAAAAAAATGCAAGAAATTCTACAAAACAAAATAAGTGTCAAGCTTTTTATAAGGTCTGTGATGTTTGAGCATGCAGGAACCCTTCTGTCATAGGAGGTGATGGCAGCAACCCAAGAACCGTAAACTGCCATATGACTATTTGTGAAGCCAGGCAAAAAAATGAAGTATTTTAAAATAGATGATGGTGTAAAAGCTGTTAGAGTGCACATGTGCGTTATTTGTGGGATGTATATGTAGTCTAGGAACACATTTCAGGCATTCATAACATTCCTTTTCAGCCTCTAAATTTTTCTGTATTGTTCTTTGCATCTGAATCAATATGAATATCACAGTGAAAATGAACTACTTCTGAGTGTCTTTCAGGCAAAAATTCCTTAGGGGAGCCATATAGCCTTCATGTGGTTAAAATCGTTCTCATTTGTAGGAGAAACACACAACTCGTGCTAAGGCAGCTCTGAAAAATACCACATAGATGAAACTTGTTCCTAATTATCAGCATTTTTATCTAATGGCAAAGGAGAAATGCTTCCTTCAGAAGGAAGGGCTGTATAGTGTAATACAGATTATATACTCCTGCACAAAATTTCAAAGATTATTTAGAGTTCCTTTAAAAACCCTTGGCATTCAAGGGTTCAACTCTTGGATTCAATGTACTTGTTTCTTCTTTGTTGTGATACGATCTTTTAGCCTTTCAGTTAACACTCTCTGCTGAGAATTCTGTGAAAATGTGAATACAATTGAAAACATCAGTGTAATAATACATGTTACTGGGTCATATCAGGATAGTCTCCTTAACTGTATGTGTTTATACAAAGGAAAGTGAACAAGAAGCTACATAAAATGTTATTTTACTAATTTAATGTAAAAAATGTGTCCTATCATGCAATAAATTTTTAAAGTAACAACAATTTCAGGGAAAACAATGCTTAGACTCTGAAATGATTTCTTTTCTTTGACAGACTGTTACAGAAAAGCACAAAATGAATGTACCTGAAACTATGAATGAAGTTCTTGACATGTCTGACGATGAAGGTATTCAAAATAATCCCTCGCACTTTATTTCAGTCTTCTTTTGTCAGAAGGAGAGTTGTTTAAAAAGCAAAGCAAACAAAAAATAACCATTATTAGTTGACTATTATCTTTGCATACCTGCTGTTGTTTGACATTGATTGCTTTGTTGACATATTGATGTGTTATTTAATTATCTTGTTTATTTAAATCATGCAGTTCGTAAAGCCAATGCCCCTGAAATACTCAGTGATGCTGAATATTTGTCAGATGTTGAAGAAGGTATTTGTGCATTTTTGTATTGCAGTGATGTTTAACTTGAACATCTTCCTTTTATTTCATCTCTCTGGAAATTAATCCTTCAGATAATTTTTTCTTATTATCCCACTAACAATATTTTTTGCTTCACAATTAAGAATGCTTTCAAAAATTCTTTGAGCTATTGCTGATAATCCTCTAATTTTGTCTGAATCTCTCACTTGCTGTTTTTTACTTAAATTGCTTCCACTGTCCTGGAATACTCGGTCCTTTTCCTGCTGCTTCTATAAAAGAGAGAAAAGGATTTATGACTATAATTGAAAAATTAAATATTTGGCAAAAGAGACCAGTATAAAAAACTTCGGAAGAAATAGCTGATGGTGAAAGCTAACAGTATTCAGAGAAAAAAAAAAAAAAAGAATTCAGATGTGGATTCAGCAATGAAATGGTTGAGTTAGATTGAAATTGAGCCCTTGGCCTTGAAGAAAGTACCTTCAGGGTGAAAGAAAGAAAAATGTACAGACATGATATACAATAAAACCAGACCAGGGTGCGTTTGTCCTGTGCAAGGAGGATCATGTCCTGTGGGAGAAATGTTGGTGCTTGGGTTAGAGGACGTGCCTGTAGCTGAGGCTGGGTCTGCACCACTCTGCAAAGCGGCGCGGCAGACGCTGCAGACGAAGGCCGTGTTGCCCAGGCTCTCTGAGCTGGCGGGACGCCTCGGTGCCCGTCAGCCTGACGGGGCTTCGGTGCTCCCCAGGTATTCCCGATCTTGCTGCAGCAGCGGTTGGCTGGTTCCTTTCCCCTGGAGCAATGGGGTCCCCAAACCAAACCAGGAAGCGGGCAGGTCTGAGCTGATGGAGAGAAGAGCACCAGTGTCCTGGCGACTAGTGGGCTATTTGTGCCACTCAAAATATAAAGAAGTGTTATTGTAACTAACTGTAACGTTGATGCATAATAGTTGTGGTAGTTAATAGAGCAATGGCTATGGCTTTATCCCATCGCACACTGAGGAGCGGTGCCGTTGAGAAACGTTCACATATGAAATCATAAAATCAGAACCTGTGGCTTTAACGCACAGCATCATCTGCTAAGGCCCAATGCCATGCCTGAAGCAATGTGAGAGACCTGACGAAGGTTTTTGGCTAGTTGCTTTTTCTCACTTTAACAAAACAAATTGAAAAATAAAAACTGTTTAGGAATATAGGAAATACAGTGAGTGAATATATTATGCAACCATGTTATTACTGGGGGAGCTAAGAGACCGGTTTGTGTATAACAAGGTAATTTTCAAAGCTTTACTCTGAATGGGAGCTCTCAAATCAAATAGAAATAGCTATTAATGTCTGTGGAAGCTTTCCAGCGTGCCTGGCCTGCAAGAATTAGCAGGGCCTGAGGTAACTACTTCTGACCCGTCTCCCCTTTAGGTCTTTCATATCAGCAAAGGTTGCCACTGCCTTTCACCACAATAGGGCATTTCTATACAGAGCATCCACTTAAGCTAGTGGAAACAAATACTTCCAAAATGCTGAAGCAGTCTGGCAGATTCATTGCCAGGGAGCTCATTTCCAAGTGAGAGCAGGGCACAAATTTACCTCCCAGATCCAAGCTCTCCTCACTCACTCAAAGTTAAGGTCACCAGCCAAGCTCTTCAGGGACACTAACTTACTAAACTTCTCAACAAGCCACAAAACTTTTAAGCTAATTCTAATCATAAGAAAAGCTAAAAGCTTAGAAATTAGAGTCTCAGAGCTTGGAGACAAATGTGAGGGAAAGGTTTCTTTGAATTTATGTCTTACTGTGCCTGCTAAATAAGCATTTACATGGAAATTGTGTAATTCCTTTTCCTTGCAGAGGACCGTTTGATTTGGAGTCCAAGTAGATGGAAAGGGAGATCATGTCTTCCTTTTCCCAGGCTAGTCTGGGCATTCTACCCTGATGAGGAGGGATGAGGATGAAGTCTTCTCTATCAAAAAGAAAAAAAATAGGGCAGGACATTAGTTTGAAAGACCTAAATGTAATTGCATAGGGGAAAGAAATGAAGGCTCGTGTTCTTCCATGGCAGAAAGTTTGCACTAGATGTGCTCCAAAAGCTGTCACCGCTGTCCTGGGCGGGAAGGGGTGTGAAGCGAAGGAAACTGGTGCAAAGAGAAAACGCTTCGGGTGTTGAGAAACATTGTGAGCTTTTAACTTCTTACTGGGTTCTTCAGTAGATGACAGCAGGCTCTTTGGTGTGGTAAGGACACTGTTAATGGGGATTCCTGTCTCCGTGGGAGCGAGCGTGGTGCTGATCAGGTTCCTGGGAGCGCAGGGGCACCCCCGCCGCTCCTGGGCAGGCGCATGTGAGAACAGTCACAAAAGTCTTCATGAACATCGTCTTTCCTCAGCATATAACATATAATGAAAGAAGAGACTGATTGTTTTAGAAGTGGTTGCTTTATTATATTTTTATGCTTAGAGTTGTCTGAGGTTTTGTCTCTGTAACGTTTTACAGCATTTCAGTGGTTTGGCGCAGGCATTTCTCTGTATTTGTGTGAAACCAGAGCCTTGGGTACAACTAGGAGCACCCTCCTCCCTCATGAGGCTGCCATCAGAGAGGTCTGGTCAGGCCGAGGCAGGGGAGAGGTGAAAGCTACAGTTGTCTCCAGCAAAGTGACAAGTGCCCACTTGGATCCCAGGCTAGGATTACATTTCACCTGAGGCTTTCCCAAGCCACATGATGCCTTCTCTTCTGGCACTAAAGAGCCTCTATTTCCCACTGGCCTCGCAAAGAGCTCCTAAAATGTGCTCTTGCTGTTCCCTGTGTGTACCAGGCAGGAAATGAGTGGCCCAGACGAGCTGGAAAAATGGTCCCTTACCTTCTGCTAAGGAGACCTTGGTAAAATTGCCCGGCAGGACTTGATGAAAACTGCCTGGAGTCCTTTGGGACTGGGAAAAGGTGCCAGAGATGAGCACAGGTAGGGAATAGCTGAGGAGACTGCATAGTCCAGGAGGGAGAGGATGAGTGGCGACCAGTGAGAGCGGGTACAATAACGGGTGGTGGAGCGGAGAGCGCGGCCTGCTCCTGCCTCTTCCAGAGCACCGGAACGGGAGCGTCGGGCGAGCCTGGGAGAAAAGGGGACCCTCTTCACCCCACGCAGAGTTACTGCTTGCACTTCGTGTGGGGAGCGCACGAGGTTTGCACGGGTTCAAAAGGGAACTGGACGAATTTAGAGAGGAACAAAAATACCTGGTCAGCACTATATAAATCCCCTGTGGGTTTAGAAACCCCATTTTCACATCACTGCGAGGCTCACAGGAGGCTGGCTGCTGGCATGGCCCGTGTGTCCATGCATGTGTGTGTATGTGTGTGTATATGTGTGTTATGTGTGTGTGTGCGTGTGTGTGTGTATATGTGTGTGTGTGTATGCGTGTGTGTGTATGTGTATGTGTGTGCGTGCGTATGTGTGTGTGTGTGTGTGTATATGTGTGTTATGTGTGTGTGTGTATGTGTATGTGTGTGTATGCGTGTGTGTGTGTATGCGTGTGTCCGTGTGTGCTGCGCGTGGGGGCGGCGCGGCGGGGCCGTGGCCAGCGCCGCCCCCACGGCATCAAGTTGCGGCGCCAGGACCCGCTCCTTGCAGCACCCCCTTCCCGTGGCCGCAGCCCCAGCGCCCGCATGGATGAGGCCGGGCGGGAGGCTCGCCGGGAGGCGGTAATCCAATCAGCAGCAGCTTTAAAGGGATGTCTGCAGGGGGATTAAAGGGGGATTTTTTTTCTTTTCTAAACTTGAAATAACCGTAGTCGCTCTTTAGTGTTTGGGCCGCATCCGCAACGAGCTTTTGATCCGAGTTGAGGGGACAGAGATGCACATGTCCTAAAATACACGCGGAGCGATCGAGATGTTAAGAAGATCTCAGTTGTTGTGTGGAAAGCGAATATGACCCGCAGGGATTAGTTTGCTTGTGCTGGTTTGGAGATTAACTCTAAATCACTGCTTAAGGACTAATAGGACTAATAGGAATTCTTGGAAACACCAGGGAAAAAATTCTTGTAGACCAGACTGGTGAAAATGGCTTTCCAAAACAGTAAGACTTTTTAAAGTTTAATTTGATATATGATGTTTCTGTTTCTGTTTTTTAATGCTTTATGGTCTACTATGAACATCTTAGCTTTGAAATTGTTACTTAAAATAATCACTGTTGCTGGGTGGCCGGAGAAAGTTGGTCTGTTTATTTTGCTGTTTGCGAAGCAGTAGCCGAAAGGGTATTTTTAGAATTGATTGTTAGTGCAAAACCAGCGCTCACGGCGCTTCCCCGAGCGCGCCGAGCTCCGGTGAACCAAGATTGGAGAAACAGAGCCGAGTTCCTGGAGTCACTCACCTTTGCGGATAAGCTCCAGAACGTCTCTCCCGTGAACTTATACATGGCTGCAGTAAATGTGCTCCCGGGCGAGCGCGGGGCTCGCGGCAGCTCCCGCCGCTCTGCCCTGCGGAGGGGCGGGGGGTGGAAGTGGCGCGGCCGCATCAGGCACATTTTCGCCTTGCTCTGTCAGTGCAGGAATGCAGGTTTTGGGTATGATGTAATGCTATGCAAATGCTGGGAGCCAGGGCCAACTGCTCCTTAACCCTTGCAGTAACTGCCTGCCTCTCTGCACACTGAACTTTCCTAGATTTCTTTTTCTAAAAATCCCTAATCTTCTTCTCAGTTACTGTCCACGTGTGGAATATATCCGAGGCCTTGCGCTGGGCTAACGGGGGCGGCGTGGGGCGGGAGCCCTGTGGCGGGGCCGCGCTTTGTGCGGCTCCCGCCGAGGGCTTTGTCGGGCCGCGCTCGCCCCGCGCGCTGCCTGCGCGGAGAGGAGGCTCCGTGAGCGTTTGCCTTACCTCAGCGAACGGATCCGCGCGGGGGCGGGCTGCATGCGGCACCGCGCGGAAACCCAGGCTCCCACACGTACGGAAACGTGCTTGGGGTGGGCCCCTCCGCGCGCTCTGCGCGAGTGGGCAGCCAGGCCGCGGGTCAGGGCTGAAGTTTCTAGCAAATGGAATGATCCAACTTTAACTTGTCAAGTTGGACTTTGGGGCAGGAAAGCAAAGGTGCGTGCTGTGGTGCCAAGTGTGGAAGAGCCCTTTAGCTTGCTTAAATAAATGGGCACAAGTCATCTCTTGTAGAACTTGGTTTGTTGGATTTCTGTCGAGGGAGGCTGTGCCCCTTATGTTTGCGCCCATAAAATCATTTTCTCAGGCCGGCTGGGAGGGCGGAGGGCTGACGTTCCGCTTGGAAAGAGCCCGAGGGAGAGCGGGGGTGCCGGCATCGATTACTCGCTGGCGAGCCGGGGAAGGACTTTAGGAATCACTGAGAGCACAAACATTTACCGTATGTGGAGCTCCTGATTTCAGCCTGACTTTTGTGCCGCAGGTGAGGATGCGATGACAGGGGACACAGACAAGTACCTTGGACCACAGGACCTAAAAGAGCTGGGCGATGACTCCTTGCCGGCCGAAGGATACATGGGCTTCAGCCTCGGAGCCCGCTCCGCCAGGTATCGTATTTGCTGCCACCGCCGTTGCAAACTTCTACAAACCAAGTGCATTATTTCACCCAAAGCTGGAGTCTACTTTGAAATGAAGTAGAGGGGGTGGACTTCCGTGTCAGGGTAATACTGCGTGTTTGAAGCATATGCTCATTGCTATTTTGTTTCATATTCTTTATTCATGTTGGCTTCTTATGGCAGCGATTCAGAAAATTAGCTACTCATTTTTTCTGGTGTCTGCTCATGCTCTGGACGTCTCAAAGGAACCTCTTGGCTAGCAGTTTGCAACCTCTCTAAAAACTAACCTAGAACAGCTAGCAAAAGCAAGCTCCTTCTCACTACTGCCCGTCAAACTGATGCTCATGTTTGAGTATTCCTCACCGGCCTAATCTAGCAAAAGAGTATGAAACCAGAAAAACTGAATGGCAATCATTTGGCTATTCTAGTGCTTTGATTTCTTTAGAGGTTGCCAGTGAATAAGCAAACAGAGAGCCAGTGTTAAAGAACAAAACACAAAAATAAGAAAGCAGTAAAAGAAAACGTACCTTAAACTGGCTGTAGGATTTCATTTGATACGAAACAGATTGCATGCTACAATAAAAATAGGCCAAAGTTTCTATGAACCCGATATAACACTGTAGATCTAGTGTAATGTCTGACTGCAGTTGATTTCAACTCGCGTTTCTAGATCAGCGTTTTAGATTTTTTTAATATTGCTAAAGCCTGCTCTGTGCATTGCTCAAAACAAGCAAAGCTGTATGAGCAGAGATTACTTCCACAGTTGTGGATCTGCAATGTGTTTACTGACAGCCAAATTGCACTGAAGCTAATAATTAAACCTCATAAGCCAGAGCCCTGAGGACTTTTTCCTACACGGTAGTTTAAAGATCTGTTTTAAAAAGTGATTTCATTGTCTAACTGTGATTGGCAACTCCCATAAGGTAAAGCTTAGATGTCTACCCTCCAATCCTGTTTGTTATGGCTCCTTTAGAAACGCAAGCATGCAGTGTAAATTTGCTTTTTAGCATTGCCCAGCCATGTTTTGCTTCACTTACAATTCCTAGGTAAGTTAATAAGTATTTACATGATAATACATGTAGGAGGAATGCCAAAGCACTCTTAAAATAGACCATTAGCTGTGAATTCAGCAAAAGGTTTCCAAAGGGAGAAATCTTACACCTTTGAGGCTAACAGTCACTTTTTGCTCAGTGGCTGAGGCCGCCCTGCCGTGCCCCGAGCACCTGCTGAACCGTGCAGCCCTGCGCAGCGCGGCGGGCGCGAGCGGCGGGCCCGGGGCAGGACGGGGCTCGCCGGACACGTTCTGCTCCTGCCGGGCACTTCCTGCACACGACAGGGGCAGAGCAGGATTGCACAGTCCAGGTCTGATAGGTGGATCTGAGGGTTCGGCTTCATGTTTTCTTTTCTTTGAGAGGAATCTAGTGTTCCCATGCTTCGGACTTTAGCAGTGCCATTACTATTTGTTGCTGCCTAGCTCATTTTTACATTGCATATATGTTATGCTCAGAGGAGAGAAATACAGTGTTTTTCATGGAAAGTATTGCATTTAGCAAAAAGTATTCGATGAATGTTTCTTACTACTGATTCTGAGTGTAACATTAAGAAATAAGCGCATTAAATATGTAAATCATCCAGCCATAACATCTTGCTTTTCCCGTCTGATTCTTTGCTTTCTATTTCTCCTGTTTCTTTTCCACTGTAAATTGCTTTAGTCCAAAAGTCAGGTAAGAAGGCATGGCATCGTGTTACATCTTTCTGCTGCTGCCATCGCTCATCTTCATTTTATTCAGCATTGGAAAATGACATGCTTTTTAATTTTATTTATTTGTTTATTTGTGGTTGAGGTTTGCTCAGCATTAGAGAATATTTCTCTGTGGTTATAACAAATAT
Organism: Tinamus guttatus; assembly: GCF_059628265.1. NCBI lineage: Eukaryota > Metazoa > Chordata > Aves > Tinamiformes > Tinamidae > Tinamus > Tinamus guttatus. The sequence goes on from NW_028288780.1 coordinate 1,232,863, forward strand.
AACTGGATTTTTTTATACCCTTTATTGTGTAGGAGTCTGATTAACATTTGTCTACAGTATGCAATAAAGACCCAATTCTGCTTCTAGCACACGGAGGAACGTGTGCTAAGGGACTAGAAAAGATGTTTTGACAACTACAAAGTGCATGAAGCAAGTTGTAGAGTTTTGAGACTGGAAAATGTTAGTAGTTTAAAAGTGTAATAGTTTGTTGAATGTTGCTTTTTATTAATGCACTTTTTTACGACTTTATTTTTCGTCACGTAGCAAGCATGTCTAGGCCTGCAGCATGTTTTTAGCACATACCATAATGTATCTTCCAGGGTTAAGTGTAACAGACACTCCTACTTTGATTAAATTGCAACACATTTGGCACGATCGTAGAGTCTAACATCCGCAAAATAATTCCCCAAAGCACTGGAATCTGTATTTAATCATTAAGAGGGAAATTTCTTTTCTTTCCTCTTCTACTTCAGAGTTGTTACCCTCCTGTTCTGCCTAGGAGTAAGTGAATAACTAGGGTGCTTATAACAAAGTTGAAAGTGGTTCAGCCACAAAGAGAGAATGACAACAGAAAACTCGCTCTTTCTGAAACCTGACTCAGCGATCTGAGCCATATGGGCAGACTCTAACCTACCCACAGCTCCACCAGGACCTGCCCTCATGGCTTTTCTTTCAGGATCAAGGCTTGTAGACATTTATCAGAGTTCACCTAAATATTTGAATACACTCTTCTGCTTTTATTCTAAAGCCACAGCATTACTGCTGAAGCAGTAAGCATTCATTGATTGTTGTTTATGCATAAGACCGGGAGGGGGATATAGCAAAGTATTTATTATTCCATTTTTGCCCTTCCCTTATATTTATCTCATAGACGATGTATGTTTTGCCATCTTATGCTATGCCCTGGAAGTTGCATGTATTAATTTTTTATTTTTATTTTTTGTTCATCTCATTGTCATCTGCACTTTCTGTGATAAATGGTAAATACAACAGCCTGCGCTCCTTCAGTTCGGATAGGTCCTACACGCTGAACAGAAGCTCCTACGCGCGAGACAGCATGATGATCGAGGAGCTGCTGGTCCCGGCCAAGGAGCAGGTACGTGCGGCCCTGCCAGAGCGCGGAGCAGCGTCGGGCTGCCTTTCAGTAGGGGACAATGTGCTGCAGCCCTCAGCCGTGCTTGCAGGGACTGCTGCTGCTCTGCTAACTGATGAAGGGGGAGAAGAGGAGAGCTGGAAGTAAGAAATGATGGATTCACAATGTTGTGATCTTGATCTTGCAAGAAGCACGGTGGTCTGGTCCCAATACAAAGAATCTTTAAGCACCTGATTACATTTCTGAACACAGAACTCTGCTTTGAAGTCAGTGGGAGTATCTGTGAGCTTCATGTTAAATATTAGAGTTCTTTGCTGAGCTGGGACTGAAGTGTTTTACGCTAAGCAACCTTTGTGTGTAGTGTGTGGACTATGACTGCATTCGCCCATTCTGTCTACGTGTAGGACTCCAACTCTGTCTTTATTTTTTCACCCTGGGGAAGAATTTGGCCTTGTAAAGATTATGCTATTGTGCACTAACCAGTTATGTATCTTCCAAATGTTTGTGCAATGACTAATACAAGAAAAGCAGAATCTTTTGCCCTGATTATAGCGTGGGAAAGTCATTCTAAAAGTGAATGCTGGTAGTGGTAGGGTGCTGGTTTTTTTTTTTTTTTGAGAGAGAGAGTTCCCTCAGTGTTTAGTTGGTAGACTTGTTTCGGACTTTCAAATCTAATTTGATTTCTAAAAGAAGAGTTTTTTAATACACATAAACCAGAGATCTGCTGGGAAGCTGAATTAAAAAAATCCACATAAAAGTCTTAACTTGCGAATTAAAGGGCAGCAGAGTGGTGCTGTCATGTTCCTGTCCTGAAAGACCATAAGATGGGCCATGGTGAAGCCGAAGTTTTCTGCTGTTCTTTATGCTGAGGTATGTTTCAGCAGTGGCAAGGATGCCTGCACAGGGAATTACTGACCTCAGAAAAGGTTTTTGTTGGGGAAAAAGTTCATAGAGTATTTTTACAGAGCTTTTAGTTCACTCTAGCATTTTAAACCTTAATTGTAGCACTCCATAAGTTCAAATGTAGTAATTTGTTGTTTCTTTCCCTTTTAAGTCAGAAAATAAAAGCTGCCACTATTGGCACGAGGAACAAGAGATGATATTTTAGGGCTGAGAACTTCCAGTCACTCTCATACTTCCTACCCTTAAACCTTCAGAGAGTCTTCCTGAATTGATGGGAATTTCAGATGTGAGGAAGGTTCTCCAGCCTGAGAATACATTATGTTTATATGGTGATTCTGGCCATTTTTGTGATTACCATCAAAATAGATGGAGTTCATTTAGCAGCTAGGGAGTGTTTGAAGCAAGCACAGAGCTTGTTTTAAGTCTTGTTAAATAACTGCTGAAGGACATTGGTCAAATTGTACATCATTAACCTGCTTTGTATTACAAAATCTCACTAGGAAATAAAAAGGGCAGTGTGGGGTTATCATCCAACTCTGAAATGAGCCATCTGCATATTCAGTTTCTTAGACCAGTATACATCTTATAGCAGTAGCAACGTCTGAGATTAAGGGGAATTAATTAAGTATGCTTATATATGCTTATTAGTTAAGTATGCTTATAAAAGTATTTAAAAGAGAAGGGGCAGCTGGCAACCTCTTGGCCAGGTGGACTTAGAAGATCTTGTGACCATCTCTTCCCATGTTCTCTGAGGAGCAACTTGGAAATCCAGGCAGGGTGCAGCGAGGAAGGTTTGCAAGCGGCCCCTGCTGCACGCAGGGCCCTCGCGGGCAGCCTGGTGCTGCGTGCGGAGCGCTGCCCTCCGTGCTGCTCGCGCTCGGCGCTTCCTGCTCACCCTGCCTGCCCGGGGGGACAGGGGCTGCAGGCCTTGGAGCACAGCGAAAATGTCCGTGGCCCTGTGTGTTACCATGGAGGCAACAGTTCCGGCCAAATCTGAGCGACTTCCTCTGTGGAATAATTTGCATCAGCCTCCGAGTTTACATCAGCCACAGGCAGGATGAATCAGGCTGTCCGTTACCTAGCAGCTTGGTGAATCTCTTCTGTCCGGATAAATCCTTCTGGGAGAAAGCATAAATCTGATATTATACAGCCTGGCTGCTTAGTTATGCAACCAGCAGCCTCCTCACCAGCAGAAATGTCAGAATTTTTATTCTGTGTTTGCATCAAACCACACCCACCCCGGAGCACTTTCAGTAACAGAATTGTGCACATTTAATCGCCCTCAGCCCAGGTAGGGAATGCTGTGGCTTGAGCAAGCACAGGCCAGGTCTTCTGGATTCTCAGACTGCAGCTTGCCCAGGAAGATTTCTTTGCCTGCCTGGAAAATCCAGCACTTCAGCAGATCAACAAAATGAGGTCAACAGATGTCTGCTGCTTGTGAGATCTTGGGTCTAGCTATTAACTTTTAGTAGTCTGCTCCTCTTCCAAGATTACTGGATACAGGCTTTGTGCTTTTGCTGGCTGAAAATGTCTCCGAGGGCTCTGTGCTTTGCCAGAAAGGAGCACGTCAAAAGTGTGCTCCTGTGCCAGGGCAGCCCAGGTGGGCCAGGGCAGCCGGGGTGGGCCAGGGCAGCCCGGGTGCACGTGCACGCGGCTGTGCTGCAGGCACGTGCTAGTGTCGCTGTCTCGTGGAGGTGGGTTTAGAAAGATACTGTTTGCCATGAAATTGTGTGTCTGGGGGCTGAGCTTTCTGTCACATGCTGTTGAGCTTTAGCGTTTCTCATCTGTTGTGGCAAATGTGATCCCACATTTGTCTGTCGACATAGATGCCCTGGTGCATGCCCAGACCTCAGTGCAGTGATGCTGTTGTGGCTCAGCAGGCATTTCAATGACAAACACTGAGTCGCATTGTCCCCCTTTTTGTGTTTCTTAAAAAAGAAATCTTTGTAGAGATCGTCATCACTGGGAAATGGTATGAACTCAGCTATTTTTTATTTATCTGTATTTTTTGCAACTTCAGAGACCAGCTATCTGGATCTTGCAGGGATTGGTATTTATAGTTATGTGCTCAGTGGGAGCTCTTACAAAGTTCAATCGCTTGGAATAACTGAAATGCACAGAGTTGGCTTTTCTGCATAAACTGTGGGCTCCTCCTGAAATGTGGAAGAATCCCTAGTGTTCTATTGGAAAGAGGTAGAAAATGGTCTTCATTAAACTAAATTATGATACATTTTTCAAAACAGTGCTAATTAAACCCACTGCTGTTGCTTAATTGCCATTGTTTTTAATGGCATTCATTTTATCTTTTATGTCTGATGCCCTGATGCATCTTCTGGTACTTAGCACAACATCCCTTAGCAGCAGCACCCTTGCCTGTTACTGCTCTGCCTTGGTTATGGGTCTTGCGGCACAGTAACGTGCCAGGCGGACGACCCTAATAAAACACGTAAGGTAGCAAAAGGAGGCAGCCAGGGCCACGTGCCACGGAGGTTTGCACAGATCACAGAGCAAATACCCTGCAGATATTTTTATTGATCAACGTTAAGTGATAATATTGATGGGTTTTGGCAAAGCAAAATCAGGATGTGCATTTGAAATGCAAGAAATGCCTATAAAACAAAGATTTGGAACCCAGTAAGCAATAGGAAGGGTGCAAGTTCTAGCCAGCAGTGGAGCATGATCTGGTTTAGCTTCTGGATACTCCTTGACAGAAGGACTTTGGTGTGTTTATGACTGGTTTTGTCATATTTGTAGCTAGTGCTGATATTTCTATTCAAAATAATTAATTTACAGTACCTTTAGATGCCTGTATATAAAACAATAGGTGGGAATCATAACATTTCCATGTGCAGAAATGTGTGTTTGACTCAGGTTTGACTGCAACCCTAGAATATAATTAGAAAATAGCTCGTAAGGTCTTTTCTATGTGTGAAGAAAAAAAATCCAGATAACTCTGCCTGCACTCTCCAGTCATATTTGCCTTCTGGGAGAAGGCAATAACTCCCTTAGGGGAGACACTGGCATCTTTAATACCATCCCAGGTGAATATGGCCAGTGCATTGCATGGCAGCATCTTCAGTTTTATTGATGTAACTTCTGGCTTAGAAACTTTCATATCACCCTGCAAATTCAGGCAACCAGTGTTTGAGGATGTAATCTGCTTGATTTCCTAGGAAGAAAGGAACAGAGAAAGAAAGAAGAAAAGAGCATGTGGCTAACATGACTTCTCTGTCACAGATCAAGAGAATTTATAGCAGCAAAACCTGAGCTGGGCACGGGGTGTCTGTGAGTGCAACACCACGACAAGAAGCAAATCACTTGTCACTGAGTGTCGAGCAGTGCAGCTGATTATAGCACCAGCATGGCAGTGCTTCCCAGGGCGAAAACTATTTTTGTGTGGATGAGTAGGGAGGGCAGCACTCCAGACGGGGAGCGCTCGTGGTGGGCACACATGTCGTGCGGACTCATTACACCCTCCTGCCACCACGAGCCTGCTCGTGCGGTCACAGCTTCGGCTGTGAAGCTGCTAATGAAGTTATTCCCGGGTTGTGCTTGAGGAAGGAGCTATCAATGGGATTATCTGTGCGGGGCTGCTCCGTGCCTGTCGCAGCGGGTAGGACTGCAGTGCAAAGGGAAAGCGCTTTAGCATTTTTTCAAACTTGCATATGCAAATGGAGACTGGAGAGACGGAGTTGTAGCTGCAGAAAACAGCAAAAGGCAGTTTTGGACTTTGTGTGTGGAATCCAAATTTGTGTTACGGGCTTTCCAGTAATTTAACATCTGTGATATCCGTGGTGTTAAAGAGAAGAGGGCCATATGTAAATTTAATAGAGTTTTGTTAACAAGCATGCCTTTAAGACCAGTGTTTTTCATGCTGATTTTAAATTTTAATCTTTTTGTTTTAAAGCACCTGACGTTTCCAAGGGAGTTTGATTCTGATTCTCTCAGACACTATAGCTGGGCTGCTGACACCTTGGACAATGTTAACCTGGTCTCAAGTCCCATCCATTCTGGGTAGGTCGTTTAACAGATTTCCTTTTCTTTAAATGTGCAAGTGTTTTGTTTAGCAGGAGAATGCAGCCTGCTGAAATGGCTGGTAACATGCCTATTCCTGCTCCACTGGAAGCCAGTGGCAAAATTCAGGCTGACTTCAATGAGGGTGCTTAATAACAGCATTCAGGCTAAATTCTTGCATATCAAACCAAAACTTGCTTCTGTACTTAAGTTCTGAATGCCAAAAAACTGTAGTCCAACAGGTTTTCTGCTAATTCACTTTCATGCCTCGTAAGGTGATTTTAATTGAACTGCCTTAAATAGTTTGGAATTTAAAATCAAAGATACAGTGTTACCCTTTCTGTTCTTTCAGCTAGGAGAATGGGGGACTTTAACTGCCTCTTTTACCTCCAAAACTCCTGCCTGACCTCCAGAATCTGTATTTTGACCTTCGTTGTGCTACTCACTCATTTGCAAGGCCTCACTGTAGTTGCAGTGCTTCTTGGCAGTGCCACTTGAAGTTGATTTAAATGCAATTGCAATAGTGTTTGAATGCATTTTGTAAAGATTTACAAACAAATGTGTAACTGAAAAGAATTGTTGCATATGAGATTGTCTAGTATAAATCTTTATTGTATAACTTTCAACAAGGGCAGGGCATAACATTTCATATCCCTTTTATTTTACATCCCCGTTTTGTGGCTAGTCACATTCTCGTAACGCGAAGGAGACTAGCAAAAACCAAAGCATAATACCAAGCGCCACCAGTCTAAAACTACAGGCCCACAATAAACTTCACAGCTGCTTCAGCTGACGAGCTCTAAAGCAGTGGATTTTTTGGTCCTGATCCAATAAAATGCTACATACAGGCAGTGTTAAAGCTGAAAGAGGTCAAGGTTCAGCATGAAAAGCTGACGTCTGTTTTTAACTAGAGAAAGGTGGGTAGGCCAAGGATCTCAGAGAGCAAGTAGCTGCTGCTTTTGCATGAGGGCAGGGTAATATGCAGCCAAGCCATTCCTGGAATATGTTTAACTTACTCTTAGTCACTTACAATAAAGGATATTTTATAGTCCCTCAGCTTCAGCAGGTCACTGTCCTTTGTTACAGTGTTGTTTCCCCTGATACTGAACTTTAGATTTCTTTGCTGCAAATTAAGCCTATTTCTTTCCCTACCCCGCATAGTCATGGAGAACATCTTACTAATTTAGCAAGAACTTTTTATATATTGGAAGATATTTTTCCTTCTCTTTTAGAGATTCAAATAATCCCAGGTTCTCCACGCTTACCTCCTAGGTCACGTTTTCCCCAAATCTCACCTTATTCTTGCTGATGTCTCCTGACTCTCCCCTGTTCAACAATAGCTTATTTCTAAGCCAATTTGGGCACCAAAGTACCAAAGAGATGTCACCAGTGCTGGACAAGACAGAATCATTATCTTTGCTGACCCACATGACCTAATCGTAAGAAATCCTCCAAATGAGAATCAGCATTTTGGGAACAGCAGGTTCCGTTTGACCACACGAGCAGCACCCCACCAGCAGGTAGAGCTTTCCTGCTCTGCACCCATGTTGCCTTTTTCTACTTCTTGTTTTTCTGAGCCCAAGAAAATAAATTAATATGTAACATTAATGTGTAAAATGCTCCCTCCCACAATGAGAAACTCAGATTACTGCCTGAGTCTTGCAAGGTGGCATGCTTCAAGTTAATCATAGCTTACTCCAACATCCTACACACATGCAAGAACTCTTTTTTTAAAGCAGCGTAAGGAATGACATAAGGACTTGATATTCTTCTCAAATGTCCTACCATACATCTCTTTGTATGTTATGTTTTGGCAAACAAACTGCTGTATAAAAGCACAAGAACTGATTTTCCATGACACAGGGGAGCAAGTTTCTGGAATTAAACCAACTCAAAGAAGCTCTGTTAGCATAATTTCTCTGCTGACCTAGGTAAATTACAGATGTTTTCTCCATTTCTCCAGCATACTATGGACTTGTGTTGATTAACTAAATGAGCACTTTCTTTAGGATTTTTTTTCCATGTGTAGCATATTTTATATGACAAAGCTCATGATATGTGAAGCAAAAGACAAATCATTGCTGAAGTTGGTCTTCAAATGGGTTGCTTTTGTTATTTTTCTGATTGTTACTTTTCCTTTGCGCTTATTATTGGTATTTTCTGTTGCCTGCTTCTAATTATCTTATATTAATTTTTCCCATTTGCTTTCTAAATTATTTTGCAGCTATTCCTCTCCACTTCCCCAGTATGATTCAAGGTGATAACTCTGTGCTTTCTGTGAATCCTCATTTTGCTTCTTTTCTTTCTTCTTTTTTTTTGACTCTTATCCCACACAGAGTGTGTGTAGATGTTTGTAGTGCATCCGCCCACATCCTCATCCTTCTCATATATTCCAGTAGAAATGCTCACTGGCATTTAGCATTGTGTTTTAGAAATCATACTGTAGTATCCATTATTAGCAAAGTATTAATTTAGGTAAGCACCAGCTACTAATCCATTTTATTGAAAGTGCATGAAATACTGTTTGAAATTATTGTTATTGTTTTAAATGGTAGGCTACTAATTCGAATACTAAACGGATAAATAATTAATCCCATTGACAAGGCTACCTTTATGTGGTAGCATTGCACCCAGAGGTTGGTCTGCCAGGGTTTTGCCTCCGTTGAGGGCTGCAGTGTGGCGCGACGTGCCGAGCTGGCTGCAGAGGCTGGTTCCAGTGGCGGGGAGGTGGTTCCCCCCCAGGGCTGATCCGCCCTTGCTCGGGGCAGCGGGAGCAGCGCGCGAGCCCCGCGTTGCCTTGCCGAGGGGGCGGCTGCCAGCGCCGCTGCGGAGCCCAGCTCGGCCGTCGCTGTGTGACCTTGCAGGCTGCGGGACAAACGCACCTGGGAGCTCCCAGAGGGGCTTGTAGGGACGGAGCTTCTCGCTGCCACCCATCTTTGTGTTCATACAGGTCAAGCGATTTAGGTGTCTTTTGAAAAGCTCCTCTTTCACATTTGGGTCAATAAAGTCTGGATTCTTCTGACCATGTGGAATTGCCCCGGATTCCTCTGCTGATATGGCACATATTGCTGGGTGAAAGCTTTGGCTTTTCCATTTTTGCAAGAAATTAAAAACTTTTGTTGATTATGAGCTGGCTTAGCATGTGAGTAATCACATAGATGATATTTAGCTCCCCAAATGAGGATCACTGATACCTAGGCGTCAAAGGCATGTTCCAGCTGGCCACCTCTCTGTCTTACATACTTCTGCATACTGTGCAGTTTGAGTTGTTCTTGTCTTCTCTGCAGGCCAAAATTATGGGCATTTTCAATAGACCATCAAGAAACAGCTATGACATTCCTTTCAGTATTTTCCCCTTCTGTGACCTAGGCCTGTAATTCCCTGCTTAACATTTTACTTTGCTTTATAGTAAATATTTTGCCCTTCACAGCAGCAGGTTGGGAGCTGACTCCTTGCCAGCCCTAAGGAGTACACCCATGGTTGGCCTCTCCTTCCATGTGCCCAGTGGCATCTGCCTCTTCCCATCAGGGTTCACCATCTACCACACAGAGTGATTGCAGGGAGGTAAAACAACATGAACATGCTGACAGTAGCATAAACATGCTGGGTAGTGCTCAGTGAGTAAAGGGGAGAAAGAAGGAAAGGCCCAGAACTGGCTCCTTTGATCGTTATGGCCTTTTGTTAGCAAACAGAGAACTCTTAGGGTCAAAAAAGTTTACTGACACATAAGATTTTGCAAGCAATAAATATTGTCATAACTTATATACTCTCCAATTTAAAGACTGACAGTATTTTTTCCAGTATTTTTTCACACAGGGATCTAATATTTGTAGCAAATATTTGGTTAAACGTTCAGCAAAGATCTCCTTCCGCTGAAAAATAAGTGCTCATATGAGGAACTGGGATACCCTAGTGGCAACAGTCGGTTTTGTTCAGTAGTGTATTTTATCCGTGCTTCAGCACTGTGAGTACCTGAGCCACAGGAAACGAGCAGTTGGAGTTAGGGCAGCTCTTAGGACTGCTTCACCTCCCCGTTGTCCAGAGATATACAAAATTTTTCCAACTATATACAAAATTTTCATTGCACTCTTTCTCCAGTTGGTCAGGTATCCGAATACAACTGGGCTTTGCAGGATTGGTTGATATATGTCAGCTGTTACTTTTGAGTAACAGCTCAAGTAAAGAGATTCTCCTATTTGCATTTATCCGTAGAGGAATCTAGATGTTTGAATTCCTAAAACTGAAAGGATTTTTGCAGCAGTTTTGAAGGAGGTTGAATGCTGTTGCCTGCCCTAGGAGTCTGTTCCCCATTGCTGTCACTGTAGGTTTTTTGTTTGTTTGTTTGTTTGGAGGGGTGGGATGAGAAATGCCATCTTCACTGTAGGACGATGGTTTCTGTCAGGGTCCTGGGGTTCTTGCTCCTTCCTCAGCAGTCCCGATGGTCACCTGCAGTGTCAGCCCTGGCTCCCCAAGCAGGTGTGAGCAGAGGGGATTGTAAAGGGGGGGAAATTTTCCCCTCTGTATGCAGAGGGGAAGATAAAAGAGCAGTTCTGAGTCTCCATTTTTACCCTTTCTGGTTCCTTTCTGCATGAGAGGCTCTTTACTCTTACTCATAGATGGCAGCAGAACTAACAGTTACAGAGGGCCAATTAAAACACTAAAACACTACTTATGTCTACTCTTTTAATCCAAATTGCTCAGTAGCAGCTGCACCTTTCGCCGTGATGTTACTAGAGCTTTAGAAATCCCTGCTTTTGTTAACCAAGTGTAAGTATGAACTTTAAAAGAATCTTTTAAAACTTTTTAGCTTAGTTGGGCTCGGGAGGACTTTTCTAGTGGTATTTTAAAGATTGTGACTTTGTCGATTAGCCTGAGCTTTTCCTCGCTCCATTTGTGACCGTTTTCACTGATGTGTTTCCTTCTCCCCACAGTTTCCTGGTTAGTTTTATGGTGGATGCACGTGGGGGCTCGATGAGGGGGAGTCGCCACCACGGCATGAGAATCATCATCCCGCCGCGCAAGTGCACGGCGCCCACCCGCATCACGTGCCGCTTGGTCAAGAGGCACAAGCTGGCCAGCCCCCCGCCTATGGTCGAAGGAGAAGGCCTGGCGAGCAGACTCGTGGAGATGGGCCCGGCAGGGGCACAGTTTTTGGGGTGAGTTGTCTATGAATTTCCCTGCTGGCGCTCATACTCCATCTTTTATTTCCTTTATCCTGCGGATCTGAGGAGTTAAGCATTCAGTTTACCTCATCTGAGCATGTAAGATAAGCTACGAATCTTGAACTACTAAAAAATGCCAACCTGCCATTCCTTCCTTGAAAGTACCCTGCTCTGTTAAGGGGAGTTTTGCCTTTTGACGGCTGCAGGGTGGAGGAGCCAAAAGTGAGGAAAGCCGTGCGGAAGCCGGGCCTGCCCCTGGCCGCTCACGCCACTCTCTGTGGCAGAAGGGGCTTCGGCCCCATGGCCGCGTGAGGCCTGGAGTAGCCCAGACGGAGCCCCGGGGCGCCGGGGCCGGCCGGAGTCGCCACGCGATGCGGGGCTCGCCGTGCCCTGCAGCGGGGCCGGGCCGGCGGCCTGCACGCGCCGCCAGCGGCAGGCGCGAGGCCTCGCGCAGCCGCAGCAATCCACTATGATGGGGCGCTTTTTTTTTCTCCCACCTCCCTTCCCTAATCATAAATTTTGTTCATTAGCACGAGTGGCGCCCTGGTGTGAACCGCCGGTCCTGTCGGGAGTGACAGCTTGTTCCTAATTTCCCCTTCTCGTTTCTCTTCCTGCTGCATGGATGTTATTCAGTAAACTGCATCTTCCTAAAAGTCCTCCCCCTCTAAATGAGGGTGAGAGCATGGTTAGCCGAATCCTGCAGCTTGGTCCACAAGGAACAAAATTTATTGGGTAGGATATGTACAGAAAAGATACAGAATGTCTACAGTTTTCTTTTGGTTTCGGTTTTTTGTTATTCCCATTTTTTTTCGGTTTTCTGAAGCTTTCAGTTGATTTATGTCACTGAAAGAAAATCATAGTGGCTTGATTTAATATAGCTCTGCTACGACCTTGTGCTTATAGGCATGTAAAGTTCACTGCCAGCATTCTGCTCTCATAACTTCTGTGCTTTTGTAATTTTTTAAATTCGAAGTGTTTCAACTGCATCAAATACATTTTAATACACAGTGACAGTCCTTTAAGTTCAGCCTTGTGGTAGAGAAGGTATTTACAGGCCTTGAAGTGAGGCTGTGGTGGGAAAAGCATTGTAAAATTAATTATGGAAGATCATTTAGAAAAATGTCATTGAGTAAATGACTTCATTTAACAATGTTGGAGAAATACGAATCTTCTCAAACTGCAGGAGGCATCTTATTAAATTAAATTAAAAAACCCCAAGTATGCTATGGAGAGGAACTGCAATGTGTATGCTAAAAATGTAAGAATGTTTCTGTATATTTTTGACTGTTTTTTTCAAACCATATCATGAAATTTTAGTGTGTTAGGTTTTCAAAATATTGGTGAGTGTTTGGTGTTCGATACCTGTTTAATACCTTCTCGCTGAGTATTCTTGTTAATCTTCATGCACAGAATTGTGTGGTTTCTAAATATTTACAGAGACAGTATCTGACATATTAGCCTGCAAAGATTGTATTACAACGTTTTTCATTTGCATTCCTTTCTGACTAGAGGGTAAATACCGTAAGAAACCATATATTTGAATTTTGGGTGTCTGCTTGCTGCGCACAATGAGAGACAGCAACTACATTGCTTGTTAAAGGCCTCGAGATCAGAGGAACAGCCTGAGTGTTTCTAAAAGCATCGGAAATATGCATTCATTAAACTGCCTTTTACTCTTTTTGTGGGGGGAAAAAATCTACCTGTTCTTCTGGGCTTCCAAGTATTTTTGCTCCTAAAGGCTGCCTTGATTTCCTCAGTCAGGTAACTGACTGGGTAAGGGGCAGCCCAGCACCTTGCTGGGGTACAGTGCCACACAGTACCAGCTCCATACTGTCCCCATGTGCAATGTGTGCTTTAACTGAGTTATGACAGAGAGGTGAAATCCTTTACAACCTCTGTAGGAAAATAGTGATACTGTCTATTTAAATGTCTTAAAGCTGCATAATCCATAATTGTTCACTTATTGTGTGATTTCAGTCAGTTTGTCTTAGCGTATTTTAATCTGCATATCCTGCCTGTGAAGCGTTTGGCAAAAGTGTCTGTTTTGTTGAGGAATGGCACATGAAGTGAATGGTGGTTTCTGTTGATCGTTCACAATAACTGTTTAATACTGCACTGGAAGTCCTCTGTGTAAGGTACATTGTCTGGTGACGTAGGTGTATTATCTAACCACCTTCCCGTTCCCCTTCCTTTCCCCCGAAATGTTTGACAGTTACTAATATCAGTGTGGTCGTGCTGTTGCTTAACGCAGAGAAATCCATTCTGAAAGGAGCTAAGCTTTGCCCAGTGACGCTTCCCGTACGGATGCTGCAGCTGGGACTTTGCCCATGAGAAGCAGAAGGAGAAAGAGATGAAGCGGCCTGTCTGGTTGCGCAGAAGCTGCACGAACGCAGAGCCAGAGGGAGCTTTTAGAAGGCCAGGATTTAGCCTGAAGTCTAAACGCACACACAGTCCCTGTTGCAGTCAGTAGCTGTTGCATGCGTTGGGATAGCCGGACTGTTTCTGAACTATCTTTCCCCCTTTAAATCCCTTGAGCCAGATCCTGTTTTTGATTTTGCTAATGGCAATTAAAAGTCAGCAGTGCTGTGTGTGCTGGAGGCAGGTTGGATCACCTACATCCCAGGATAAATGAGCAGGGAAAACTCTTATTACCAAAAATTTGTAGCCATTTTTCATGTACACTGCTGTTTCAAAAAGCTTATGCTAAAAATGAGCTGTATTTGAAGATTTTTATGCTACATAAGCCTTATAGTTTAAATGATAAAGGATTGTGCAGCTTTGGCAATTTTAAATTCATTTTTACCATAACAGTGCTTATTATTTAAAGTGACTGTAGTTGTCTTAAGAATTGAATGCCCATAGGAAAGCTAAGGGCAGTGAGGAGCTATATGATTAAAAATAATATGGTTCTTTTTTGTCTAGCCCCGTCATAGTGGAAATCCCACATTTTGGATCAATGCGAGGAAAGGAAAGAGAATTAATCGTACTTCGAAGTGAAAATGGTGAAACGTGGAAGGAACATCAGTATGACAGCAAACACGAAGACTTAACCGAAATACTCAATGGCATGGATGAAGGTAAACGTTTCATCAAAGCTCCCGCGAGCCTTGCCCTCGTGCGGGCCTGCCGGCGCGTGCGGGCTGAGGCAGCCTGCGGGGACGCAGTGCTGGGGATGTGTGGCTTGGGGAACACGCTGCATTGCGTGTCCAGCGAAGGGGAACGCGAGGAGAAACGCTACAGCAGTCGCCCGAAAACGCCCTGACCTGAGCGGTGAGTTTGGGCTGGAAGCCATGCCAGCTCGAGCAGAGCGGTTGGGGACGGCATCACAGCTGGCGGTCAGGGCGTCTCTGCTGCCGTGGCAGGGCCACATTGGGGTCACTCCACACCAAAGCTAAGCTGTAAACAGCAGCCGGCAGAGGTTTGCCCACGCGCGGACCTCTGCTGTGGCCCACGGACTGCTCTGGCCTCCTACTGCTCAAGGTCGCTGCCCAGGAGCACTCAACCTCCCTCCTGGGGTCACTCTGCCCCTCTTGGAGGTCTGCCCCTGGCTGTGCTTAGACATTACTGTTTTCATGAGAGTCCCTTAAGAGGAGAGGACTCAGCTGTGTGTAATTCATCAGAAGACGCTGTGACAGATGGTCCCTGCTGACACGGCCCGGGCACAGCCCAGCCGGAGTTTCAGCACGGCCTTTGGCGCCGCGCCGTCCTTTCCCCGCGAGCGCTGTTCAGTACTGCTGCTCATACACACCGTGGCTCTCACACTTCACTTCTGAGCGCGCGAGAAATAGCGGGTGCTTTGCATTTGCTCAGGGTAACAGCTTAGAGGAAGCCACGGCCTGTTGGCTATGAGCTGGATTGAAGTCCCTCGCTATAAGCAAAAGCCAGTTGAAGAAAACAATTAAGGTGCAAAGGCAGCTCCAAGAGGGGTCTGTGAACAGCCCCGGCCTTGAGTCTTGGCCCTTGCTTGGGGAGGGCAACCTTGGTGAAAAGGCAAGTTTTGAGAGCATGGAAGGAGCAGTGATTTGTATTCACTGCTGGTGCTTTCCAAACTGAGCTTAGGTCGATTGTAGGAACATTTTGGGCTCAAAATACTGTTCCAAAGCCCTCCAGCTTGTGTCACCAAAGGTGCAGCATGGATGGATCTGCACATTGCAAAGTGGAGACCTCCACTTTGTCGGCTCTCCTGGGGAGGTGCCGAGAGCTGCCTGCCCAGCCTGGCTAAATTTATTTAAATTAACTAAAATATCCTTTCCAGAGGAAGAGTCTCTGCCTTGTCCTTGGTGCATGATCCATGTTCATCTGGGCTTCTTTCAGGTACAGTTTGCCCTTGTGCTATGTTCCTGCAGCCTCTACAGGTGTCTTTCTGTAGCCGTAGACGAGCTGTGGTCACGAATGCACATGCTGGGGTAGCAGGTCTGTGGAAAGACATGTGCAAAGCAGCGAGTGAGCCAAGAAACGCTAATACTTGTGGCTACAATATGCTTGCAGCTGCACAGTGTGGTTTCAGATGGGAAGCAGGAGTTTTTGCATAACTTGTTCTTTAAGTCTGCAGATCAAACCAGAGTGTGGCCTGGTTTGTGCTTGCCAGTTAAAGTACCCCCATAAATCACCCTGCGGTGATTTTGCCACGTTTCTAAGAAAGGAAAGAGACTATGCAAAAATTTGTAGAAGATGTAAAGGATGTTGTGTCACTTGAGGATGCTCCTTGCTGTACATGGATTGTGAGCACTAGTTATAGATGAGAGGCATGGGAGCAGGTAGGATGCTTTAGATGCTTGCAGTTTTTAAAGCCACCCTCACTGCCCGCGATTTCTGCTTGCCTCCCACTGCTCTCTCTCTTCCTCCTACCGTTTGCTGTGTCAGCACCGTCTCCTGCGTGTCCCACCTTCCCTGCTCATAATTAGTCAACGAGGCTGGTCCCTGCAGTGGGGACGCTGGTGTCCCAACTTGTCCCACCGCCAAGTCCCCAGGGTGAGGTGCTGCAAACCCAAGAGAATCCATCTCATTGGCATCACCTCCTCACTGGCATCCTCCTCACTGCATGTGGATTTGCTTTTCCAGCACTAGCGAAATGCTGTTTGAGACTCCGGAAAAGGAGATGAGAGCACAAATCTAGGAGACAGTGGCACCTGGAGTCTCTTCTCAGTTCTGCTGCTAACTTGCCTGCCTACCCTCTCTCTGCTTTTTGCTCTCCATCTTTAAGATGAGGCCCTATTTCTCTGTGGTTTAAAAAAACAAACAAAACCCTTGAGGTTTTAAATTGAAATGCATTACATAGGCATGAAGTGTCGGCAATGAGGAAAGCAGTGATGATGATCACTCCTGATAGAAACTACATGTTGTGCATTCAGGGAACGTGACGTCTCCCAAGACAAGTTTTCCCTGTTTCACCAAATCTCTCATGCTAACGCGGCATTTCTTACAGCAGCCAGAGAGGTGGTTTAGGGTTGCTTACCTTCCCTGGTTCTCGTCTGAGGGGAGCTTGCTGGGGAAGCCTACACATGTGTCATCCAAGTGTAATCTCCTTAAATATAGAGTCCAAGTCCTCTCCATGCTTGGCCGTTACTCTGCTGCTCTAAACTTCTTCTCATTCCTCCAAAAAGAGAGTTCCTGTTTCAAAAAGTCTCAAAAGATTTTAGAAATCTTCTCACATAAAACAGTAATTTTCTGCTTCAGAAGAACTTCATTATCCATCATCTCTGTGAGTATTTTAAAGTAGGTTTAGTGTCTAGCAGCAAACAAGGGAACTCATAGGATTTGTCAGTCAAGCTCATACCTGCCTGGGAATTTAGGAATCCATTTAGTCTCCTGCACAGGCCGTTGCTTCCAGAGGCTGCAGGCAGGATGCCTAATTCATTAGAGGGCTTTAGATAGTGTCTCTGAGTCAAAGCTAAGGGAAGCTGACGTTACGGTAAGAAAATTTCCCCTTCTGTAGCTTCCTATGCTCCACAGCAACACTGTGCAATTAATCTAAATTACCTGCTGAATGGTTTAAATGGAAAACTGACATTTTTACCAAATTTATATTCTAATCTTTTTGAGCTTTAGTTGCTACTTATGTATTCAGAGGAAGAAAGTGCACCAGCCAAGGAAAGTAAAAAAAATCTACAAGTGTCTGTTGTCTCGATACTGTTTCTGGTCATCCCGCTTTGTCCTGCTGCAGCTGGTAGAAATGTCATGTTTCAAGGAGCAAACTTTCCTTAGGAATGTGCTGTTCTTTTTAAAGGACAAAATGAGAGGGGCAGCTTGCGGGGTGCTGGAATGAAGCCCAGCGTCAGTAGCTGGAAAGGCAGAGTACAAGCAAATTGCATGAGAATTACATGGCAGTCGTGTAATTGCCTTCATTTGTGAACAGTGCTTGTGTCACGAGGATTTCATTAGTATGTGCGCCCAGTGGCATAGTTAGTTATATGTGTGATTTGTCACAGAGATTTCCTCAGCGCGTACGTCTGAGGTCGTTGCCGCGATGCGGGTAGACACTCGGCCGCGTTGCCGCGGCGGGGTCCGGCCGTGGTTCCGCTGGCGGTGCCGGCAGGCAGCGCCGCCCCAGCGCAGCCCCGCTCAGCGTCGCCCGGCTCGCCGGGGAGGGAGGTGCAGCCTCCTGGCTGCTGCCAGCCCTGACCGAGCTCCCTCTCACGCTTGGCCCAGAGGTGGACGGCCCGTGAGCTGCCGGGGATGTGCTGAGCTTTCCTGCAAGGCAGAGCTGCCTGAGCAAAGCGCCTGCAAATAAATGTCTCTTGAAGGTGCGCTTGCAAAGATCAGGGTGCTCATGTGTGCCCATGTATAGAGGAGAATGTGAAGGAAGTTCGATCATCCCTTGATTTCGGGCAGCTCCCGTGCTGCATCCTGAGCCCGTGTCCTGCACCCTCTTGCTGCGGGTGAAGAGACCGGCACGTGCCAGAGGGTCGGGGCTTGGACCCGTGCGGCCAGGGCTGTTGTCTCTCGCTGTCAAACAGATGCAGGAGACGACAACAGCAGTTAATTTTAAAATCCTCTTGAGCAGTTCAAGATGTATTAAAATCCTTGCGCCGATTGCCAGGAGTGTCGGGTATGGCCAGGCAATACCTCCATGTTTGCCTTGTGTCTCTCCCTCAGAGCTGGACAGTGTGGAGGAGCTAGAGAAGAAGCGCATCTGCAGGATTGTCACCAAGGATTTCCCCCAGTACTTCGCAGTGGTTTCACGGATCAAACAGGAGAGTAACCAGATTGGCCCCGAAGGAGGGGTGCTGAGCAGCACGACGGTGCCCCGCGTCCAGGCGTCCTTCCCGGAGGGCGCGCTCACCAAGAGAATCCGCGTGGGCCTCCAGGTAAGGCCATCGGCACCGGCCTCGCGTGAACCCTGGCTCCCGGGCCAAGGAGCAGCTGGTGCCTGGACAGCCCTGGGCATGGGGCCGTGTGTGGGGACAGAGCGTGTCCAGCTGCCTGCTGGCTGTTCTGGGGCCAAGAACAGACCAATATCCATCTGTTGTTACGTAGGGCGTTCACTGCTAGCGTGTCTAGCTCTAGGTAGAATCTGGGAAGAGCAAATAGCTTAAACTCACCTCAGACAAACTGCATAGAAAGCGGAGAAATATTTCATAGGAGAGACCTTTTTCACTGAGGTTTTCTAGTTGTCACTTAAAATTACTTAACCTGACAAGTCTGATGCATTCGTGAAACAGGGATGCTAGTTCAGATTCCATTGCTTGGAATTTGCACCAAACCTTTTCTTGTCTGTTAACAGTATTCATATAAAGACTGTTAATCTTGAGAAACTGGAAACTCTGCTATCGTTGTTACACAGCTGCCTCTACCAGAGTTATTTAGTGTGAAAGAAACACATCTGTGTAGCACTGTTGTTGCTGCTGAGACCACAATGTAGCTACATACTCTGTTAGGAAATCCTAAGTGGGTTGGGGAAAAGTACGAAGGCAGGAATTGTGCTGCTAATCACCCTGGAGAACTACAGGGGGAGACGTACTAGGAAAAAAAAATCTGGAAAAAACAAAATGAAAATGGAATTGTTTTTTGGAAAGAAAATCCTGCAAGTCTAAAACCAATTTGAAGCTG